>NW_027411977.1:169935865-170638365 GCF_047663935.1 Musca autumnalis
ATTTGATTGAACGGAAAGATGGAATTCTAAAATTAGGAAATAAGATTACTGTTGAAGTAGTTTCGGAAATTCGTACTTATTCTGTACAACAAGTACTAAATGGTAATAATTTGGTTTTGGGTTAATGGATAGACCTGTGATCCTGAAATTTAGAATTACGATTACTAATGAAGTGTAGGATTGAAATAGTTTTTCGAATTTCGTACTTATGTGTACGAAAAGTACTAAACTGTTGTAAATGTGGTACAAATTGGATTTGGGTGAAGGGATAAAGCTGGAAATTTGGAATTCAGATTACTGTTGGAGTGTAGGATTGAGATATGGAGGTACATACACGCAGAAAAATTTATGTTAGAAATATGTTTGGATCCAAACAAATATATGTTTGGATCCAAACATAATATGTTTGGGTCCAAACAAATATATGTTTGCAACATTTTGTAACATATCTCAATTTGATATGTTTGGGTACCAACATATTTTTTATGTTAGAACATTTTTTTCATGGGTGGAGAGAGGATGTTTGTCAACGAGAGTAATAACAGTGCTCTCGCGGCTGTGGATTGCTGTTTTATAATGAAGAGTTGTGTGTATTGTATAATAGAAGACGTAGAAGCGAAGAAGGGGGCTTTGGTGGCGTGTATGCGACAAACTCGTGTATTTCTTGTTTTGTTGTTGTTAACCAACTTAAGAGGAGAAGAAGAAAAGAAGAAATGATATGAATTATATTTTATTTCTTTCTTCAGTGTTTTAGATGCCTTTGTAGAGTCAAGACGGTGAAGTGAGTGAATAAATCAGTGTTTTGTGTTTTCTTAAAGAAATTGTGCTTTTTAGTAATTTAATTGCCCAATATATTTTATTATTGAATCGGAAAGTTGAATGGAATTATTTTATTCGACAAGGAAGAAATCGCATTTAATATTGGTAATTACATACATACTTATGTATATTTGAAATATGGCATATCCATATTTATTTATTACATTACATAATCATTTGATTCTAGATGCCGATTCCCCGCTGATGATTTCAACTATGAGGACAATTTGTTTTATTTCACAACAAAGGAGAAGCGTTCAACTACGTTTCTATACATTTTTTCTTTTTAAAAGTGTGACTATTTACAAATTATTTCAATCAGTTTTTCTTTTATTAAATTGTGTTATGTATTTCTTTGGAATTTTGTATGTACCTATGTGTTTGTTGTTCTTTTACCTTCCAATAAACAACCTCAACAATTGTGTGTATACTATGGAGATAGCCAGTGAGTTCTTACTGAGAGCAAGTGAGCACACATTTTAAAGTGTTTTACATTGAATTTTACGCTCCCTTGCTCTTAGTAAGCGCTCACTGGTGCATGTGTTTGTTTTTTTTTGTGCCTTTTGGGTTTGTATTTTTTTGCACCCAAACATATAAAATGTTTGCACCCAAACATAAAATTGTTTCCACCCAAACATAAAATTGTTTGCACCCAAACATAAATATCTTTGCACCCAAACATATATATGTTTGCACCCAAACGTATAGGTTAGGTTAGGTTGATAAGAGGGGTGATACTAGATCACCACATGCCCATGTGGACATACACTTAAGCCATAAGTAGGCCTGTTGTGCGCTCTAATTTTGGGTTTTGGGTTATGGAAGGATTATCCTTTTTTTTGACTTAGTCTAGGATCTCTGTCCTATTTACATAGTCTCTGATCTTTTTGAACTCGATTGTCCTAATTTGGTCGAGTCCTGGTATAATGTCATTCCCTAGTAACTGGGTTCTCAGATTTGTGAAGGCTTGACAATGGCAGAGGTAATGTTCCAACGTTTCGTCGTCCTCTCCGCATGCTCTGCATTCACTGTTTTCTGCACAACCTATTTTGTGCAGGTGCGCTTTTAGACCTAGGTGACCTGTAAGGATTCCTGTCAGTCTACTAATATCTTTTTTACTTAGTAAAAGTAATTCTTTTGTTTTGTCCTCGTCTGGGTTTCCCCATAGGATTTTTGTGTTTTTTCCCTTCTCTCCACTACTCCAGAGGGATACATGTGCATTTTTTGCCCATGTCTTTAGTTCTAGTCGCGTAGCTTTAAACGGCTTAGCGTTTTCTAGACTTACTGTTGGTTGCTCCTTGGCTTGTTTTGCCAAGGAGTTTGCTATTTCATTACCCCTAATCCCGGTATGCCCTGGTACCCATATAATGTTTACCTTACCGTGTTGGGAGTAATTATTTATAGATTTAATACATTCCAAGACAGTTCTAGATTTCACTGTCTTGGTTGATATAGCTCTAATGGCTGCTTTGCTATCCGTAAGGATATTTACAGTGGTAGGCCTTGTGTGTGTATCAAACCAAAGCAGACACTCTGTTATCGCCCGGAGTTCCGCCTGCAGGATCGTGTTATGATCCGGCAGACGGAGGGAGATTTCCGTTTCCGGTTCCATTATATAAAGACCCAGTCCGGTTCTCCCCCCTAGCACAGCCCCATCCGTAAACCCACAGCTTCCAGCGGGAATCTGTGCTAGAGCTCCCTCGATCCACATGTCTCTGTCAGGTATTGACACTTCACACAAGGCTACTTCACTAGTTTCAGGTATACGGTCCGATACTACCTGATTTATAGATTCACCCGTTGTGACCTTTAATATGTTTTGGTGGTATGTTTGGTGGCTCTTTTCGATCCACTCGCTCATCGACTTTAGCCTTACAGCTGCGATGGCTGCCTCATACCTTACCTGAATCTCTATTGGGTGTACAAACAAAATTGTTTCTAGAGCCCTAGTCGGTGTGGTCCTCATTGCTCCGCTAATGCTTAGGCAGCATGTTCTTTGGACCTTTTGCAATATTTCCACATTGCATTTTTTGTCCATGGCTGTCCACCATACCACAGACGCGTAGGTTAGAATTGGTCTAATTACGCTTCTGTATAGCCAGTGTATCATCCTAGGATTGAACCCCCATTTTGAGCCTATCGCCCTTCTGCAGGTTGACCAACATATTTGGGCCTTGTTGGCCCTTTCTTGTATATGGTCTTTCCATTTAAGTTTCCTATCCAGAATTACTCCTAGATATTTAACTGTACAAGAGATATTTATTGTCTTATCTAGAAAAACTGGTTCCTCGTAGTGCCCCATTTTCGTTTTCCTAGTGAATAGACATAATTCTGTTTTTTCTGGGTTGACGTTCAGACCTCTCGGCCTGGCCCAGTTAAAAGCAATTTTTAGAGCCGTTTCTGCTCTACGACAGAGTTGATTCGGATTCTTTCCCCTCAGAAGTATTATAACGTCGTCTGCGTAGCAGACTGGGTCAAATCCTTCTTCGGTTAGGGTCCTCAAGAGACTGTTTATGGTGGTAACCCACAACAGAGGTGAAAGTATCCCTCCCTGTGGCGTTCCTTGTCCAAGTCTCTTATTTTCACGTCGTATAGCCCGCAGCTTATCCATCTATTCCTTAGCATGTGGTTTATCCAGTTCCTTAAGGCCCTGTCTACCTGAAACTCGTCTAAGGAGTGGATAAGTGTCTCGGTGCTTACGTTATTGAAAGCGCCTTCGATGTCGATGCATACAGCAAGTGTGTACATTTTCATTTCGAAGGTTCTTTCTATGTGGTGTACTACCTCATGCAATGCGGTTTCCACTGATCTGCCTTTAACGTATGCATGTTGTTTGAATTTAAGCATTTAAGCGTATCGTACCCAAACGTATATATGTTTGCACCCAAACATATATTTGTTTCCACCCAAACATATATTTGTTTGCAGACCCAAACATATATTATGTTTGGGACTGTTGCAAACATATATATGTTTGCTGCAAAATATGTTTGGGACATATGTTACAGAGGCCGATTTTTTTTTTGCGTGTATGTTTGGAAATTTGTACTTAAAAGCAGCGTTGTCAGTATTGGGGATTTTTCCCCAAATTGGGGAATTTTTATTTGAAATGGGGAAAAAAATTTCGACTTGGGGAATTGGGAAAATGTTGAGGAAATGTGAAAAATGTTTGGCGATTTTTGGGGAATTTCTTTTTTGACTAATTACTTCAGATTATCTGAAATTTTCTAATTTCAGTACGTGAATAGTAGTAGAGCACGCGTGATGCACAAATAAAATGCATCGTACACTAACTGGTCGCAGCTGTAATAATTAATGACAGATTTGAAGTGTTGTCATGCGGTTCGACGACTTACAGCGTACTGGAACACTGGGTTGAATTGAAATAACATTTCCATTATTTCTATGTCCCGGTCCACACTAGCGTGAATTTCGTTAAGAAATTTCATGAAATTAGGTGTTCTTAAATCGAATTCCCCACTACAGCAATTTTATGATTTTACTCTACTATGGACGTCGATCTAGAGACGCATAATTTCATATAAAAATTTCAATGAAATTACTGTATTGTGGGCCGGGACTATGGGTGAAGTGGTCTTAACTGCAGAAATGATTTCTGGATTGACGGACAATGATGAAATTAAACTTTATTTAACATTCATGGCTCCACTTATAAAATATATAAATATGCTTAGGCCCGTTATTATATCCTTTTTGTAGTTAAATGTTGGCCGATATCGCACAAATAACCCGTTTTTTATTCCTACAAGTTTGCTTTAATAATAAGTGTCAGATAAATTAAAATGAACTTTCCTTTTAAAATTTAAAGTGCGCCCAAAAACAAGAAAAAATTGAGAGCAAATTCAAATCAACAAATCCGATTTGAGTAAATTTGATGTATACAGACTCTTTTGCTTGAAATGAAATGGAAGATGTAAAAACAAATCAAAAAGTAAGGTATAACATAAAGGCATTTTAAAAAAATATGTAAGAACGGGCCCTAATCTAAATTTTTAAACCGATGCACATTGCTAATATTCATTTTTCACTGTGCACTCGAATATTGAAACCATTTATAAAAAAATTAAGAAGATATTGAAAAAATAGTGGAATCGATTGAAAACGACTCGGCATATTTACCATGAGGAGCCACGGGTCTAGGCTTTAATTTTGACTTGTACTTTTTTGGTACACAATTATTAGAGTTAAAAAGGCCAGCGCCGAATATCTTAAACGCTGTTAATACAAATGCTGAAACCGATGCTTACAAATATGCAATTTCCTAAATTTACAAGCAATTTTACCCCAATATTTCCTGCAATATACTGGGTCAACACAATTTTAGCTCTATACGAACCTTTTTAGAACCAGTTGTCAACACAAAAATCTCCACGGATGTTTACGAATCGCAATGGAGAAAGTTATAATTCGTAAATTGGAGATGGTATTAAATATACTTTCCGTTCCAACAAGTAATTCTTAAGTAGAAAGAGTCTTCTATCTTGAACCATATTCAGAAATAAAATGCAGTACGAGTTACTTGAATAAATAATCAATTTTCTAACAACTCCATTTGATGTAGAAATTTTGACCCACCTAAAGAAATGTTACAACTCTTTCATTATAAAAATTCACATCAATCCAATGAGACTAATGATTCTGAATCACTTGAAAGTGAAGTTTTAAATATCTTTAGTTTAATGCATATATAAGTGTATAGAATACTTTACAAGTTTAATGATATGAATTTCAATAGTAAAATAAAATTACTCTTGATTTTTTTGTAATTATTTAAAAAAAAAAATTGGGGATTTTTTTGAGGAAATTCAATAAAATCTGGGGAATTTTGGGGAAAAGTTTTGGACAAGTTGGGGAAAAGAGGCTAAAAAATACTGGCAACGCTGCTTAAAAGGTACTTAATATGGCACTATTTGAATTTGATTGAACGGATAGAGTAGAAATTCTAAAATTAGGAAATAAGATTCCTGTTGAAGTTTAGGATTGAGGTAGTTTTGGAAATTCGTACTTATTTTGTACGAAAAGTACTAAATGGTACTAATTTGGTTTTGATTAATGGATAGAGATAGACTGATAAAGTGTTGGATTGAGGTAGTTTTTTGAATTTCGTACTTATGTGTGCGAAAAGTACTAAATATGGTACAATTTGGTTTTGGGCGGACGGATAGACCTGGCATCCTAAAATTTAGAATTAATATTACTGTTGCGTGGAGGATTGAGGCAGATTTCGGAAGTTCGTACTTATGTATACAAAAAGTACTAAGGTTGGTACAAGTTGGATTTGGTACCAAATTTGCTATATGAATAAAGGTGGAATTCTTAAATTTGGTATTATAGTCGCTGTAGGTGTTTAGGGTTGAGATATGGATGTAATTGTGGATATACGTAACATAAGTGAACAAAAATTACTAAATGCCGCAATATTTGGATCAAGTTGTTCTGATAAAGCTGAAAATGGGTATTGTGGTTGGTATCTAGTTTTGGATATAGCGATGTAATTTTTTATCTTATACCTATTGTTGTACTTGTAAATTTAGTACTTATATATGTATTTGGTACCGTTTTGGTGTTGCATAAATGGAATATAGCAGGAGTTCCGAATTTTTGTATTAGGGTCTATGATGGTGTTCAGATAAGGAGTTTTTGAAATGCATACAAATTCTGAAATTAGGTATGGAGGTCGCTAAGGACTGAATTATTGAGTTGGTATTGGAAATACAAAAAGTACAAAATAGAACTAAATTTAGTGTTGGTGAAGCTGGAACTATATTAATAGTGCGCGAAAAGTACGAAAGTGCAATAAATTTGTTATTGTGCTAAGGAATAGATGTGCAATTCAGATTTATTATTTATTTGTCAGGTTTACTGTTAGAGGTAGTAGTACAATAAGTGTACTAGAAGTATTAACCCACCATTCTCGATAGTATTGCGGATATTTTGTTTGAGAACGACACACGAGACTGAATTGAAAACGATTCATTCCTCGCTCAGTTTGTGGCAGAAGAACCTTCGATTTTTGGTGGAGTTTCTTGATGTTTCGTTTATGTACCATTTTCGTCTTTATTTCTTTGTTATGTTTGCGATTCGATATGTAACAGTTGATAAACACGGCTGTCTTGTATTTGGTAACATAACCATTGTTTATATTATTGTTTACACTTATTGTTTTTTTATTGTTTTGTTTTTACGTATAATACTTAACATTTATATCAAAATTATTAGAAAAATGCAAATGGGAAATTAATACAAAGAACATAAAATTATTTTTTGAAACAAAAAAATTTCCAGAGTAAAACATGTTTCTCGAAACAATTTTTCTTGTCAAGAAAAAACATTCACCAAATGTTCGAAAATTATATCGTTTCGAATTTTTGTCGAACAAAAGAAAAACACAAGAAAAAACATTTGCCAAACGTTTGAAAAAAAAATCGTTTTTGAAACTTGTGGCAAACATTTGAAAAATATCAGCAACTGGTATTGTGGGAAATAGTACTAAATATTGAAGCATTGGTATTATAGTCCGGTCAAAATAGACATTGAAATAGCAAAAATTCCCACAGAGCTGAATTTTGGTGGAGAGCTAGGGTTTGCCATTAGAAGCAACGACCTAAAAGTCCCCATCGATCCCATGTGTGCATAAAAAACTATTCGGGGTCAAAGGTCAAAATTTAAGGGTTTTTAGGTTTTCGGATTTATTTTTTGAAAACGGTTGATCTAATCAAAAAGTGACTACAGTAAATATTGTAGACAGAAAAATTATCTACAAGTTTGACCCTTATAATTTTTTTCTTAGAAGGAACCATTTTTGAGATATAGCTGTTCTAAAAAACACATGATTTTTATGCACTTATAAGGGAAATATGCACATATTCAGACGAACCGGCTAAAATAAGCGAAGTAATCGGGTCTGTCCCCCAAAAAAATATATATTTTCTTGAAGAGCGAAATTATAGCTATCTTCTAAAAAATTCCAACAAAATCGGAGTGTGTTTAGTAGAGTTATTCAATGTTAGAGTAATTTTATGCAAAAATAGCCCATTTAACCCACATGTATAATCGAAAGCCCAACGGGAACGACCCCAACGAAAACTCTCCGATTTTTTTCATGTTTTGTCCGAAGATAGGGTTTGTTGCGCTGATTACGGAAATGTATAATTTTCAACGGTTGCGGATCCGGTTCGCCGGCTATTAGACCCGAAAGGCCAAATTTAAAAACCGGGTTAGACCCGGTTCTACTGAACCGATTACTGCAAAGTGGATATCGTTTGAAAGCTTACGGAAGTGTCTAACACATAGTGTCGTAACTTTAACCGGTTCGCCTCATAATGTACTTACGCCGCTAATTTTTTATTTGACCTTTAGATCAAGATATCTCGAAAATGGTAAGTCTTTTTTAAGAATCATAAAGACCAATCTTGTAGACAATTATTGAATCTACATTTTTTACTTTAGCGGGCTTTTGCTAAGTATTACCGTTTTTGAGAAAAATGAAAAAAACTGAATAATGCCTCCAAAAATGACCTTTGACCCCGAATAACTTGTTTTGCACACATGGGATCGATGGGGACTTTTAGGACGTTGCTTCTAACGGCCAACCCTAGCTCTCCACTAAAATTCAGCTTTGTGGGAATTTTTGCTATTTCCCCCTTATACGCATGTCTATTTTGACCGGACTATTAAGAATGTTTATGAAAATCCGCCTTCAAAATGTATGGAATGATTCTGTATGTAATACCATGGATTTTTAAAATTGTACTGAATACTATTTCTTTCATGTTAACGAGAAGGCGCTATCTATATAATGCACTGAATTCAAAAAAATCAAACGTATCTTTTGAACAAAATTGTTTTTTATTCTAAACGTTTTAGAAAGTACATTTGAAAACGTAGATCTATGCGACTATTGTTTTACGAGAAAATTTTTACCACCTGAGAATAAAACGGCCTAAATTAAATGTGTAAAAACATAACTGTTATATAGGGGCCATGTCAAAGAGTGCGCATTAAGTAACATTTTTTGAATAAAGTTTTTCTAGATTAGAAACATTGTGGCGTTTTTTTTGGGATAGCGTTTACAATTTTGTTTTTTTTTTTCAAAATAGTCTGGCTTAATCCCATTGTTGTTGTTTTAATATTTAAAAAACAACTAGTTTATTAATGGAAAAGATTTGGCATTGTTCGCCAAGGGGTAAGGCAGGGAATACTATAGTTTCGATTCTCGCCACAGAATCTCATCAGTTCCCTTGTTTTTTGTTTGTGGATATTCTCCACCGAAGTTATTTTTCAATAACTTCTTCAACAAAAAACTTGTTATACCCAACCATCAATCGTCAGCTCAAAGTATAAAGGTAAGCAGAGAAAAAAGTTCAATGAGAAGTTTTTCCTTGGCAACCTCACACAACTCCGACAAAAGTGTCTGCGAAAACAATTCAAACCTTTTCCACTAGTATGTGTCGTCGAATTTCGACGAATGCACACACCAAAATTTGGTTGGTCTGCTTTACAGCAAAAACAACACACGTCGTGCCAGTGTCTTCAATTAGAAACATTGTGGCGTTTTTTTTGGGATATCGTTTGCAATTTTGTTTTTTCAAAATAGTCTGGCTTAATCCCATTGTTGTTGTTTTAATATTTTAAAAACAACTAGTTTATTACTGGAAAAGATTTGGCATTGTTCGCCAAGGGGTAAGGCAGGGAATACTATAGTTTCGATTCTCGCCACAGAATCTCATCAGTTCCCTTGTTTTTTGTTTGTGGATATTCTCCACCGAACAATGCCAAATCTTTTCCGTACCGTTCTAATAAACCGTGGGCTGAAATTTAAAATGTGGGTGGCTGTTGATGTGTAGGGGTGTGATAAGGTCTTTTGTTGGAAATTCGAACTAAAGGTATACGAACAGAACTTAAATGAAAATAAATATCAATTAAAATAGGTATTAGTACATCAAAATTTTCAGTGTCCACCATTTTCATGTTAAATATTTTTTATTTATTAATTTTTATTCATTTATGTCAAATTCAAATATGATACAAAAGCCAAAAAAGGCCAATTATATGTATGCATCTTACTACAAAATATTCTGAGTTAAAGGTATAAAATAATAAAATCAATCAATTTATTTACAAAAGTTAAAGTTTAGAATCTATGTTATGTCGGCTCCCCAGCCATAAACCAGCCCAGCAAAAATACTCATTACAAATTGACCTACTTTCTCATTATTTTAACACGGGCATGTCATAGGGAGTAAGTACTTATTTTTTGGCCACTAAAAAGTAGATAAATAAGTAGTTACTCCCTGGTTACTTCAAGTCGTAACTACTTATTTAAGTACTTATTTCTTTACTTTTAATTGCCAAAATATAAGTACTTACTCCCTATGACATGCCTGTGTTAAAATAATGAGAAAGTAGGCCAATTTGTAATGAGTATTTTTGCTGGGGTATACAACATTTCATTAAACAACTACAAATGCTACCAGTAAGTGACAGAAAAATTTATCAATACCTGCTACTAAAGTACACCTTTTATTCGAAGAAATGTAGGAAATGACTCAAAATTGTAGCATTTTTACTATGAGAAAAAGTTCAAGACGCAGTGTATTCCAAACTCGCGCTACCTTGACCAATAAAAGACATAGCGTAACAATTTTTACAAATTCTATAAATAACAAGTAAGAAAGTATCAGTCAGCTGTGCTGACAGAGATATACCCTCAGTAGGCCGGGGCGATTTGTATGGGAGGAAAAAAGTGATAGTGGGCTCCTGGAGTTTCTGATTCTTGGGATTGTACTGAGCAAAAATGACCACTAGACCATATGTCTACGGTGAAAATCGAGCCCCCGGATTTTGACTTGAATTTTTTTTCAAGGATATTTTGGCCAAACCATATCTCAGAAACTTGATCTATCCTAAAAATTTCCTTTTGCGTTCTTACTACACTCACCAAGGGCTTTCATCTCCAAAAGGAAATTTCCACCCACTGACTTTGAGTCAAATTTTGTAGCACAGTGTAATTTATCGATATTTTCCGATAAATGCTTTTGCGATGTACTAGAGAGTTCTTAATTATTGTCTTGGCTACAATTTTTGTCTCTGTGTTGGATCGACAATCTCAGTGGTTTGGCTGTTACATACATGCCAAAATATCCAAAAAACCTTGAAAAGAAACTTCAAGTCAAAATCCGGGGGCTTGATTTTCACCGTAGACATATGGTCTAGTGGACTTTTTTGCTCAGTACAATCCCAATAATCAGAAAATCCAGGCGCCCGTGGTGGTGTTCAAATCGCCCCACCCTAACCCACGGTGCTCTTGAAACAATTTTAAATAGAAGGTGCTTACACCTTGGAAGTTTTTGCGGATTCTGAAACTACAATGTTCATAGATGAGAAAAATAAAAAAAAAACAAAAAAATCGCCGGAGCGCTTTTTAAATAAATCGCGATTTAAGTTGACATTTTTAGGGGTTGCTTAGGTTTTCACGATTTTTCTTAGAAACCGCAAGTCCTATCAAAATGGGACTAAAAAAATCGCCGGAGCGCTTTTTAAATAAATCGCGATTTAAGTTGACATTTTTAGGGGTTGTTTAGGTTTTCACGATTTCTTAGAAACCGCAAGTCCTATCAAAATGGCACTAAAAAAATGTTGTAGCTATGAAAATTCTCTACAAGAATGACCTTTATGGTGTTCTCGTCGGTTTTATTGTTTTTGAGATATAGAAGTTCTAATTGGGACAATTCAAATTTAATTCAATTCTGTATCGCCCCCTTATAAAATAATATCATGATTGCAAATTCCCAACATAAACTTACATATCCAAAAAAATGGTACAACTTAGGACAAGTTACTTAAGCCAGTCTTGAAGAGAATGTTTACAGCTTTAAGATTTTCTCATGTCCCATATCGATAAGACTTACCGTATTCAAGCAAAATCGCGAAACCCTAACAAAAAAACCTAAAAATGTTAACTGAGCTTCTTTATCTCAAAAATGGTTCAGGCTAGGAACAAATGATAAAGGTCAATCCTCTAGAGAATTTTCACAGCTACAACATTTTCTTTACCTCCATTTCGATTGGACTTGCGGTTTCCAAGCAAAATCGTGAAGACCTACAAAACACCTAAAAATGTGAATTTTGACCGCGATTTATTTAAAAATCCCTACAGCGACTTTTTCTTGTTTTTGGATTTTTCTCATCTATGAACATTGCTGTTTCAGAATTCACAAAAACTTCCCCTGTGTAAGCGGTTTTAATCAACAGTTAGTTAAGGCGCACCCTTCATGACATTGTTGAATAAGGGGGCGATACAGTCTATGCATTGTCCCAATTTGAACTTCTATATCTCAAAAATGGTAAAACCTACGAAAATTTCGTAAAGGTCGATCTTGTAGATAATTTTCATAGCTACAACATTTTCCTTAGTCCCGTTTTGATAGGACTTGCGGTTTCTAAGCAAAATCGTGAAAACCTAAACAACCCCTAAAAATCTCAACTTAAATCGCGATTTATTTAAAAAGCGCTCCGGCGAATTTTTTTGTTTTTTGATTTTTCTCATCTATGAACACTGTAGTTTCAGAATCCGCAAAAACTTCCGAGGTGTAAGCACCTTCCATTTAAAATTGTTTCAAGAACACCGTGAACCCTCAGCCACTTTCAAAAAAAGAAAAAACAACAACAAAACCAAACCAAACACAATAATTTTACCGTATATAAAATATATTGATTTTGTATCACGAGTTTGCATTAAAATCTGTACGTACCGTAATGTGGGGCTACACCAAATCATTGACATACATATACCAAAAATTTTTAGGAACCAAACTTCTTGATAAAGTACTAGAAATATAAAATTTCGTTAAACTAAGTTTGGAAGAAATTGTTAAAAAAGTTTTAGAGTTATCTTGCACAATAGCCATTTTAGCATGTTCCTGCAGGGTTTTGGAGCTTTTGAGTCATTATCTCAGGATATTCACTTACTCCGGAAAAAATCGTACCCTTGTAAATGCGAGAATTATCTTGCTGATTTGCCATTTTGGTTGGTACCGTCAGGATATCTTGGAAAAGATGTTGGAATATTTTGAAACAAAAAAGGCGTAAAGCGCTATTATTCACCTTATACATTATCGATCTCATGATACATTGAAGGTGGCTTATGTGTGGACTCTATGAACATAATATTACTTCCATATGCTGATGATATTGTTGTTAGCAGACGATATACCAGTACTCCAGAATATGATCGCTAAACTACAACAATATTGCGATATGTGGAGCTTAGAAGTCCGAAATAATGGTCTATAGAAACGGAGGAAAATGAAGCAAACGTGATAATTGGACATACCAAGGCTGACAAATAAAAATATCCAACTAATTTAAATATCTGGGAGTAATATGCAATCACAAAATTAAATTCCACAAACATATTCAAAGCAGACACAATGAAGCAAAGAACGCAATAAATGCGTTGACATAAATATGAAGAAAGAGAATAATAACAAAATTAAAACATATAATCATCATCGCCTTAACAGGTAAACATAAATAAATATGAAGAGTTGACTTAAATATGAACTCCAACTGATAGTTATATTTAGCTGTTTGAAGATCCATCCGAAGCTATGCTGCTTAATTTTGGCTTTATCCTTATTTCGAAATTGTAAACATACTGTTGAGGTATTTTCTGAAACGAATATTAAGTATTCCAACCTACACGCCAAACTACATTGTTATGTTGGAAACGGGAACTGAAGACACGCAAACTTATACGTTTGGATTGCATTTAAATTATATAGGGAAATCTCTGTATAGCTACAACGATAACAGGCTGCCGAAGAACGTATGTATCACAAAACTTAAATGTATAGTGGAGTCAATCAACGACTTCTTGTACAAACTGAAAGAGATTTGGTAATGAATTACTCGGTTTTACAAAAATACAACTTAACCGGGAAAGGCTGAATTTATAAATGTCTAAACCCATCTCGAGCTCATCTGTATCTAGGCGATAAATATGACCAGAAAAATATTGTATTAATATTCAAAGCACACAGTAGAATGATCCCTCTGAGATATAATCGATTCGATCCTGATGATCTGAACTAAACTATGCAACCTACACGCGATAGAAACGTGCAATACTTCCTGGGAACATGTCTTATTCTTCGTGAATTCAGAATGATGTCATTTCAAAAGTCATTCATTACTGAGTGAGAAAGACGTGATCAAAGTACTGGATGGAGAAGAATAAACTAACAAATTGTATTGAAATATAGAAAATTTTAATTATATTATTTCGATTAATTTATCTATTACAGAATATATTCATATAAAAGGCGATATACGTATTTTTACATAATCGCAACTCTCTAATGCTTCTAAAATTGAATTTTTATATATAAATTATTGGAATTTAAAAAAAACTAATAATTTTTCACATTTGATTGAATATTTTGATAAACCTGAATGAAAACTCGTTAGATTTTCAATTTGAATGTTTCCATATCATTCCACTAAATCAGTGATGGCCAAAATCACACATTTGCAGATTATAACTTGCGCTAGTGTGAGTGGAAACGTTAACAACGCGTTAACCGAACGAATGTGTTTACAGTGTGCGTGTGTGTCGTATGCCCGCGGGCGTCCGCGGGGCATAGGAAACTTGTTGTTGGTGGCCATCACTGCTCTATAAAAAAAATCGTAGATGTGCTCGAAAAAAAAAAACATTTTGATTCTTACTATAAGTACTTGTTTTAATCTCTAATTATGTTTTAAAAATTCTACTGAGCATTCAAAGCAAAAACTCTTTCGGGAATACACATTTTTACCACAAATATTTGGTCACAATATCCATCATCAAATGGATAAGCGATTGTAGAGATATAGTTAAAAGTTTAACTAATTTTTTAATTACGAAATCGCAATGTTTGGTCTGGTTTTCACAACCCTTAGTTAAATAAGTATCTTCTTTGTCCACGTTTATGTTGTTTGGATTGAAGTACATTTGTCGTCTACAGCACAGTCATTTCACTTAAAGTTGACCAACTTGAAACTGGGAATTCAAATACATATAACAAAGTTGAAAACACATCGTACAATTCCATGTTGCCAGTTGGCTATTTCCTTGCAAACGACAGAGTAAAGTTGGTGAAATCAGCAAGTGAAGTACTGTTCCAACTCTCATTGGTATTTGATGTGAATCAAATGTTGACTTTTGTTGCGAACAAGACAAATCTTGTACAGTTTGTATGTATGTATTTAAAATAAAATACTTCCACTTTAATTACTACTCCCTCTTTATTTGCAATTTACGTGTGCTATTTTAAAAACATGCTCCTAGGGGCAATCAAATCAAGATGTTGTATAAAAGGTTTGTATTTATACAGCAACAAAGTTCATTAGGTGGGGTTGAAATAATTAAAATAAATTTTAAAATACTTTAAGAAAACGTTTTAGAGGAAATCTGAGATTGCTGACAGTTTATCAATTTTTCCAAATAATCCTAGTTTAACCCTTTCAGAATTCGCGAAATGTTGATATATTCTCTATATAATTTTTTTAAGAGGGTGGAAGCTGTGTTGGCATCAGCGTACGTAAAAATACTTTATGAAACATTTCCAATGGTTTCGTTTCGTATTTTTCACAGGAACAATACAGAACGAAACATAACCCACGTTGGCCGAACTCGTTGTTTAGTTTCGTTTTATTTACATTTGTGAATGCGAACCAAACGAATAGCGAAAAGTTCTCAATTCCACAACAACAGATAGAAAAGGAAAAAGTTCAAAACACAATTGAATGATTCACATTCGTTTGGTGGTTGATAAAACATTCACCGTAGTATGTTCCAAGTATGTTGATGTTAGCTTACAGGTTTGTTAAGCAATCAAATGTGTGTGTGCGTGTGGCATTGATCATTTCGCACAGCAAATGTTTGCCAATAACTCTTTTGGTTTCGTTGGTGAATGAAATACCTCGGCACAACATAGCCGAAGTACATTACAGCAATCGTACGGTTTTCTTCTTTTTGCATTGAAAAGTGTGTGGTTTTGTTTTGTGACCGTTTTGTTTGTTTACGTTCATTGGTTGACATCGATGTAGAAAAATAGGTACAAATGGGTTGAAGCCAACAAGTTTCATAGACCTATGCCCAAAGAAAGATGAAAAAATTGGCTTCAGTGAAATAATGGTTTTACAATTGTTTTGACGAAATCCGCTTCAGACTATTTGGGTCGATCAGGCCGGAGCGCATAATATGTCTCGAACGGATCAATCAATTTTGTACTTCAAAATATAGCCCAGTCAGAATATACACGCGTATAAGGGGAAAATAGCAAAAATTCCCATAAAGCTGAATTTCGGTAGAGAGCTGGGGTTTGCCATTAGAACCAATGTCCTAAAAGTCCCCATGTGTGCAAAAAAAAGTTATTCGGGGTCAAATGTCATTGTTTGGAGAACTAATTAAGTTTTTTGAATTCATCTAATGTTGTCTACAAGAATAGTCTTTACGATTATTAAAAAAGGAGTCACCGTTCTTGAGATATCGCGACCTAAGGGTGAAGAAAGAAATTACCCGCGTAAATGCAATTACTTAGATACCCACTTCGTACCTAAGTAACCCGTTCAGTAGAACCGGGTCTAACCTGGTTTTTAATTTGTATTTTCAAGTCAAATAACTAGATAACCGTATCCACCCCCGTCAAAATTATACATTTCTGGACATAAATTCAAAAAAATGGAGATTTTCGTTGCCGAAAATATTTTGGTTGTGCAGCTCTTATTCGATCTGCCTATAGATAAAAGACTCAATTCACACAGGCAAAACCGACTGATATTGTTTACTTGTTTTCCAGAAAATAAATGTCACGAATTTGTAAACTCATGTTTACAAGTTATGACAAATTTAAAGCTCTAGCTAAAACTATGCAACATAATTGTTAAATTAAATTAGTAGCCTCTGCGTAAATGAATGGCGTAAAAATATGAATTTAACGTAGTAGGCCTTCACTAATACAGATTTTGTTTTGAATTGAAGTCTTTAGAATTGTCTTGCTCTTAATATTCAATAAATATTCAATCGGAAGTTTGTCTTTGTATTGTTATTCCTACCCGTTGTTCCTGTATTACTAATAGGTTATGGGCCCAGAGAGGCCATAAGATAAGGATTTCTGTGCGAATCTAAAATCAATCAAAGACGAAGAATAATTTGGTGTAAATTGTTGTGAAAACAAGTAAGAACCGCGTTAAGTGCGGCCAGGCCGAACTTGTTATACCCTCCACCACGAGTTGTATCATTATACTACTAAACTTATTTATAAGAACATTTTGTATTTTTTATTCATAAAATTGTTATATAACATTGCCAACGTGCCTCTAAAATGCCCTATGGCGCTGAGGCCCTTATATATTGAAAAAATAAAGAATTTTGAATAAAAAAAATGAAGAAGACTAAATACCAAATTTCAGCAAGTTTGGTAAAACAATGTGGCTAACATTCAAAATACCGTAATTTAGGAGGTACCGTTCCATGGGGGCTATTTCAAAACGTCGATCTATACGTAAAAACTTCTGGCGGAACCCGCGGAAATATACTGATTATTCTCTTCTGGAATATTTTATAACCCCATGGAAGACTAAATAACCAATTTCAGTCTTTCGGTGGGATATTGATGTCCTAACCTTCAGAATTACGAAAATCGAGAAATTTGTCGAAACGTGGATTTATGCCGACGAATTTCAGTCAGAAAGGCTTTCGCCTCCAATAAAGTCTAAATACCAAATTTCAGCCATTTCGGTGGATTATTGTGCCCACAACCTTCAAAATACCGAAAAATCGGGCCTGGACCTATACCGACAAATTTCTGGTGGAAAATTTTTTAGCCCCAACGAAGACTAAGTAAAAAATTTCAGCCGTTTCGGTGTGATAATGAGGCTAAAACCTTAAAAATACCGAAAATCGTGTGGTATCGTTCTATGGGGGCTATATCAAAACGTAGATCGATATAGCCCATATGCAACACAAAACATCCTTGGAGTAATAGAAACTTCTATACCAAATTATAAAGTTCTATCTTAGAAATGGCCAGCTGTATCTTGATTTCAACAGACGGATATGGTTATATAGACTTAGAATTTTACCCTGATCAAGAATATATGAAGAAAAGACAAAATTTTTTAGTTTTCCATAAAAAAAAATTAAAAAATTTTTTTTTAAGCTACATGAAAGATTTTTGGTACATAGATGGGGAAAAAATCCCATTCTTAAATCTGTTCGAGATACTAATTTTGGTTGTTGCGCGCAACAATTCTGATAAAAAGAAAAGAATTCTGATAAAAAGAAAAAAATCTTTAAAAGACTCTAATCATTATATTGAGAAACTCTCTTAATTAGGGGCTCCCTACATACTATATGTTTACTGAGGTCCCATAACTTTAGTGAAAAAGTTGTAAATTTTCGCGGAAATTAGGAAAGCATTCAAAACAATTGATAGTTTACAACTTGTTCTAATAAAATTCAAGCTGTTTATGCATCTGAAAAATATATAAAAAATATGTACGTAATCTAAACATCGCGAAGATTCAAATGAAACCAAAACTATACAAATCCGTTTAGCGGTTTGCATATTATAGCAAAAAACAAAAAAATATATTGAGGAAATTTATAAAATTTTTGTAAGAGAAAATATTTATTAAAATTTATTTTGTGAGTTAGTTGAACAAAATGTAGGAAAAATAGGTCGGAGTTTTTCTTCTATTTTAGTTAAATTTCACGCAATAAATCACATTTTTTATTCTAATCAGTTCTCGAAAACACGCTAACATCTAGCAGAAGATATGGATATTTTTCAAATAAATGTTGGGTTCCTTTAAATGGGGTATAATCTTGAAATAAAATTGTATCGGGTAATGTTCATTTTGAAATGCGTATAAATTGCGAAATCCTCAAAATGACTTGATGCGCATGCGGTTTACCAATACAGCGAATTCTTCTCTTTTAATTTGTACACATTTGCCAGGATTTACTTTGGCCGCTAAGATGTAGCATCATCTGCAGTTTAGTGTGCATCAAACTGTATAACGCTTATATTTTGCACAAAGTGCATACACTTTTTATGCGCATCCGATTTCACTATCAACCGTGAAAAAATACATCGATCTAAACATATTTCCATAAAATCCATCAAGAACCATGGATGTAGCATCACACAGTATTTTTTGGATAAATCGGATACAGCTCCCATGTCACTAAATTTTTCAAACCGCTGTTTTCGCACAAACGCGAGTGATGATTCACTTTCATCATTGAAATGGAAACGATCGACATAAAACGCGAATTAGTCAGCGATATTTTGAAAAACATTTTTCGCAAATTTTTCGGTTTTTGCAGTCGCTGTTTTCGCCGTTCTAGGGGATGGATTTTCACGATCTGTGATTCATATGATCCGGATAGTCGAAAAACTAAAATATCGCGGGGTACCAGCACACTCAAAACGATATTGTAAATACTGTACCCAAAAAATAGGTTTTTTAGAAAAAATATCACACTAAACTTTGGCCTTTGGCAGTAGATTACTCTGCTGCTGTGTGGGCTACATGCTCAATATACATATCAGATTATGCGAAATCGCGAGTTCTTTAATCCTATAATTGGTTTTTCGAAATATCCGAATGCGCGTCCCAGTTACATAAAAAATACAAAAAACACCTGAAATCCGGCTTCAAAATGTCAGCATCCATAAAAGGTGGATGCAGTGGAAATTTTGGAAAGTGATACATTAGAAGTGTAATCTTCATTTTGTATTCTCCTACTTTTACTTTGGACAGATGTCCGTCATTTGAATGGTTTAATCAGAGATCGAATAGCAATGTAAAAAACCTGTTTAGCTTCAACGTGTTTTTACCTATGTTTTTTCCTTTACGCGGTCGTAACTACCACGTAAATTAGATTTTTTTGCTAAATTTTTGAGCTTTGTACAAAAACATCTAAATTAATCCAGCAATAGTCATAGTTATTGGTAAACTACAATAGTTCGCGTATTATAATAGTGCAAACCTTGGCTTCATGGAAACTAAAAAATTTTGACTTTTCCTCATATATACTTTATAGGTCCCCTATTATTATTTTGAAGTGTTACAAACGGAATTACAAATTTAATTATACCCTCCATGTTATGGCGGAGGGCATAATTTTGCAAATCACCACTCGCGAGCCGTGTCTGTATGAACCAGTGTTAATCACCACTGGGCTCGCGAGCCGTGTCTGTGTGAACACATACAATCTCAATTGTGGTGAGTTTGAACGTTACTCTCACCACCGATCATCTTCTTTGTTTTAGCAATGAATTAACGCACACGATGTTTATCTAGAGAGGGATAGATAATCTCGTGTGTGTGCCCAACCCAAAAGCAGCGGTTGAATTTGTTGTTGCTGGTGAACACTGGGCACAATACTTTTCTATTGCATACTTTACGGGGTGTCATTGTGTGAGTGTTTGCTGATCAGCAAAAACATCATCCGGGATGTTTTTTACTATTTATATATCTTAGAAAAATTTGATTTTTTGCTCAGAAATACTCAAAACTTATGACATCATCTTACACAGAAAAAAATAATTACTGCATTTCAGGAATAATGTTCATAAAGTCTTGCCAAGGTTCAAATTACTGCATTTTATGAAAGCCTTTCATAAAGCAAAAAAATACTGGTTTTTCTGAGAGATTGAAAAAAAAACTATTTTGGTGAGTTGTTGTTTTTGTTATTATTGACTAACCGCCACCACCACCCACCAAACCAGAGACAAATTTTGCTACTTTTATTAATTATTTTATTTTGTATTATTGTAACTTACCGTTTTTCTTCTAATGATTTTCACTGTAGTTGTTATCGTCCTGAGAACATAGCAGAACAATGCGAACCATATGTACATACATGTTGCATCTATCAGCACTAGGTTGAGACATTAGATGTTGCCTTTATATTAAAGAAATTACAAATTTGTAGTTGAGAAGTATTTGACTATACGAACTTTGTTTTTTCGACACCAAACGCACTGTAGTTGTTTGGTTTGTCAGTTAACTAACAACACTAGTAGTTTAGGTGTGTTGTTGTTGTGTGTATGTGTGTGGTGTGGTTTGTTCATACATTGCCAATACGATAGTGAGACGACGAGACCATTCAAAAGAAAACGATAACAAATTTGAGAGCATTTACCAAACATGAGAGCAAATAGTGGAATATCGGGAAAAATAGGAAAGTGATTTTGCATCTCATGAAAATCTTACATATTTTTGAAAAAATAGTGGCCTTCGGATGGAAATAAGAAACTGCACATGCATCTTATGTGAGGTACCTGTACAGTATGAAAAAAAACTACATCACGAACGAAAATACGTAAAAATTCTTGAAATATTTTTTTCTGTGTATGAGCTGCTTCTTTACTGATATGCATAGATTTATGCAAAAGAAATGATGCAAAATAGACAGCATCCTCGCTGCACCATTCCCTTGTGCAAATTATGACGTCTTTCGCGTAAAGATCATCTACTGTTTTGGCTACAAACACTTTTCTTGGTATTTTGCCTAGCTGAGCTATTACGTGGAGGCTAATGACTTGTTTATTCATATCCTGAAACAAAACCACCAAAACCTATGACATATGTACATGTATTGGTCATTTATGTTTTATGTTAATTACCCCTGCAAGCATATTCAATCGCACTTACTCGAAATAGTCACTGCATGACGATAGAAGCACTCGTCCGCGAGCTCGCATTCTTATCGATGAAGGCTCACCGCGCGGAAAAAAATGAACCACGGCCTAGACACTACTTGTGAATGTCGATTTAGTGGCTCCTAAAAAAGATATATTATCCATACAAATTGGTAGTGACGAAAAAACATATTTTTTTATTTTGCTTTTTATTTTTCTTTGCAATTATTCTTTTAATTAGTATTTTTTATTATTATAATTATTTTTCCAATGTACATATGTTTTTAAATAACTTTTCATAGTTGAAATTGTCGCCTATTTTAATTATGTAATTTTAAAAATGTTATGTTGTCTGACCTGGGAATCAAACCCGGGACATTAAGAGTACAAAGCCCAACATGTATACCACTGCGCCACCGTGTCATATAAGCATCGGGTAGACTAATGGCTTATATTAATTCAAGTTTGCACACTTCATAAATGAATGTAAACAATCAGTAATGTCTGCACACGCGATAGTCGTACGCCGTAAGGATTATTTGTGTAAACAATCAATAATCGCATTTCCATATTTTTCGCTGACACTATGTAGTTATTCAAGACGATTAAACTGCACTGCAATAATTGTTTTTGTAAAATGCCAAATTGTCGTTCTTTTACAGAAAATAAGAGCCGATGGCAGTTGCTTTTTGTAGATAGTAGATGTTAGCAGGGTTTGCTATATGTATAATTGTAGTTGTTTGTTTTCTTTAATTTTGGACGGTTTAGTATCTATGGACCAGAAACAGAGAAGCACTCGTCCGCGAGCTCGCATTCTTATCGAAGAAGGCTCATCGCGCGGAAAGAAATGAACCACGGCCTAGACACTACTTGTGAATGTCGATTTAGTGGTTCCTGAAAGATATATTATCCATACAAATTGGTAGTGACGAAAAAACATATTTTGTTATTTTGCTTTTTATTTTTCTTTGCTATTATTCTTTTAATTAGTATTTTTTATTATTATAATTATTTTTCCAATGTATGTACATATGTTTTTAAATAACTTTTCTTAGTTGAAATTGTCGCCTATTTTAATTATGTCATTTTAAAAATGTTATGTTGTCTGGCCTGGGAATCAAACCCGGGACATTAAGAGTGCAAAGCCCAACATGTATACCACTGCGCCACCGTGTCATATAAGCATCGGGTAGATTGATGGCTTATATTAATTCAAGTTTGCACACTTCATAAATGAATGTAAACAATCAGTAATGTCTGCATAGGCGATATAAAGTGTCTGCACACGCGATAATCGTACGCCGTAACTTTATAGGGTCTCCGACTAATATTTCGATGTGTTACAAATGGAATGATACATTTTATTATACCCTCCATATTATGGTGGAGGGTATAAAATAGTTAGGTTGTTGTTGTTTTTCAACAAACCTGCATATTGCCGCTTTTATTTCCCACGTTGTTATTAAGTACCAAAATAATACCACACAATAAATTTGTTGCCCAAATTAGCTAAAAATAACGATAATAGATACCATTTGAATAATTAGACCTTTGACTCATTGTGTTCACTAGGGTTATGACTTTTTGACTAGCCACTTTGAACAAATTTTGAATTTTTTGTTAAAAAATTATATCTTTGAAAAAAGCGTTTACGACATTATTATAATTCTCAGAATTGAAGAAAATTAGTGAGAAACAAAGCTTAAGCCAGTTTGGTTATCTCATGTGGCTCTAAAGTTTATTTTCAATTATTACAGTGACTTCAAAATTTTTAAAATCATTTTGTGCGTGAGTTTTTTCACCGAATCACCTTATAATTAGAATTTTATGTAATCTTATGTAGAAACTCACGCTATAATACAGGGATATGAGGTTTTAAAAAAGTCATAACACTAGTGTTGACCCTTTAAATATACACTCCACGTCAGTAGAATAGAACATCTACATTTTTGTTAATGTTCGCTTATTTATCCCAAAACGAATGAATCTTCGTTTTTAATTTTGTGGGGATTTAAAGTCTATGATATTCCGTATCAACCACAAAAAAATTATGTTTCTAGCTTTTCGCGAAAAGATTTTCTGATCAATTTTTAGATAGTACTATGAAAAATAGACATTTATTTTTGGTCATCAGGATAGAACAGTCACTTTATTTTCGCGAATTTTTGAGATATTAACGCCGAAATTTCTTTCAGTCGATAAATCAAGGCTTTCTAATCATTTTCCACCAAAGGAAACCTAAAAATTATTCCGCGGACACCGAAATAACAGCGTTAAAGGGTTTAATTTGACAGATATATGAAACATCTCAGAATATCAATAGGAGTCGCGTAGTTATGTCATATTTCTTCACAATAAGATAGAATATGACACAGACAAGCTCGACGGATACAATCGAGTGCTTCGGATGCTGATAAGATGGAACATTTTCAAAATAATTATGAAAAGCGTATACATTTCTCATAAAAACCATGACGTTTTGTTCAATAAAACGGTTTTTTCCGCGAACAAGTCTGCCGTTCAACGGTTTGGAAATAGGCTCCAGATTTGAAGGAAGATAATCTGATACGAAAACAACCGTTATTTTCATACATTGTGAGAAATTTTAGTACTTTTTAAAACAACATACGAAACCTAAAACCTCAATTTCCATGACTGTGTTTTTCCGCGAAAACGGGTCTTTTACATTTGCGAGTTCAGTTAAGAACTACTAATTCGTAAAATCCGGTATGGAGAGCATAACCTGGTCCATTTATATTGGAGCATAACACTGTTGAGAACGGTTGCGGACACCGAAATAGGAACACATATAAAATTGAAAGTCCAAAGGGCGTGTTCAATTTGAAAATGAGCTAAAATTTCCCTCAGTGTATTAAATAGCGGTTGTTTTCATATCAGATTATTTTCCTCTAAATGTGGAGCATATTTCCAATCCTTTAAACGGCAGACTTGTTCGCGGAAAACCCGTTTTATTGACCAAACATCATGGTTTTTATGAGAAATTTTGACGTTTTCATAATTATTTTGAAAATGTTCCATCTAATCAGCATCCGAAGCACTCGATTGTATCCGTCGAGCTTGTCTGTTTCATATTCTATCTTATTGTGAAGAAATATGACATAACTGCGCGATTCCTATTGATATTCCGAGATGTTTAAAATATCTGTCAATTTAAAAACTTTAACGCTGTTATTTCAGTGTCCGCGAAATAATTCATAGGTTTTCTTTGGCTGAAAATGAATAGAAAGCCTTGTTTTATCGACTGAAAGAAATTTCGGCGTTAATATCTCAAAAATTCGCGAAAATAAAGTGACTGTCCTATCCTGATGACCAAAAATAAATGTCTATTTTTCATAGTACTATCTGAAAATTGATCAGAAAATCATTTCGCGAAAAGCTAGAAACATAATTTTTTCTGTGTATGAAACGGAACATCATAGACTTTAAATCCCCACAAAATTAAAAACGAAGATTCATTCATTTTGGGATAAATAAGCGAACATTAACAAAAATGTAGGTGTTCTATTCTACTGACGTGGAGTGTATAAGAAAACGGATAGGTAAGATTCAAGTATGGAGTATGGTTTTTAGCATAGAAGTTAGAAGAATGAAAAAGGTTACTAATTGGGTCATTCTTGGGGTGCCCTATCTTATTTTTCCCATTTCCATTTGCACGAACTCTAGAAACATACAGGGCCCAGTCTTTGCCTATTGCTCATGTGGTTGACCCTTTAATGTCGCTAGTTTAAACTTGTTAATAGGTCTGTTCGATAACTTCACAAGTAAAAAGTATTTCCAAGTTCTTGCAACTACTTGCAGGTACCTATCATTTCTCTTTTACTGAGCAAGTTTGTTATCGAACAGAATTTTGTAAAAGATTGTACAAATTTGTAAAAACTTTTGAGTTATAGAACAGACCTTATGTATACTAACGTAACGATACTAACAAGCCCTTTAATGTCGATATTTTGAACTTGTTAACGTAACGTAAAATAACGATACTAACAGGAACAAGTGATCGAATAAGAAAATATGTACTTTTTAGACTTTTTCCTTCTAGACCTCATTTTTAATGTAAACTTACTCTTAACTGAATTGAACAAACTTCACATGAATATGTACTGTATGTACATATGGGAAATGTTGCCAATTATTTCATATTCCATTTCCAAAAAATTCAATTTTTTCTTTTCGCGCTACATTGACGATTTTTGGTACATAGGTTAAGAAAAAATTCCCCAGTACAAATCCGCCCGCGAGCAAATTTTTAATTGTTGCGGACAAATGTTATCGCGGTTTTACTTCTGCTTTTAAGAAAAAAATATTATAAAAACGCTAATTATTTTATTGAGCACAATTGTCACTAAAAAGTTATTACGAAGTGACGTCATTAAGTAGATTGCTTAATATTTGTAAAATGTTACTCAGCATTCGCGGAATTTACAAAAATTGACAAAATCTTAAAAGTAATCCGAATTTTTTGAAAATATAGGTCCATTTACCCTTCAAAAATTACAAAAAAATAACAGTTTTAAATAAAGACTCCACGGGGAATCAAGTGAGAACAAACTTATAATCATCGGGATAGTAGTTAGGATATTATAGCCAAAATAAGCACATATTTGTGTTACAAAAAATAAATTTTGGTTTGGAATAATAGTTTTCACATGAATTCTAGAGTTGAAAATATTGGAAAAATTCTATAGGAGTACTCCTTTAATTTTTTTGAAACTCCCAAGAAAATGGGCGGATTTTGCTTTATCTACATTCACATAGAAGGTTTCCCATTGAGAAAAGTTATCGGGTTGATGAAACAAATCATTAGACTTCTTAAACGAAAATAGAGTTAAAATAAACCGCTTTACCTTATATGCATTATTAAAATATGTGTACATCGCGGAATTATCAAAATCGTTTTGTCCGCATGTGATTTTAATGTACAGCAAGACCATATCATTTAATTTGTATATATTTTTCGAAATATAACTTGGACGCTTAGATGTAGCATCGGCTGCATCTAGTTGCCTTCTACTTTTACTTTGACGGGGAAATCGTGAAAAGTGTGGTTTAATCAAAAATCGAGAGAAAACAAAAAAAGACACGTTGGCTTCAACCCATTTTTACCCATTATTTAACATAAATGTAGCCACAGCTTCAACGCAAATTAACTTTTAAGGCCAATATTTCATTTTATCCGAAAGAATTTAATTTGTATAATATTCAAACACATTTCGCGAGTTATTAAATGCTAAACCTTGGCTTAAACTATGTTAAATTTTCAAAAATATTGCCCATATATGTTTGGCATATGTATTCCTATTAATCAGATATAGGTAGTCAGAATATACGACGCCTCTTAATAACAAACATGAAGTATGTATATAAAGCGATGGGAAATTTTCATTCAATTCTTATTTTGATAAACTATCCAAATATTTGTGTACGTCTGTATTATAATCTTATATTGCTTGAACTCGTATTTATTTATACTGGACTAGCTGGTAGCAGACGGAATGGCGTGCCATATTGTTTGTAGTAAAATAAGTTCAAAAGATATCATCAAGTCCTTCAGACTTTAAATCTACAAATCCCAAACATTCTCACATTTAATTTTATTGTTATTGTATTTTCATTGAGGGGGTTTAGAAGGGCATTAACAATTGGTGTGGATAAATGAAGAGGCAGGGCGGTTAAAGTGGATTGTTACTGCTTCTGGCTTTTCCTTACTTGCCATTGTTTCAGTGGGGGCATAAATAGAGAACGTAAGCAAAAAAGTGAAAAAACAACAAAAGTATACTCAAATAACAAAATGCTGCAGAAAACAGAAGCACACAGGCAAGCAAACCAGTGAACAAGAATGAATGAATGAAGGGCAAACAAACTACTTTGGAAAAGCTGTAAGTTTATTTTTATTGGAATTTTTGTTGGGAAAGTCCTTGGTGTTCCCCTTCTTTTCACTTTGGTGTTTGTTATCAAGAATGTATATATGTATATGTACGTAGATATGTATGTATATATATGTATGTGCAGGTTTTCTTAATAAAGACGAAACGAAACATGTTTTTCTTGTAAACTTTTAAATGGAATTTGATGATGGTGCTCTTCAGTTTGTAATTTTTGGTATTGCTACCACTGTTGCCTTTATTGATGTTCTGATATCCTCTACAGTGCCATGTGTCCTACTGGCAGAAAATCTATGAACGCCTTATTCCTGTTTCTCTTCAAGTTGTTTGCATACACCATAACAGGATGGAACTAAACCAAGTCTTGTAGCAAACCTGATACAGAATCTAATAAAATCCATTGTGAGGTCAATGTTTGGCAAAGAGATGTGTTTAGATAATTGTTTGTAGTTCATGTTTTCCTCTTAGTTTCCTTTATCTTCCTACAATTTAATTTTCAATTTCTGACGTTAACAAGTATAACTTTGAAAACATTTGTGTATCTTAAGGCTTCATCTTCTAGCCATGAATTAATCGTTGATGTTTTAAATAATTCACGATAGCAAAATTAACAATGTGATGTTTAAAAGAAACAAATGACAATAGACCTCAGAGTAAAGTGATTTCCTGGAATATCATCAACTTTATAAAAAAAGAGAAACTAGAATAAGCTCATATGTATAGTAACAATTTAGTTATTACAGAATATTTAATTTTTTCAAAAAAAAAAAAAAATTGAATCGAAACCGAATAAGAAAAGGCTCTAGATGGACGAGGTCGACTGTGAGATACTCTACACCACTAGTTCTTAGCATTCGGATAAAACGTAATTTTATAAAAAAAATATTCGAGCCAA
The DNA here is from genome assembly GCF_047663935.1 of Musca autumnalis. Classification (NCBI taxonomy): domain Eukaryota; kingdom Metazoa; phylum Arthropoda; class Insecta; order Diptera; family Muscidae; genus Musca; species Musca autumnalis. The sequence goes on from NW_027411977.1 coordinate 169,964,203, forward strand.
TAACTTATTCTTCTTTCTTCTTCTTGGTCCATAATTGAAGTTTCATCAAATTTTACAATAAACATACGGAAATACAACTGCTATGTTTTTATCTTCTCGTGTTCTTGAGATATGTATTCTTAAAGACTAAGTGCGCCTGAACCAACTTTAAATGAAAGGAGCTTAACAATAAAAAACCCTCCAGTGATTTTTTTATTGTTTGATTTTTTCTCATATATGAACATTGTAGTTTCAGAATCTGCAAAAACGACCCAAGTGTAAGTCCATTTAAAGTTGGTTAAGGCTCACCGTGTTGGTATACAAAAAGGAAAGTCTTGGACGAATATTTCGCCATGTTACATAATGTTGGACAAAAGAAACATATAATACCCTTTCCACTAGATATAAATAGAGTTATAAAATGTGTGTGTTCGGCCAATTAGATTTGTGTCTTTTTACTTTTTTAGTAAGATTTACTCAGTAACTTGTTTTCAGAGAATAAGAACAATTATACGGAAATAGAGAAAAAGGTAAAAAGACAACAGTTGACTAACATTAGCAAGATACCAGTTGATTATCAAAACAAAAACATTGACGCCAATGTATGTAAGAAAAACTTAATCTAAAGCAGTAAAAAACTTCTCCAATTTAAAATTAAATAAATAAGAAACAATTGAGTGCCACCGTGGTGCAATGACATGAACACCCGCCTTGCACGCAGAAGGTCGTGGGTTCGATTCCCCGGCCAGGCAACATCAAAATATTCAACGGTGGCAGAATACCCCTCAGTAAGGTTGGCGACATCTCCTGAGTATTTCAGCCATGTAAAACTTCTCTATAAAGTGGTGTCGTAAGCAGTGTTGCCGAATTTGATGATTTATCGTCATTTTGCCGATTTTTTGGTCCAAAATTGAAAAATGACGATTTGATGATTTTATGGTCTAAAATGACGATTTTTCACGTTAATAAAAACTGCATGAAATGAGACATAATAACTATATTTTGACCAAAATTTCACGAAAGGCTTTAAGGAAAATAATATTTCAAACTCCATTTTATGAGCATTTTTAATGTTCTTAGCAATTTCCAGCCAGATTGGCTATATTTAGGTACATATCTGGAATACAGGTATTTTGATGGTTTTTGCTTCACCTTCAAATTATATTAGCTGAAAATTGTCGTCCAGGATTGTTAATGAATGAAAATCTCCTTGAAAATGTTTCGAGACAAAAGGGGAATTGCGTCTATTTCGTTGTGAAAAAAAAAAAACGTATGAGTCCAGAATTATTAACTTCCAATAATGCCCTCTGCGGTCAGTCAGTATTTTTTGAATGACAGCGTTTATCGGCTTTCTGCTTTCCCACAATCAAAATGTACATATGAACGACCAACATGGATGGCCCAACATCAAGCAGGCAATATTTCAGCAAAGCTGTCATTCAAAACTGGCAATGTGTACCCACCATTACCTTGCAGCATTACTGCAAACCCTATAACTATAGGGAAAACTCTCATCTTGTGAAGGCTGTACTATATAGCTGTATTTAGGTGGGTTTGGGTTAGATTAATTGCTGTGGGTTGTGTATCTTATGTAGTCACTCCCATTGCCGTAACTATCCGCGAAAAAAATCGCATTAAAGGGTAACCAAACTCAGTTTTGAAACATGTTGACGATTTTTGACGATTTTCCAAATTTGATTGATGATTTGACGATTTTTGACGATTTCTTATCAAAAACTGTCGGCAACGCTGGTCGTAAGACACGCCGTTCGGACTCGGCGATAAACAGTAGGTCCCATATCATTGAGCTAATATGAATCGGAGTGCACTCATTGATATGAGAGAAGTCTCCCCTGTCTCGTCTGGGATGTTTGGGAACAATTATATTATAAATAAGAAATAATTAATAGATTAATAAAATAATCAATAAATATAGCTAAATCGCAATATTTGCCAAAATTTCTCACAAAAATCGCATAAATACTGGAACAGCTGACCACGAACAGATGATTGAAAATCAACTGATCGACCTTGCTGTTAAACAACTGTCAACATTTTTCTCTCATTTCGCTCTCTTTTACTGAACTTTTGTGTAAAAAGATAAGATTTAAGAAAATAAAAACATTGTTAGCGATTACTCGATAAAATGGACTTTCCATAACCTGCAATATTTTCGAGATTTTTGCTATTTTTCCTTATAAATTTGAATTTCCTTCCCAGCAGTAAATTTTGGCAGTAGTAACTACTTACAAAAATACCTTCAAAATTATCATTTTGCAAGAAATAGGAAATACTTCCTTCCTTTTTTGTACATATTTAACCACCTATCAGTGAAAAAAGATAAGGAACATACATTCTATTTTTAAGACAGTTGTGGTGAATTTAACGTCTAAATTCAATACTCCATATTTTTTATTTTGCTCTCTGTTGGCTTTGAACGAACTTCTAATTTGTAACCAAACAGACTAAACACTGTGCCATGCGTTCGAACATTGGTGGTTGTTTAAACCATCAACGACGGAATGCAAGAGAATATTTAGAAGTACATACACAATATCCAAAAAACCAAATACTTAAAACAAATTTGGTCCTGTGGCAATTAAAAAATGTGTATAACATGGGTCTGTGGAAACCCTATAAGCGAGAATAACAAAGAAAAGTTTGTTAAACCTGTTTTCAGTGCGTCAAAAATATTCGGTTGTTGTAACTTTTGTTAAATGTTTTGCCAAGAAACAGGTCATTATCGAATTTTTTTATGCAATTTTAGTAAGCATTTTAATAATTGCGAACATAATCTTTGTTCCTGTGCACTATAGGTAAATTGGTAAATTTTTAGGCAAAAAGTCAATTTTCGAACTTTTAAAAACCGAGTTTTCTAATTTGATTCGAAGAAAGAACATGCCAAATTGCCAAATGTTCTAAACTCGCGGTTTAGAATCTAAATTTCGAAGACAAAATAAAAATGCCCTCTTTGCAGAAAAAATATACATATTTCTTTTAAATTTTTTGTTTTGTGAAGGAAATATTAAACACAAAAAAGAATCCGATTTGAACTAAAAAGACATTTTTTTTAAAGAAATATCCACCATGTGTTCTAAAAATGTACAGACGTGTTGTGGTCAAGATTTTTGTTAATTATAGCATCCCGTCTGGGATGTTTGTGGAACAATTATATATTATAGCCGTAATACGTTCTAACTAGGGATCATAATTGCGTGATTCATTTGGTCCTTTTAAAAAATAATATTTATAAAGATCTCTTCGCGAATGAATATTTTAAACATATCAATGTTTATAAAAATGTTTAGGCGGATCAGTATTTTAGTTCATTAAAACCGCTTTTCTTTTGTTTTAACTGCGTTCATTGGGTTGGAACGAATAAAAAACTTAAAATGAAAATAGGGGATAGGGAAAAAAAATTTGTTCATTATATCCGGCGTTCGTTAGAAACATGTCCATCTGTAAAATTCTTATTAAAGCTTACTTTTAAATATCATATGCTAAAATATTTAAAACAGTGCTTCAATTTGTCGCTATTCGCTTGTGCTTATAATCGAGCCTGTAAATCCTAACAAATTGTAAAAAATACTTCTAGCGGGGTGACAATTTTCTTTCGTTATAATCGTGGTCGTTTTAAGAATTTGAATGTGTTTACAAACATTAAGAAAAATTTTTTGAAAACACAAAACTTTGTACGCTATAAACGTAGTTTCTTATAACCGATGTTCGCTATATCCGAATTTTACTGTGTAATTCTTTGTTTTATCTTACTTTTGCAAATAAAATATTAAAAAGCCCATAAATACACCGCTATTAATTTTTGCCTCAAAAACAGGCCAAATTACTTATAGTGCTGTGTGTATTTTATATGTAGCAAACAAGTAAAAAAGTATCAGTCGGCTTTGCCGACAGAGATATACCCTCAGCCTATGTGAATTGAAATACTTTTTTTCCCAAAAAAAAAATCTTATATATTTAGGGGGTTTTCAAAATTTTGGGCGTATGGACCGACAAAAGTATGGATAGGATTAAAGCTCAAAAATTTGCGGGGATATCGATAGATAGCGCTTTTTTACCACACTAGCCTACGAAAAACATAATGTCGCTATAAACAGGGCCACTAGGAAAACTTTCGGTAAAAATGTCCAAAGGATCCTCCAACCACACATTGTTGAACATTTTGTGGGTGGTACCACAAGGATTGGACAGATAGGACCCACATTTGAACATAAACTAAGTTTCGACAATATTTAGAGATCCAAAGTTTGGACCAAATCAAATTTCGAACTTTTGTGGGGGAGGTACCGGAAGGAGTGAACCCATAAGCACCACATTCGAATTTCATCTAATATTCGAAGAAATATTACAATATCCAAAGTGTGGACGAGCTCTCCAGCCACTACATATGGTGCCATAGGGTTTTTTTACAACTTTCGGGCTGTTTTCTCATGAAGTATGGACTTGCCCCTGAAAAAAACTATTATTAAAAATTTTGTGTGGGAGGTACCCGAAGGAGTGCACAAATATAGTCCATATTCGAACCAGATATAGATCTGGTAGATATATTGGGGTGCGTAAAGTATAGACCACATCGGTCTCTCCCTTCAAGAATTATCGTGCGCACAATTTTTCCGAACATTTTTGAACTTTTGTGGGGGAGGTACCCGAAGGAGTGGACCGATATGGCTTATCTTCGAACTTAAACTAAGTTTGGACAAAATATTACGAAAGCCAAATTTTGGATCGAATCGGGTGATACGTTCGAGAGTTATCGTGCGCACCAGCCAGCCAGACAGACAGACGAACGGACATGGCTAAATCAACTTCAAATTGTTTGAAACACATTTCGGCCAAACATACTTGGGGTCTAAAACCATTTCTCATAAATCTACTCTGTAACTATAAGATTACCATCTTGTTGTGTAGACAAAAGTAAATAAAATTAAAATTAAAAAAAAATCGATGAGGCACATTTTGCCCGTATGAAAGTGTATATACCCTCATTAGCATAAATGCTGAGGGTATAATTATTAAAATTTAGCGCTAAGGAAAAACGCTGTCCTAGAAAGAAGAAAAATGGTTATATTTTATTATAAAAAAGGCAGAAATAAACGGAAATTTTGCTTATTATTGAATATTTAGTCGAATATAGTTAAAATCTTATGCAAAAGTCACGAAAATATAAAAATTAGGACACATAAGCCAGACAAAACCAAGGACTTGGAGGAAAGACAGAGGAATCTCCTGAAAAATTACGGCAAAACCTCCCTTTATTTTCTTGAATTTGTTCATAGAGCACTAAATGACTTTCAGAAGATAGAAAATATGCGCTTAGTCCATATTTACATTAGGCAATTTTCCTTGCGGCAATTGTCAGTTTGTCGGCAAGAGAGAGTGTTGGGAGGCAAGGGTTACCATATGCCTCATATTGCGTTTTTCCATATTTGTCCATATTTACATTAGGCAATTTTCCTTGCGGCAATTGTCAGGTGAGAGAGGGTGTTGAGAGCCAAAGGGTTACCATATGCCCCACCTCTCTCTCCTTCAAACTGACAATTGCCGCAAGGAAAATTGCCTAATGTAAATATGGACTAACATTCCAAAAAATCTATTTTTTAAAAAAATTCAATTTTTAATTAAATTAGCGTGTATACGTTATTAAAAGTTTATTAAAATTATTAAATAACTTATTGTCTAAATATTGTGCTAATTGGTGAAGTGTTATTAATTACATTTGTGCTAATAAGCTGCTTTTTAGTGTTGAATTTGTCTAATTGGCTATTTCGTTTTGTGCATATATTCTGTTACATTAGCTTATTGTGTTGTTGTAACAGCTTGGTTATCATATCAAAACAGAGTTGCCAAAGATTGCTTTTTTTTTTAATTAAAGGATTAAGAAATTCAGCTACAAAATCTCCAAAAAATTTTAACTTATTAGTAAACTGAAATATAGTTAACATGGTCTGTTCATACGAAATATGTAATATTCGTGATGATAGTGAAGTTTGTGTTACATGTTGGTTTTGTTTAGATCAATGGCATTGTAAGTGTGCTCGTATGAGAGTAATAGTTACTGACATAATTAAAGAAAATGATGGAATTCGTTGGTGCTGTCCCAATTGTAGAAAAATCTCTGCTGATTTTTACAATTTTGCAAAGAATCTACATTCCGAACTAGTTTCAATTAAAGGGGAACTTTCCATAATTTGTTCCCGTTTTGATAAAGTTTCAAATTTGTTTAGCAAATATCCGGATTTGGACGAATTTGCATCGTCACCATCGGTTATCGGGCAGAAACGCAAAAGGTCGACGAAAAAGAGTACAGGTACAACTGTTTCTAGTCGTAAACCTAGTGTTTCTCGGGATACTGTAGTACAATCGGATCCAGTTAATATTTCTGATACAACTGAATCTGGTCGTGCTCAGTTATACGCCAATGTTGTGATGGATAAGCCTTTGGAAGTAAGCAAGCAGTTAAAGGAGGTTGTAGCATCTCCTGAGTTAATGAGTACTGGTGGTGCTTGTCTTGAAAAGACCTCACAATCTGCTCAAGGTATTCAGGAGTTGGCAACATCCTTGCCTGTTGTCTCTTCAAGGGGCTCATCTGCCAATGTAGGCCATACCCAACAACCTGTGCAAAGATCATTATCTATGCCTCCAGCTATGAAAATGGTATTTGCGTCAAGGTTCCCTCCCGAAACGACGGCTGACGAAATTTATGATTATATAAGATCAAGTATTCAAGGAGATTACTTTCTTAAATGTTACGAGCTTCGTTCAGCATTTTCGGAAAGTAGATCTTCTTTCAGGATTGTTACTAACCAGTCAATATTTAATCAAATTATATCGAGAGAATTTTGGCCTGTAAATGCTTTTATAAAAGAATTTGTGGAAAGAAACGACAAGTTAGCACATTTGCCTCCGCGAACAGCTACAGTTTCAAAAAACTAAAAAATTCTATTTCTATATGCTATCAGAATGTAAGGGGTTTAAATACAAAATTAACTCGCTTATATACTGATAGCTTCGGTTTTAATTATGATGTAATTGTTTTATCTGAAACTTGGTTAAAAAAAGCTGTATTAAATAGTGAAGTTTTATGTCCGAAATATCAAATATTCAGAAATGATCGTGTTGCTAAAAAAGGTGGTGGAGTCCTTATTGCAGTTGACTCCTCTTATTCCACTAATTTAATTGAAATAAATAATATTCCTGATATTGAATTTTTAAGTATATCCATTGAACTAGGCAATTTTAAATTATTTATAACTTGTTCCTATATTCCTCCTTCTTCTCAACATGACATATATAAAAAACATATATCCGCAATCAGTTCAATCGTTGGAAATATGAATGAAACCGATCGAATTTTGGTTCTGGGCGATTTTAATATGCCCTCTGTTAAATGGCTCTTATTACCAGATTCTGAAGCTCTAACACCACTAACATCCCGGGCGAATGCTAATCAAGATACATTCGAAATTGTTAGTCGATTTTGCGACCTCAATCTTCATCAAATAAACGATATACTGAATAGTTACGATAGAATCCTTGATTTAGCATTTGTAAATGTTACTCAATATTTTGAAATAATTAGAATTCCACCAATTTCTATTCCTGAAGATATTCATCATCCCTCATTATGTATAACCATGACCCATAATCATTCCTTTGGGGAAAATCAGTCCAAAGCGTTAAAAACTGTCCTTAATTATAAAAAAACAGATTTTCGGAAACTCAATTCTCTTATTTCTTCTGTTAACTGGACATCGGTATGTCTTTGCAGCAGTGATATTGATCTTGATATTAAAATAAACAAATTCTATGAGATCATAAATAAATTTATGCTTGAATGTATTCCAACTATTAAAATCACAAATTCTTATAAATTTCCATGGATTACTCCTGAGTTATCAACTATAAAAAATTCCAAAAATAAACTTTTTCGTAAATATAAAAAGTCAGGTTCTTCAATTGACTACGCCAATTATTCTGTAGCTAGGTCTAAGTATACGCTAGAATCTCGTAGATCATATCGACACCTCCAAATAATAGTATGCTAAGTCTAAAAAGTGAGTTTTGCAGGAGAAGCTCTCAAAGTGTGGGAATTTTTTTGAACTTCAGTACTATGCTAAGTCAATATTTGTTTATAACTTCTGTTCGCATTGACCGATCATTACCAAAATTTGACAGAATTTAAGTTAAAGGACGTTCAACACCTCCAAATAATAGTTTGCTAATTCTGAACAGTGAGTTTTGCAGGACAAGCTCTAAAAGTTTGGAAATTTCTTTGACCTTCAGTACTATGCTATGTACATATTTGTTTATAACTTCTGTTCGGATTGTCCGATTATTACCAAAATTTGACAGAATTTAAGTTAAAGGACGTTAAATATAAAAATGTAAAGAACTTGAAAACATGCTAAGTCGACTTAGCATACTATTGTTTGGAGGCGTCGATATAATGAGTACCTTAACAAGATTAAAGAAAATTTTAAGTCCAATCCTAAGTCCTTCTATGACTTTGTTAATTTAAAAAGAAAAACACCTTCTAAGCCCTCTTTATTGAAATTCAATAATCAAGAATTTACTAAAAACACAGATATTGCTGAATGTTTTGCAGAATTTTTTGCTACAACTTATTCAAGTGCATCTTGCCAAATTAGAGATACATATCCTTATAAATTATCTCAGATTGATGAAATTTACATGCCTTTCTTACAATACCAAGACGTTTCCAAAAGTCTGCGATGTTTAAAACCCATTAAAAGTCCAGGTCCCGATGGAATACCTAGTTTAATTCTGAAGCATTGTTCAGTTGCATTGTCAACCCCTTCAACTCTATTGTTTAACTATTCCCTTAAATTCGGTCATTTCCCCGCAATATGGAAAAAGTCTTATATTGTACCTTTACATAAGTCAGGCAGTCTGACTAATGTATCCAATTATAGAGGAATTGCAAAATTAAGTGCAATTCCTAAATTGTTCGAAAAATTAATTATCAACTATAAAAAATTCCAAAAATAAACTTTTTCGTAAATATAAAAAGTCAGGTTCTTCAATTGACTACGCCAATTATTCTGTAGCTAGGTCTAAGTATACGCTAGAATCTCGTAGATCATATAATGAGTACCTTAACAAGATTAAAGAAAATTTTAAGTCCAATCCTAAGTCCTTCTATGACTTTGTTAATTTAAAAAGAAAAACACCTTTTAAGCCCTCTTTATTGAAATTCAATAATCAAGAATTTACTAAAAACACAGATATTGCTGAATGTTTTGCAGAATTTTTTGCTACAACTTATTCAAGTGCATCTTGCCACAGGGACGTACGCAGGATTTCATTTCGGGGGGGGCACAACTTGACCAAAAATCATGAAAATTAAAAATGTTGTGTATCGTTACGTAAATCTATTTTAAAGGGGTTTTAATTGATTTTATATAGTATATTCGATATTGCCACAAAGTATATACATTCAAAAGAGAGAGATCACAATATTTTAGATACAAGATTGAAATTTGGAACTGATTATAATATATTAGTCCTTGGATGAACCATATCAGACCACGTTCGGCATAGTCTCCTTACAAAAGTTTTTAACCAAATTCTCAAACAGAAATGAAGCAATAACTAAAAAATCTTTCAAATTAATATTACCCATATAGATGTACGTTTTGGTGTATCCCAGAATTTTCAACCACATTAGCTCTTATTTGGCATTTTGGGTTCTAAATCACGCAGCGAAACATTTTCTTTTTCTTTCGAAACATTTTCTATATTCGAGGCTATTAGCATAGTTTTTAAAAATAACGTCAGTAATATGGATTTTGGAAATCATTTTGTTGGGAAAACTTCCATGCAAAAAGTGGTGAAAATAGATCCACGTTCGAATGCAGGGATTGAATTCGCGAATATTTCGAATAGATATATACATTGTTTGGAGGATATAAACAGTTCGATCTGAACATAACGCCGTTTCTTCTTTATCACACACTAAGCTCAGTGCCATTAAAAAAGTTTTGTATTATTGTAAGAAAATAATATTCTTTAGTGCATAAAAACACCAAAACTTTACTATTTTACCAGAAATGATAGAGTCCGTAAAAGCCAACTAATAATTCAGAAAATTACATTAAAAAAAGAAAAAAATATATATCAATATCAGATTGCATCGCCCGGCTATCTACGACTCATAGACTCCGAATCCAACTCGCAGTACTGTTTGAGACTACGCTAACACATGGTCGAAAAAATATCTCTAAAAACGCTCGGCAACATTTTACCTAAATCCTAAAAAAATAGTTTAAGACGAAAAACTACATCTGATACATCAATGGTTGTTGTTCCCGCTTATTACTATCTTAATTGTACGACTAGATGTTTATGGACTCGATGACCTTAAAAACTTTCCAACGACCAATCACTCCTGTCGGCACAGCGGAGACAAACTTATGAAAATGCATAACTTTTGTTTTCTGGAAAACAAGTAAAAAGTTACAGTCGGGTTTGCCTACAGAGATATACCCTCAGCCTGTGTGAGTTGAGACTTTTATATATAAACAGATCGAATACGGGCTACATAGCCAATTTTTTTCTATAAATTGTATAGCCAAGAAGTTTCAGAATTTGATATGTACGTAATTTTAGGATGTTTCCGTCAAATCGGGTAATTGAAATTTTGTGTCGAAGGTATTTGAAGGAGTGAATCGATATAATCCATATTCGAACCTACTCTAGGTGTCGAAAAAATAGGATTGGACTTTGCGCAAGATTTGCCCCATACGACGGTACAAGTTTCATCAGGGGCATGTCCATACTTCTTGAGAAAATATCCTGAAAGGTGCAAAAAAACACCTATGACACCGTGTGTAGTGGTTGGAGCGCAAGATCACTCTCGAACGGATCTGCCGATTTGGTCCAAAATTTGGCTTTCGTAATATTTTGTCCAAACTTAGTTTAAGTTCGAAGATGGACCATATCGGTCCACTCCTTCAGGTACCTCCCCCACAAAAGTTCAAAAATTTTCGGAAAAATTGTGCGCACGATAATTCTTGAAGGGAGTACCCGAATAAGTCCATACTTTGCACATCGTAAAATTTCTAACAGACTTAAATGAGGTTCCAATATGGACTCAATTGGTCCACTCCTTCGGGTACATCCCACACAAAATGTCGGATAAGTTCACGTTAAGACCTGCTCTCGAATCACTTTGATTTCTTTTGAAGCAACTTGCATTCGCTGCCTCAATTACGACGGTAAAATATTTTTCAGGGGCAAGTCCATACTTTTTGAGAAATAAGCCCGAAATGTGTAAAAAATCCATATGTGGTGGCTGGAGAACAGGATAGCTCTCGAACTGATCTGCCGATTTGGTCAAAAATTTGTCATTCGTCATATTTTGTCCAAGCTTAGTTTCAGTTCGAAGATGGGCAATACAGGTCCACAACTTCCGGTACTTCCCCCCAATATTTATAGAATGTCACTAAAATGGTATGCACGATATCCCTTTAACGGGGCCATAAAATTCAGAAAACACGTTAAATACATTGCAGCTGTCAGTAGATGAAATTTTCAATTCACATAGGCTGAGGGTATATCTCTGTCGGCCAAGCCGACTGATACTTTTTTACTTGTTGAGATATAGAAGTTCAGGTCACATTTTTAGGTTTTTTTGTTAGGTTTTCACGATTTGCTTCAAAACAGTAAGTCTTGTCGAAAATCGTGTAGCTGTGAAAAATCTTTACAAGATTGGGATTCGTAATTTTTTTACTCGGTTGTACCATTTTTGAGATATATAAGTTTAAGTTGGGAAATTGTAGTCCTGACATTGTTTTATAAGGCGACGATACAGTCAGTGAGTTGTCCAAATTTGAACTTCCATATCTCAGAAATGGTAAAAACTACGAAAATATAGTATAAGAACAATATTGTAGATAATTTTCACTGCTCCAACATTTTCTTTAGTTCCATTTTGATGGGGCTTGTGGTTTCCCAGCAAAACCGTCAAAAACTAAAAAACAATAAAAATGCAATTTTTTGTTTTTCGATTTTCTTATCTAAGCTTCTTTCATTTAAAGCTGGTTCAAGAGCACCGTAATATACAATACAAATAACAGCAGATTTTAATACAATACCATATAACGAAAGTTTCAGCATTAATTTCGTTTACGGTTGTTTTCAGTTACTGACAGGAAAAAATTCAGATAGGCACGCTATTTATAGCAGATATTATCACTTTATAATGCACAACAATACATTTTGCTACATTATTTTATCCCACTGTTTTAATTATTTTATCTATATCATTATTTTATCCCACTAGTTAATATAAACTAGGAATACAAAATTTTGATTAAGGCAGTAAAACAATTTTCTAACTGCTTTTTGAGATATACTCCACGGAAAACCCTTGATATGTCGTACATATTGTCCAATAGACATTTCATTTTATGTACTTATAATCCGCACAATACTGAATTTGTAAATGTTTTGAATACAAAATGAGTTTAAAGCCTCAAGACCTTTAAATTCATTACAGAATTCCAAAGCACTGGCATGGCATAAAGAAAGAATTCAGTTTTACTGGAAGTTTCTCTAAAAAGAGTATTCAAACAAAAAAAATTTAAATATTTTTTAGACAACTTGATGACAAAGTACATTTTCAGTACAGAACCTTTAGAACAATATCAGTTTTCATTTGAAATTTTAAAAACAAAAATTATTTTAGAAAAAAAATCCTAATAATTTGTTAAAGTAGCTCAAAAAATTGTAGTCGACCAAACCATTTCGGGGGGGGGCACGGGCCCCCAGTGCCCCCCCCTGCGTACGTCCCTGTCTTGCCAAATTAGAGATACATATCCTTATAAATTATCTCAGATTGATGAAATTTACATGCCTTTCTTACAATACCAAGACGTTTCCAAAAGTCTGCGATGTTTAAAACCCATTAAAAGTCCAGGTCCCGATGGAATACCTAGTTTAATTCTGAAGCATTGTTCAGTTGCATTGTCAACCCCTTCAACTCTATTGTTTAACTATTCCCTTAAATTCGGTCATTTCCCCGCAATATGGAAAAAGTCTTATATTGTACCTTTACATAAGTCAGGCAGTCTGACTAATGTATCCAATTATAGAGGAATTGCAAAATTAAGTGCAATTCCTAAATTTTCGAATGGTTTTCGTAGTGGTCTTTCGACCATAACAAACCTTATAGAATTCACATCGAATGTAATAAAAGGATTTGTTCGGCATAATCAAACTGACACAATATATACAGATTTCAGCAAAGCATTTGATAGGGTTAACCATGGGCTTTTGTTGTATCAATTAGATTATATGGGCTTTAATACTAATTTAGTAAGATGGATATCTTCTTATTTAAAAAATAGATCACAAACAGTTTGGTTTGATGGATGTGTCTCAAAATCGATTGACGTGCCATCGGGTGTTCCGCAAGAAAGTCACCTCGGACCGGTTCTCTTTCTTTTATTTATAAATGACTTGCCAAACTCAATAATGCATTCTAGATTGCTAATGTACGCTGATGATGTCAAGCTATTCATTACTCATAAATCGGAAAAGCAAGCTGATCTCCTCCAGAGTGATTTAAATAGCCTTTTTCAATGGTGTAAAATCAACTGAATGGACTTAAACTTAAAAAAAAATGTAAACATATGTGTTTTTCCAGATCTTCTTCTTTAATAAGGCAATACAATATTAACGGTTCTCAATTATTAACTGTAGCATCATTTGTTGATCTTGGCCTTTTGATGGATCGAAAATTAAAATTTAATAATCATGTAATTTCTATTGTTAATAAAGCGCATGGAGTTTTAGGATTTATAAAAAGATGGGCCAAAGAATTTTCAGATCCCTATATAACAAAACAACTATTTACGTCACTTGTAAGACCTGTATTAGAATATGGTTCTGTTGTATGGGACCCTCAATACGCAATGTATTCTGATAAAATTGAATCAGTGCAGAAACAATTTTTGCTTTTTGCACTGAGAGGTTTACATTGGAATAGCGATTTTGTCTTGCCTTCATATACAAGCAGGTTAAAATTAATTCGATTACCTACATTAAAAAGTAGACGCACAATGTTAAACACTATGATGGTGCATAAAATTTTAATGGGTAATATTCCCTCGGATTTCTTAATATCATCTATTAGAATAAATGTTCCTTGTAGAACAATTAGAAACTATCAACCCTTATTTAGAGATTTCCACCGCACGAATTACTCTATGGGAGATCCTATTAACAAAATGTGTGTAGATTTTAATTCCATGTATTGTAATGTAGACTTTGGCATGAGCCTTGACCTTATAAAATCTAACATAATTTTATTTTTAAATGAATAGTATATAAAAATGTATTAGTAAGTAACTAACTAGCTGATGAAGTAAATTCTGTAGCTGCTTTTCAATTTCCCTCTCATACCCCATCATGATGCGGATCATGGTGTGTACGCGATCCCTACGTAAAAGGGAGGTCGCCCCCTCGGTTGGCAGGGGTGGGAAAGTGAGGAGTGGGAACGTTCGAACAAAAAAAAAAAAAAAAAAAAAAGCTGCGCAAAGCCTTGTAATGCATCGTATGTTTTTGGTAGATACATGTATCCTAGAAGCTCCTTTGTACTTTTTGTGTTGGAGTACACAGAAAAGCCGGAAACTTGGTGGTATACTGATTTTCCTGCTTAGACATTCAAAACTTACTCCATTTCACCAAGTTTGTGAAGTACATCATGTTTTGAAGGTACATCAAGATTATTAGTTACGTAAATAAGCCAATGGATTGTGATGTGTTACAAGGCTATGAAAAGCTTTAACCTTACGATTTTTTTTGGAATAAATTTGAATATTTTCTATCTTCTGAAAGTCATTTAGGACTCGGTGCCCCATTTCAAGAAAATTAAGGGCGGGTTTGTCGTAATTTTCAGGAGATTCTTCTACCTTCCCTCCCAGTCCTTGGGTTTGGCTGGCTTATGTGTTTCACGAAATCTATTATTTCTATATTTTCGTGACTTTTGCACATGATTTCTACTATATTCGACCAAATATTCAAAAATAAGCAAAGTTGCCTTTTATTTCTGCGGTTTTTATAATAAAACTAGCCGACCCGGTCCGCGTTGCTGGCCCTTGAAGCAGTTTTATGTTACCTTAAGTCAGCGATTGTATTTTTATTGCATCGCTAATTAGTCGGGATCTGCAAGTGATTATAAATAAAAAATCTTCAGATTTGTTTGTGTCGATATGTCATTTTAACATACCGCCAAAAAGCTGATGACTTGAGGCATGCATTTACTTCATCTGCTGGAATAGTATAACTGGAAGTGTTTGACTGAAATCTAAAGGTGAATTGCTTCTTAAATTATTATGTGCCATTGTAAATTCGTTCCAGGTGATAACTTATATATAATATTGCATATGTGCCCTTCATTCACATGAATGTTCAGTGGCTTAAGGGCCAACTGTGTCGTCCTTCCACCTTCTTATAATGTACATCTTATATACCTGTTGAAGCTATAGCTATCGATATGTTGCCTTCTAATTT
Source organism: Musca autumnalis (assembly GCF_047663935.1). Taxonomy (NCBI): domain Eukaryota; kingdom Metazoa; phylum Arthropoda; class Insecta; order Diptera; family Muscidae; genus Musca; species Musca autumnalis. Next base: position 169,979,737 of record NW_027411977.1, read on the forward strand.
AAATACTTGATTTCGAATAAGACCAAAGCTTCGCTATGCATAACATCTGGCATTTCCATTGATTTGTAACATATTTAAGAAAGTAGGAGTGGTCGGGTCTTATGGTTTGTACATTTTACATATATATAGTGCATTTAAAAAATAGGACCCAGGGTATAACCAGCACCTCCGAAATTTAGCAAAATGTATAGCCTTTTTTCACCAAGGACCATCCCTGTACATCATTACATGGAAATCGGTTAAGAAGTTTTGAAGATATAACACATTTAAAAAAGTGGGCGTGGCCGTGTCTTAAAGCCACAAATAAGTCCCTCGGGTCGGAGACACAACCACCATTGTCTATCGAATTAATTTTCAAACCACGCTCCGCCGAAATTCCACAAAATATATTGCTTATTTTCACCAAGCACCAGGGGATATATACGAGGGCGGTTCGGAAACTTCTTAGCCTATCAATGAAAGAGAATAGTTAGTTTTTCAAAAATATTTTTATTTTTCAATATAATCTCCTGAAACTTCAATACACTCAGTCCAACGCTTTTCTAGCAATTCTATCCCTTGATTAAAATAGTTTTTCTCAAGGTCTTCAAAATAGTGGTTTACAATTGTAATTGCATCTTCATTTGAGATAAAATGCTTGCCAGCAAGAAACTTTTTTAGATTTGGGAACAAGTAAAAGTCACTGGGAGCTAAATCAGGAGAATAAGGTGGGTGGTCAAGCAACTCGTACTTTAATCCGTTGATTTTAGCCATTGTTAAAACACTCTTCTGCGCTGGTGCGTTGTCTTCATAAAATTATTTTTTGGTGTTGTAAGCCAGGACGTTTTTCTCGAATTTGTACATTTAATTGATCCAAAAGGTTGCAATAGTACTCTGAATTTATTGTTTTACCCTTTTGCAGATAGTTGAAGTCCCAAAAAGCCGTTGCCATAACCTTACCAGCCGATTGAATTGTTTTTGCCTTTTTTGGGGCACTTCCTCCAGCTTCAGTCCATTCTTTGGATTGTTCTTTTGTCTCTGGAGTATAGTGGTGGATCCATGTCTCATCAACAGTTATGAAACGACGCTTAAAATCCATTTTATTTCGCTTAAAACGATCCAAACAAGCTTGAGAAATGTTCATTCTTATGCGTTTTTGATCGACTGTTAACAAATGCGGCACCCATCTTGCAGAAAGCTTTTTCATCTGTAGTTCTTCTTGTAAAATTAAATGGACTCGATCATTTGAGATGCCCATGATATTAGCAATTTCACGCACTTTTATTCGTCGATCATTTAATACCATATCATGCAATTTGGCTACAATTTCTGTTGTTGTTGCTGTTTTTGGACGTCCACTACGTGGTTCATCTTCAATGCTTGTACGACCACGTTTAAATTCTGCAACCCAGTTTTTTACTGTTGCATATGAAGGAGCACTTTCACCTATCGCATTCACCATATCATTATGAATTTCTTGTCCCGATAAACCTTTTTTATGTAAATATTTAATGACAGAACGGATTTCTAACTTTTCCATTGTAAAAAAATTGCGGATGCGTCTTTTTTGAACACCTGTTTCTATATGAAGGAGTTGCCAGATCGAAACAAAATTTAACATGTGTTCATAACAGAGATGGAAGTTTCCAAAATACTTAACATTTTTCTGTGTATACCGCGCTTTTTGTGCTAGGCTAAGAAGTTTCCGAACTGCCCTCGTATGCAGCCTATTTTCACCAGGATTATCCCGGTACATTCCCTGAAATTTGTAGGAAAATCGGCTCAGAAATTTCAGAGATAGAAATTGGGCGTGGTCGGGTCTTAAGGTCACAAAATGAGTACCTAGGGTCGGAGAATCGAAGGGTGGAAGTTCGGAGCAGGGTGGTTCGTTGCAGAGTGGTTCGATATGTAGAAGTTCGGAGCGGGGAGGATGGGAGGGGGTGGTTCGGAGGGTGGAAATTCCGAGCGGGGTGGATCGGAGGGTGGAAGTTCAATGCGGGTTGGTTCGGAGGATGGAAGTTCGAAACATGGTGAATCAGAGGGTGGAAGTCCGCAGCAGGGTGGAAGATCGAAGCAGGGTAGATCGGAAGGTGGAAGTTTGGGGAGGGGTGGTTCGGAGGGTGGAAATTCGGAGCGGGGTGGTTCGGAGAGTGCAAGTCCGCAGCAGGGTGGTTCGGAACGGGGCGGTTCAAAGGGTGGTTGTTCGGAAGAATTAATTCAATCACTCGTTTCATATTTGCTAAAATAGCGGTTTTATTAAATCAGACATAGTGGAGGTACCAAACCCCTCCGAAATTCAACCCAATGTATAGCCTATTTTAACCACGGGTCCTCCCTGTACATTCTCTAAAATTTTCAGGAAAATCGGTTCAGTAGTTTTGGGTATGTAACGTATTTAAAAAGTGGGCGTATTTACATAGGGCATGGGGGAGGTACCCCGCCCTCTCCGGGTGTTTCCTGTACATTCCCTGAAATTTTCAAGAAAATAGGTTCGACCGTTTTTGAGTCTATACGGAACATACAAATATACACACATTGTCTTTTATATATTAGATATAATTTTTAAAGATATAGGGTATAGGGGAAGTACCCCGCCCCTTCCGAAATTCAAAAAAAAAATTGTAGCCTATTTTAACCGTGGCCATCCCTGTACATTCCCTGGCAATTTCAGAAAAATCGGTTCAGTAGTTTTTGTAGAAATGACAAAAATTGAAAATTGAAGAAAGTTGGCGTGGTCAAAATTTCGTTGCATAAAAACCCAAGTCGGGTTATGGCGCACATTTTACAGACAAAATTATCGAAATCGGTCCAGCCGTTCTCAACTGATGCCATTACCAACAAACGACATTTAATTTTTATTTATATAGATATAACCAGTTTTCTCTTTTCTAGGACAGCTTTTCTGTTCGTAATTATTAAAATGTATACCTACTAATATTCAGATAGTTAAATCCATAATTGTGTCAACACTGGCTAGCAAGAAAGTCGAGATTTTGGCCGAAAATTTTGAAAAACTTAATTTTTTTTATGTTAATACATTAATTGCTATTGCTAAGAACAAAAACGTCAGTGAAATAAATAAAAATATAATGCTTAAGATAGGAAAAAAATATTCGTGTCCGGATTATCGAGGTAAGAAAAATATGTGATGTCCGGATTACAGAGTCTACAATATAAACAAGTAAGAAAAGAGTTAAGTTCGGTCGGGCCGAGCTTTTTATACCCTCCACCACAAATTTCAGCCATTTCGGTGGATTAATGTGGCCACAACCTTCAAAATACCGAATTCGGAAGGTACCGTTCTATGGGGGCTATATGATGGCGTGGACCTATACCTACAAATTTCTGGGGGAAAGTTTTATACGCCTAAAGAAGACTAAATACCAAATTTCAGCCACATCGGTGTGATAATGAGGCTAAAACGTTCAAAATGTCGAAAATCGGGAGATATTGTATTATGGGGGCTATATAAACACGTGGACCTATATAAACATTTTATGGTAGAAATGTTTCTTAGCCTCTGGAAACACAAAATACAAAGTTACAACCGATTCTTTGGTCAAATGGGTCTAATAGATTCAAAATATATTAAAATGACGCGTACTTTATAAGGGGCCTTATATGGGAGCTATACCAAAACGTGGACCTATATAACCCAACTTTGGTAGGAATATTTTTTGGCCTCTGAAGACACAAAATACCAAATTACAACCAATTCTGTGGTCAAATGGGTCTAATACATTCAAAAAATATTAAAATGACGCGTACTTTATATGGGGCCTTATATGGGGGCTATACCAAAACGTGGACCTATATAATACAACTTTGGTAGGAATATTTTCTGGCCTCTGAAGACACAAAATACCAAATTACAACCAATTCTGTTGTCAAATGGGTCTAATACATTCAAAATATATTAAAATGACGCGTACTTTATATGGGGCCTTATATGGGGGCTATACCAAAACGTGGACCTATATAACCCAACTTTGGTAGGAATATTTTTTGGCCTCTGGAGACACAAAGTTCCAAATTACAACCAATTCGGTGGTAAAATGGGCCAAATATCTTAAAAATTCCTTAAAACGACGACGCGTCACGCGTCATTTTGTATGGGGGCTATACGAAAGCGTGGACCTACATAGCCCGCTTTCAATACCAAAAGTCCTACGTAAATATAACATATTTTCCCAAAATTTCATCAACCTACGTCAATCCGTTCGGACGCTAGAGTGATTTCCACAGACGGACAGACGGACAGACGGACAGACAGACAGACGGACAGACGGACGGACATGGCTATATCGATGTAGAATTGCACGCTGATCAAGAATATATATACTTTGTGGGGTCTACAATGATTATTTCGAGTAGTTACAAACGTAGTGACAAACTTAATATACCCCCATCCTATGGTGGAGGGTATAAAAATGTTAGTGTCCGGATTACCGCGTTGCACAGTGAAAAATATGAGCACTTTAGCGTAACTTTACTAATAACTTTTAAAGGAAAAGGTGTAGATTCCTAAAATGTTGCACAAATGATTATTATATTAGTGGACAGTGTGGGGCGCAAATTGGGCCACATAAACCCGCGGTTTCCTGTAGCGCCCATGTAACGGTGGCTGCCGTTTTTACGTTTTACATTCATTTTTCAATCGATTTTGATGCAAATTGGTATATTGAGTTTTCAGCGGATAGAAAACTTATGTACAAAATATTTTCAATATAGGTTCGCGTTTTGGAATAGCCCCCACATGCCGGGTTCCCTCATATTGGGTATTTTAAAGGTTTAAGACAAAAATTGCAGCCGATTTTGATGCAAATGTAAATGTTAAGATGTTAGCGAATAAAAAAACCTCCACACACAAAAGCTGTCAACATAGGTCCACTTCTGGGTGAAGACCCACATCTATTAAGGAGTAAAATGTCAATATTTTTTGTTTTCATTTGTATATATAATGTTTATTGGTCCATTCAGCAGGTCTGTACCATTAATTTTGTTAATAATGTCTTTCAGATCAAGTTCAGGTCTGCACTGCATTACAATTGTTAACGTATTTTGGCATTTGCACCGCAGCGTCTAAAAATGTTGCACTATATGTAAATCACCAACATTTAGAGGTCAAAACTATGAAAAATTGCGAGCGGTTTCTTAATTTTACAGAAATTACATTGTTAGAATTAGTGAGTCCATTTCTTCAAAACACGGTCAACAATGGCGTTCATTGTCGAGTTCCACTTTTGGAAAATGCAACTGAATGAAATTCCCGAAGTCTTTTTAGAAAATCTTGAATATCTCCAAAGACCGCGCGATAGAGGAGAATCCAATCTTTCAGATTATATATATCTTAACTCGTGAATATACAGAACTCACTTTTGAAATGTCCACGGAAAATAAAAAATTATAATTTTGAAAACTACAAAAAATCACTTCTTTCCGACTAAAATTGCATGAAAACAATAAGAGTTTTTGCATTTTTTAAAGAGTATAATATCATAATTGTTTTGTAAAATATTAAGAAAAATAAATCATGGCATACTGACTTACCATTTGTCCTCGCCACTCCATGTTTTTAATGAATCAACAGTACATTTCTTACCAAAAAAAATTATTAAACAAAAGTGCAACATTAAGTGCATTTTTAAGTCGTCTCGTGGAGTAAATCGGCAAACTGGGTGTGGACCATTTGCAGTGGAGTACTTAGCTAACGAATTCAATAAAAGTTTAATTAATTTAATGTACTTTGAAAATCCCTTAAAGTTCCACTAAACTTCCCAAATTTCGCACTGTGCGTTGTCCGGATTAACGAGTGTCCGGATTATCGAGACTATACTGTACCTCTTACAGAAGAGAGATATTCGCTTTGAAATAAAACGCCTTTTCTCCAAATAATTTTTTTTCACATTCTGACACCTGAAAAATATCCGACCATTACCAAAATCAATAGGTTTTTTTTCTCCGTGGGACCTTCATTAACACCCAAAATTTCGTGGCGATCCAATCGAAATTGCAACGTTTAGCGTGATTACAAAACAATGGAAAAATGGGATGAATTACCGACTATTGCGATATCTCCGTTATTTGGCCACTTACGCCAACCTACTTAGCATCATTATAAAGATTCTACTTTCATGTTGTTGTTGTTGTAACAGTGTTTTTATTATGTTTATATGTTCGTTCCTCTGTTCAATCTGGCTCTGGGTCTATCTCCAGTTCCAGAAAAATGGCTGCTTCGATGGGATGTAGCCACAGATCCACTGGAGTTAGATGGGTAGGTTTGGCGGGGCAGTTAAAAAGCTGTTGTTTGTCGTGCGGGCCCATACCGCATACTGGGCATATGTCTTGCATGGCGCGATCGATTTCCGCCGAATACGAATTTAGGCGACTGCAATATGCCGAGCGTAGTTGAGCCAAAACTACTCTGGTTTGTCGTGGCAGCTGACGCTTCTCAGCTGCGATAGATGGAGGATGTACTCCGAGTACTTTATTCACACTATAATTGCTTAAGGCCTTGGCAACTGCGTCCGTGTGAATGCTATTCAATCCTGCTTGATATGCCTGTTGATCTAGGGGTTCTCTCCTGTATCGTTGGACCTCTCCCTCTAGAGCATGGATATCCTTCCTGATCTCCCTGAATGGGCCGAGCCTACCCACAAGATGGTGATTGGGATGGCTCACACGATAACATCCAAGCAGGTACTGCAACGAAAGCATCTCATTGTGTTGCTTTACAGGAGGAATTTTTGCCTTCTCATGTAGATGGTCCACTGAAGATTTGAGAAGGCACCCTGTCGCTGTTCTCAGGGCGGCATTCTGGCAAGTTTGAATCTTTTTCCAGTTCGTATCACACAATCTCGGGGACCATACTGGAGCCGCATAGCTTACCACCGACCTATCGCGTTATACGTGGCTAACAAGGTTTCTTTATCTGCACCCCAAGTGCTGCCAGCCAGGGACTTGAGGACCTTGTTCCTACTTTTCAACTTGTCGCAGATAGCTGTTGCGAATGTAGTGTCGAATGTGACCCCTAAAATTTTAGGGCTGTTTGTGGTCGGAATTCTGCTACCGTCGACCACGACATTCAACTCACGTCCAAACTGCGCTGTCCATGTGGTGAACAGAGTGGCTGTAGATTTTGTGGCGGAAATCAGCATATTCCTCGAATGGAAAAAGGTGGTAAGATCGGTTAAATAGTTGTTCAGTCTCTCACAGATGTCATCAGGATAGGTACCCGACGCCAGGATCGTGCACGCATACGTCACAATCTCAATGCCGTCTGGAGGGCGTGGAATACAGGAGAGGTAGAGGTTAAACAGTTCCGGAGATATCACCCCACCTTGGGGAACTCCCTGTTTCACTCTACGGGGTTTGGACTTCTTATTCCTGAATTCCACGTACGACTGACGTCCACACATATAGTTGACTATCCAACGTTTCAAGCTTGGCCGGAGGGTTGTCTGCTCAATGTCCTCAAACAGCGTGGAGTGCCTGACTGTATCAAAGGCTTTTGATAAGTCAAGCGCCACCATCACTGTTCTATTGCACGGCCGTCTCTGGTTGAGTCCTTTACAGATAAATGTGGTAATGGCGTGCAGCGCTGTTGTCGTGCTGTGCTGCTTACGGAATCCATGCTGATGATCGGCAACTTGATAGCTATTTCTGATACTGGGGAGGAGCAAGGCCTCAAGTGTCTTTGCTACGGGCGACAAAAGCGAAATCGGTCTGTACGATTCACTTTTGCTGGCATCCTTGCCTGGCTTCCGTAGTGGGACCACTCTGCCCATTTTCCAGACTTCGGGAACAACGAGGGTGGCTAGCGACAAGTTGAAGACTTTGGTGAGATACTCGACTCCCGGCTCATCCAGCTGCTTTACCATTACCATGGAGATTCCATCGGGGCCCAACGCTTTGGATGATTTAGCGTTCCTGATGGCATTGGCAACATCATCCATTGTAAATTGTGGTGGTTAATCCTCGGCAGGAAGAGATCTGATGCGACGTAATACTCTTCTCTTCGCCCTGTCACTCTCGGGATGCTCGACAAACTGTCGATTGAAATTACTTGCGCACCTCTTCGGGTCAGTCAACGTAACGTCGCCAAACGTGACTGAGGTCCTATCTTCCCTTCTTCCAGGGTTCGAGAGTGACTTAACCGTTGCCCACGATTCACCTATACCGGCTCCAATGTTGCAGCTCTTCAGATGATTTTACCATTTGTTCCGCTTATGCTCGCCGACCAGCCTGTTAACTTCCAGTGTCAGCTCCCTGACTCTGGGGTCATTGTGGTTGATACGACGAAGCTCATTTGCTAATCCCGTCCCTCTGCTGGGAAATTTGGTCTTACTTCGGGTATTCGACCAGCAGGGATATGGCGAGCGGCTGCAGCAGTGATGATGTCCCGGAACGTTCTTTCCGCTACCCGAACATCCCCCCACCCCCTCTGCCTATGTCGGTGATTTTGACACAAATTTCACGAAAGATTTTAAGAAAAACTATTTTCCAAACTCGATTTTTGAGCTTTTTTAATATTTTATAGCAATTTCTAGACGGATAAGCTATATTTAGGCACATATCTGGAATACAGGTATTTTCATAAGCTTCATTACGGTACATTTTAATAGTTAAACTCGTAAAAGAGAGAACTGCAAAAAATTTGTTCTCACACACAAGTTTTTTTGAAATAGTTCGGCAACGGGAAAATGGAAATTACGTCAAAACAAATGTCAAAGTCGGCGTATCAGCCAATCAGACGCCGGCAACCATGTTACTATTTTTTTACTCGCCCAAATTTGTCGTGTAAAAAGTTTTTAAAGAGAGCGTCATTCAGCGCCATTTTTGTTTAAAGAGAAGTGAACATTTTACAACTTTTTTGTGTACGGGAACGCTTTTTCCGGTAAAATGTGTAAAAGTGGTAAAAAGTGTAAAAACTTTTTAGTTCTGGAACAAAGCTATAGTTTTTCCCCACATTCAAATTACATCAGCCGAAAATTGTCGTTTAGGTTTGTTAATGGATGAAAATCTTCTTTAAACAGTTTTCGAGATGAAATATTAATTATATCTATTTAAAAAAATATGAATCCAGCTTTATTAACTTCCTACTAATGCCCTCTTTAAGCTGTCAGCCAGTTTTGAATGAAAATTTTTATGGATTTACGACTGCCCAACAACTAAAATGTACAGGCATGTAAGGTCACACTGTCAAGCAAGCGATATTTGAGCTATGCTGTCATTCAAAATGACAATGTAGAAAAGGATAAAACCTAAAAAATCGCGAAAAATCCGCTAAAATTTGCAAAACATATTTATGCTGTATTACGAATCCCTAACACATTTTGTGAGCTACCGACAAAAATCGGTTAAACTAAAACGCAAAATTATGATCTGTTCGATCTGTAAAAACACAGAATAATAAAGTTAAGTATACCCTCCATCTTATGTCCGAGAGAAAAAATACGAAAAAATGACGGTATGTAGCTATTTTGCGGTCTATATAAAAATCTTTACTTACCTGACAACTTTTTGCAAGAAAATTGTATTCCCATATGAGATCTATATTAAACCGATATAATAGATCGATACCAAACATCCTAGGAGTTCATTAGAAGGTCTTAATTATAAATGTTGCGAACTTTATTTTTAGTTCAAAAGACGCACGGGGGACGAGAAGATATTACCATAAATTCATACTGCACAGTTTACTCGAAATATCTCTTAATGTACATTCTACATTGTCTAAGCAAATATTTAAAATCAAGTAGTCAATTTCGAAGTGGTATTGACCTCTGCAACGTGATCTCAAAGAATAGATATTTGATCTCAAATCTTCAAATTTATTCCACGTCTGCGAGACGAAATTCGCCGGGTCCACTAGTTTGTAATAAAAAATAAATAACAAATTTTGTTCTTCTATAAAGTATATCTGTATACAACATATTTATTTATAATTCGTGAAGAATATTTTACCGTTTTCTTCTACCTTCTGTGGAAATTTTAACAGCAAATTTTAACAGCAAATGAAGACTAGTGCTTGTATTCGTTTTTTGGATCACCTTCTTAAATTCGCTTTGGTTCTACCCATAGCAAGAGTGTGCCTACTTTTATTTGAAATTTTCATTCATAATTATCCGTGTTAGTTTTACCAACTTTTGTCAGTAACTCAAAAAATCAGGTAAGGGAATAGCAGTACTGAAATCAGGCTATACCGTAATGTGCGTTCTATTCTAAAGCATGGACCGATATAGCCCATCTTCGAACTTGACCTGTCTGCAGCCAAAAAACGCATCTTTGCAAAATTTCAGTGTCCTATCTTAATTTTGCTAAATGCAGACAGACGAACATAGTTAAATCGAAAATATTTATTTTATAGAATATGGAATAATTAGAATTACAAAAAAACCAATTCGAATTACAGATGGAATAATTCGAATTACATATAGAAAAATCGAATTACAAATGAAATAATTCGAATTGCAAATAGAATAACTCAAATTTCAAATGGAATAATTCGAATTACAAGTGGAACAATTTGAATTTTAAATGGAATAATTCGAATAACAAATGGAATAATTCGAATTAAAAATGGACAAATTCGAATTACAAATGAAATAATTCGAATTACAAATAGAATAACTCGAATTTCAAATGTAATAATTCGACTTACAAATGGAATAATTCGAATTTCAAATTGAATAATTCGACCTACAAATTGAATTCTTTCGAATTACAAATGAAATGTTACGAATTACTACCGGTATGTTTCGAATTACATCTGAAAAAGGCGTACTCGGAATGGGCCATGTGATACTATTATTGCGACTTACAGAGGAGATGAAAACGGTCCATTTACCCTCTAAATATTTCACAATCATCACCAATAACCAGAATAGACACCATATATGTATTCTGGTTGGAACCTGTCATCCATACAAAGAACATACACCGCTTAATTGAATTTTCTCGCCGAGACACAAAAGAGTGTGTGCCACAAGCGGTTCTACGATGAATATTCTGCGGTGTTACAATAATTTTGGGCAAAACAAAATTTTGTTACCTGTCCACATAGTTGTGTAGGTTATACCAAGCAAAATGTTCGATGACAAATCATGAGTTGAATCATGCAAGTGACATGTCATAGGTGAGAATTTAGGTGAATCACCAATGACATTTACAAGGGAGTGACACACACTTTCACCAATTCATTGTCATGGCATTTTGCACCAGTTCATTGTCATAGCATCTTGCACCAGTTCATTGTCATGGTTTCATGCACCAGTTCATTGTCATGGCTTCTTGCACCAGTTCATTGTCATAACTTCTTGCACCAGTTCATTGTCATGGCTTCCTGCATCAATGCTTTGGATCCGAATTTTCGCTAATCAGAAATAAAATTTGCAATACAATTATGTAATTTGTTGAATTAATAAGAATACAATGCACAGATTATTTGTATCGCCAGATGTTATTTTTCTTTATTTTGTATGTAATTTCCAAATTATATATTATATTAATCTGGAATATCATATTTATCTCTTCCGATGACTGCAAGATATTTCTTTCAACTTGGGGTTCCGTTTTTCCAATATTCCATAAATTATGTTTCAATCTCTGAGCCAAGCTCATCATTTGGGAAATCTAGTATAAATTTGAATTCTGTTATGTTATTTCATAAGAAAAACTTATCCTGTAATAGTTACCATGTTATGGTCTCTTTTATACCGATTTTCTACTTTGCTTCCCTAACTTTGGATGCCATGTTTTGTGATATCATATTGAACTTGATCTTTCCATTGGAGTTTTGTTCTTCCCTCGGGTGGCGTAACGTCGTATTAATATACCGGTGGCATCTTTATCCATCCTGTTGACACGGCCCAGCCAACCCAATAATTGCAGCTCGATATCGGTGTTGGTCGGCTGGTGGAGCTCGTGGTTCTTTCATACTTTTTTTATATCCACAAAACGAAACAGGTTTCCAAACACAAAATATATTTTTCTTTTGTTTTATATCAATTTACTTTGTATTTTTAATTAAAATATATAAATTTTGCCACTATCGATCACTTTCATCTGACTTTTATTTTCATTTTAACAATTACCTCTCCAAGTACACAATTATTCGGGTACATGAGTATTTGATAATTTATTGTGCGGGTACTTATCAATTTATTTAAACTCATGACAATATTATGACAAAGATCGGACCTTTCACCACTTCAATTTCACTCATGAAAATTCGATGAAAACGATCGGATCTTTAACGACTTCAATTGCACTCATGAAAATTCGATGAAAAAGATCGGATCTTTCACGACTCCTTTCGCACTCATGCAAAAGAACCAGTGAAATCATGATTTCACATGGAATCACTTCCATTTAATTTTGCTGGGTAACTACTAAAGAGTAGTTTTAAATTGGCTTACCCAAAATCAATGGTAATAACTAGACAGCGGAATTTTAAGCAATCCCTATTTTTGGTCCGATTCATGTCAAATTTTGGGACCAGGCATATTTTTGGCTTCTGATTCAATTACAATCGAAACATATGTATGACATATGCAACAAATATTGCAATAAAAGGTACAAAAATGTTTGTATGTAAAATTTTTCTGTTTAAAATTCTTTTCAGACAGGTCAATAAAATAGAGAAATGTATAACCACATCCTCAACCTTCAAAATACCGAAGATCGGGAGGTATCGTTCTATGGGGGCTATATGAAGGCATGAACCTAAACCGACAAATTTTAGGTGGAAAGTTGTTTACCCCCAAGCAAGACTTAATACCAAATGTCAGCCATTTTGGCGGGATATTGAGGCCACAGCCTTCAAAATACCAGAAATCGAGAGGTACCGTACGATGGGGGCTATATGAAGAAGTGGACCTATACCGACAAAATTCAGGTGGAAAGTTTTATACCCCCAACGAAGACTAAATACCAAATTTCATTTCGGTGCTATATTGAGGCTACAGCTTTCAAAATACCGAAAATCGGGAGGTACCGTACTACGGGGGCTATATGAAGACGTGGATCGATACTGACAAATTTCAGGTGGAAAGTTTTATACTCCCAACGAAGACTTTATACAAAATGTCAGCCATTTAATTGTAATGTTGAGGTCACAATCTTCAAAATATCGGAAAACGGGAGGTACCGTTCTATGGGGACTATATGAAGACGTGGACCCATGCGTACATATTTCAGGTGTAAAGTTTCATACCCCTAACGAAGACTTAATACCACATTTCAGTAATTTCGGTAGGATTTTTAGACCACAACTGCTTGTATATATTTTTGCATTTGGTTGTGCATATACTCATTTTATGCAAATATGTAGAAATATGTCAAAATATGCACGATATGCAAAAAAGTTTCTGTCTAATCAGACTTTCTCTACGACCATCGACCATGCATTTGCATAGGATTCCGCTGTCTAGTAATAACATAGAATAATGAATACATGGACGAAGAAATACTCACGTTATTTGCGGTTGTGTGTCTGAAAGGAAATAAGTCCAAATTCTCCAAAAGCAATTTTTAGAGTTAAATTGCAAGATTTTGTTGCATGGATGTAGATCCAGACAAAGACTTCCAAGATATAGTCTCTTAGTCTTTTAGCAATTCGAACACACTCGACAGGAGAATTTCTTATTTGCACAGTTTGCAAACTTAACAGTTTGCAAACATTATCAATGCTTTGTCAAGCTACGAATGCTCAAACTTGTTTTTCTAGAAAAGTAACCTATTTCCAATTTATAACACTTTTATGATTTTTTAGAACAAAACAAAGTCATAATTTGCCTTTATTGTCTTTTATGAGTAACATGAGTTCATGTGTTTATACAGTGAATTGTAAATGTACACATACATATGGCGAATAACAAAATTCCTTTACAATTCCATTTGAAAAAAATTAAAAAAAATTTTTGCGAGCACATCTACGATTTTTGGTATAGAGTTAAAGGAAAAAATCTGGTTTCAAATCTGCTCGCGTTCAAGAAATTGGACGATGCGCGAAAAAGTTATAGCGGTTTTTATCCTCTTATATAGAAAAAATATTTAAAAATATATTTTTTGTTGTTATGAGAAAATATATGCACAAATCGTTAACAGCATTCCGTATCTATTCGTAGATGTTTAAATAGTTATTAAATTTATTATTATTTTCGCGGAAAATCAACAAATAACAAAAATTTTTTGAAGTACATCCAAATTATCCTGTCCCAGAATCCGTACAAACCCTCAAAAAATAAATTAAAGAATATATGCGGAATCTAGACAATGCGTAGAAAAATATGATACCAAATTTATAGAGATTGGGTACATAAATTGCATATTATAGCAACAACAAAAGAGAAAAACTTTTTGTTGGAAAATATTGTTGCAAATAATTTTTTGGTTTGATTCTAAAAATTAGAAAAAAATATTTGGGAGTTCTCCAACTATTTTGCTAAAATCCCATAGAATAATGACTGTATACTGTTAAAACTTCATCAAAAAATATGGTTTACCATCGCGAGAGTTTAACTGATTACTGTGATAACTTATAAGGGTAGGAAATTAAGAGTAATATTGAAATTACAATCATTCAATTAATATTAAAATTAAAAAGCCCGTTATTCGCGAATTAGTTAAAGTCGGTTGATGCGCATCCGTTTTTGGATACAGTGAATCAATCTTTTTCAAAATTTATGCATATTTCGATGTTTGACTCAACGGCCATTGTGTGCCGCCAGTTGCATCATACACTGCAAAAAACCTTAAAGTTGGTAGAAGTCGCGCAATGTGCACACGATTTTGATGCGCATCTGGTTTCATCAGCGCCTATCAGAAATACGTCAAAATATACCAATTTTAATTAGATTCTTCAAGAACCGCGGATGTGCCTCCACATTCAATTTTTTGTGAAAGACCCATATTAGTCGCGTATCTCTTTTCTTTTATGACACGCGTTTTCGCAAATATTATAATCGCCAGTAAATGATTGCATTTATGTAAAAAATTTTAAAGAAAATCGCGGTTTAGTACGCGGATTTGTCAAAATATATTTTTGCTGATTTTCCGATTTTCAAGGTATCTATATCCGCGGTTTTAGTAGATGGATTCGATTCGCGGAAGGCTTCATTAGAACCGTCGCGTAAAAAAACTAAATTCACGCGGGTTTCAATGGAAATGGAATGACAGTTGTAAATTTTACACGCAAAAAATAGGTTTTGTAAGAAAATTCACGCATCAAATTTTGGCCTTTCGACTCGAATTACTAGGATGCTGTAACGAGCACACTCATGAGATATGCATCAAACGACGTAAAATCACGAGTTCTATAATCGTGTTAAGAGTTTGGAACATTATCTTCTTGCGCGTCCGGATTATTAAAAAAATTCAAAAAACCCCGAAATTCCGGCTTCAAAATGTCAGCATCAATTTTAGGTGGATGCAGTGGATACATGGAAAAATCATACACTACAATCTTGTTGCCCATGGAGTATTCTGTGATTCTTTCTTTAGGAATAGGTCTATAAAATGTAAGGTTAAGCCAGAAATCGTATGAGAACATAAAAAAAATTGTTGGCTTCAACCCATTTTTACTCATTTTTCTACATTGATGCCAACACAGCTTCCACGAAAATTAATTTTAATGGTCGACATTATGGGATCCCTCCTAAAACACTTCATTTTAAACAATTGTAGTCAT
The DNA here is from genome assembly GCF_047663935.1 of Musca autumnalis. NCBI lineage: Eukaryota > Metazoa > Arthropoda > Insecta > Diptera > Muscidae > Musca > Musca autumnalis. The sequence continues at coordinate 169,995,407 of NW_027411977.1, forward strand.
ACTTTATAGAATATGTTAACAGTTCGCGAATTCTGATAAGGTGAAACTCGGATTCATCGATTGCAAAACATTTTTGTTATTTACCATATGTGTATATATATGTATACGAATTCTTATTATTGCTCTTTCAAACTGTAAGATATTGGCTTCTGATTCCTGTGTGCGATAAGAAATGTCGCGTCTAATCCAAATTAATTCAGTAGACAAAGGATAATGTGTATAGCCAATATGACAGTATCACCACCACTTTAGCATGTTGGAAGCACTTTACACTTGTCTATTTCGATTATTCCAGTTCACCACCAACGTGTAAAATTTGTTAGGGTAGCCCGTATATGCCTAGAGAATATATTTCGAAATAAAAAGCTATGAAATAAAACACACAAAAAAACAAATCATGAATATTAGTAGATACAACAAACCTTTTATTTTGTGTCTATATTTGTAATTTTTTGAATATATGTGTTCCCTATATTCCTTAACGCTTTTTGCTTGTTATATATAATATTTTTGCGATTAATGAAAAGGTTCCAAATGCTTACAATCAATGTAATGCTGAACACAGTCAGCCAAAAACTTCATAAAAACCATATAAAATCTTGATGTTGAATCAACAATAAATCACATTTTTGGTGCTTCTGTTTATTTTTGTTTTTATTTATATTTCGAGTATATAAAAAATGTGTTTCATAAACAACAGTATTATTCACCATCTCTATATCTATAAAATATAATAGACTCAAAAAACGCTGAAAAGATCTTCCTTAAATTTTCGGAGTATATTACAGCATCACCTGAAAGCAAAATAAGCTATATTTATTTTTTAGTAAAAGAATCGAAGGTGCTTCCAAAAATGTAAATTTTAAGTGCTAATATCTTTAGAACGATTACATTTACAGTCTCAAAATTTGGCATGTGTGACGGAATTTGGTTTAAAAATGTGACAAATTATATTGAAATCGAGATATAGCAACAACAAATACGATATGTACGTCCAATGTCGATGAAATTTTAACATTTAGACCTTACTTACGCAGATTTACTCTATTCAGGTTACTCTTTTCTTCAGGATGCCCATCATTATTCTGAAGGCACCCACTAGCTATTTTTGCATTTGTCTTTCTCACTCACAAAAAAAAGTAAATGGTTAACATCATCTAGTTGTTGTTTTTTTCACATAAACATATGTCTAAGTATTGTTGAAATCGCTATGGGCGCCACTATTTTACTTTGATTACATTGACGGTTTTAATTCGAGGTCTGAAGTACAACTCAACTCGGCCAACTGCTACTCTTCCGTATTCGGTACTCGCTCGCTGATGCATCGACTATTCTAGCATATGCTTGGATATCCTACATCGATGATGTTCTCCACTGCTCGCAAAATCATATACAAGCAGATGGATGAATGTAAACAACAATTGGGACAGGGATAATAAAAATGAGAGAGTAGAAGGGTGACAATGAATGACTTCACAATGTAGAAGCATAACCCGCTAACAATGAAAATTCTAATTGTCGCAATGCGAAGGAAACTAATTGACGCCTTTATATCCCCAAGCAATCGACACACACACATTTGCATTTTCTTAATAACTTACATATAAATGCAGCATCCAATAACAGAAACTAGTGCTGATGGACTGAACATATTCCTACATATTATTCATATTGTTCTGGTATTAAAAAAGAAATACGAAGGAAATATACAAATTGCCCTCTTCTTCCCTACAAATTAATTAGTCCAGAACTATTGTCCTAAGCTGTACTAGTACACAATTGACCCCTAGGTAATGCTAAAGGAACCAATTGACACCTTTAAATCCCCGACGAGACGTTAGTTGCGACTCTTTACTCTTAAATTAAATCCAACACTTTTTTAAATAAACTGGTAAAAAAAAAACTTGTAAAAGTCTACAGTTGATTGGACTATGAGGGGTCTAAAGCAGCAGTGCTCAATTGGGGTCCCACGTGCTGTCGGTGTGAGAGCTTTTGTTTTTGAAATGAAAATTTTCAATGCGCAATTTGTTTCTATTGATAAATACAAAACAACATTACTAGAGAAAATATCATATTAGAATTGCAAATGCTTTGTAGCAACTGGACCATGGCGCAAGAAAGAAGGTGATACAATAATACCAACTGATGTCTTCATTCGCGTCAAAGCATATTTCTAATCAAAAGTAAACAACAAATATTTCGCTTCTATGTCGGTGTACAGCATCTCTATTTAAGCATCGCGAATAATATTTTACCGTTTTTTCTGCCTTTTGTGGATATTTCGCGCAAAAAATGTTGACAGCAAATGAAGACTACGGCCTAAATTCGCCCGAATTCGCAGAATTCACCTTATTAAATTCGCCTTGAACTAGAGTATAAACGGACATCCCCTTGTAAAAGTTTACAGTTGATTGCACTGTGAGGGTCTACAGTGGAACTAGTTACTGTAACCCAGAGAATCGGAGAGTTCGCCATACCGAACTAGTTCATCTTGCTAGCGGGAACTGAATGATCATAATAAAAATGAAAAAGATTAGCCGATAGCCTTAGATGCTAGTGCTATTTTTTTTCATAATTTCATTGTAATTTTTTATTATAATAAATATTTGAAATAAATAAATAAAAAAATATATAACTAATGAATAAATAAATAAATAAATAAATAAATAAATAAATAAATAAATAAATAAATAAATCAATAAATAAATAAATAAATAAATAAATAAATAAATAAATAAATAAATAAATAAATAAATAAATAAATAAATAAATAAATAAATAAATAAATAAATAAATAAATAAATAAATAAATAAACAAACAAATAAATAAATAAATAAATAAATAAATAAATAAATAAATAAATAAATAAATAAATAAATAAATAAATAAATAAATAAATAAATAAATAAATACATAAATAAATAAATAAATAAATAAATAAATAAATAAATAAATAAATAAATAAATAAATAAATAAATAAATAAATAAATAAATAAATAAATAAATAAATAAATAAATAAATAAATAAATAAATAAATAAATAAATAAATAAATAAATAAATAAATAAATAAATAAATAAATAAATAAATAAATAAATAAATAAATAAATAAATAAATAAATAAATAAATAAATAAATAAATAAATAAATAAATAAATAAATAAATAAATAAATAAATAAATAAATAAATAAATAAATAAATAAATAAATAAATAAATAAATAAATAAATAAATAAATAAATAAATAAATAAATAAATAAATAAATAAATAAATAAATAAATAAATAAATAAATAAATAAATAAATAAATAAATAAATAAATAAATAAATAAATAAATAAATAAATAAATAAATAAATAAATAAATAAATAAATAAATAAATAAATAAATAAATAAATAAATAAATAAATAAATAAATAAATAAATAAATAAATAAATAAATAAATAAATAAATGAAAGAGAGATAGTACAACAAAAACATACCTTCAGCATTTATGCTTACGAAAGTATATACACTTTCATACGGGCAAAATGTACCTCATCGAAATAACGGTTTTAGACCCTAAGTATGTTTGAACGAAATTCGTTTCAGACAATTTGGAGTCGATTTAGCTATGTCGGCCTGTCTGGCTGAATGGAGCGCACGATAACAATCGAATATTTTGTTCAAACTTACTTTAAGTTCGATGATGGGTCATATCGGTCGACTTCTTCGGGTACCTCCCACACAAAAGTTCTCGTAGATAGAAAACGAGTTGATTCATACTTTGCACATCGTTAAGTTTATACGACCGTACATATTTTCTCAGGGCCAGGCGTAAAAACCTATGACACCATGTGTAGTGGCTGGGGTGCAACTCTCGAACGTATCAGCTGGTTCGGCCCAAAATTTGAAGTTCGTAATAGAGTGTCCAAATTTAGTTTAAGTTCGAATGTGGGCACTATCGGTCCACACCTTCCGATACTTCCCCCAAAAACTTAAAAAATGTCACAAAAATGGTACGCGATATATCTGTTGAACGAAGCAACCGATTTGATTCAAACTTTGGATTTCCTAATATTTTGAACAAATGTAGTTTAACTTCAAAAATGGTTTAAATGGTCTTCTTAGGGTACCTCCCCCACAATAGTTCAATGTTTTTGTTTAAGTGCACTTTATGATCTGTTCGAAGATCCATGATTACTGACAGTGGTCCAAATCCTCTAAGATATACGGTGAGCATCAATCCAAATATATTTTTTGTCAACAAGTTCAACATTCAAAAAAGGGCACAAAATCTGAAAACCTCCACATAACTATTGGGGAAAAGGATTTTGGTTGTGTAGCCGGTATTCGATTCGATATAATCAATAGATGAAAGTTTCTTTTCACACAAGCTGTGGGTATATCTCTGTCGGCAAAGTTGACTGACACTTTTTCCCTTGTTCATCTGAAAAAGCACATTTTGAACTACTTCTGGAATTTCTGTTGTTGAAAAATATTGCATAGTTTTGTGGTGAATGGCTACCTGCGAAACACTTTTTGTAAAAGCGTGCCCACGACAGCTCGAAAACGAATTGGCCGATCTTAATATATTTTTGTGGGCGTTTTAAGAACCTAATAATTTTGTCTTTAAGTGAAAGAGTATGTCAAAATTTTGCTTGTAACGAAAAACTGGACAGTATTTTGTCTAGTTCGCCAAAAGAAATTTTAAAAATCGTCTCGCTTAAAGACAAGATTTGTATGTATTTAATAAGCTCAAAATACATGAAGATCGATGAATTCATTTTCGAGCTATCATTGGCACCAAAAATGCCATTTCAAGAAACAAACACTTCCAATGCCGACATCTCAGTCAATTTTTCTCCGATCGACTTGATTTTTTTGCGGTAAACTCTATACCAGCTGTAATTAAAAATAATAAGTGGGGTAACCACTTTAATTTACGCTACAATTACAAATTCTTAAATTAGTGGACATTCATATAAAATAACTTAAGGAAACTTGAAACTATTTTGGATAATTTTTCATTTTAGTTTTATTTAATTTAAATAAGTTTGTTTTCAATATCTATTTGTATCATATGATACTGATGATTAGATAAATTATTAATTATAAGGTGATTCGGTAAAAAATTCATTCCACACAAAATCATTTAAAATATTTAATTTATAAGCACTATGGACAATTTGGACAATATATACTGGCACTGTTAGGACCACATGACATAATATTTTGTTCCTTACTAATTTTATCATCATACTATTACATATTTCGATGCTTACTTCCTCAACCTCGTATCTTAAAAATAAATTTTTCATGCGAGAGTTTTTGATATATCGGGGGTTGAAATGCAATTATTTGGGAATTAAATGTATTCAATTTTCAAACAATGGAGGCATTAAAAGTTAATATAATTATAGTCATCATTCAGTTACATTTCATCTTAGTCAGGGTTTGGATGTGTAATTTTATACATTTTTATACACTGTAGTAAGCTCTGGAACACGATTAACATCTTCTTTTTAAACAGTTTTTACGAAGTATTAAGCGTCTGCAGATTGAATTAATGATTACATTTAACGAACTAAAAAATTGTAAAAAAAACATGGGGTAATCATTAGACATCCCGTTTTGTGCCCTCCAGCATAATATTCGTCGGAGACCCTATAGCGTATATGTACTCTTTATCAGTATAAAATTCCAAATATATGTAAATATGACCGCCTGTTCATCCGTCGGTTGGAATTAATATTTAAGATAGAGTTTTATAATTTTTGTACAGAAGTTCCGATTACTTCTAGGATGTTTGGTATTGAAAATGCGCCTGGTTTTGATATAGACCCGATAGAACGGTACCTCCCAATTTAGCTATTTTCAAGGTTTTAACCTCAATATCACATCGAAAAGCTTGAAATTTAGTAATTAGTTTTCTTTGGTACTTCAAAACTTTCCTCCGGAAAGTTGTCAGTACAGGCCAAAGTTTCGATATAGTCCCCATATTCTGTACTTTCAAGGTTTTAGCCTGATTCTAGGAATAAGCCTTGACATAGCAGAATACCTTAGTACTTTCATAAGCGGAAGGAAACTAATTGTTCCATTTCAAGTTACAACGTATGACCATTACAGAATTTTATTGCTCTATATAGGAGAAATTTATTGACGTTAACGCTTTTTGAAGAATATTTATTACATTTATGATTTATTATTTGGAGGGAATCTTACTTTTACCTGATGATTTTCAGAATCCTATAGAGAAACTTTATTGTATTTTACTGTCATCCAAATTATTTGTAGTCGGTCCATATTAACAATTTTTATAATGTCAACAGGAAATAATGAATACCAAATTTGATGTGCTTATGAGCGGGGAATGCATGGAGACGGAATGCATATATCGAAATAATGTTAAGGTGTTTCGAACATTTGCGCAAATTTCAGTACTATTTTCCGAGGGGCTTATATGCGAAAATACTACACCTCTTCTATTCAAACTTGACTATAATATTCTGAGGATTAATTATCGCATTCGATATCCAGTCGGATCGATCGATCGAAAATCCACTTAAAAAAGTTAGGTTTATCAGAAACTAATATTTGTCACAAAAAATACTGGATTATCCACTTTGTGGTTCCATAAGTATGGGACTGGAATTCGACATCTGTCGAACTATGTTGCTAAACATTTTTTTTCTTTTCAGTCTGTATCGCTTAACTATCATTGTATCGCTTAACTATCACATAATGGATAAATATTATCAAAACCTACTATAAAAATGGTGCAATACAACTCGAGCGAATATGGCTTTGATGCAAGAGACATTTCCTGGCCGCGTACTTTCTCGTCGTGGCGATATCAACTGGCGACCAAGATCATGCGATTTGACACCATAAAGTTGTGAACAGAATGAAATACGCCGCTTTTTTCACGCTCAGTTTCATGTCAAAGATTAAAGGCCAAGTACTACCTAATTCAAATGCTGCCTAATTAATTTGAATTAGGTAGTACTTTGCCTTTAGTATTTTACATGAAACTGAGCGTGATAAAGCGGCGTATTTCATTGTGTTTCTACCTTTAGACTTTTTTATGGGGCTACGTAAAAGACCGTGTTTATGAAGATTAACCTTCAACTCTTGAGCAATCAGAAACCAACATTCGTCAAGTTATGGCTGAGATACCGCCCAATATGTGTCAAAAAGTGGTCGAAAATTGCCTCAAAGAATCAATGCTTGCAACAGTTCGAGTGGAGGTCATTTAAACGATGTAGTATTTTACACATAATGTCAACGTTCAAAGTTGATAATAAAAAAGCAATATATTGTTATTACGTTTACTTTTGAAACCACGAAATGGATAAACCTTTATAAATATATTTTCATTTTATATTATGTCCAATAAACTTTAATATATAATTGTATAACTTTAATATATATTCAAGTATTTAAGCGAATTTTTTGGGCCACACTAATGTATAAATACTACCTAAAGTTCAAAAAGCTATGTATGTATTTGTACCTATTTGGCCTAAGTACTGGCACCATGGACATACAAATGTATACTTTTTTGTTGTGGACGAAATTGAACAAAGCAAAATTTAAGTTCTGTGTCAGAGAAACCAACAGAATTAACCCCATATTTTGTTACGTCTAAGTGTCGAGTGACGAGTCGTGGTTTTGCTATTGCCTTCGTTTGTTTGTTTTGGCTGGTTGGTTTGGGGTTGGTAACAACTACTGAAAGTACAGTAGAACTTCGATAATTCGTACCTCGATAATTCGTAATCTTCGATAATTCGTAACAAACTGCCGGTCCCTTGAAAAAATCGCGATATTTCGTAAAAATTACACGCATTTTGGTCCCCTCGATAATTCGTAATTTTTTCACCTCAAAACATTTTCTAATTTCATAAAAATTTTATAATTTTGTTGTTAACATCTTTTTATTACAAATGTTTACGCACCAAATGCACAGCATCAATAATTCTCGCGAAATTACACAATCAGTAAGCGCTGTCAATGGCTTTTATACTATGTTTACATTTACGAAATCCACTCGATTTCAACTGTCAATTCCTTTGCCTATACGTCAAATGAAAACTCATCTGAAATCGAGTGGATTTCATTTCACGTTTGAGCAATGGAATTGACAGTTGAAATCGAATGGATTTCGTAAATGTAAACATAGTGTTACCGTTAGTTTTTTTGATGATGTTTTGTCATGAATATCCCGATGTAGAAAAGGCTTTAGTTTTATGGTTTGGACAATGCCGAGAGTCTAATATGCCAGTTTCAGGTCCATTACTAATGGAAAAGGCCCAATTTTTCTCCAAAAAGTTGCAAGTAACGGCTGACTTAATAACGTAAAAAAACGAAACAACATAAAGTATAAAAAAATTGGTGGAGAAAGTGCTGCCGCGACGAAAATGTTAGCTTAGAATGGAAATAACTTAAGAACATAAGAACTTTCCCAGTAGAATACCGGTACAATAAAAAGCTTGGATGACAACTGAAATATTTAACGAATGGCTTCAAATGTTGGTTGTTATTACAACCACATATCGACGCCTCCAAACAATAGTATGCTAAGTCGACTTAGCATGTTTTCAAGTTCTTTACATTTTTATATTTAACGTACTTTAACTTAAATTCTGTTAAATTTTGGTAATGATCGGTCAATCCGAACAGAAGTTATAAACAAATATTGACTTAGCATAGTACTGAAGTTCAAAAAATGTCCAAACTTTGTGAGCTTCTCATGCAAAACTCACATTTTAGACTTAGCATACTATTATTTGGAGGTGTCGATATCACAGGCTTTTTTCATGTTTAATTTCATTTATTTTAGTTTTTAAATCAAGTGTACTTATTTAAGCAATATGAATAATAGTTTTGGTTTTTTTCTGAATTTTTATATAAGTTTTTCAATAAATGAAAAAACCTCGATAATTCGTATTATTTTATGTTAACCTCGTTAATTCGTAATCTCGATAAATCGTAATCCTCGATATTTCGTAAAAATTGGCTGGTCCCTTGAATTACGAATTATCGAAGTTCTACTGTATTATGGTTTGTTTTTGTCGAACAGTTATTCATACAAACGCACAGATACATGTTGGCCTCATCGTACATTCATATGTATCTGTATATATCTTTGATGGCAAGTGCACAATTGGTAAGTATGTTAAATTGTAAAACAGATACAATTTCTGTATGAGTTTTACTTTGAGGCCATTTAAAAAGTTTGCGCCATCGAATTGAATTTCAGGTTTTGGTTTCGATTTTTCCTTTTTTGTATTTTTTTATAATATTCTTTTTCGAATTATTAATTTAATATTGTTTATGGATTTGGACATGGAAGAATATCAAGAGGACCTTGTTTCATCGCTTTAATGAATCGTTATGCATACATTTGTGTATTTGTAATTTAACATTTCTACTTAATTAAAAAGTTTTTTTGTGCTTTCGCTTGGTCGCTCTTCCTTTGCATTTTCTCGTTAACAAAATTTACATAAAAAATTCAACTATTTGTTTATCGTCAGTTATTGTATAAATAAATAACGTTGTGGATGCAGAGCTGGTTTGGAGCTGTATAGATGCTTGGCTGGATGACTGCCTGAATGGTAGTGAAGATGCCTTTATTTTGATGAGTTTGCATTAGACAAAAGCTAACAATAAAATAAAACTGAATGAACGATTGAATGGCAACGATGAAGCAAGAAGGAAAACAAAAAAGAATAAATTGATTATTTGATGCAATAAAAAGTCCAAGTAAATCCTCTACAACATTCGATCGTACCGACAACCTAAATACACTTCTGAGCTTAGGGCAGTAACAAACATCATCGGCACGATTACCGTAAGAATAATAAATAACGAAACACGTCACTTTGAACGAATGACTATCATATATACTTCTGAAATACATGTAGGGTTATCGAACACTTAAATGTGTATTATAATAATATTCCTTAGAGAAATATACCAAATATCCTTTCTTAAATAATGTTGAATATGCAAAATAACAGCAACCAGCTGATGCTGCATTATAACTTCGATTTGCTCAAGAGAACAAAGTCTTGGAATTGGCAATGGCAAGCAAATGGGCTAAGCTAAAAGGAATGAAACGAGTCGAATCGAATAAAAAACAGCAACTTTGATTCCTCATGAAGAAATAAATTTTTGTTTGATTTTCTTTGTGCTTGTATTTGCCAGGCATTCAGCCATTCAAACATTCAACCAACTATCCAACAATTCCGGATAGTAGGAAAGCAAGCATCGTAGCTTTGCAACCAACAGAATAACCGTAGATTTGTACGATTGACTGAATGCACCTTCGTCTAAAAGATCTCAAAACAAAGAAGCTAAAACCTATTTTATGATGGTCTGCTATTGAATTATGTTATTTACTACTCACTGCTATGTTATGTTATCAATATACATATATTTCGTTTACATTTCTAGTACAAATTACAATAACTTCGGGTAAGGATGAGCAATATTCACTAATAATTTGTAAAAATAATTGGGTAAATGAACACACTTAATATCACACAAAATTTAATTTACCGGCTTTTGTTACTTGAGCAGTAACATGTTTCCTATGAACATCTCAATCGAATAAATGCACCCTGATTCATATTCACTCTTTTATCACCGAGACCGAAGTCCGTGGCTAACGACCACCGCTGTGAATGGGATTTTTCCGGCCTGGGAATCGAAATCGGATATTAAGTTTGCAATTCTGGCTTCCTTGTCATTGCACCGCCGTGGATTTATATTATTTAATTAAATCACTTGGCGCCTGGTTTCTTTATGAGAAATCATAAAATTGTTTATGAAAAAATTATTTCAAATAAATATTTAGTTTACCTCAGGCTTTCTTTTAACAACAGAATACAGCGTTAAGTTCGGCCGGCCTGAACTTTGTATACCATTCACCACAAATTATATTGCAACCAGATTTCAGCTGAACGTCGAGCGGTATCGTTCTAAAAGGGCTATACTAAAGCGAGGACCTGTACAGTACAAACGGATAATAAATAATAATTGTGTGTGAATAATGTGGGTAAAAGCTTTAAATACTTAAAATCGAGGCCTCGTACTTAATTGTAATTTGTGTCAATTTAGAAACTGGGAATTTCTTTATTATGATATGAAAAATTCTCTATCAGTAGTGGAATTCTGTAACTCATTTTTTGAGGTAACTGACAATAATCGGTAAAATTAAAATGCTTATAATTTCGGTAATTAAACAAATGTTGGTAAGTTAACAACCGAAATAAATTTATAGTTATAGCTAACCAATGGCAACAGGGTTGTCAACTTTTATTGATATTTTCATTCATAAATTTGCGTTTTAATCTAACCGATTTTTGTCGGTAACTCAAAAAATGAGTTACAAAATGCCACTACAGGTTTGCGGATTGGATTATACTATGGAAATTTAGTTCTATACAAACAAACAAACAAAACGATTGTTGTTGTTGTTGCTTTTTCTCAAGGAATCGTAACGTTATTTCTTCTTTCTTCTCCTTCTAAGTGCCACCTGGTCTTCATCGGACTTGTCCTTCCTTGCAGTATGGCCGCTTTTCGGCATTTCCATTGGGCCTCTCTTAGATGTGCATCTTCGCTTGGTCTTGCCTCTTCGGGTTCTTTCCGCTTTCCTACCGACCAACCATCGACAGCACTCGGGCGATGCCCGCCGTTCTTCTCATTGTAGCCCACATTTGGTCACCACATTTGGTTACATACAACTGAACTTTTTTGTAGGATTTAACGGCAATACCTTCCCTTCCGGTCTAATAATCAAACTAATAAACTTAAGTTAAATTATCAACCCTAATTTAAGATGTATCCAAACTACTAGTTAATCACTATATAATTGATACTAGTTGTAGTAATAGATAAGCAACCTATGTAATATTTCCTTAAATAAATTAAAACAGGTCAAAAAAACGTTAAGTTCGTCCGGGCCGAACTTTTTATACCCTCCACCACAAATAGTCTTATTTAAAATGGAATAATTAATTTCCTTTCACAATTTTAGGTGGAAACTAGCCAAATGCCTAAATTATTTAATCGAATCTAAAAATGTCCAGTCAGAAAGATACCATCTACGGGGCTATATCAAAGTGTCGACCCATTTTTGGTGGAAATGTTTTATAACTGCAGGGAACCTTAAAAGTCAAATTACGGGTAGTTCCATCAAACAATGTAGCTAAGACCACCAAAATACTGAAAATCGGGAGGTACCGTTATATGGGAGCTATGCCAAAATATGGACCTATGTTCGATATTTAGTGAAGAAGTTTTGTGACCACTGAAAACTTCAAATGCTAAATTACAGCTTGATCGGCTAATAATAAAAAAAAATGTAGCTAAAACCCTCAAAATACCAAAAATCGGAAGGTATCGTTATATGGGAGCTATACCAAAATATAGACCTATGTTGACGATTTTTGGTGAAAAACTATCGTGGCTAGTGAGAGCCTCAAATGTCAGACCCCCATAATACCGAAAATCGGGAGGCACCGTTATACAGCTTTACAGCTAGTACGGTTCAAAATTGTAGCTAAAATCCTCAAAATTCCGAAAATCGGGAGGTACCGTTATATGGGAGCTATACCAAAACATGCACCTATGTTAACGATTTTTGGTAGAAAAGTTTCGTGGCCACTGAGAACCTCAAATGTCAAATCTCTGCTAGTTCGGTTAATAATGTTATCTAAAATCTTCAAAAAACCAAAAAATCGGGAGATACCGTTATATGGGCGCTTTACCATACAATTGACGTAGGCCCATAATTTTTGGAATATAATTTTGTTGATCATGCTAAATGTCAAATTATAGCTAATTCGGTTGGAAAATGTGACTAGAAACGTCAAATTACCTGAGATCGGACGGTACCGTTATATTGGAGCTATAACAAGACGTCAAACAAAAATAACACTATACAAAACGCTGATACTACCCGTGCTAATGTATGGCTCCGAAGCATGGGTACTTGCGCAAGCAGATAAGGCAGTGCTTGGTGTGTTTGAGAGGAAAATTCTTTGAAAGATCTACGGGCCGATTTGCGTTGACGGTGAATATCGACGTCGTATGAACCACGAGCTATATCAGCTATACAAAGACATGAATATACTTAAACGTATCGAGATGCAACGATTGCGTTGGATAGGCCATATCATAAGAATGAGCGATGATGAACCCGCTAAAAAGGCGTATGAATACACGCCACATGGCGGTGCATGCAGAATTGACAGGCCAAAGAATAGATGGCGCAAACAAGTGGATGAAGAGATGACAAGGCGTGGTATTCCAGAAAGCGAAGCGGAAAACAGAGAGAATTGGAGATCTTTTCTTAGTTCGGTCTATGGAACAAATGTTCTGTAATGGGCCAGCTAAGTAAATAAGTAAGTATAACAAGACGTGGGCCGATATAGGCCATCATCGAACTTGACCTGCCTGCAAATAAAAGACGCATCTTCCCAAAATTGCAGCGTCCTATCTCCATTTTTGTGGATGCTAGAGTGATTACCACAGACGGACATGCATAGATCGACTCAGAATTTTACCTTGATCCATGATATATGTACTTTATAGGGTCGCCCAGGTCGAGGCATTCTGCATTCCCGAGAAATGTGAAGATCTCCGACATTTATAGCAAGTCTTTTTCGTTTTGCTAGTTACTGATTTCACTTCGTCTATCACCCGCCTTAATGCATCTTTCACCAGTTCCACCACGGTCTGGGGATTGCAGTCCCCAACTTCCATGAAGAAATTGCTTTTTCTATTTTACTATATTTAAAACAGGTCAAACAATTTTAACGGTTCTAATAGCTATCGATTTCAATGCCCCAAATGTTATCGATTTCATAATTAAAATTTCCCTTTTCCTATATCGCCATCTGGCAACATTTCACATTTTCGAAAAATGTTTTTGCCCTTTAAAATTGACTTAGCTAGAGGTATAAGGAAACACGTTGTTATTACGTGCATTCTTTTTGGTAGAAACTCGCCTACAGTCAACTTGTAATTATTCCCAGATATCAAGTTTCAAAACTTAACCTAATAAAAATTTTAAGTGACATTTTCAATTCCCCCTATTTTTGGGACTATTATAATTTTATTTAAATAATCAACTAACATGTCGAATGTAAAATTTTCAGTAAATACTATTTGAAAAATATTAATTCTCGGCAAATTTAGGAAAACCTGCTCCACGTAAAAATTAAAATGCTCCAAGTTTGGAGCTATTCGGGATAAACTGTGAAAATGTCATTTAATTGTTCCAAGGAAACTATACTAATTGTGAAATAAGTTATATGCAAACACACAAAAGATCGGCCATACCCCAAATGTAGAAGAAGTTTAAAGGTGATATTCAACGCAACTGTATCTGAGGCATCTGAATACCCCCGCCACAAGATTGTCACATGTACTTAGAGCAGCGGTTTCAACGTTATTTATCATTGTTTTGTTTTGCTTGTAAAAAAAGATACCCTACATATAGTTATCAAAGTATTAGTTTACCCATTCATATGATTATTGAAGTTTTCTATAGACATTCTATAAGCTAAAGTAAATTAGGCAAACATGTTACTTTTTTAATTGATAATTTGAAATCCAGAAGAAAATTATACTGAATTATTATATATAATATCATAATTATATTACCTTAGTTGCATGCAATGATTTGAATAAATTAAACTTTATATAAAATGGATCTTTAAACTTCAAGTCTGCGGAGTTTTCCTAAGTATATGGTGATAATGAAATAGAAAACTAGGTTCTTTCTTCTGTATAGGGGTTCTATAAACATTTTGGCCGAGTAGAACCATAGGTAGGGTGGGTAGTGAGGCTTGCGTTCCTATAACCACCAAGGAATCGCGCAAAGTAAACAACACAAATCAATACCATATTTTTATTGTTTTCAACCACAGATTGCCTAGTCTTCAGGGGTACATAGTTTCAGTGGACCTAGGTAATGTTTAAACAGACAAATATGAAGACAGGACGCGAACCCCCCAGGCGACTGCTAGTGCTAGTGAATTCACAACTCCCGTAGTCCTGTTATACTTATTTGTTGTTGAGGAAATTTATATTTCTTAGGACTTGAAACTTCTAAAAGAAGGTTTTTTTGCAAATACTGTCAAGTGTTCATTACATTATGCTCGCGGTTTTTTGGCCCAGCGCATATTTTATCTCTGGTGCCGCATATTTTATCTCTGGATCTCGAATGCCACTAATGAATGCTTCAATCTTTATGGATGTATCTCTCTGGATATGCCAATTGCGCCAATCGCTCTATTTCAGCAGCAAAGTCATACAAGGCCTCATTGGGCCTCTGGGCTCTTCCCTTCAGTTCCATTCGGTAGATCAATAACTCGCACTGGACCAACTTTTATTTCCAGTTCCGACATTTTCTTTTCTAGGTTCACAAACTTCTCGTCATGGGACATAACTTTTTTTCATTTTTTCTGGACATGTTTTCTAACATTTTACTGGAATTTTCTTTACTTCTTTATTAATTTCCAGCATTATAGTAGTCAGCATTGATTTCAAGTCCTCACCCCTGGGAGCTACCGACGTAATTTCTTCACCGCTGGAGTCGTCCCTTTCCGATAATTCGACTCAGTCGTTGTTGTCGAACTCATATGCGTCAATGTCCAGGCCATGGCGCTCGAACTCTTTCAACATTCGTTTTTGTAGTTCAGCCTTGGTGTTGTTCAGTCTTCCACTCGTAGATCCTTGAACTCCATTGTAGGATTTTTCGTAGTATTCACTCCAGACACCAATTGTTACGGAATTAGGTTTAACTAATCTCCGTGTAGAAGTTGTTTTATTCTCCAATACGATTTGTACCAAATAAAGCAGGGTCCCTTTTAGAATAAGATTCTAAATGCTTTATTGACTTTATTACACTATCCACAATCGACTTTATTTACTAAGCACACAGCTTATTTTAGTAGCATACAGGTTTTCTTTACATCTTCTTTAACCGACTGAACAGTTTGAAGACTCAAACACAGCTAACTCTTTGCCACAAAATTCTCTCGTATTTATATTCCATACATTTCTTCAGACAGGCCAATAAAATCTAAAGATGAAACTCTCCTTTCGAATACCGATGATCAAATAATAATAATGGCGAGACCACTTCATGGAAACTCTGAACAACTATCCAGATGTATTGGACATTGAAGACGCAATAAGG
The DNA here is from genome assembly GCF_047663935.1 of Musca autumnalis. Lineage (NCBI taxonomy): Eukaryota > Metazoa > Arthropoda > Insecta > Diptera > Muscidae > Musca > Musca autumnalis. The sequence continues at coordinate 170,011,605 of NW_027411977.1, forward strand.
AAATTAAAAAATAATAAATCACCAGGTTATGATCGCATACCAGAGTTGTGTAGTTCCGGAACGAACTAGTTCCAAGGAACTATTCCGGACAAGGAACTGTTGGAACTATATCCAGCTCTTACATTTATATAGTTCCTTTGGTTCACAAAGTTCCTTTCGCTCTACTTGTTCCTATAATTTAACGAAGACATCGATCTTTCTTCTTTGCTGTTTATTCGCTGTAATTTATTTATTTTTATGTCAATTCATCCACAAAACGATTAAACATTTCGGTCTTGGGAATATTTGGAACGAAGGAAACAAAAAGAACAATGAAAGAGAGATATTCGCTGAACTATATCGGTCTCGGTACTAATTGGAACGAAAAGAACGATGAAACAGAAAGATTCGTTGAACTATATCGGTCTTGGAACTATTTGGAATGAAAAGAACGGTGAAAAAGAAAGATTCGTTGAACTATATGGAACTATATTAAGGAACTAGTTCCTTTTGGGGAAAGGAACTAGAAAGATCGATCCGCTCCGGGAACTAGATTGCCCAACTCTATCGCATACCTCCAGAAATAATAAAATGCTGTCCCGACAAAATGGCCAAAATATTCCACCCACTCATAAACAAAATATGGGAAGAAGAACAACTACCAGAAGACAGGTTAGAAGGAATAATAAATAAGATCCCAAAAACGGAGACCTTTCTCAGTGTAAAAACTACAGGGGAATATAACTTCTATCAATGCCATCAAAGATTCTAACCCAAATCCTTTTAAATAGGATAAGTGCAGAATTGAATCTTAACTGCGTAAGCAGCAGGCAGGATTTCGAGCAATTAAATCATGCGTTGACCACATAAATACACTTCGAATCATAATGGAGCAAACAAAAGAATGACAAACCCATATATGGGCAAAATTATTGAAAATTTAACATCGTTGAAGCCAAGGTTTACCCCTTTATAACTCGCGAATAGTGGTTGTATATTGTACAATTTAAATGCATTTGGATAAAATGAAATGTTTTTAGACTTGGCAAAAAATATTGGCCTTCAAAATTGATTTGCGCGGAAGCTGTGGCTATATTTATGTTAAAAAATGGGTAAAAATGGGTTGAAGCCAACGTGTCTTTTTGTGTTTTCTCTCGATTTGTGATTAAACCACATTTTTCCCGATTTTCCTGTCAAAGTGAAAGTAGAAGCCAACTAAATAAGGATCATCCCACCAATGTATAACTTTTCAAAATTTGATCTGCGTCTACCATTAAATGATGCTGACATTTTGAAGCCAGATTTTAAGTGTTTTTTGAAATTTTCTTATAATTTCGTTCCGCAAACAGGTTTTTCAAAAAATCATATATAGGAATGAAGAACTCACGATTCTGATTTATTTGATATATGTGTCGTGAATGTAGCCTACACAGCTTCAGAGAAATCTGTATCCAAATACGAAAATTTTGTGTGAACAAATTTCTAAAAATCAAATATTTCGGGTCTAATTTGTACAATTGGCATTCGATTTACACGTGCATGATTGCAAATTTTGGATTTTTACGTTGCGAATCTAATAAATCAATACTCGTTAAAATCCATCTACTAAAACGCGAGAGAGGAGAAATTCCAGGGTAGGAAAATCACCTAAAATTGTTTTCGAAAATATCGCACATTTTATCGCGTATTCTGTCGGCCGCTTCCACTACTATGAAAAAACTAGTGCAGCATCTTCCTTTTTGCGGAAACAGAGATTTAAAAATTTCACTGATAAGGGAACTACATTCATTTTATCCCAAAAATAGTGTGTGATGCTACATCCACGGTTCTTGACTGATTGCCTTGAAATAGGTACATATCGATGCAGATTTTCACGGTGACACTAAAACCTGATGCGGAACGAAATTGTATGAACTTTGCGCAAATTAGCGATGTTTTATAGGTTTTTTAATGCTAAGATGCAGCCGATGCTACATCTTAGCGTCCAAATTACATTTCGAAAAATATATACAAATTAAAAGATATGGTCTTGCTGTACATGAAAATCACATGCGGACAAAACGATTTTGATAATTACGCGATTTGCACATATTTTAATAATGCATATATGTAAAAACGGTTTATTTGAACTCTATTTCCGTTTAAAATGACTAATGATTTATTTCATCAACCCGATAACTTTCCTCAATGGGAAACCTTCTATGTGAATGTAGAATGAGCAAAATCCGCCCATTTTCTTTGGGAGTTTGAAGAAAAATAAAAGAAGTACTCCTATAGAATTTTTCCAATATTTTAAACTCTAGAATGCATGTGAAAACTATTATTCCAAACCAAAATTTGTTTTTTGTAACACAAATATGTGCTTATTTTGGCTATAATATCCTAACTACTATCCCGATGATTATAAGTTTGGTCTCATTTGATTCCCCGTGATGTCTTTATTTAAAACTGTTACTTTGTTGTAATTTTTGACGGGTAAATGGACCTATATTTTCAAAAAATTCGGATTACATTTAAAATTTTGTAAATTTTTTGTAAATTCCGCGAATGCTGAGTAACATTTTACAAATATTATGCAATCTACTTAATGACGTCACTTCGTGATAACTTTTTAGTGACAATTGTGCTCAATAAAATAATTAGCGTTTTTATAATAATTTTTTCTTAAAAGCAGAAGTAAAACCGCTATAACATTTGTTCGCAACAACCAAAAATTTGCTCGCGAGCGGATTTGTACTGGGGAATTTTTTCTTAACCTATGTACCAAAAATCGTTGATGTAGCGCGAAAAGAAAAAATTCAATTTTTTGGAAATGGAATATGAAATAATTGGCAGTTTTGCCCATATATCTGGCCTTCGCTGATTATTATACTGCTTTCGATAGCGTTTACCGCCAAAAAATATGGAGCATTCTAAGCTCGCTTGCCATCCCCAATAAATTGATCAACCTCATAAAATCGCAATACGAAGGCTTTAAGTGCAGAGGTCTACACAATTGACGCCTCTCAGAACCGTTTTTCCTACGTCGGGTGTAAGACAAGGCTGTTAACTTTCACCCATTCTTTTTCTGCTGGTCATCGACAAAATCCTCACTGACACAATCGATTACAAAAATCGAGGAATTCAATGGACGTTAACGAAGAATCTAGAGGACCTGGATTATGCAGATGACATATGTCTTTTGTCCACAAAACACTGCGTTATGTAGTTAACGATCAATGACTTAGTAGCAGAGTCAGGTAGTGCAGGACTTAAGATAAACATAGGTAAAACCATATCAATAGGTAAAACCATATCTTCTTGGGGAGAACCGATCGATTTCGTGGAGAAATTCTGTTATCTCGGAAGCATAATTGCAGTCGAAGGCGGAGCGGAAGCCGACATCGCAAGTAGAATTGGTAAAGCTAAAGGAGCCTTTAATCAACTACCGACCATCTGGAATTCCTCAATAATATCGACGAATACAAAAATATATTCAAATCGAACGATTTATCCGTATTACTTTACGTGTGCGAAACCTGGTTGATAACAGCAGTCTTAAATTCAAAATTACAATCATTCACAAATCGATGTCTCCGCTACATTTTGAGAATATGGTGGCCAAATGTTATAAGCAATTCCGATCTCTACCGAAGGTGCAATACCGATCCAATAACAACCATCATAAAAAGAAGAAAATGGAAGTCGATAGGGCACATATTGAGGAAAAATAGCGATGAACTATGTCGTCAAGTCCTAGATTGGAATCCCCTGGTAGCAGAAAAAAAGGAAGACAGAAAAATTCGTGGAAAAGAAGTCTTGTGAAGGAGATAGAATCCACCGGAAAATCATGAAGCGTAATAAAAGCAATATCAAACGACAGGTCATCCTGGAGGATGTTTGTAGAGGCCCTATGCTCCTCAAGAAGTTAAACCGAAAAGAAGGTTATAATCCAATAGCATCTTGTTGCCGACTCCTCTAGAACATCTGGCAACATCCAGAAACCAACCGTGTAACAAACACACAGATGCACACACATAGTGGCTAGTGGGCGACAAACCCAAAAAAATTGAAGCAATGACGTCACAACTATCAAAAGGGTACAGCAAAAACAATGTTAAACAAATGTAAATCAGAATAAACATGAATAGAAAGAACTTGAAGGAATGAAAAAATTCTACACGTAATTGTTTTTGTAAATCTAATTGAGTAACTGCCTAATAAAAATCTACGTTACAATTCAAATTTTTGAATTAACGGAAATTCAACTAAATTAACTTAAACCTATCAGTTACTTTCGTAACAATATGACCAATTTCACTCGCTAAATACTATCAGATCATTATCCAAACTCATTGACACCTTACTGGACCAAAGCACTTATCTAGTGCAAAGTTTTGTCAATCTTGAACTATAACGTGATTATGGTTACACTACGCGCAATTAAAACTGTGGGATCCCTTTATATAATTGGTGGTCGGAATGTGCCTATCAGGAATAAAGATATGTATATATATTCAAAATTTTATCACTTTATCTCGCCGAGATATGAAAAATGGTATACCACATGAATATTTCATGGTGTTACATGCATTTTGGGCAAAACAAACTTTCCACATGAATCTCTTTTGAGAATGAATGTAAAATGAGTAGATTTGGCCGCTATTCTCCTTTTTCAGCCCATTTTTAAGAAAACTTATATGCGAGGGTAGTTCGTGAGATGCAATTACGTGATCTGTGTGGATACTAACGAATGTAGTATCGTCTGCGAAATTTGTTGGAGGCATATCCGATGTAAATATAACGTAATGTATGGGACCAAGAATGCTTCCCTGAGGAACCCCAGCCTTGATTTTTTAGGGGTATACCGTTATCTTTTACTTTAAAAGAGCAATTTGTTAGGTAATTTCGAAAAAGTTTGTGAGTGTTTTTTTTTGGTAGTAACTCGCATATTTTTATAAAATTTCTTCATGCTATATCTTATCAAAGGCTTGGGAGCTGTATAATCCTACATTTGTTCAAAAGCTTCTCTAATGTAAGTTACAATACGATGCACCTGCTGTATTGTGCTATGGTTCTTTCGAAACCTAATTTGGTGATCGGGTACTATATTATATGTATTGATGTGTGGTGTAATTTTTAATAACAGGATTGATTTAAACAGTTTTGACAATATCGGCAGAAGATTAATTGGACCTTAAGATTTTATTTGTGTTGGGGTTTTCCCAAGTTTTAGTAGTATGACTATATGCGATTTCTTGCAGGAGAGTGACAAATAGCCAGTGCAAAATGTACTATTTAGGCATCTTGTTAGTAATTTGAAAACAGACTGGACATTTTTTGCTTTCAGTACTAACTCGGCAAAATTTAAACGCAAAATTATGTATGAAAAGTATCAATAAAAGTTATACCGAAAAAATCGTTAATTACCGAAATTGTAAGCATTTTTACCGATTTTCGTCGGTAAGTAGAAAAATGATTTACAGAATTACACTACCCGTTTTTTTGCCCCCTCCAATATCCTTAATTGATAGGCGTATTGGATTTATAATAAAATTAGGAAGACGAATGGGCGATTCACTTGAATCGGTCGCTGCATATTTTAAGTCGCTTTCCGCAAGTTGTAATCAGATCTTTCAGTTGCATCTAAGTTCTCCGAGTAGTTCATCGAAGGCTTTCAAAGCATTATTCAGCCATCTTTGACAATTTTTAAAATTGCGTTTGATAGCGGCTGGTCTATATTGTTGCCACTGCCTTCTAGTATTTCTTTTCTCTGTTTTTTGCCTTTGAATGTCCAAGAGTAAGGATGATGTGTTGCGATGATTTTTATTGTTTGAGGAATTTGAAGGGGCTGACGTAACTGCAGTAATTCGTTATGTGCACTAACGTATTTTTTTAGTTCAGCCAGTTTATAGATTCGGACAAGTTGCTCTGCGTTGTAATATTTATTGATAATATCGTTGGAGGATGGCCAGTTGACAATTCGGATGATGGAAATGTCGATAGTTGCTCACGCTTGAAATTCTTTGTAATTGCAAAATCTATTAAATCAGGTATTTTGTTGAGGTCACATGCAATTTTTCAGCTTATATAGCATTTAATAAATGTATTCCTTTGGAAGAATGAACTGGTAAAGTTTTTATATCGTACAGACAATAATTGTGGCATTTAGAGAATTTTCGTGAAAATTCATTTGGCCCCATACAAGTTTCCGTTGGCGCGGGTTAACCTTAACCGATCGCCATAAAATTTCATCCTATAAGGTTTTTTCATCAAATGGGAAAGAACTAGGGGGATAGGAGGATAGATTAGTGACTAAATTAAACAAATTATTATTCTAGGTATAAGGCTCACCCAACTCTAGTGGTAAATTATTTGTACTGTTCGGATACTTTTTGTGCCCTTTAAGAGTACACATATATTAGTGAGCCTCATACTAATGTTCAATGCTATGTCTCTTATACAGAATTCGTACAAGTCAAACTAAGTTTCGTATTTCTAAAGAATGCCAATCTCCTTTTATATCTCTCCCCTCAACGACATACATAGATACCAATCGGCCAACATATGGTTTTACAAAATTCGTGTTAAAAGGTACTTTTTGTACAAGTAGCTTTTTTTTGTCGCTTACTGATTTGCCAATATCAAGTTTTACAGAATTCGTGAATTTATAGTAAACATTTTTCAAAAGCACTCAGAGACCAACACTTTAAAGTCCTAGCTCTTACCAATCCCTCAATATCAGTGGCATAGAATTCGGTTTAAAGTGTACTCTTGGTATATCAGAGCACGAGTTTTCGAAAACCCTGCCTAATCTCACACCTCCGCTCCAAAGTGTGGCCCTCACACCACATTTCAGCCGATTTGTCTGGGCGTTGATGAATCAGTTAGTCATTCAAATATCATTTTATTCTCTTGCATATAACTAGTTGTCACCGCAAACAGCATTAATAAAAAGTTATACATACATATTTCTTTCCTTTTTATACCCTCAGCATTTATGCTAACGAGGGTATATCACGAATATTGTCAATTATTTCATATTCCGTTTCAGAAAAAAAGGATAATTTTTTTTCGCGCTACATCAACGGTTTTTGATATGTAGGTTAAGAAAAAAATTCCCAGTACGAATGTGGTCGATTTTTGGTTGCTGCGGACAAAAGTTATGGCGCTTTTATTTCGCTTTTTAAGATAGAAAATATTATAAAAACGCTAATTATTTTAATGAGCACAATTGTTACAAAAAAGTTCTCTCGAAGTGCAAAATGTTACACAGAATTCGGGGAATGTACATAAAATTGATAAATTATTGAATATAAGTCAACTTTTTTCAAAAATAAGGCCCATTTAGTGGTCATAAAATTACATAAAAAATTGTTGTGGATCAAAACTTCACGGCGAATCAATTGAGACTACAATCATACAGATTGGTGTTATAGTTGCGATGTTACAGCCAAAATAAGCATATATTTTGGTCAAAAAATTTTTTTTTTTAAATATTTTTTCACATGAATTATGTCGTAGAAATGTAGCATCAGCTGCATCTTAGCATTAAAAAACCTATAAAATATCGCTAATTTGCGCAAAGTGCATACAATTTTTGTCCGCATCCGATTTCAGTGTCCACCATGAAAATCTACATCGACATATATCTATTTGAAGGCGATCAATTAAGAACCGTGGATGTAGCATAACATACTATTTTTTGGGATAAAATGAATGTAGCTTCCTTATCAGTGAAGTTTTCAAATCTCTGTTTCCGCTAAAACGAAGATGCTGCACTAGTTTTTTCATTGCAGTGGAAACGATCCGCAGAAAACGCGATAAAATACGCGATATTTTCAAAAACAATTTTAGGTGATTTTACTACTTTGGAATTTTTCGTAACTCGCGTTTTAGTAGATGGATTTTCACGAGGAATGATTTATTGGATCCGGAACGTAAAAAACTAAAATGTGCAATGGAGTACGAGGTATTCAAGAGACAATCGCAAATATTAGACCCGAAAAATATGATTTTTAGAAAACTGTTCGCACAAAATTTCCGCATTTGGATGCAGATTTCTATGAACCTGTGCAGACTACATTCACAATATAGGTATCAAATAACTCAGAATCGCAAGAACTATAATCCTATAAATGATTTTTTGAAAAACCTGTTTGGGGAATGAAATTAGAAGAAAAATTCAAAAAACACTGTAAATCTGGCTTCAAAATGTCAGCATCATTTAATGGTAGAAGCAGTTCAAATTGTTAAAAGTAATACATTAGTGAAATGATCCTTATTTAGTTTGCTTCTACTTTTACTTTGACAGAGAAATCGAGAGAAGTGTGGTTTACTCAAAAATCGAGAGGAAACAAAAAAAGACATGTTGGCTTCAACCCATTTTTACCCATTTTTTAACATAAATATAGTCACAGCTTCCACGCAAATTATCTTTTAAGGCCAATATTTTTTGCCACGTCCAAAAACATTTCATTTTATCCAAAAATATTTAATTTGTATCATATACAATCACAAGTCGCGTGTTCTACAAGGGTACATCTTGGCTTCAGCTATGTTAAATTTTCAAAAATATTGGTGATATACACTTTCATACAAAAATGTGCCTCATCGAAATAATGGTTTTAGACCCCAAGTATGTTTGGACCAAATGTGTTTCAGACAATTTGGAGTCGATTGAGCAATGTCCATCTGTCTGTCTGGCTTGCTGGAGCGCACGATAACTCTCGAACGGATGAACCGATTCGGTTTAAATTTTGGCTTTCGTAATATTTTGCCCAAACTTAGTTTAAGTTCGAAGATGGGCTATATCGGTCCACTCCTTCCGGTACCTCCCCCACAAAAGTTCGAAAATGTTCGGAAAATTTATGCGCACGATAACTCTTGAAAGGATGTAACCGATTTGGTCCATACTTTGCCCATCGTAAAGTGTGCACCAGACTTAGATAATGTTTCAAAATGGACTCAATCGGCCCACTCTTTCGGGTACCTCCCACACAACATTTTGGAAAAGTTCAGTTTAGGGCTATCTCTCGAATCGGTCTGATTTTTGTTTTAGCAACTTGTATTCACCGCCCTCCATACGACGGTACAAGTTTCATTAGGGGCATATCCATACTTCCTGAGAATATAGCCTGAAAGGTGCAAAAAACCCGTATGACACCGTGAGAGGCGGTTGGAGCGCAAGATAACTCTAGAACGGATCTGCCGATTCGGTCCAAAATTTGGCGTTAGTGACATTTTGTTCAAACATAGTTTACGTTTGAAGATAAGCCATATCGGTCCACTCCTTCAGGTACCTCCCCACAAAAGTTCAAAAATGTTTGGAAAATTTGTTCATACGGTAACTCTTGAAGGGAGTGGCCGAATTGGTCCATACTTTACACATCCTAATATATCTACTAGATATAGATCAAGTTCAAATATGAACTATATTTGTCCACTCCATCCGGTACCTCCCACACAAAATTTCGGATAAGTTCACTTTAAGACCTGCTATCGAATCACCTTGATTTTTGTTGAAGCAACTTGCATTTGCTGCCTCAATAACGATCGTAAACGTTTTTCAGGGGCAAGTCCATACTTATTGAGCAAACATCCCGAAGGGTGTAAAAGCCACCTATGGCACCATATGTAGTGGCTGGAAATCCACTTCCATAATGGTCAATGTAGATCCATTCCTTTTAGTATCTCCTCCGCAAAACTTTTGATCTCTAATCCTAATGAACATTTTTGTCGGTTCAAATTTCCAATATTTTTAAAAACCTCTAAATACATACGTTTTTTGGAAAAAATTATTTCAATATATACAGGCTGAGGTTATAGCTCTGTCGGCAAAGCCGACTGACACTTTTTTACTTGTTATACTAGTGAAATAGACCAAAACCTAATTTATATCCGATTTTGTAGCTGCTCTGTTGGTCGCAATAATAGCCCGATGGCCTCGCAAATTCGAACAAGGTAACAGTATATGACAAAGAAGATGCTTGCAATTTGAGATGGTGATCGGATGATGTTTAGAGGTTTAAATGGACCATAACTTTTGTGTGAAAATTGTGAAAATTTTTAATATACCGTTTAGATCTTTATTCCTGGAAGGCATATGCCGCCCACATAAATAATATTTGGAAGACCAACTCTTGCCCTTTCCATTGATGCCAATTATATTGATTTACGCCGTCGGATAACAGAGTAATAGCCTAATACACTGCCGCTCACTTGTATAGAACTCCCCTGCAAAATTGTTGTCAACCTCCATTTTTTCCGTATTCTACAAGATATGAAGTTTTTAAGTTTTATTATATTTTTCTTCATGTCTTCGGAGTAAACTGAGTCATTTGTTTGAATTCAAATCCAATTTGTATATGAATTATACAAGGAAAACAAAATATAGTCAAAAATCGAAGTAAAAAAATTGGCTCATTTGAATAGAACCCCCCTTTAAAACTTGGGAATACAGAAAGGTTGTATTCCCATAAAAACACCTTCATCGCTACAGAACCAATTTTGAAGGTGGTCTTCCATTCAACGCGAAAACAATAGTTATATAGTCATACAAGTGTTTACTTAACGAGGAGAATCCTTAATAATTATGAAGAACTTGGGCGTCAATTTCTTTAACCCTAACTGCGCACGACAATTTACAAAAGAGTTCTAAAACAGGCATTTCCAATAGTGAGAAGCATTTTCGGATATCCCAAGTGACCATTTCATCACGATTTTATAAACTTTTGTACACTTCGAGTCATCAAAACTTAAATTTTTGGAAAGAAATGCGGATATCCTTGTGGGCCGCCATATTCTACAGTGGTAAATATGATCTAAAATGTATGGGAGTGACTTATGCGTAAAATATACGACTATAGGAGACAGCACGCTTCCAAAAATAAACTTGTTGAAAGAAACAAGCAAGCTTTGTTAGGCATTACACCTGATTATTTAAAGAATCCTTGCCAAAGCAGGATATACGGGTGTATCCTTAATCAGGAGGGATCTACTTTTACTGAATATTACTAAAAGTACTTCGTTTTTAATATAGAGTGAATTTGCATCGATATTCTAATACAATCTTTCTGTATTCCCAAGTTTTAAAGGGGGGTTCTAATCAAATGAGCCAATTTTTTACTTAAATTGTTGACTTTATTTTGTTTTCCTTGTATAATTCTTATACAATTTCCTCTCATACTACAAATTGTCTCAATCATGACAGAGACATTTTCAGTTCAGTTGTCCAATTGTGTATCCTTAATCAGGAGGGATCTACTTTTACTGAATATTACTGAAAGTACTTCGTTTTTAATATAGAGTGAATTTGCATCGATATTCTAATACAATCTTTCTGTATTCCCAAGTTTTAAAGGGGGGTTCTATTCAAATGAGCCAATTTTTTTACTTCAATTTTTGACTTTATTTTGTTTTCCTTGTATAATTCTTATACAATTTCCTCTCATACTACAAATTGTCTCAATCATGACAGAGACATTTTCAGTTCAGTTGTCCAATTGAATTTTTATACAAATATTGCAGCATGGGATCGCTTCGCCACCTATTTTATACCCTCAGCCTTTAGGTTAATACAAAATATACAAAATACGACCAAAGCACAGTGGATCCACTTGTATGGAGAAAGTGACCAAAAATATTTAGAGTGTTAAAATCAAACCAATGCGCCGGTTGCTGCTGCGAAGAGTGTTTTAAGAAACCACGAGTGTAACATTCTCCCCCCTTTCCACTGTGGAAGGGGCATACGGTAAGAATGGTTTTATGCTGTTAGTACAAAATGACATGAACAAAGGTCCCGATTATCGTATAATGCAAAAATAGGCTTGGGGAAACAAAACAATCTCCAAAACAAAATAATATCCAACCAATTTAGCGGATTAAAAAAATCAAAATTTTTGTCTGAAAATTGGTAACATTTTTAATATAGATCTTATAGCGTTCTTCCTGGAATGCACGTACCGCCAACGTATGACACATTTGGAAGAAGATTTCTTCATCTTGCCACTGATGCCAATTATGTTAATGTACGTGGTCTGATAACAGAGTTATACGCTAATATATCCATAAAAAGTTGATTTTAATACTGAATAATCTTAAACCCATGACGTACTTTGGATAATTATTCCCGAGGTGGGCACTGGTGGGCATCATGACTAAAACCTTAGGTCAAATTTAAGTATATGATCGAATTGGCACTACAAAATACACTAAGAAAATATGCTGCTAACTAGAATTCCACAACACACTAAAACACTATTTTGTTAATGAAAATTAAGCTCTTACCTCCTCCTTCAAAATCCACTGTAATATTTTGCTATACGCATTAGTTCCGCGATATTTTGAATATATTTACTTGCACTTAAAATATAGGTTGTGCTCACAACAAAAAATATTAGTCAAATGTTCCGAATTTGGAGCTATTATTAAGAAGATCGCGTTCGAATGAAACAAACACTAATATAGTTTTAAAAAAATCCATGCCATAGCTGTCATAGTTGCCAGATGTTGTACCACAATTTTGACATTCTGTTTTTTAATTTTTGGCCAATGGGTGGATTCACTGTGCAAAGATGTGCCCATCGAAAAAATGGTTTTAGACCCCAAGTATGTTTGGATATGGACTATATCGGTCCCGTCCTTCGAGTACCTCCTACACAAAATTCGGGAAAAGTGCAGTTTGAGGATCAGTCTCGGATCTATTTGAATTTTTTGAAGAAGGTTCTTTTCACGGTACCTATTGCAACGGTACAATTTTTCCGGATTAAGTCTTTACTTCCTGAGATAATGGTCCAAAATTTCCAAAATATAATTCTCAAACTTTTTCCAAAATCAGAAGTTAGCTTACTACAATTGATTTGGTATAGCCTCCCAGCAAAAAAAGTCATTAACAAATATGACTTTATTGAGTAAATTTTTGCAGTTGTAACTAACTACATACTTACTGATTGACCGTAAAAATCATTATTTTTACATGGGGATGTCATAGGAAGGAAGTACTTCCTTAAATGTGTTGTTTAAGTACATATTTAACTACTTACCAGTAGTCAAAAAAAAAAAAAAATAAAAAGCGTATGTTCAATTTTTAGAACAATTGTGGTGAAAAATTATACTTCTGATTTCTAGCCAAACACACTATACACTAGGCAACTCGTACAAATAGTAAGGGTTGTTTAAAAACATCCATGTAAAAAATCCCATGCCGACGGTGAGCTTTGAACACACAAACCTAGGATTTGTAGTCAGACACACAAGCTCTGTGCCACCGTACTTATTCCTTAGTAAGTAAGTAAGGAAGTAGTTATGTGTAAACCATTATATATGAACTACCTGATAATGCGGAGTGTAATGAGAACTCATTACTCGGTAATGCATCAAGTAATGACATGTGCTTACCAAATTTTTGCTGGGCTTACATTACGATACCTACAAAATAGAAAATATATATATATTTTTTATACGGCATAATTATTGTGTTTGTTTCTTTTTTGGTCACTGATGGTATATCACCGTTAGCGGAGCTGACTTATACTACCTTACTTGGTGTGTAATTGAATATGAATAGTTTTGGGATTTATACATTTGTTTGCATGCAAATTATTTGAATTTCTATTCATTATTAGTTATTTCTATCGGTATAAAATATGTATATAACCACAATGAACAATTTTCGAAAGGCACTTAAAATCACAAAACTGCGTGCATTACCAAGCATAAGTGAGGACGATAGATCTTTAATAAACCCACAATCAATGTGAATTTTCCAATTTTGGCATATTGTTTAGAAATATATAATTTATATAACTGTCCCACAAATATCCCAGTAGGGACACGGGAGGCTTATCTTATACCAATAGATTCATGTTATGTCATTGATATGTGACGTATTTTTTATCGCCGAATCCAAAAGGCTTGTCCTAAGTTGCCACTTGTAGGGAAGTTTTTCATGGCTGAAATACTCAGGAAATATCGGCAGCATTTCAAAGTGGTATTATGCCACGTTGAAAATTTGATGTGGCGAGGCTTGGGAATCATACCCGGACATTCAGCGTGCAAAACGGCTGCACATAGCTAATTCCTAGAGATTGTGGTGTAGCCTTTGCTTACTTGTTATATCTCGATCTGACGATAAATGAGAAATTATAAAAGAACAAGAGTTTCTTCCACCTATATCTTGGAAACTTTGTTTCACAATGTTCCATGTTCGAATTCCCTTTTGGAAGGATCACTGATTTACCTAACAGCATTTGTTTTGATAAATACCAAAACTGAAAATTTCTTTACAATACACATTTTGCTTTTAATCAATCAGTCTTAATTCAATGACTCAATAATATTCACAAGTATGTAAGTGCATACATACACATGTGTAACGTCCTTTTATATAGGTTTTGCATGTGAATACGTTTATTTTTCCCATCCGCCCACATTGTTACAATGACAACATGGAGAGTTTTTCGTTTAAATATATCTCCTAGGCTAAGTCAAACGGAACACATACACACCAAGATACACATTTCTAAATGTACTCTTATGTATTTTTTGCTTAACTTTTAAGAAATACACAGACACATCTTACTCAATGTGGACACATAAAAATCCCTTCGGGGTGCTCATAGTATTTGAAATGCTTCAGTAGGTTCAGCAGAAAGAAGACACCTTCCTTTAGATACAACGATTTCAATAGGTTGAGATTAGTTTTAATTTTTACTCTTGATGACAGATAAACTGACATTGATGTTGTTAGCAGCACCTGGCACCTTGCATAATCAAATAAAAAGTTGTGTAAACAAATGAAGCGAATACATGATTGGGACCTTTTCACACTCCTCTGTACACGTAAACAAATATTTTTGTTAAGATTAAACATAATTTACAATACAATAATGATCTTGTTAGCAATTCTTCCAATTAAATAAATTAAATGGTGACATACACTGAAAGTAGATTTGAATTATGTAATACAATAAGATGGAAGCCCATAAGCTAATATATCGTCATCTGAAATGCCCAAATACCTAACCCTCAAAACCATAACTATACAGAAGAAGCAAACACGTTATAAAATCAAAACTGATTTCAAAATTACCACAATTTTTCGCATCATATTTTAAGACAGACACGAAATATTCAGAATTTCAGAAGTTGTGTGAGACTTTTGGGTCCTTGTGACTTTTAGCACTTGTATGCACATTTGAGGAGGATCCACTGTATCAAAATTTCGAGAAATTGTCTAAAAATTATCTTATCTTTCTGCGTAAGTAAACCAATACAAAAAAGTTGGTTTTTTCTCTGGACTATTTGGGTACCATTAAAATCAGTTGAATCTGTTCTGCCAAGGACGTGAATTTTGAGGATATACACGTTTTCTGCTCAACGTCTCAATAAGACCTGCTACGTACCTCTTTTTCGTTTCCAAAATTACTTGGGCTGAAACTTTCGAATATTTCTGTTCTTCCTTTCACAAAATGATGATGTGCATTCCGACTTCGTTTGTCTTGCATTGCCTTCCGAATAACCATTTCATTTTGTCCGTTCACCATATTGTTTTAAATACATACTTTTTATTTTGTTTCCTGTCAAAATAGACATGGGTATAGGGGGAAATAGAAAAAAATCCGACAAAGCTGAATTTTCGTGAAGAGCGAGGGTTTGACAGTAGCAGTAATGTTCTAAAAATTTCTATTGATCCCATGTGTGAAAAAAAATTATCCGGGTCAAAGGTAAATTTTCCGAGGAATGAATAAAAGTAGTAGAATTAAGAATTGTCTACAAGAATAGTCGTTGTGATTAAAAAAAGAAGTCTCCATTCTTGAGATAACGCGATCTAAGAGACAAATTAAACATATGGAGAAATAAGCTGCATTATGAGGCGAACCGGTAGAAATAACCACACCTTGTGATAGGCATTACTCTGTAAGCTTTCAAACGATATCAAACGTGTAGTAATCGGTTCAGTAGAACGGGATCCATATACCGGACTACATTGATTGCTATTGCTGCTTAATTTTGCAACAGGTTACCCCTTTAGTGTTACATGAAAAGTAGAATATGTTGTTACGTCTTTTCCTGTATAGGGTCTTAATTTTTTAATTTAAAATTAACAAGTAAAAAAGCGTTAAGTTCGGCCGGGCCGAACTTTTCATACCCTCCACCATAAAATATTCTGAACTAAAATGGAATAACTAGTTTTCATTCCTGTCCCCAACTTTAAGTGGGTACGTTAAAATGTCACATAATGTACATAAAATGCTTCATTTGGGAGGCCCATTTTTATGGTACCTATATCTAACTATGTATGATGACAATTTTTGGTGGGCTAGAAATTGCGAGGTACCGTTATATAGGGGTTATAATAAAACATGGACCAATGTTGACAGTTTTTGATGGGAGCCTTCAACGTCAAATAACTCCTAATTCGGTTAAAAATTGCAGCTAGAATCCTCAAAATACCGAAAATCGGTACATAACGTGGGAACTTCAAATGTCATTAACAGCTTGTTCGGAGGTATGTGGGCTATACGAAAATATGAACATAAATGAACAATTTTTGTTGCAGAATTTTTGTTGGCTTTTAAATTTCAAATTACAGAAAGTTCGTCCAAAAAATAAAGCTAAGGTACGGAAAATCGGGAGGTTTGTTTTGGGGCTATACCAAAACATGGACTTACGTTCGGTTAAACATTTTAAGTAAAATCCTCAAAGTACCGAAAATCGGGAAGTATCGTTATATTGGGGCTATGTTGAAAATTGTTGATGCAGATGTGTGGTGACCACTACAACCTTCAAATGTCAAATTACAGTTAGTTCGGTTAAAAATTGTAGCTAAAATTGCAAAATTACTGAAAATTGGGAGGTACCGTTATATGGGACGAACATGGACCTATGTTGACAATTTTTGATGGAGAGGTGTTGTGACCACTAAGAACTTCAAATGTCAAATTACTGCTAGTTCGGTTTAATATTGTAGCTAAAATCATCAAATTACTGAAAATCGGGAGGTACCGTTATATGGGAGCTTTATCAATACATCGACCTTTCTTGACAATTATTGGTGGAGAGGTGTGGTGACCACTAGGAATTTCAAATGTCAAATGTTCAAATTACAGATAATTCGGTTAAAACTTGTAGGTAAAATTCTCAAAATACCGAAAATCGGGAGATACCGTTATATGGGGCTATACCAAAACGTGGACCTATGTCCACAACTTTTGTTATAAAAGTTTATTTACACTTAAGAACCCTAAATGTCATTATACCCTACACCACTATGTGGGGAGGGTATTATAAGTTGGTTTTGGCCAAAAAGTTTGTAACGCATCGAAATAATGGTCGTAGACCCATACTTACATATACCAAAATGAATGTCTCGACGAGCTGAGTCGATCTGGCTATGTGTGTCCGTCCGTCAGTCCGTCCGTTCGTCTGTCCATCTAAACCTTGTAATCACGCTACAGGTCGCAATTTTGATCGGATCGTCACCAAATTTTGGACGTTGATGAGGGTCCCGGAGGGGAAGAAGCCTATTGATTTTGGTGATGGTCGGATAATATTCAGGGGTCGGAATGGGAAAAAAACTTATTTGCGGAAAAAAGGCAACGTTTTATTTCAAAGCGAATATCTCCGTATCTATAAGAGGTATATTTAAGGCATAGCCTGCTAATAAAAGCAGAAACTATCACCTTTACAGCGATGTATGGTCGGTTGTCGTAGGTGGTCAAGCAACGAAGATATCGCAATAGTTGCTTATAGAACCCAACTTTTAATTTATTCGATTTTAATTCTAATGACGAATAACACAGCTTCTGTTGGATACTTTCCAAAAACAAAACCTAGCTATGAAAGTAGAAAATCCTGTCTTTACAATGATGCAGAGTAGGTTAGCGTAGGTGGCCAAATAACGGAGATATCACAATAGTCGGTAATACATCCCATTTTTGCACTTTTAAAGAAATCACGCTACAGGTCGTAATTTTGATCGGATCGTCATCATATTTTGGGTGTTGATGGGGGTCCCGCAGGGGTCGGATAATATTTAGGGGTCAGAATGGGCAAAAAACTTTTTTGGAGAAAAAGACAATGTTTTTTTTCCAAACCGAATATCTCAGCTTCTATAGGGGGTATGCCAAAAGCAAAACCTAATGAAAGTAGAAAATATCGCCTTTGCAACGATGTAAAGTAGGTTGTTGTAGGTGGTCAAACAACGAAGATATCGCAATAGCCGCTAATAGAACACAACTTTTCATTTTTGCGATTTTAATAATAATGACGAATATGACAGCTTTCGTTGGGGACCTTCCAAAAACAAAGTCTGGCGATGAAAGTAGAAAATCCCATCTTTACAATGATGCAGAGTAGGTTGGCGTATGTGGCCAAAAAACGGAGATATCGCAATAGTCGTTAACACATCCCATTTTTCCATTTCTTTGTAATCACGCTACACGTCGTAATTTTGATTGGATCGTCACGAAATTTTGGGTGTTAATGGGGGTGATGGTTGGCATACATCCCACTTTTCCATTTTTTTATTTTAGTTATTCTGACGATGCACTTAAACGCGTTTATTTATTTATTTATTTGTTAATACCTGCACAACAAGATTAACTCTTATAATTAGAGTACAGGTTTAGTTGTGTTATGAAATATCCGATTAATGTTTAACAATAACACATGATTATAATTAGATGGTATTACAATAAAAAATATATATAAATTTAAATTAAACAATTTGAATGATTACATTGAATACTAGTATGATTACATTGATTATTTAATTCAGTTATTGAAGAAGTTAAATAGCCTTTTCTTAAATATAAACGCGTTGCTAATGATTTGTATTGAGTGTGAAAGGGAGTTCCAAAGACGCGTAGAATTGATATAGAACTGCCATTCGGATACTAGGCTTCTCCGCCTGAAGGGAATAAGTTCTTGTTTTTCAATAATTTTGTGTAGAAATATTAACGACTTTATACTTAGTAGTTTGTCAAAACTAACCCCGTAAAGGGCATAAGAGAGATGGGAAACAGGTTGGGTTCTTTTTAATCCATAAACATAGCGTATTACGTTGTTAAAGGCTACATTTAATTTCCGCCTGCTCGAGGAGTCGCAGCTTGCGAACAGCTCACACCCATAAATAAGACCAGGTA
The DNA here is from genome assembly GCF_047663935.1 of Musca autumnalis. Taxonomy (NCBI): domain Eukaryota; kingdom Metazoa; phylum Arthropoda; class Insecta; order Diptera; family Muscidae; genus Musca; species Musca autumnalis. The sequence goes on from NW_027411977.1 coordinate 170,030,711, forward strand.
TCAGAAATGTTTTTGCCAAAAGCATACGAATTTTGACTGGTGTAAATGATTGCGTAGCCCATAATGCTCGTAGCTTAGAATGTGTTTGCCCGGCAACTATGTTAATATGATTAGACCAACTTAAAGTATGGTTGAACACAACACCTAAATTTTTAGCATTGGTAACAATATCAATTTTTTGATTGTTTATAACTATATTTGGGCTTTCTAGGGAGAAACGTTTATTTTTATGGACGATGAGGCATTTAGATTTCTGGGGATTTAATAATAGGCTGTTTGCCGTAGCCCATTTATGTATACGGGAAAGATCTTCGTTGAGTTTTGAAATGCAATCGTCAACCTTACCAACCGAGCAACTTTGAAAGATTTGCACGTCATCCGCATACATAATAACGTTGCTATGAACTAACTGTGCTGGAAGATCATTGGCATACAATGAGAATAATAGCGGTCCAATTATTGATCCTTGAGGTACTCCTTTACGTATTATCAAGGGCAGAGATTGTGTTTTGCCTATACAAACGGATTGAAAGCGATCGCTCAGGTATGAGTTTATTAGGTGTATTGATGTGGAGGAGAACTTGAAGAGTGTCCTTAATTTCATGCAAAGGTTTCTGTGGTCAACTGAGTCAAACGCCTTTGAATGGTCAAGTAAGACTAGAAAGCCAACTTTATTGTCGTCAATGTCAGTTCTTATTGACTCGGCTACTTCGACTAAGGCGGTGATGCAGCTGTGACCGGGGCGAAATCCAGATTGTTTATCTGACAACAGAGACTGACGATGGAGATATTCCGACATTTGTTTGTGGAGAATTTTCTCGAATACCTTAGAGAGGTAGCAAAGAATGGAGATCGGGCGATAGTCGTTGCTAGATTTTGGGATTGGGATAACCTTAGCGTGCTTCCATAGAGTGGGATACGTGCAAGAAGTTAAAATACTATTGAACAAGTATGTAAAATAAGGTAACATATGAGGAAGTATGATCCGTATGAATTTGGGATCAATGCCATCAAGACCGATGGCGTTTGACTTTACAAGTTTAAAAGTACTATATACTTCATCGGGTGCCACGCATCTGAACTCGAAATTGTCTCCAATATCTGCATTGTCTTCTGACTCAAGAAAAGTGCTATAGAATGAATTATCGGAGTTTATAATTGGTGTATTGATAAATTTTTTATTTAATTCATCTATATCTTCATGAAAGTGAGTGACGGGTTTTGATTTTCCAATTCCGATGTCGTTTATGAGTTTCCATTTACTTTTCGTGTCAATCGCGGATCTAAACTTAGTGGAATAATATCGAGTTTTTGCAGCATAAATTTCAAAAATGTATTTGAATTCATCGATTTTACTGAGTAAACTTTGGGTATTTATATGACATATCCTTAAGCCATTTCTTTGATTGCCAAGAATTTTAATTAAGTTATGTATTACGTCTTTGGAGACTCTGTTTGTACTACCCATTAGATTCATATAATAGATTAAAAAGGTACGTATAAAGGACATTAGCAGCGCGTTTATAAAGAACAAATATTAACTGAATAGAACAGACAAAAGTACAGATAACATTGAAATTAGGGTTTAATGCTGATGTGGGGGAAAATGTTGGAATTTGCATGGTAAGTAGGGAAATTTGCATTGTAAAATCTAGGTGGATTTGACAAAAACAAGGTATCATAATAATATTAATGTATGGGTATATCGAGAAATAAAAAATGATCATAATATATATTTGATGACTCGGTGATAGAATATGTATATGGTGTCTAGTTTTGAAGTACGGGTTCCAAGACAGCTGCTCCTCTGTTTCGTATCTCATCGATGATTTTTGTATCATAGATACACACTGGATCTTTGCCATTGAGAAGTTTAATGTAAGTAAGGCCACGAAAGGTGTAGGCAGATTGAATCAGGCCTTTCTTTTTTAAATGAATTGCTTCTTGTAAATAATGAAAATTTGTATTGGAGAGATTTTCATTAATATAGAATTGGGAATTCGATCCAAACCCAATTGTGCTAAGAAGAAGTTTATTGTTATTTTGTTTCTTGTAACTTGAAACGCTTTTCAGGAAGAAATTTTTGTCATAAGGTGACAAAAATTTAACGATGATAACCCCATCCGGTGAATTTTGATTTTTAGTGTTGTTCCTGTTTTTTAAACGGTGAATTGTTTTGAGTTTAGGTGCCATTAAATTCAGGGAACTGCAGATATTGCCGAAAAGTAAATGCAAATTTTCATCAATTGTAAAAGGTATGCCATTTACTCTAACTTCATAAGCTACATGTGAATTTTCTTGCTTTAACAGCTCCATTCTTATGTCTTTAATTTCAGATTTCAAAAGCGATAGTTCCTCATTACTTTTTTCCAACTTAAGAATTCTGTCATTAATGTGATTGATGTCTGTTTTAAGCTCACACAATCGTTTGTCGAGCTCATTTAGGATGCGATTTTCGAGCGTAGCGGCCATAGAATCAAATTTTTTCATAAGACGGTCGCTTAATTTTGCGAAGCGTTCGTCGAGCATTTGCATCATTCTGAATGGTGAATCAGATGATCTTGGTGTTTTAGCGCTATTTCCTAGGGAGTGATGAGCAATGCTTTCCCTATCCCGTTTAGGTGCACGGGAATCCCGAGTGAAGTTGTCTACAACTAAGTTTATATGAGTGACCTCACCTTGGTTTTGTTCTTGCATTGTTGCAACGGTTCTGATTACAAGAAGGATGAAAAGCAGCTAACAGGGTGTCTCATACGAAATCAAAAAATCCAAAAACACAGTTTAACAAATTGTGAAGCACACTTTTAGGCGGTATATTTAGTTATGAATTTGAGTTACTGTTAACTATAAGGTTGAGTTGATAAGCTTTATAGTTATGTTAAACGGCTGAGTTAATGTGTCAGCTGATAAATTTGCCTTACGAGCGATTATCAGATTTTGACATTGACACTAAATCACTCTCACTGTTCTCTTTAGTTGTTATTGTAGCGTATAAATTTGTGTTATGGTTTCTCAATTTTAGATTGCTTGTTTATTTATGTTGAAAGTATTTTTGTGTAATTATCAAACAAAAGAACTTTATGCGAACTTGTTAATCATTACACTTGACACGGGTTTACAAAGATATGTTGTCTACAGTGTTTCCTACTTAAATTGAACGTTCTTTACGAGGATTTAAGGTGTTTTTTAAGAGCTTTACAAAGACACGTCCACACGCGACAACGTTGCAATAAAATTGACCTGTATTAATGAAGACATTCAGAGCAAAGGCGCTAAGCTATCCCAATTTTAATATTTTGAATTTTACCAGTCAAAAGCTTATGCACAGGGGAAGTGGTGTAGGGTATCACATAGTCGGCCCCGACCCGACTATAGCCTTGGCTCACTTGTTTTATAGCTAAAGCGGTCTGAAAATGTAGCTAAAAACGTCAAAACAACGTAAGTCGAGGGGCACCGTTATATGGGGGCTATACCAAAACGTGGACCTATGTCCACAAGTTTTCTTATATAAGTTTATTGACACTTAAAACCCATAAATGTCAAATTATAGCTAAATCGGTCTGAAAATGTAGCTAAAAACGTCAAAATACCGTAAATCGGGGGTACCGTTATATGGGGGCAATACCAAAACGTAGACCTATGTCCACAAGTTTTGTTATATAAGTTTATTGACACTTAAGAACCCTAAATGTCAAATTATAGCTAAATCGGTCTGAAAATGTAGCTAAAAACGTCAAAATACCGTAAATCGGGGGGTACCGTTGTATGGGGGCCATATCAAAACGTGGACCTATGTCCACAACTTTTTTTATATAAGTTTATTGGTACTTAAAAACCCTAAATGTCAAATTATAGCTAAATCGATCTGAAAATGTAGCTAAAAACGACAAAATACCGTAAATCGGTGGGTACCGTTTAGAGGTGGGCGCGTGTCGTGCCGTGAGTAGTGCGTGTTCGTGCCTTCTCGAAAAACGCCGTGTTTGTGCGTGTCGTGCCGGAATGCATTTTTGGCCGTGCGTGATCGTTTTTTTTGTTCGACACGGTTTTGCACGACACTACTAAACACGATCTGCACTATGTGACACGATCGTGCTAAATTTTTGGTCTCCCTTTAGAAGTCGTGCAATATACCTTACTAAACACGAACATCGAACAAGAAACCGACCAAAATATTGTACTTATTGCAGTTTTGTTATGGAGAGAGTATGAGTGAAAAAAGATGATGTTTGGTTGCCATTTGTTTTGTTCATGAGAGAAGCAAATACAAAAACTACTATGAGGGTTAACGCAATATACTCTCTTTGAAAATCAGATGTTGATCTGACTGTATTCTTTGCTACACCGTCCGACAATTTTAAAATAATTTTGTTACACTGGAACCAGACTATATATGTTTGAAACTATAGGCAAAATGAAGTAAAATGGCATTTTTGATTTTTCGTTTTCACATCGTTTTGACCTTTTAGAGGACATTCAAATTTCAAAGGTCAACCTTTTTTCAAAAAAAATATTTTTAATACATGTACTCGTCGTACGATGCTGGTGTTGGTGTCATATTAAAGGGGAGAGTATAGGCTTTATGTAATTATTATAAATTATTGCATTCCAGGATAACGAGGACATCAAAAATGCCCTTGAAAATATTAAATCATAAGAAATCCTTTGAAAACATCTTGCAATTTTTTTCAAAAAAAATATATGATAATGTCTTTCATATTGTGCAACACTTCCCGAAGTTTCAATATTCCAGCTTTCTTAGTTATTTTTTAATAAATATTTACATGAATTTCTTCGAAGAAAACAAAACATTTTATTCTATAACATTGTGCCATTTACACCAAAAATGCCATTTTACACCATTTTGCCTATAGTTTCAAACGTATATAGTCCGGTTCAAGTGTAATTTTGGCTGTCGGACGGTGTTATGGATGATGTTATTGAAAAACATCCTCTTCCTGAATTGAGAAAACTGATTGACTGTCCTAAAAACGTTATAAGATATTTTAAACACTCGGAGCTAAACATCAAGATATAAGAACACGTTGGAATTCAACATGTATACTTGAGAGCATATACCAAGTCCAGAGTCAGATTAAGAGTATTTTGCTACAAAAGAATGAGTCTGACTTAAAGTTTTCATTGCTAGAACTTCTATTGGGTTTTCATAAAATATTCTCGGAAAAGTACCCAACTATGCACATATTTGCCTTTGGTCTAAAAAACTTTTGAAGGTCTGCTCAATTGATACCATTGACTCTCAATTCATGAAAGATTTGTAAGCTAAAATAAAAATAATCATTGCTTAAACGCTTTGTACCAACAATGGAACAATGACACATCTTATAGGGAAGTTTTTATTTCCGCCGTTTAATAGCTCATTTAGACTAGCCATAAATCCTCATCTGGATTTAATAATTGCACTTAGATATTAGTAACATGCATTAATAACATGCAAAAGGAAACGAGATAGACCCATAGTTCCTTTTAGGGGTATACATAAAATCACTTTCTGAGTCGATTTACGCATGTCCGTCTGTCCATGTATTTTTTAAACAAAGTACAGGTCGCATTTATGTCCGATTCGCATGAAAATTGAGGAAGATTGTTTTTTTGGCAAAAGGACGAACGCTATTTATTTTGGTAAAAATCGGTTCAGATTTGGATATAGCCCCCATATATATCTTCGCCCGATTTAAGACATTTGGTGCAAGATAAACGCTATATATGTCCGATTTCAATGAAATTTGGAATGTGCGACGGAATTTAGTCTAGAAATAAGTTTGCCAAATTATATAGAAATCGATCCAGATTTGGATATAGCCCCCATATATATATATTCGCCCGATTTAAGGCATTTGGTGCAAGAAACGCGCTATGTATGTTCGATTTCAATAAAATTTGGAATGTTTGCCGGGATTTGGCCTAGTGTGTCAAGTGTGCCAAATTATATCGAAATCGGTTCAGGTTTGAACATAGCTCTCATATATATTTTAGGCAGATTTGAGGTATTTGATGCACGAAACACGCTATATTTGTCCGATTTTGATGAAATTTGGACTATGTGACGGAATTTGGTCTACAAATAAATGTGAAAAATTATATCGAAGTCTGTTCTGATTTGTTTTTAGCTCCCATATATATTTTACATATTCACAGTGGTGTAAGGTATTACATAGTCGGCCCCGCCTGACTTTGATCCTTTCCTTACTGATTTTGTAATTTCGTGCGTGAGTGTGCGTGTTCGTGCCTTCTCGAAAAACGCCGTGTTTGTGAGTGAATGTGCATAAAAATTTTAGTCCGTGTTCGTGCATGTTCGTGTCTATTTTTTAGGCACGCGCCCATCTCTAGTACCGTTATATGGGGGCTATACCAAAACGTGGACCGATATAGCCCATCATCGAACTTGACCTGCCTGCAAACAAAAGACGCATTTTCTCAAAATTTCAGCGTCCTATCTTCATTTTTGTGGATGCTAGAGTGATTACCACAGACGGACGGACGGACGTGCACAGATCGACTCAGAATTTTACCCTGATCAAGAATGTATATACTTTATAGGGTCGCAAATGAGTATGTCAATGCATTACAAACGGAAAAACAAACTTAATACACCCTCCATACTATGGTGGAGGGTATAAAAACATTTTTTTAATTTTTGACGGATTGCAGGCCACCAAAAATTTGTGAACCAAATGAGGCAAATAACACATGCCAAAGTTATGTGTACAAGCTACTTTCTGCATCTTTAAAAATTTTCGAGGCAAAACTAAAAACTTTACTCCTTACAAGTAAGGAGTACTGTGGTACATAGTGTTTGTGTCCGTCTACACAACCGAGGGTTGTGTTTTCAACGCTCACAGTCGGCACGCGATTTTTAACAAAGTGACGAACAGTTGGTGGTGCACATGTAAGCGTTTAAACCAACCTTAATGTTCGTATGTGCGGCAGAGTGTTTAATTAGGGTTTGCAACGGACCTATACCAAAATGTGGAACTATGTCCACAACTTTTGTTATATAAGTTTATTGGCACTTAAGAACCCTAAATCTCAAATTATAGCTACATCGGTCTGAAAATGTAGCTAAAAACGTCAAAATACCGTAAATCGGGGGGTACCGTTATATGGGGGCTATACCAAAACATGGACCTATGTCCACAAGTTTTCTTATATAAGTTTATTGACACTTAAAACCCATAAATGTCAAATTATAGCTAAATCGGTCTGAAAATGTAGCTAAAAACGTCAAAATACCGTAAATCGGGGGGTACCGTTGTATGGGGGCCATATCAAAACGTGGACCTATGTCCACAACTTTTTTTATATAAGTTTATTGGTACTTAAAAACCCTAAATGTCAAATTATAGCTAAATCGATCTGAAAATGTAGCTAAAAACGACAAAATACCGTAAATCGGTGGGTACCGTTTAGAGGTGGGCGCGTGTCGTGCCGTGAGTAGTGCGTGTTCGTGCCTTCTCGAAAAACGCCGTGTTTGTGCGTGTCGTGCCGGAATGCATTTTTGGCCGTGCGTGATCGTTTTTTTTGTTCGACACGGTTTTGCACGACACTACTAAACACGATCTGCACTATGTGACACGATCGTGCTAAATTTTTGGTCTCCCTTTAGAAGTCGTGCAATATACCTTACTAAACACGAACATCGAACAAGAAACCGACCAAAATATTGTACTTATTGCAGTTTTGTTATGGAGAGAGTATGAGTGAAAAAAGATGATGTTTGGTTGCCATTTGTTTTGTTCATGAGAGAAGCAAATACAAAAACTACTATGAGGGTTAACGCAATATACTCTCTTTGAAAATCAGATGTTGATCTGACTGTATTCTTTGCTACACCGTCCGACAATTTTAAAATAATTTTGTTACACTGGAACCAGACTATATATGTTTGAAACTATAGGCAAAATGAAGTAAAATGGCATTTTTGATTTTTCGTTTTCACATCGTTTTGACCTTTTAGAGGACATTCAAATTTCAAAGGTCAACCTTTTTTCAAAAAAAATATTTTTAATACATGTACAAGCTCCGATACAGGCGTATGGACTTGTAGGGGTTCTAAATCTACAGAGTAGTTTTAGAGCCGAAATTAATTGTTGCCCAAAGACGAACAACAACAACACTTTATTGAATATAGACAACACAACAAGTATTCAGGCGATACTTACGTGTTGCTATTGGGAAACTGGTGGTGTAGGTTAAATGAAACACTTAGTTTATCTTTAGAGACGCAGGCGGTCTGAAACTTTGGTTTTATTTTATGTTTTATAATATTTGCGGCAAAATTGCTGCTTCTGCTCTCAAAGCTTTACAGATGATTTAGATGTGACGTTTTAGTGATGGGATATTTTGTGACATTTATATGGCGTCGATAAATACAATAGTCGAGGTTTTGGCAAGTATCGATATCGGCATGCGATTGGTTCCAAACCTCGACATGCTCCCCCTCTTGCACGGGTGCAATATTCGGAAAGGACTGGTATCAGTTTTGTTATTAGCCGAACACCTCTTTTGTAATGGGGATTAGGCAACAAAATGAGTTGTAGGATGTTGTTACCATTTGTCGAAAAGTTTTCCATTTGTTGTTGTGGTCGGTTCTGATGAGGTAGCATTCTCCGGGTTTTGTAATAAAGACATTGTTGCTGGTTTACATTAGAACTTTTTTCCGGTCAATCTTCTTCAGGTGGATTTATTTGAGGTATACGTAATTGACATTTGAAGTCCATTGGTTTTATTAAAAAAAACAGACACAGCAAAATTTTCCAACGTATCGCCGATGTATTGAAATTCGGTTCCATATCCTTATTTGCCTCTGAAAAAACTTTGAAGCAGAAAAAACACCATACTCCATATGGTACACATATTAATACATATACTAAACCCAATGTTTAATTATACTTTTTTGGCTGAAAGGTTTCGACCTTTCCCAAATTCCACCTCTAGTGGTCACATTTTCAACTTATTTATTTATTATATGTAAACCAAAGTCTTTATGACGCTTTTCTGGCTAAAGCGAAGCCATTTTCTCTTCATAATCATTCAATTCTTAAAATCGATTTTTTTAGAGTAATAACCATCTCTTGTAGTTATTCCCATAATTGGATCATTTACAAACTAAAACAAATTACTTTGCATTTTTTATTTAAATTTGAAGAAAATATTAATGAGACACCTCTAGTGGCTCATAAACGGATTTGTTTTTAGGCAGAAATTTTCTTTGAAATTACCACCTCAAGTGGATAATTCATTCATTGCATTTTTTATGTTAAAAAACTTTTCATTTCTATCATTAATCTTGTCATTTTTTTATTAGTCACCTTTAGTGACATTTATTGTTTGCTTTTATTTTTATTATTCAGTCACCTCTAGTGCTTGCATGTTTACTGTAGAACCATATTAAATTGATCTACGAATTTCAACTGTCACCTCAAGTGACATTCACTCTTCAAATCTTTTCTCATTACACGGGTGATTTGCCAATACCTAACCACCAGTTAATGTGTCCACGACGCTAGGTCCATTTTGAATCATTGTTGCCACAAGAGACAACATTAAATATACTTTATATTCTTCATCAAATATTCCATATACAAACTCTATCTCTTTCTTTATTCTTCTTCATTTGTGCACTTACTGGTGCAATCGCCAGTGAACCTACAAAATTTGGCTTCTTCAATACACTACATCATTTTCAACATCACTTTTATCATCCTTTTATAATTACAAACACATTTATCCAATTCAGGCAACTGGAATTTGACAATGAACTCAATTTAATTTATCATGTCCTATTTTCAGAATTTTTCAACAAAATACCATAGATCATATTCTTTAAAATTATGATTTACCTTGTCCATCTGGAACAGTTACATTTTTCAGTTTATTTTAGTTTACAACATCTCTATTAATATTTATAGGACCGTATAAATACCATCCAAAGATGGAATTTTGAGCTATCATGCTCCCAAGTATATTTCTTCTAGTTCCATTTAATATAATGGATGGTATCAAGTCACTGCCGATTAATATGTCCACTTGATCTGACTTTAGGAACCCTGGATCGGCAAGTTTCATATTATAAACTTCTCTAAAATTTGAAATATTATATGATTTATTTGGAACTGAATTAGTCAAGTTTGGAATGACTGCGACATTTGCTTTTATATCGGAGTTAGCTCCACACAAAGTTATGTTACACATTTCATTACTATGTGCAACCACTGACCCACTAAGTCCCCTTATATTAACAGCTTTGGTTCCTTTTGTTTTAATATCTATTTTCTTCACCATTCTATTTGTTATAAATGATCGTTTGGATCCTGTATCTATTAATGCCCTTGCAGAGAAAGTTTTTCCGGCATGTTTGATTTGTACAATTGCCGTTGGTAACAAAACGTCATCTTCACTCATAGATAAATGTGTTTCTACATTAGAAGTTTGTATTGGAGTATGGGAAGTACTAGGCATGTCATCTGTCGTGACATGTGATATTGTTTGTCTATTTGCCTCCGATCGAGGACTTTGGGAACCACGTATTGGTGAGTTCGTACTCGTTGGAACTTGTGACGCATTTCCAATATGCAACTTTGTATGATGCTTCTTTTTGCAATATAAGCATCTATGCATACTAAAACATTCTTGTGTTACATGTCCACTTTTAAGACAATTATTACACAAACAATTCTCGCGTGAAAATTCAATTCTTTCATTCACTGACATATTATTAAATCTCACACAGTTCTTTAGTATGTGGTTTTTACCACACATGACACATCCATTAGATAGTGTCGTATGCGCATTTTGATGCGCTGTAAATTCGTATTCATTGGTCGAAGGTACTTCTCTCCTCAGACTATCGATTCGCTCAAGAACTCGATGTCTGTTTCTTAAGAAATTTTCCATTTGAGACCATTTGGGTAGCTCTGAATGTGATTCGAGCGATTGTTCCCAAAGGGTCAAAGTCTCAACCGGAAGTTTGGTTGAACACAAATAAATTAATATCGGATCCCACTGATCCACTTTTACATTGTGTGCCTTCAAAATAGCTAGACAGTCGCTAACTGTGGATTGAATTCTCTTTATATCTTCACTAGATTCAACCTTTGCTGGCGAAAGATTAAATAAAATTTTCAATTGGTTATCTACCAGAACTCTCAAATTCTCGTATCGCACAGACAGTGCTTCCCACGCTAAAGAAAAATTCTGATCTGATAATGGATAACGATCAACAATTCTCCCAGCTTCACCCTTTGTTTTGTTACGCAAATGGTAAAGTTTTTGCGCTGGCGTAAGTCTGGGATGATTACCATATATGGCCGTAAACATATCTCTAAAAGTTGGCCATTCTTCATAACTTCCGTAGAAGTCTTGAGTGTCACAAGGTGGCACTTTAATACAAATTTCCGACATATCAAAAGCAGCTGAGCTGTGAAATAGTGACGGATTTGTAACTTCGCCTCTAGCGGTATTATTTTGATTTTTGTCTTTTCTATTTTTCAATATTTCTAATAAATTGGCCTTCGTCGTTTGATACATGTCTCTGACGGACTCAAACATCTTTTTGGCTTTCAATTTATATTTTTTATCTTCCTCATTTTCTGTTTCTACAAAAAAGACACATTCAAATGCACTGCGTACATTGTGCCAATCTTCATCAATTGATTCTATTTTAGTTTCGATTAAAGAATCAGAAAGATCTTTCTCTGGAGTATTTCCTAGTTTTCTACACGTTTGGATAAGGCTGTCGGTTTCGTATTCAAATTTAGCACAAGTTATTGAATCCATATTGATATTATGAATTTATGATTTTTTAATTATTATTTTTAGTAAATTATGTATTGTTATTATTTATCTTTTTAAATTTTATTTCTTATTATTTTATAATTTTTTATTATTTATATTATACTATCAAACTATAACTATCACTTTTATTTATTTGTAAATAAATAAAATGTAATTATTTCGAAAATTGTTTTGTGTTTGCAGTATAATTTTCGTATTCTCAATAAAAATTTAAATTATAAATTTTTATGAAAAAATTATATTATATTTTTTAATTGTTTGTAAATTTTATGTTATTTATTAATTTATTTATTGTATTTTATTAAATTATTATTTATTTTTTTATTGAAATTATTATTGTTTTTATTATTGCTTCGAATTCAATAAATTATGCAACGTTTTATACGTTACGGTCTGCACACTAACGTTACGTTACTCTAAAGCCCCCAAGGTTTGGATCCACACTAAATGATCGATAGTCGATATGGCAACAATTGACTATTGACAAATCGATCAAGCACAACAATAAACAGATGGCAATATTCGTTTATATGTTGTAAATGACAAATGAAATCAAAACAAATGAAACAAAATGATGTGAAAAAGTGATGAGTGAAAATGATAATTGTTTTATTAGAAAAAATGATGTTAGTGTATGTGTTTTCTTTAATAAATACACGCAAAATCTCTAATTCTCTCTTTTTATTCCAATTTCCACTCGGTGTTTCTTGGTAGTGTATTGTGTACAACAATAATGCAAAGGGCCGCCACATTCAAACACTGAATAGGGGCAGAAAATTTTAGATTTTTTTAATACAATTTTTATGCAAATTTTATGCTTTTTTTGGCAAATCAGCCGGATCGTTTTTAAAGGCTTCGAAGGACCATGTACAAGCTCCGATACAGGCGTATGGACTTGTAGGGGTTCTAAATCTACAGAGTAGTTTTAGAGCCGAAATTAATTGTTGCCCAAAGACGAACAACAACAACACTTTATTGAATATAGACAACACAACAAGTATTCAGGCGATACTTACGTGTTGCTATTGGGAAACTGGTGGTGTAGGTTAAATGAAACACTTAGTTTATCTTTAGAGACGCAGGCGGTCTGAAACTTTGGTTTTATTTTATGTTTTATAATATTTGCGGCAAAATTGCTGCTTCTGCTCTCAAAGCTTTACAGATGATTTAGATGTGACGTTTTAGTGATGGGATATTTTGTGACATTTATATGGCGTCGATAAATACAATAGTCGAGGTTTTGGCAAGTATCGATATCGGCATGCGATTGGTTCCAAACCTCGACAAATACATGTACTCGTCGTACGATGCTGGTGTTGGTGTCATATTAAAGGGGAGAGTATAGGCTTTATGTAATTATTATAAATTATTGCATTCCAGGATAACGAGGACATCAAAAATGCCCTTGAAAATATTAAATCATAATAAATCCTTTGAAAACATCTTGCAATTTTTTTCAAAAAAAAAATATATGATAATGTCTTTCATATTGTGCAACACTTCCCGAAGTTTCAATATTCCAGCTTTCTTAGTTATTTTTTAATAAATATTTACATGAATTTCTTCGAAGAAAACAAAACATTTTATTCTATAACATTGTGCCATTTACACCAAAAATGCCATTTTACACCATTTTGCCTATAGTTTCAAACGTATATAGTCCGGTTCAAGTGTAATTTTGGCTGTCGGACGGTGTTATGGATGATGTTATTGAAAAACATCCTCTTCCTGAATTGAGAAAACTGATTGACTGTCCTAAAAACGTTATAAGATATTTTAAACACTCGGAGCTAAACATCAAGATATAAGAACACGTTGGAATTCAACATGTATACTTGAGAGCATATACCAAGTCCAGAGTCAGATTAAGAGTATTTTGCTACAAAAGAATGAGTCTGACTTAAAGTTTTCATTGCTAGAACTTCTATTGGGTTTTCATAAAATATTCTCGGAAAAGTACCCAACTATGCACATATTTGCCTTTGGTCTAAAAAACTTTTGAAGGTCTGCTCAATTGATACCATTGACTCTCAATTCATGAAAGATTTGTAAGCTAAAATAAAAATAATCATTGCTTAAACGCTTTGTACCAACAATGGAACAATGACACATCTTATAGGGAAGTTTTTATTTCCGCCGTTTAATAGCTCATTTAGACTAGCCATAAATCCTCATCTGGATTTAATAATTGCACTTAGATATTAGTAACATGCATTAATAACATGCAAAAGGAAACGAGATAGACCCATAGTTCCTTTTAGGGGTATACATAAAATCACTTTCTGAGTCGATTTACGCATGTCCGTCTGTCCATGTATTTTTTAAACAAAGTACAGGTCGCATTTATGTCCGATTCGCATGAAAATTGGGGAAGATTGTTTTTTTGGCAAAAGGACGAACGCTATTTATTTTGGTAAAAATCGGTTCAGATTTGGATATAGCCCCCATATATATCTTCGCCCGATTTAAGACATTTGGTGCAAGATAAACGCTATATATGTCCGATTTCAATGAAATTTGGAATGTGCGACGGAATTTAGTCTAGAAATAAGTTTGCCAAATTATATAGAAATCGATCCAGATTTGGATATAGCCCCCATATATATATCCGCCCGATTTAAGGCATTTGGTGCAAGAAACGCGCTATGTATGTTCGATTTCAATAAAATTTGGAATGTTTGCCGGGATTTGGCCTAGTGTGTCAAGTGTGCCAAATTATATCGAAATCGGTTCAGGTTTGAACATAGCTCTCATATATATTTTAGGCAGATTTGAGGTATTTGATGCACGAAACACGCTATATTTGTCCGATTTTGATGAAATTTGGACTATGTGACGGAATTTGGTCTACAAATAAATGTGAAAAATTATATCGAAGTCTGTTCTGATTTGTTTTTAGCTCCCATATATATTTTACATATTCACAGTGGTGTAAGGTATTACATAGTCGGCCCCGCCTGACTTTGATCCTTTCCTTACTGATTTTGTAATTTCGTGCGTGAGTGTGCGTGTTCGTGCCTTCTCGAAAAACGCCGTGTTTGTGAGTGAATGTGCATAAAAATTTTAGTCCGTGTTCGTGCATGTTCGTGTCTATTTTTTAGGCACGCGCCCATCTCTAGTACCGTTATATGGGGGCTATACCAAAACGTGGACCGATATAGCCCATCATCGAACTTGACCTGCCTGCAAACAAAAGACGCATTTTCTCAAAATTTCAGCGTCCTATCTTCATTTTTGTGGATGCTAGAGTGATTACCACAGACGGACGGACGGACGTGCACAGATCGACTCAGAATTTTACCCTGATCAAGAATGTATACACTTTATAGGGTCGCAAATGAGTATGTCAATGCATTACAAACGGAAAACAAACTTAATACACCCTCCATACTATGGTGGAGGGTATAAAAACATTTTTTTAATTTTTGACGGATTGCAGGCCACCAAAAATTTGTGAACCAAATGAGGCAAATAACACATGCCAAAGTTATGTGTACAAGCTACTTTCTGCATCTTTAAAAATTTTCGAGGCAAAACTAAAAACTTTACTCCTTACAAGTAAGGAGTACTGTGGTACATAGTGTTTGTGTCCGTCTACACAACCGAGGGTTGTGTTTTCAACGCTCACAGTCGGCACGCGATTTTTAACAAAGTGACGAACAGTTGGTGGTGCACATGTAAGCGTTTAAACCAACCTTAATGTTCGTATGTGCGGCAGAGTGTTTAATTAGGGTTTGCAACGGACCTATACCAAAATGTGGAACTATGTCCACAACTTTTGTTATATAAGTTTATTGGCACTTAAGAACCCTAAATCTCAAATTATAGCTACATCGGTCTGAAAATGTAGCTAAAAACGTCAAAATGCCGTAAATCGGGGGGTACCGTTATATGGGGGCTATACCAAAACATGGACCTATGTCCACAAGTTTTCTTATATAAGTTTATTGACACTTAAAACCCATAAATGTCAAATTATAGCTAAATCGGTCTGAAAATGTAGCTAAAAACGTCAAAATACCGTAAATCGGGGGTACCGTTATATGGGGGCAATACCAAAACGTAGACCTATGTCCACAAGTTTTGTTATATAAGTTTATTGACACTTAAGAACCCTAAATGTCAAATTATAGCTAAATCGGTCGGAAAATGTAGCTAAAAACGTCAAAATACCGTAAATCGGGGGGTACCGTTATATGGGGGCCATATCAAAACGTGGACCTATGTCCACAACTTTTTTATATAAGTTTATTGGTACTTAAAAACCCTAAATGTCAAATTATAGCTAAATCGATCTGAAAATGTAGCTAAAAACGACAAAATACCGTAAATCGGTGGGTACCGTTATATGGGGGCTATACCAAAACGTGGACCGATATAGCCCATCATCGAACTTGACCTGCCTGCAAACAAAAGACGCATTTTCCCAAAATTTCAGCGTCCTATCTTCATTTTTGTGGATGCTAGAGTGATTACCACAGACGGACGGACGGACGTGCACAGATCGACTCAGAATTTTACCCTGATCAAGAATGTATATACTTTATAGGGTCGCAAATGAGTATGTCAATGCGTTACAAACGGAAAAACAAACTTAATATACCCTCCATACTATGGTGGAGGGTATAAAAACATTTTTTAATTTTTGACGGATTGCAGGCCACCAAAAATTTGTGAACCAAATGAGGCAAATAACACATGCCAAAGTTATGTGTACAAGCTACTTTCTGCATCTTTAAAAATTTTCGAGGCAAAACTACAAACTTTACTCCTTACAAGTAAGGAGTACGGTGGTACATAGTGTTTGTGTCCGTCTACACAACCGAGGGTTGTGTTTTCAACGCTCACAGTCGGCACGCGATTTTTAACAAAGTGACGAACAGTTGGTGGTGCACATGTAAGCGTTTAAACTACCCTTAATGTTCGTAAGTGCGGCAGAGTGTTTAATTAGGGTTTGCAACGGACCTTAAATTTCTCCTATTTTTTGTGGGAATATGAGAAGGGCACAATTTGTGAGAAAATTCCTCAAAAGGAAAATCCTTATGTGCAAGGATTAAGGATTATTACATGTTTCAAAAGGACAGTGGCCCCAAAAGTATGGAATTCCTTCGAGAAATTCTCCTTTTTATAGCCTACACCACACTGTGGCAAGGGGTATTATGTCTTTGTGCATTTGAATGTAACATGCACAAGGAAATGAAATAGACCCCTGTCAGGGGTAACAATCTTGACGCGATACAGGGGCTTAGGTCGCAGTATCTCGGTACTCGACATGGCATCTTAAACGGACTAATAGAGCTCCGTTTTACTTGACTTTTTGAGCGCGAGAAAGTGCGGCTGACCAAAGGTTATCCAGGTAGTGATCTCCTACCCATCAGAGATCCCCCAATACCGGGGTGTTATGCGTAATACTCGTGCCTATCGGTGTTTTAAGGTTTGCAGTGGGGTATCTAAAACTGTATTCGAACGGAGCCTCGTTGACACCTGGGCGAATCAACGAGTAACGAACTTGTTCTTCTGCCAATGCCCTTACCGTGGTAAGGAGGCAATGCCACGGTTGACCTCCCATCCTTCCCTTAAACTACATAACTTATGGAAAACAGAACTTTTAAAAAAACCCCCAAAAAACAAAAACTTTCAAAAAAACAAAAACCCCCGACTGATGTTGGTGTGGATGCCTTGGCACCCTCAGTCTTCACTTCCACAAGCGCAAGTACCTCTCTCTCGTTAACGATTAGGAATATGGACACGGACAACTCTCAATTAATCTCCCCCTCCACTTCGCGTGGTACCCCAACCAGGGGTAAGGTCGACAGCCCTACGCTGGACGTCATAAACGACAGTCTAAATAGACAGAGCAGGGTCCTCCTATCCAAGATAGATGAGAGCTTTCTCACATCTTAGACAAACTGCCGTTGTTGAAGTTGTCGGAGAGTGCGACGCAGCCATGGAGGTCATGGATGAGTCGCAAAAACCCTCAAACTCAAAACGAGCAAGCAAAGAGGCTATGGATAGGAAAGACTATCGTTTCGCAAACTCGTATTGTGGGCGATTTGTCGATAAGGACCCCAAGACCATCACCGAAAGGGAATTTAAATTGATTAGGAAAAACCTAAAGTTTGTGAGGAGATTCGAAAGGAAATATCCTCACCTAACGAGTAAGGATTTCCAAATCAATAAAATTCCCACGTCGAGTGAGGGAGGGTATTCTGCCGTAACCCGTACGGATGTGACGACAGACCACCCTCCTACTACTATACCCGCCGGGGACCTGGCAAAATCACAGTCCATACAGACTGTAAAGAAGCCAACAAGGTCAAAAACCAGGCCCAAAAAAACCGTTGCCTCCCCAAACCCCTCTGCTGCCCCTTCTTCTAAGCCCATAAACAAGGTGATGGAGGTGGGTCGGCTGATGGGCAGGGGGAAGCTCGAAAAACGGGATGAGAAGTCAGTGCCAGTGAAGGCCTCTTCAAAGACCAGTGGTACCTCAAGGACAAACTCCACCGAACCCGTAGTGGTGAAGAGGATGAGGTCCTCTGAGGAGCAACCACCGGCTGCGAAGAAGTCATCGCTGTCACGACCGATCATCTCGCAGACCTCTGCTGCACCGGTAATCAAGGTCAGTGCAGGTGCCAGTAACTGTGGGGCTACACACTCGCAGCGACCGCCACCACGCAAAAACCTTGCGAGCCGAAGGTGATCAAGGAGAGTGTGAAGGACAACACAGGGAAGAGTAATACTTCCACAATCGTTGTCCCTTCACAAAAACCTTGTGAACCAGCCAGCGGGTCTCAAGAGAAACCTTGCACATCCAAGCAGGGTGACAGTGCGTTGCGACGGACAGTTCCGGATGGCCTGATAGTGGCCATCATTGACAAGGCTGACCCCAATGGAAGGATCAGCACAAGTCATTGGTTGCAAATCGAGGGTCATCTTAGAGACGTCCTCATCTCAGACGAGGTGGATCGTAGTAAAGTGAGACTCGGTCAGTCTGCCCCCTATAAGGGGGTCATGGTTGTTAACTGCGAGAATAAGGAATCTGCAGATTTCCTTAGATCTACGGTTAACAAACTTGATCCTCTTTGGGAGGGGAGTGATTTGGCTGCTGTCAGCATTGCTGAGATTCCGTGTGGGATGGTGACTTCAGTATGGGTCCCCCCTCCATCTATGGAGCTGGACAAAAAACTGAAGTTAGTCGAGAGGCAGAACGTCGGTCTTCAGATGGAGAACTGGAGAATTCTCAGCTCCTATCCGAAGAACGGCGGTCTTGTCATTCGCTTTGCAACGGATGTTAGCGGGGAAGCCTACTTACGTAGTCGAGAGGGGTTGCTTAACTTTGGATTGGGAAGGTTATGCTTCAAAATCCCAACAAAGCAACAGTAGGAGGTAGGCGACAGCAGCTCAGTGTGGTGCAGATTAATCTGCATCATTGTAAAGCTGCTGCTACCGAACTCCTACTTACTCTCTCGACTTCCAAAATTGATATTGCTCTAGTCCAAGAGCCTTATTTATACAATAATAAGGTTGCTGGACTGAGTAATAACAACTACACTGTCCTCGCTGCCTCGAACGGAGACAAGGTGAGAACATGTGTAGTCGCAAAAAAGAACCTAAAATTAATGCTTCTCTCTAATTTCAGCAGAGGAGACATCACCACCATAAGGATGGACAGAGGGCATGGAAAACCCCTTATAATGGCCTCTGTCTATATGCCCTATGAAGACCCCGACCCACCCGGCGGTATCGTAAATAATCTAATGGACGAAATGGGGAGCACAGGCCACATCATTCTGGGATGCGATGCAAATGCTCATCACTTCCATTGGGGAAGCAGCGATACCAACACTAGGGGTGAGTCAATTTTCAAATTCATTCTGCAAAACAATTTAAGAATTTGTAATAGGGGTACCACACACACACTTTCCAAAATAGAGTTAGAGGCGAAGTAATTGACATCACCCTAACTAATTTGGAAGACTCCGAAGCTATGGACTGGAAGGTATCTGAAAAGTGCTCTTTTTCAGATCACAAGATGATACTCTTCAAAGTCCCCATAAGTTCGGAGAAACAAAAACCATACAGGAATCCCAGGAGGACAGACTGGAACAATTACAGCTTACAAACGACTTCAGTGTTAAGCAATCCTCAAAGGCTGTCTACATCAAAGGAAGTCCAGGTTGCTGTAAATGATCTAAGTAAGTCCCTTTGAGGTGTTTCGAGGATTCCTGCCCAATAACCTACCCTGGGAAGAAATCTCAGCCGGTATGGTGGAATAAAGACCTGGCCAGTCTTCGCAAGGCGGCCAGGAAATCATACAACAAAGCCAACAAATCTTCTCTCAGTACAGATTGGGATACCTACAGGGTTAATTTCAATAAGTACAAGAGTGAAATTAAAAAGGCTAAACAGAGATCTTGGACTTGCTTCGCTGAGTCTGTAGAAGGAGTAAACGAAGCTGCCAGGTTTCGTTAGATTCTATCCAAGGATCCCAAACCCATGGGTAGCATTAAACGAGAAAACGGCTCGTGGACTAACTCTGGTCTAGAGACTCTAAATCTGCTGTCTGAAGTGCATTTTCCAGGCTGTACTGACCTAGAGAGTGACTCGCAACGAACGAGTCACAATCAGGGCTGTACGGCACAGGACGAGCAACTGATTGACAGCTTAACTAGCATCCCAAGAATAAAATGGGCGATAGACAGCTTCCAACCCTATAAGTCTCCTGGACCGGATGGCATTATCCCGGCCATGCTGCAGAATGCAGCTGACTCGGTACTGGCAACCATAAAGGACATTTACAGGGCCTGCCTGCGTCTGTCGTACATACCTAACTCATGGAAGGAGGTAACGGTAACTTACATTCCCAAAGCTGGGAAGCCCAGTCACACACTACCTAAAGACTATAGACCTATTGGTCTTTCTTCCTTCCTCCTCAAAACTCTAGAGAGACTACTCGACCACGTCATACGGTCTCATCTAGACTCCAATACTATAAGCAACTCGCAGCACGCCTATATTAAAGGCAAGTCGGTGGACACCGCCTTACATGAGGTGGTTGGATATATTGAGAGGAATATGGAGGGTTCGTGCTTCACACTTGCAGCCTTCCTCGACATAGAGGGAGCCTTCAACAATGTGAAGCTGGAATCCATTCATAATTCGCTCACTAACGCAGGAGTTTCCTCTATCCTTGTTAGGTGGGTTGATGAAATGCTGAAGAGTAGAATCATCAACTCCCATCTAGGAGAGAGTTCCGTAAGGAAAAAGGTTTGCAGGGGTACGCCTCAAGGAGGAGTTTTATCACCCCTCCTCTGGCTCCTTGTAATAAACGAAATTCTTGTGAGTTTCAACCAACTAAGGACAAAGGTGGTAGCCTATGCTGACGATGTTGTTATCCTCATAAGCGGCAAATTCTTGTCGACTATATCAGACCTTATGCGACGTGCTTTAGTGCAGCTGTCTCGCTGGGCTCGCACCAATGGACTTGGTGTGAATCCAACGAAGACCGAGCTCGTACTCTACACGAAGAAGCGCAAAATTCCCGATTTCCCGCTACCAGAGCTGGATGGTGTTGCCCTAAAACTCTCATCGGAAGCCAAATACCTCGGTGTTATCCTGGACCAACGCTTAAATTGGAAAAGGAATACTGAGGAGAGGGTTAAGAGGGGTTTTATGGCACTCTATTCCTGTAAGAACTCCATTGGTAAAAGTTGGGGTCTCAAACCAAAGATCATACACTGGTTGTATGATACCGTGGTTCTCCCAATCCTTACCTATGGAGGGCTTGTCTGGTGGCATGCACTTGGGAACTGTGCACTTCTGTCCAAATTATCTAGTGTTCAAAGAGCCGCATCTCTGCTAATCTCTGGTGCCATTAGAAGTACACCTCAAGCCGCCCTGAATGTGATACTGGATCTCCAACCTCTGGACATCACTATCAACTTTCAGGCGGCGATAACGGCTTTCAGGCTTAGAGAGGCAGGTATGTGGCAGTGTTCACGATTTGGACATGCAAAGGTCCTCTTCCCCTTCACCTATTTACTTGAGTCCAGTGGACCTGATCACATCAGTGATTATATACCCACTGCATTCAATTTCAACCAAATTATATTAAATTATCATAACCCCAAGCTGAGATGCCTGGTCTAGTGGTTGCCCTCCTCTTGGCGGTCTGGCCATCTACACACACGGTTCAAAGATGGAGGATGGCACAGGTGCCGGGGTCTTCTGCGAAAACCCACAAATTAAGCAATCCTTCAAACTCAACGATAACTGCAGCGTCTTTCAGGCAGAGATTTTTGCAATTAGGAAAGCAGCGGAGATGATCAAAGAACTTGGGAGTATCCTGAAAGGACCGGTGACTATTTTTGTCGATAGTCAAGCGGCCCTTAAGGCTCTCAAGTCATGGACAATAAACTCAAAAGCTATCCTCGATTGCAAAAATGCTCTGCTTGAAGTAAGCGACTTCGTTGATCTTTGCTGGGTTCCAGGACACAGTGATATAAAGGGAAACGAAGAGGCGGATGAACTAGCACGGGGTGGCTCTCAGTCGACTGACTTACCAGTCGAGTCATCTATTAGACCACCAAAGTGCTACTACATCCGGAAACTTCGGGGTTACTTCCATGAGAAGGCGGGGCAAAGATGGCAAATGGAAACTGGCTGTAAGGTATCCAAGGCAATCTGGCCCAGCTATTCTCAGCATAGAACCAACTCTCTTTTCTCACTAAATAAGTTAGGGATAAAGATCACTGTAGGTCTCATTACCGGACACAACATGGTCAGGTCCCTAACTTCTAGATGGGACAACAGCAGTGTAGACTACTGTAGGCTATGTCAAGATCCAGAAGAAACAGAGACGGTCGAACATCTACTATGTAGGTGCCCCTCGTTACTCACGAGGAGACATCGATTCTTCGGTAGATATGAGATAAATACTCTGACTTTCTTCTCCGACATAGACCCCATCTACTTGTACCAGTTTGCCAAAAACCTCACATGGCTGGCAAACAAAACTAATTAATCATTGTTTTTTTCTTTCTCCTTCACACAGGGGGATAGAAATCGGCTCAACAATGAACAACACCCTCAGCGGCAACACACCCACATCACATCCACTACATCATCATCTTTGTCACAAATCACAGCAGCCGCGCATCCATATACATTACTCACCGCACCCATCACACCAAACCACTTTACATCAACAAACCGGAAATAAACGAACCACCTCATATTACTTCAGAACAATACAGGCACCACCTTCAACACCCATCTTATAAATCAGCATCCATCATTATCAACAACATCCGCAATAGTCCAGCATCTATCATCCTCACATATAGCCCAACCACAACACACAGTTTCTCTAAGGATGATCATAATGGACCTCAAGGTCTCCGAGTGAAGTAGCTGCCAACAACGGTAGCTGCGCGTCCTAAAACCGAACCAAACCAAATGAAATAGACCCATAGTTCCTTTTGTGGATATATGTACATATAATCACTTTCTGAGTCGATTTATGCATGTCCGCCCGTCCTTCTATCGCATTTTTCGCATTTATTGCCCGATTCAGCTGAAATTTTGGGTATATAATTCTTTTAGCCATAGGAAGAAAGCTATTGTATTTGGTGAAAATCGGTTCAGATTTGGATATAGCTCCCATATATATTTTCGGCCGATTTAATGTATTTGCTACACCAAACACGCTATATACGTATGTCTGGTTTCGAAGAAATTTAGAGTCTGTGACTGAATTGGGTCTAAAAATAAGTGTACCAAATTCAATCGAAATCGGTTCAGATTTGGATATAGCTCCCATATATATTTTTGGCCGATTTCACGTTTTTGCTACACCAAACACGCACGTTTGTGACTGATTGACTGACGGTTTAGATTTGGATGTAGCTCCCATATATATTTTCGACCGATTTCACGTATTTGCTGCACCAAACACGCTATATATACATATGGCCAAAATAATAAGTACAAACGTTAGTATGCATATTTTTCGTTCAATTTATTCACTGTAATACAAATTTAAGTTTAAATTTAAGTTTTGCAACATAAATTACACTTAAAAAATAAATTAAATTTGGTGATTCCTCCTTTATTTTGGACTGCCTTTTGTATTCTTTTTGACATATTGCCTGGAAGTTTGCTGTAATTTTCAAAAGTTATTTAATACCACATTTTTTGTATAAAATTCCAAATGTAATGTTTATTTTGGAAGGATTGTGTACCAATACACTGTTTTAAGTGTCCACAAAGGTTTATTGGATTCATGTCCGATTACTGCCAAGGCGAGTCAAGTAACTTCATTATATTGTCCTGGAACCAATCCTTGACATATGGGAATACATATTTTGGACCATTGTCCTGCTGAAAAATCCATATAAAATGCATATTTACTTCTCTTTTTAGCAACATTGTGTTCTCCAATACGTTTTTGTATTGGAAATGGGTCCCAGCATCTGTAATGTGATATTCTGGATGATCATTAGGTTGTCACCTCCGTGTTTAATTGCATTTTTGTAACCATTATATGAAATTCCTTTCCCTTGAAATTGAAATTCATGTTGCCGTAATTGTTACCGAAAAAACTTATTTTATTTATTTTTATTTCATTGCTCCAGAAGAAATTTTCCCAATTTTTTCGTGTACGTTTTTTGGACCAACCCATATGATTCTTAGCAAAGGAGGACCTCGTCAACAATTTTTTTCCGAAACACTTGAACGCCTTTTTTAATTATTCTAGTAATTTGGTAGCCCCTAGTATTCTCCGAGCTATTCAGGTGAATATAACATTATCTGTGTCAACAGTAATTACCCAAAATGAATGTAATAGGTCTCTTTAGCGAAGGCAACAATGAAACTATCGATTGTTTTTTGTTGACTTTTTAGGCTTAGACCTTGTTTTCTCAGCTTTCTTTTGGTTCCAATGTGTTTTAGACAAAACTCACCGGCCTTTCCAGGGATTTGGCTATAATAGATGATTTTTTCTCTCATTTCTTAATTTTGACACCAATCTCCTCCCTTCAGGGTAATAGTGCTTTCGACCCATCCATCAATTAATTTTTATTTTATTTTTGTTTAATATTATTAGCAAAGTTAAATTACTAACCACCATTTATTAAAATTTACTCGATTATAGCTAAATAATAAAAATCAAATTGTACTTATTTTTTTGGCCAACCAAATTTAGGATTTTTAGACAAAAGTGTCACAGAAACAAAATGCTACTAATTTTTTTCGTTTTTTGTTTGTTGCATCACTGATTACAAATAGAAGTTTCGAAATGTAACGCAGTTCACTTCTTTCTCGAGAGAAACTCATGGCGTAGCACAAAATCAAATATAAACTACGATGTACTTATTATTTTGGCCATATGTGTATGTCCGATTTTAATAGAATTGACGGAACTTGGTCTAGAAATAAATGTGCCTAATTATATCGAAATCGGTTCAGATTTGGATATAGCCCCCGTTCTCCCAAACACAAATTTTAGCAAATTTGGTACCATTTAGTACATACATATCCAAATACTGAATTTCAAAATTCCAGCTCAAGCCCTTTAGTACTTATCGCCTTTCAAAAACCTCCATATCTCAACATTACACCTCCTCAATATCTAAACCGCACACACCAAATTTCTTATATTTATGTTACGTATGTACATATTTTCTAAAACACCTCCACTTACCAACGCAACACTCCAGCTTTATCCCTACATCCCATGACAAAGCAAAAAATTTCCGAAATCTCTTTTTTATCTGCATTCCATATACCAAATGATTCAAAAATTAGTTCTATGTAGCATTTTTCGTACACCCTACACTTAGTTCTGGCTCTCCGTACACCCAAACGCAAGTCGTACCAAATTTAGTACTTTTGGTACAAAAAAGTAAGAATTTCCAAAACCACCTATCCCTGTACTCCAACAGTAATCTTAATCCGTAATCCGTTCTAGAAAATCCAAATTTTAACAAAGTTAGTACCATTTAGTACTTTTTGAGCACATAAGTACGATTTTCAAAATTACATCAATCCTACATTTCAACAGTAATCATAATTGCAAATTTCAGGTTTCCAGCTCTATCCGTGGTCCCAAAAGCAAGTTGTACATAATTTATTACCCTTCGTACACAAAAGAACGGATTTCCAAACCTATCTCAATCCTACACTTTAACAGTAATCTTAATTCCAAATTTCAGCTTTCCAGCTCTATCCGTTCCCACAAATCCAAGTTCTACTAAAACTTAGCACCATTTAGTACTTTTCGTACACGTAAGTACGAATTTCCAAATCCATTTCCCTACATATACACCACTTCTCAACCTTGATTACGGCACCAAATTTCAGATTCTAGCTAAACCCGTTCAAAATTTACAATTGGTGTCAAATTTAGTGAATTTTTGTACTTTTCGTACACTTCTTGTTCGAATTTCCAAAAACCCTCATTCCAAATTAAGCTCTTTCTGTTTGCCTAATACAAATGGTACCCTATTTAGTGCCTTTTAGTACCCCTATAGATCGAATTTCCAAAAACCCGACCTCATCTCACACCTTCACACCAACAACAAAACACACTTATAATTGCAAGTTTATAGCTTCAGCGGTTTCTCCTGGGCGGAGATCAATCAGCCACTCACATATCTTTAAGCTCTGTTATATAGTAAGATTTTCGACCGATTTGAGGTATTTGATACACCAAACTCCTTTTATCTATCCACTTTGGATGAAATTTGGAATCTGTGACGAAATTTGGTCTAAAAATACATGTGCAATATTAAGTCGATGTAAGTTCAGATTTAGATATAGGTCCCATATACACTTTTGGCTGAATTGAGGTATTTGATGAATGAATAATGACATTTGGAACTTTTTACGGAATTTGGAAATTATTCAGAATGGTGTAGGGTATCATAAAGTCGGTCCCGCCCGACTTTGATCCTTTCCTTACTGGTTTTAACATGACAAGTTGAAACTCAATAAAGATCACCGATATTGAAACTTTAGAGCTTTTCTGAGAATTTCATGACTTTAGAATTCATAAACAGGACACAACACACGGAATTTTGTCGCTACAGTAGTTGTATTTTTCTAAATTTTTCTTAATTTTTGCGATATAAATTTTATTTTTAATAAATTATAGTGCTTTTTATCCCTAATACAGTTTGATTTCAATTATATATATTAACTTTTGCAACCAAATCTAAACCTATTTCGGTATAATAGCAAAATTTATTTCTAGACCAAATTCAGCCACAAATTCCAAATTTCATTGAAATTGGACAGATATAGTGTGATTGGTGCATCAAATACATGAAATCGGCCGAAAATATATACGGGACCTATATCCAATTTTTAACCGATTTCGAAATATTCAAGGTTTCATCTAAATTGGACAGGTATAGCGTGTTTGGGTGCATCAAATTCCTCAAATCGGCAGAATTATAATCAAATCTGAACCAATTTCGATATAATTTGGTCATTTATTTCTGGACCGAATGCCGTCACACATACATTAAATCGGACAAAAATATATATGGGAGCTATATCCTCCAAATCTGAACCGATTTTCAGCAAAACTATATCGAAGAACGATTTATTTTTTAGACGAATCGGATAATAAGTGCGACCTGTACGTTGCGAGGACAGACATGCATTAATTGACTACGAAAGTGATGCTATGTATACACATACATATATCCCCATAAGAAACTATTGGTCTGTCTCCTGTACTTATACATGTTACATGCAAATGCACAACGACATAATACCATTCAGCACCGTGTGGTGTAGGATATAATTACAGTTGATTTGGTATATTTGGATACAATACCCCACACCACCTACAGTTACAGTTACTTGCAAAAGTTCAATTTGTCTGCGTTGAGTATAAAATATTTCTGCAATGAATTGGTATAGGTCCACGTTTTGATATAGTCCCCTATAGAATCGTACCTGCCGATTTTAAGGAATTTTGAAGGTTTTAGTCACATTATCGAAGAAAAGCTGAAATCTGGTTTCAATATAATTTGCTTAATTTATTTAGAAAGTTTCATTCGGTGTGAAAAAAATATATGTACGAGTATGAGCTCATAGCTTATCACTTTGAAATGAAAACAAAGTTTGTAAAACTTACGTTAAGTTATAAAAGTTAATTTATAAAAACGTTGTTCTACATCGACAGTTTTCGGCAAGGTGATTATTTACCTAATAAGAAATAATATGTAAAACAAGTAAAAAAGTATCAGTCGGCTTTGCAGACAGAGATATACCCTCAGCCTGTGTATATTGAAACAATTTTTCCCCAAAAAAACGTATGTATTTAGGGGGTTTTAAAAATTTTGGGCGTTTGAACCGACAAAAATGTTGATTTGGATTAAAGATCAAAAGTTTTGCGGAGGAGATACTAAAAGGAATGGATCGACATTGGCCATTATGGAAGTGGATCTCCAGCCACTACATATGGTGCCTATGGGGTTTTTACACCCTTCGGGCTGTTTTCTCAAGAAGTATGGACTTGCCCCTGAAAAAAACTTTTACCATCGTAATTGAGGCAGCGAGTGCAAGTTGCTTCAACAAAAATAAAAGTGATTCGATATCACGTCTTAAAGTGAACTTATCCGAAATTTTGTGTGGGAGGTACCGGATGGAGTAGACAAATATAGTCCATATTTGAACATGATCTATATCAGGAAGATATATTAGGATGTGTAAAGTATAGACCAATTCGGTCACTCCCTTCAAGAGTTATCGTACGAAAAATTTTTCCGAACATTTTTGAACTTTTGTGGGGGAGGTATCTCTAGATCTGGTACACGTTTCAGTATGTGCAAAGTAAGGACCAAATCGGTTACTCCCTTCAAGAGTTATCGTGCGCACAAATTTTCGGAACATTTTCGAACTTTTGTGTGGGAGGTACCGGAAGGAGTGGACCGATATAGCCCATCTTCGAACTTAAACTAAGTTTGGGCAAAATATTACGAAAGCCAACATTTGAATCGAATCGGTTCATCCGTTCGGGAGTTATCGTGCGCTCCAGCCAGCCAGACAGGCAGACAGACAGACAGACAGACGGACGGACATTGCTCAATCGACTTCAAATTGTCTGAAACACATTTCGTCCAAACATACTTGGGGTCTAAAACCATTATTTCGATCAGGCACATTTTGCCCGTATAAAAGTGTATATACCCTCGTTAGCATAAATGCTGAGGGTATAATTAAGACAATTCGGTAGGAATATGACGACCTGGTAAGATATTTTGGTGATTTGTTAATCATTTTATCTTTTGGCCAATTTCTCTTTATAACACCTGAATTTAAAGCATAAAAATATAACATACAAGGAGAGAACAACGTTACGTTCATTCAAATTTGAACATTTGTGTAAGAGATTCTGAAGTGGGCAGGCTTTCATTCCAGAATATCAGCTATGTGAGAATAACATCTCTTTGGAATACCATTAGAGGATTTTTACAGTTTTCGAATGACAAAACGTGTAATTTGCAAAAAAAAATCTAAGCTATTAAAAACCTGGCCTCAAACTAAATGTAAGCCAACATTTTAAACCCACACCGTTTGAATTTTGGTGGAAATCTACCAGAAAAAAAAAAATAGGATGGAAAATAGACAGATGATTGTAGAAGGCCAGTAGACCTTTCATAGAAATTCTGCTAACCTTTCATAGAAGTCCAGTAGCTCATAGAGTCGGAAATGAATTAACCAAGACTACAAGTATTAAGGGGATGGGCGAAGACCTATATTTTACTTACAACATATCTAAATCATTGTTGGAGTAAAAATTGTCAATACAAATGGCAGTCCACGGAGCTCTTGAACCAACTTTAAATGAAAGTTGCTTACACTTGGTAAGTTTTTTGCGGATTCCGAAACTACAATGTTCATAGATTAGAAAAATCAAAAACCAAAAAATCGCCGGAGCGCTTTTTAAATAAATCGCGGTCAAAGTTCACATTTTTAGTTTTTTTTAGGCTTTCACGATTTTGCTTGGAAACCGCAAGTCTTATCGAAATTGGATTGGAAAAAAATGTTGTAGTAACTGAAAATTCCCTACAAGAGTGTTCATACGATATTTTCGTAGGTTTTACCATTTTTGGGATATAGAAGTTCAAATTGGTACAATTCACTGACTGTATCCTCTCCGTATAAAACAATGTCATTACTGCAATTTCCCAACATCAATTTATATATCTCAAAAATGGTACAACCTAGGAAAAAATAACGAAAGCCAATCTTGTAGAGAATTTTTACAGCTCTAAAATTTTCCATAGTCTCATTTCAATAAGACTTACTGTTTTCAAGCAAATCGTAAAAACCTAACAAAAAAAACCTAAAAATATGGCCTGAACTTCTATATCTCAAAAATGGTAATTCTAGGAACAAATCATAAAGGTCAACAAATCACAAAGGTCAATTTTTACAGCTACTACATTTTCCTTAGTCCTATTTCGATAGGTCTTGCGCTTTCCAAGCAAAATCGCGAAAACCTAAGCTAAACCACAAAAATGTGAATTTGGACCGCGATTTATTGAAAAGTCCCTTCAGCAGTTTTTTCTTGTTTGTGAATTTTTCTCATCTATGAACATTGCTGTTTCAGAATCCGCAAAGACTTCACAGGTGTAAGCGGTTTTTATTTAAAGTTAGATAAGGCGCACGGTACATGATATTGTACATGGTAAAACCTATCATAAATCTTGTAGATCATTTTCACAGCTATAATATTTTCTCTAATCCTATTTCGAGAGGACTTACGGTTTCCAAGCAAAATCTTGAAAATCCTAAAAAAATCCCTACAGATGTGAACTTTGACCGCGATTTGTTTAACTTTTTTATTTTTTATATTGTAGTTTCATAATCAGCAACAATTTCCCAGGTGTACTCTCCTGTCATTTAAAGTTGGTTTAAGATCACCGCGAGTTATCATAAGAGTAATTTAAGGTGTTACAATAGGTTGATATATGCGCTTGGATAAAATTACTCCCATGAATAAAATAAATTATAACTATCCTCAAACTTTAAGTACTCAATCTCACTGTTATTCCTAATTTAATTATCTCCTTTAAAGGGGAGAGTAGGCTCAGGTAGATCTTCGTCCATTCTGTCGAAATTAAGAGAAGCGCAGCGGGTTCAGCCAGTACAAAATAAAGAGCGTATTTGCAATACGGAAAAAAATGTTTGCCCCTGTTTTGACTCTGACTCCGACTCCAGCAAAATTGCTGGATTCTACTCTGGATTTTTTGTAAGTTTTGAATCACATCCAATTAGGATATATGCTAATAATAATTTACGGTGTCAAAATGAAATCCTCTGCACTCATGGGCTAATATTATTGATTTTAGAATCCAAAAATTAATCACATCAATGTTTGTATGGAAACTAAAAAGTCAATATTTTTCCGCAGTACTCTTATCAAAGTATTAGCAAATATTATATTCCACAAAGGTATTACATTTCTAGATATTGTAATTGAATGGCAATTTGGATTATGCAGTAGTTCATTTTCATTGACTCAATGATATGAGATTTTTTTTAATTTATACAAATGAATTCCAATAGACTGAGAATATTTCATATCAAAAAGTTTCATTACAATTTACTGCAATTAGCATTTTGTTTCCATTAGAAATACGAATATGATTCAATTAAATTGTACTATTCAATAGAATACACACACCCATACATTATACAGATGAACACATTTAATCAATTAATTTTTAATTTTGAAATGTTCGACCAAGCCACATTCTCTTGTATATGTTACTCCCTCACTCTCGACATTTAGGAATACATGCTCTTTGAAAGCCTCCCACACCCAATGATTAGAAAACCAATAGGATGCATGTATTTTTATTGATAAATATTCAATGAATTTTGTTTTGGAATGTAAAAATACTTCCACATGACTAACGTCAGAAGCTTTGAAATAAGTATGAATACAAACAAGAGTACCATGGCTCTGTAGTATCAATTGAAAATCATTTTATTAAGTTTCTATGCATGAAACAATTGAAGAGTCGTCAAACAAATAATATTGGAATATATAGAAAGCCCATGTATGTATATGTGTATGTACACATGAGAATATAAAAGTATGAATGGGCAAAATTATATTTTGCATCTCGGAAAAAATTGTTTAAATATTTTAAATATTTTGTAGTTATCTCAATTATGTACAACAAAATTTGTCCTCAAAAGTTAAAGGGAAACATAAACAAGCTAAGTCCAATTTTTGGATATATTGATATTTTGTAATATAATGCGCTTGTCTAATGAAAAACGCATTTAATAAACAAAGAATATAGTCGGAATTTAACTGTGCACAAGCTTTTCATGGATCAACATGTACTTTAGGGAGATACTAAAGTTAAATGCTTACTGAACCATAATAATTACAGTCGGAAGCAAGCTAATTTTTTTAAATATACATCGATTACTTCAAAGTGACTCCCTTTTGAAAAATCTAGGGACTGGCCGAACTATGTCAAACTCTTATAGCCATGACTGAACATTGAAAAGTTACACGACATTTAGTTCTATGCTGTTTGATATCATCTATTGTTTTTCTTCGAATTCATCAAATAAAACGCAATTATATTATAGACAACGCAGGAGCAACGTCTAATCTTTTAAAATTGTCAATAAGTAAGGAGATTAAAATAAAGGCCAATAAATTTAATATTGAAATAGAAGTAGAGATATTTGTCATTAAAATAAGAACGCCTATATATGTATTAAATTAAAAATGTATTCAGAATGTCTTCTTTAATATTGACAACATTTGTTGAAGTGCCTTAACCAAAACTGGGATATTTTCCAAAAATAGTGGAAAATGGAATGGATTAGCTTAGTAATTAAATTTGTCATTCCGTTTGAAACACATCGAAATATTCGAAATATATATGAAATTTTGTATTCAGCCTACGTTGGGGGTATAACCTTTCCACCTTAAATTTGTCGGTATAAGTCCACGCCTTCATATAGTCCCGATAGAACTTATCTCCAGATTTTCGGTATTTTAAATGTTGTTGTCAATTTTCTCGGTACATTTCCACGTCTTCATATAGCCCTCATAGCATGGTCCACTCGATTTTCGGTATTCTTAATGTTTTAGCCAACCGAAATGACTGAAATTTGGTATTTGGTCTTCGCTAAAGGTACAACAAATTATTGCATGTTCAAAACATACCTTGAAAAAATTAGACAATATAGGTCCCCAGTTAAGAGTTTTTGAAGATATTAGTCACATTTTTCTACAGGAATTGAATTAATTGGAAGATACCAAAGCTATTCCCAAAAAATTGTCCATATTGCCAATTTTATATATTTCGAGGATTTTTGCTAAATTTTCGAATTGAGATAAAGCTCATTTTTTTTGGAAAGAACAACGATGATTCCCCATATGAGCTCTTTTGAAGGGAGTATTATCTTATCTTATTTACTTCAATAGAGTTCAGCCCGATCGAACTTACTTGTTTATTTCATTGTAAAGGTGAGATTTTCTACTTTCATTGATAAGCTTGTGTTGTGGAACAGCCTTAGTAGAATCGGAGATATTAGCAAATTAGCAAATGTTGCGGTATATCCCCACAAAAGTATTTTGACTATTTCGAAACCTGAATGTTATCTGACCAGCTCTAAAAACGTGATTAAAAGGTTCAGGTGGACAGACAAATCATCTTAGCTAGTTGATACATTAATGTTTGTCTATATAACTGGAATTCGGCATTTAGCCTTCGTTGAGAAATTTGTCGGTACAGGTCCTCACATCCAACCGAAAATGCTGAAATCTGGGGAGGGTACAAAAAGTTCGGCCCGGTCAATATTAATGCCGTTTTGGATTTTAATTCTAAAAACAAATATCCCAGCTGTGGTTGGGGACATTTTAACTAGAGTGGCCGGTAATAAAGGCGACATTCTGAGCTTCAAATTTCTCAGAGGACATATTTTTTTTTATTTATTTATTTATTTATTTATTTATTTATTTATTTATTTATTTATTTATTTATTTATTTATTTATTTATTTATTTATTTATGCTCATATAAAAACCTAGCCCATAGGGCCATGATCGGTTTGAAAAACCACTATACATTGACTACTCTGAATTTTTTTTATTTATTTATTTAATTTATTTATACCTGCACAACAAGACAGAGTCTTATAAATTACCATCCCATTTAAAATACAAATTATAAAAAATATTAAAATTATAAAAATAACCTTTTTAAAATTTAAATTGAGATAACTTGTTTGATTGGTTAATACCGCACAAAATACAGTGATTTTACGATGTAGATGAAAAAAGCTTTTAAGCTTATTTTTAAAATTATATGCGTTGCTAATACTCTGCAAATTGTGTGGTAATGTGTTCCAAAGACGTACTGAGCTAACAAAAAACTGCCATTCGGAAACTAGGCTTCGTCGCCTTAGAGATGTAATCCTTCTTCCTCTATTGGATCTGGCAAATTTGATTCTTTGGAATAGATATTTAGGTGTTTGTTTGGTTATAATCCTGTGAAGGAATTGCAGTGACTTTATATTAATGAGCAAGTTAAAACTGAACCCATAAAGATAATGTTCATAAAGGGAAACATTTTGTATTCTTCTTAATCCATATACGTATCTTATTATATAGTTATACGCCACATTTAACTTATTACGACTCAAAGAGTCACAATTTCCATCTTCCATCGTTCGCTGTTCGCATCAATAATAAGTGCTAACGCCTGGTCTGGATCTAATTTTGCTGAACTTTTTCATTTTATTATCCCTTTTCGGAGAACCGAGAGCCAGTTCGCTGCCGAACTTCTTTTTCCAGGTTGGTACAGTTTAGTTGAAGTGACATTGCCTACTTTACAAGGTGATGAACTCTTCTCATTTGCACTTTTGGATGATAATCCTTAAATTCTTTTTGCGTCTGGTTGCATTCGATACATTATTAACTGTCTTTGGAAACGGAACCTTGTGTTTAAGCCAACTAGAATTTTTCATCCGAAATGTCTTTAAGTTTCTTTAAGTTTATTCCATAAACCAAATTAGTAATAGTTGACCTTATAGTACGTAGTTCATCATTTGGCGAGCCCATTTTTTCCAAGAAATAGGATACAATTTTGTAAATTTTCGGTTCTTGTTTCCATTTTTGGAAAATGCAATTAAATGAAATTTCCGAAGACATTTTTAAAGAACTTGAATATCTCCGAAACCCGTGCGTTTCCGTATCTGTTTTATAGC
The DNA here is from genome assembly GCF_047663935.1 of Musca autumnalis. Classification (NCBI taxonomy): domain Eukaryota; kingdom Metazoa; phylum Arthropoda; class Insecta; order Diptera; family Muscidae; genus Musca; species Musca autumnalis. The sequence continues at coordinate 170,065,786 of NW_027411977.1, forward strand.
TTTCCGAACAGAGGAGGATCCAATATTTCAGCTATATATATAACTTAACACGTGAGTGTACAGAAATCGCTTTTAAAATGTCCACGAAAAGCAAAAAATATTTTAAAAACTTCAAAAAATTTCTTAAAAAGTAAAAACTCATAGTTGTTTTGCAAAATGTTAAGAAAAAAAATCATGGCATACTGACATACCGTTTGTCCGCACCACTCCATTATCTTTAATGAATCGAAAATCTATTTCTTGAAAAAATTTGAAACAAAAGTGCAAATTTTAAATTTCGAAGCCGTTTCGCGAAGTAAATCGCCAAACTGAGTATGGACCATTTAGGGTGGGATACTTAGCTAACGATTGCAACACAAATTTTATGTACTTCCAAATTTCCTTAAAGTTCCACTAAAGTGCTCATATTTCGCACTGTGCAACGGCTGTGTTTATGTGATGTGACCAACCGAGTGAATTATTAAATACAACCCCTAAATTTTTGGCAGTGTGTACTACTTCGACCTTTTCATTGTTAACACATACTTCGATATTTTGCAAAGATATTTTTTATTTTTGTGTATAACACTGTGCAGCAGCATTTTTGGGGGGTGGAAAATTTCTTTTGGAAATGAAAGCCCTTGATGAGTATACTAAGAACCCAAAAGGAAATTTTCGCCATAGGTCAAGTTTCTGAGATATTGCGCGATGAAGTTTTTGATTTTTTCCCTATAATACTTGGGAAAATAGCTCCATATCTCTGTTTGGCGTTGTTGCAGCTTCGTTTTGTGGTGACATGTCTGCAGTGAAATCGATTGGGGAATCTTTTTGTAGAACATTACATTCTTCTAACTCAATGCCTTTCATGTCCTTTTCGTCCTTTATTTCTTAAACCGTAGTGAAAGTACCACAAGATGAGATTTTTCAGCATCCAAATATTCTACAAAAATGTTGCTCAGAAGATTTTAGGTACGGTTCCCTTTTACAACTAATCGATTTTGTCCCGTTTTCATTGTCCATTTTGACATTTAATCGGTTTCGGTTCAGAAATAAACTATGTTTTGTTTTTCTGTATATTCGTCATTGGGTATTTATTGGTATGTACACATAACTATTGGTTATTGCTTATGTAGACATCTGGGGTGCTTCTGAAATATTTACCACTATTAGCTATTGTAATGATGAACACTAGGGCTATAACCAAAAAAATACCACCACATAGCCGTGTAGAGCATGGAAAACTATTATGAAACACGGTGTCAATTTTTCTCTATCGCGAAAAAAGTTTCCGCACCAAATGCATTGAAGTTCTGCAATGCATTTTTTAATTTTATCTGTCATAACAACATATTTGCTTTTCATTAAAATTTTTATTTTTTTGTAATCTAATTTAAAATCATTATCAAAGCGTTCTGGACCAATTTCTTCTCAAATCGCGCCATTTCGGACCATATTAGGATTTTTTGACACTATTGCAATTTTTGGTTTTTCTTTATAAACTCGTGAATTTTATGTTTATATTTTTTTAACCTATCGGACCAGGGAATATGGGGTCATTTGAAACGAATTCGCGAAAGTTACAGGCTGTTTTTGTAGACTTTGCTTGTGAGAATCGTATTTGTTTTCTACAAAAATACAACACCAGTACCATGTGGGGAATTTTGTCCTAATAATGAAAACGCGTTTCTAAGACCGATTCTGTGAAAAAAGTTCCCGCGCCGGCCATGATTACTAAAACCCTTTTGATATTTTTTCTACTTAAAATTTTAAATTTGCTTTGTTTGAATAAATATTTATAGAAAAAAATACAATTCTCACAGGCAAAGTCAACAAAAACAGCCTGTAACTTTCGCGAATTAGTTGCAAATGACTCCATATTCTCTTGTCCGATAGGTTAAAAAAATATAAACATAAAATTCACGAGTTTATAAAGAAAAACCAAAAATTGCAATAGTGTCAAAAAATCCTAATATGGTCCGAAATGGCGCGATTTTAGAACAAATTGGTCCAGAACGCTTTGATAATGGTTTTAAATTAGATTACAAAAAAATAAAAATTTTAATGAAAAGCAAATATGTTGTTATGACAGATAAAATTAAAAAATGCATTACAGAACTTCAATGCATTTGGTGCGGAAACTTTTTTCGCGGTAGAGAAAAATTGACACTGTATTTCATAATAGTTTTTCATACTCTACACGGCTATGTGGTGGTATTTTTGATATTTGCAAAAAAGTACAAAAAGTTATATCCCTAATGAACACGTTAATAACAAATTTTCTTGGAGGATAGATCCGGTTATCTCAATTTTGGAACCGGATATTCCCACATTAAAACCGATTTTTGAACCGGTTTTAAGTAACCGATTAAACTTATATGTATACCGTTAAAAAGCTTATAGAGTTGTCTATCAAATTAAATTAATTCGCTTCTGAAAACTTTGTTAGTTGCAATTCTAGAACAAAAAAACCGTTTTCTTAAACCGTTTTTAAGTAAAAATATCAATACGCGCAAATATGAAGATCAAAGGCTGGTGGGCGAACAATTCTTTTTGGCGATGAAAGTCGATGAAGGTAATATTACGAACCCGGAAGGGCAGTTATGCCGTAGGTCAAACTTCTGAGTTATAGCGAAATGAATTCTTTCTTGACAAACTATACATACCTACATGACAAAAACCCTAACGAAATTTGATCGCGCCATAACTCAGAAGTTTGACCTACGGCATAACTGCCCTTCCGGGTTCGTAATATTACCTTCATCGACTTTCATCGCCAAAAAGAATTGTTCGCCCACCAGCCTTTGATCTTCATATTTGCGCGTATTGATATTTTTCCTTAAAAACGGTTTAAGAAAACGGTTTTTTTGTTCTAGAATTGCAACTAACAAAGTTTTCAGAAGCGAATTAATTTAATTTGATAGACAACTCTATAAGCTTTTTAACGGTATACATATAAGTTTAATCGGTTACTTAAAACCGGTTCAAAAATCGGTTTTAATGTGGGAATATCCGGTTCCAAAATTGAGATAACCGGATCTATCCTCCAAGAAAATTTGTTATTAACGTGTTCATCATTACAATAGCTATTAGTGGTAAATATTTCAGAAGCACCCCAGATGTCTACATAAGCAATAACCAATAGTTATGTGTACATACCAATAAATACCCAATGACGAATATACAGAAAAACAAAACATAGTTTATTTCTGAACCAAAACCGATTAAATGTCAAAAAGGATAATGAAAACGGGACAAAATCGATTAGTTGTAAAAGGGAACCGTACCTAAAATCTTCTGAGCAACATTTTTGTAGAATATTTGGATGCTGAAAAATCTCATCTTGTGGTACTTTCACTACGGTTCAAGAAATAAAGGACGAAAAGGACATGAAAGTCATTGAGTTAGAAGAATGTAATGTTCTACAAAAAGATTCGCCAATCGATTTCACTGAAGATATGTCACCACAAAACGAAGCTACAACAACGCCAAACAGAGATATGGAGCTATTTTCCCAAGTATTATAGGGAAAAAATCAAAAACTTCATCGCGCGATATCTCAGAAACTTGACCTATGGCGAAAATTTCCTTTTGGGTTCCTAGTATACTCATCAAGGGCTTTCATATTCAAAAGAAATTTTCCACCCCCCAGACTTTGAGTTCCATTTTGTGTCACAGTGTAATCGAACATTTTGAATTAGTAGGATTTAAGAATCGACCATTTGCGTTGGCCCATTCAAACACATTGCGCAGATCACTGTTAAGTTTGACAAGGGACTGACTAATGTCATTCAGTTGGCTGCTCAAGTAAATTTGAACCTCGTCTGCCTACATATGTACTCTACTGTAAACTAGTTGATCAGGGAGATCATTGGCATACATTGAAAAAAGATGTGGACCAACAATGGATTCTTTAGGTACTCCTTTTCCAACAGCTAATGGTTGCGACTTCGATGACCCAATATAAACCGATTGTGTTGTATTAGTGAGATAGGACATTGTAAGCTTTGTTGATGTAGTAGTAGTAGATTTTGGTGGTCGACGGTGTCGAACGCTTTTGAATGATCAATGAGGACTAAGAAACGTATCGTATTTTCATCAATATCACCCTAATAGATTCAGAAACTTCTAACAGTGCTGTAATGCAGCTGTGTTTAGTTCTAAAACCAGATTGCACATCAGTTAGCAGATATTCTCGTTGAAGATATTGAGAGATTTGCTTGTGAATGATTTTTTCGAAAATTTTTGAAAAATAGAACTGAATTGCTATAGGCCTATATTCATTATTTATCTTGGGCAATGGTATAATCTTTGCATGCTTCCAATCGGCTTGTACTGTTCGTATGCTAATAAATGCCTTACTGAGCACTTCGGGGTCTTCGTGACTATGTTCAAGGTTTTTAGCTTCACCAATACCGATGTCCTTTATAATTTTCCAATTACGCTTAGAGTCTAAGGCTGAACTGAATTTATTGGCATAGTATTCGGTTTTTGCAGAATGGATGTGTTAACGATTTTACGCGCTCTTCGGAATTCATCGTGCAGTTCCGGTGTTTTGAACTTTTTTCCTCCTAGACTACGCTTTATCTTTGTTAACTATGACATTTTTAATATGGGTATTAAACCATGGCTTACTATTCGTGTCGGTTCGTTTGGTTTTAATAGTAACAGTTGCGTTGTACAAGAATATTACATTATTTTGAAGGAAAGCAAGTTGCTGATCAACAGTTCAGTCAATTTGACTGAACATATCATCTAAGTAGTTGGAATCTATATTTCTAAAGTCCCGATAAGAATACGTTTCTTCAACTATATGTATGTTAAAATCATAAGATAAGAATATCAAATCATGCTTGGAGAAGCATGGGGCAGAAACTTAATCATAAAGGAGAATATTATTTGGATTGTTTACAAAGATGAGTAGGAAGAATGGAAAATATACAAAAAACCAAAAAGTTAAAACACAAAACATTGCATAATTCATTCATTCAAATTATGTTCCTATTTTTAATGCGTTTTTGTCACATTTAAACCACAATAACTTAATCATTTGTTAACAGATTTGAAAAATGTATGGCTTGTTCGAAAGACATTATTTTCAAATTTTTAAGAAAAAAATAAGTTATACCCGTTTAAAGTTGAGAATCCAAGAAACCCCGTTATTCACTGCATTTACATTTGTAAAATCAAAAGGCAAAGTGACCCAAAGAAATCAAAGGTATTTTCGTCTTCCATGGACTCCCACAAATCCAAATTTATGCACCAAAACCCCTGCAAATTTTTCTTGTAGCACAATGTAATTTAAGATTTATACACTTGTATAACTAATTTTCCGTCTACAATTTAGTAGAGTGCACCACTCTACCTGCGGTATGACTACACATACATACATATATAGATCTATTAGTATATGTGCATACATTTGCATCTATTTGTACATTTGAGAGGATTAATTTAACATTTGAACATTTTGTAAATTACACACTTAATTATTGTGTCCAGAGTTAATATGTCCATGCGGCAACAAGTACACTTCTCATGCTAACTACAATGACTTAAATACTGTCGACTGACCAACCAAATCCAAATTCCAATTACCGATGGTGTTGCCGTTGTCATGGACCGCAACAAATGGGGCAATCGTGATGGCAACGCGAGTCAAAGGCTAGGTGCATATCCACAGTTTCATACCTTTGTGGACATGTTACCATGTTTTTATGTTTAACCATAGTGACATCACGTGTATACAAAAGTCGACAGTAAAATCCTTGTTTATTTAAACCACAAATTTTAATCCAGCAAGTACACGGCTTATTAAATAAATTTAAATGTGTGGCAACACCCGCAGCGGCATTGGATATGTTGCTACAACAATTTAAATGTTAATTTATGAAAGTGCAATTGCATTGCATTATAACACAAAATTCTTTGTATGTTCACATGCATATGCAGTATATGGTCTGTTCCTTTGCCTTTTAAGTGGTAAAAATAGGCAAAACTGGTAAAAGTTGTGAACTGCTCTCATATAAATTACGTGCTATTTGAAGCAAGGGAAAATTTTTCGAGTGAAAAGTGATAAAACCTGTAAGTCTCTGACACGTAAAGGAACAGAGTCCTCCCAAAATCATGGGTTTCGTAAGGGATTTTTGGCAGCTGTAGCTACTCTCAAACCCCCTTTCTTCCCCATTATTTTTACAAGGGCATGTCGCACTCAGTTTGTAGTTATTTTATGACCACTAGAATAACTAGTTATTCTGTGGCCTCTAGAAGTTGAAAAGTAAGGTGAAAAAATTCTATTTTTAGAACAGTTGATGTCAGGGACGTACGCAGGATTTCATTTCGGGGGGGCCCAACTTCACCAAAAATCATGAAAATTAAAAATGTTATGTATCGTTACGTAAAGCTATATTAAGGGTTTTTTATGATTTTATGTATGAGGGCCTCTAAAAACCTTCTGGCCTAGGCAACACGCAGTGTCGCCAGACGTCATTTGACATAAGCATACTCAGGACAGTTTGACATACGACCATGTGTTGTGTTGTGTTGAGGCTATTAGCATAATTTTTAAAAATTTGGATTTTGGAAATCCTTTTGGTGGAAGAACTTCAATGCAAAAAGTGCGAATATGTGGAATATATATATACAGTGTTTGGAGGATATAAATAGTTCGACCCGAACATAACGCCGTTTATTCTTTAAAGTACATAAGGCAAATTTCAAATTTCTTTTGCAATTCCACTGCATCCGCATTTTTGGAACATAGATTAAGAAAAAAAGTTGTGGTTTCAAACCTTTTCGCTTTCACAAAATAGGATGCTGCGCTCCAAAGTTATGGGAGGTTTTATTCCCTCATAAAGAACAAATATTTAAAAATTCAAGTTTTGCTGTAATAAGAAAATGTATATATAAAGCGTTAACAGCATTTAATATCTATCCGTAGATGCCTAAATATTTACTAAATTTATTTCTATTTTCGCGGAGAATCAAGAAATACTGAAAAAAATCTTGGAGCAAATTTAATTTATTCTTATTTAGAGTCCAAATAAAACTCGAAAAAATAAATTAAAAATACGTACAGATTCTAGACAACGCGTAGAAAAATATGAGACCAAAATTTTAACGATAGGATTTATAACTGCCATATTACAGCAACAACAAAAGACGAAAACTTATTGTTGGAATATTATTTCAAAAATATATTTTTTGTTTAATACGAAAAATGGAAAAAACATTTTTGGGAGTTATTCTACAATTTCGCTAAATTTCGATGCAAGGACTGACGGACTTCGTTGAAACTTCTTCAGGGTAAATGCGATGACAAACCCGATAGTGTATTTGCTTACTTTGATAAACAATAAGATAATGAAATAGAAAGTAATATTGAAATTACAGCCAAAGAAAAAACATAAAAGTTAAAAAAACGTATAATTCGCGAATTCGTTAAAATTAGTTAAGGCGCATGCGCTTTTCAGATACAGCGAGTGACTCTCTATCAATATGTAGCGATTTTCCACTTTTCATTCAGCGGCAAAAATGTGCCGTCAGCTGCATCTTACTGTTCAAAAAACCTTAATGTGGGTAAAAATTGCGCGATGTACATAAGATTATAAGGCGCATCCGATTTCAGTGACCGCCTATAAAAATACGTCATTATAACAAATTTTAAACAAATTCGTCAAGAACCGCGGATGTGCTACCAAATTCTATTTTATACGAAATACGAATATTACTCCAGAATCTCGGTAATTTATGCCACACTGTTTTGGAAATTAATATAATCGCGTATAAAGGATTACATTTATGTAAAAATAACCAAAGAAAATCGAGGTTCAATGCGCGGAATCATGAAAAATATAATTTTGCAGAATTTCCTACTTTCAAGGTATCTATAACCGCCGTTTTAGTGGATGGATTTGAAAGCGGGAGGTTCTTTAGATCTAACTAAAATTTCGACTTTGGAATCCTATTACTAGGGAATTTACGTGCACTAGAGTGGGGCGATTTGAACACCATCACGGGCGCCTTGAGTTTCTGATTCTTGGGATTGTACTGAGCAAAAAAGTCAACTAGACCATATGTCTACGGTGAAAATCGAGCCCCCGGATTTTGACTTGAAGTGTTTTTTCAAGGATGTTTGGATATTTTGGAATATAACAACCAAACCACTGAGATTTTTGATCCAATACAAAGACAACAATTGTAGCCAAGACAATAATAAAGAACTCTCTAGTACATCGCAAAAGCATTGGAACGCTCCTACAGGTAGTTATGGCCTCGAGAAGGTGCACATTTTTCGGAAAATATCGATAAACGACACTGTGCTACAAAATGGAACTCAAAGTCAGTGGGTGGAAAATTTCTTTTGGAGATGAAAGCCCTTGGTGAGTGTACTGAGAACCCAAAAGGAAATTTTCACCATAGGTCAAGTTTCCGAGATATTGCGTGATTAATGGTTTATTTTTGGCCCCTTAATTTGTGAACAAATAGCTTTATATCTCTCTAAAGCGTTATTGTAGCTTCATTTTGACATTACACGTCTTCAGTCAAATCGAATGGTGAATCTTTTTGTAGAATATTTCATCCCTCTAACTCAATTCCTTTCATGTCCTTTTCGTCCTTTATTTTTTGAACCGTAGTAAAAGAACCACAAGGCGAGATTTTACAGCATCCAAATATTCTACAAAAATGTTGTTCAGAAGATTTTAGGCACGGTTCTCATTGATGGCCAATCGATATTTCCCCGTTTTCATGGTCCTTTTTGACATTTTACCGGTTTTTGTTCAGAAATCTATGTTTTGTTTTTATGTATATTCGTTATTGGTCTGTGGTGCTTCTGAAATACTTACCATAAATAGCTCTTGTAATGACGAACACGTTAATAACAAATTTTATTGGAGGAAAGATCCGGTTATCTAAATTTTTGAACCGGATATTCTGATATTAAAACCGATTTTGGAACCGGTTTTAAGTATCCGATTAACCGTATATGTATATCACTAGAAAGCTAATAAAATGGTCAATCAAATGACAGCAAGTAGCTGATTACAACTTTGGTGGTTACGAAAGTAGAACAAAAAAACCGCGTTCTTAAACCGATTTTGATGTAAAATATCACTGGGTTCTTTTTGGCGATGAAAGTCGATTAAGATAATATTATAAATCTGGAAAGGCATTTATGTCATAGGTCAAACTTCTAAGTTATGGCGAGATGAATTTGTGTTATGTTGTTTTTTTTATCATGCACATAAAGTTCATCAAGAACGAATTAATTTCGCCATAACTCATTTTTTAAATTTTTCCATAGCGCAGAATTATAAAATGTTCTATTTCTTATTTTTCCTACATTTTATCCAAAACTATAATGTTTTTTGTTTTGTTCAATATTTATTTTGAAAAGCTTCATAACCAACATTTGATTCACCATTTTATTAGCTTTCTAATGATATACATATTCGGGGTATCGGTTACTTAAAACCGGTTCCAAAATCGGTTTAATATCAGAATATCTGGTTCAAATATTTAGATAACCGGATCTTTCCTCCAATAAAATTTGTTATTAACGTGTTCGTCATTACAAGAGCTATTTATGGTAAGTATTTCAGTATTTCAATAACGAATATACATAAAAACAAGTAAGAAAAGTCTATAGTCGGACGGAGCCGACCATGGGATACCCTATACCACTATCCCTGGACAATCGCTCTCCACGGAACTTATTTTCAATGATTGTGAAAATTTAATTATCAAATATCAGAGATGTAATGTATAATACTTATGACCAAAACCTAAAAGTTATCTAGCATGACAAAGACATTTTTGTAGCAGGAAAGGAAAATTTAGTTCACACAAACTAAAATGTAATGAAACCCACTTATGTAGTACTAACACTTCCGTTGTTTAATCGCTACGTTATTGAAATTTTTACCAATTTCACACAAAAGTTTCAGTCCATTTAACCCGCTAAGTATTCTCTGATCTTCACGTTGGTTTGTACGCTTCTTCTTCACAATAAACACAAACTTTGTTCAAAATTTTGCAGGTTATTATTTTGACCTACAGAGCCGCTACAAAATTGGTTAAAATTTTGTTTTTGGTCCATTTCATCCCCTGAACATTTCACGATCATCACCAAAAACTAATCATTTCTACTCTGGCCCGAACCCAACCTCCTTAAAAAATTCGTTACAATCGGTCCATAAATGCGGCCTTAAGTTTGTTTACAATTTTTAATGGACGGACACACATCGCTAAATCGCTTTATCTCGTCGAGATATGAATTTTGGCATACCAAATATGGGGTCTAGGACGAATATTTCGTGTTGTTACATAAACTTTTGGAGAGACAATATGTAGCATGGGATAAAAATGTGGTTCTCTACACAGAACCGATTATAAATTAGGCAGTAGGCCCGTTATCTAGCAAACACTTTATTGCAATTTACATCAGAGGATAGGTCAGTAGTTTTTCCCATATGTAGACTACTTTGCGAAATATATATGTCCTCAAGGAATTAAAATATCGACCAAAAATAAATTTTTTATATTTCTTACAAAAGTAATGGTCTATTTCACCCGCTAAAGAATATCAGATCATCATTCAAAATTGTAGGCATCTTTTTCGACCTATACTCTTACCCGGTGCAAAATTTCGTGACTATTGATGTATAATTGCGACTTCTAGCGAGTTTATTATTACACTACAAACAAATAACGGAATATATTAGGCTGTAACTCTGTTATCTGATCATGCACACCAATATAATTGACATCAATTGAAAGGTCAAGCGTTCCATTTTCAAGTCCAGGAATTAAGATATAAGCTGTATATTTAAAATTTTCACAATTTTCACACAAAAGTTTTGGTCCATTTAACCCTCTAAATATTATCCTATCGCCATCTCAAATTGCAAGCTTCTCCTTTGTGATATACTCTTACCTTATTTAAAATTACGCGTTGATCGGACTATTATTGAGACCTACAGAGCCGCTAGAAAATTGGATAAATATTATGTTTTTGGTCCATTTCACCCGCTAAATATTTCACGATCATCACCAATAAGAATAGGGATATATTCTGATCTGAACCCGACCTCCATACAAAATTTCGTGATGATCGGTCCATAATTGCGACCTGGAGCGTGTTTACAATTTATAATGGACAGACGGACGGACGGACTGACGGACGGACACACATCTCAAAATCGCTTTATCTCGTCGAACCGTACCTAAAATCTTCTGAACACAATTTTTGTAGAATATTTGGATGCTGTAAAATCTCGCCTTATGGTACTTTTACTACGGTTAAAAAAATAAAGGACGAAAAGGACATGAAAGGAATTGAGTTAGAGGGATGAAATATTCTACAAAAAGATTCACCATTCGATTTGACTGAAGACATGTAATGTCAAAATGAAGCTACAATAACGCTTTAGAGAGATATAAAGCTATTTGTTCACAAATTAAGGGGTCAAAATTAAACCATTAATCACGCAATATCTCGGAAACTTGACCTATGGTGAAAATTTCCTTTTGGGTTCTCAGTAAACTCACCAAGGGCTTTCATCTCCAAAAAAAATTTTCCACCCACTGACTTTGAGTTCCATTTTGTAGCACAGTGTCTTTTATCGATATTTTCCGAAAAATGTGCACTTTCTCGAGGCCATAACTACCTGAAGGAGCATTCCAATGCTTTTGCGATGTACTAGAGAGTTCTTTATTATTGTCTTGGCTACAATTGGTGTCTTTGTGTTGGATCGAAAATCTCAGTGGTTTGGTTGTTATATGCCAAAATATCCAAAAGTCCTTGAAAAACAACTTCAAGTCAAAATCCGGGGGCTCGATTTTCACCATAGACATATGGTCTAGTTGACTTTTTTGCTCAGTACAATCCCAAAAATCAGAATCTCCAGGCGCTCGATAACACTTTTTTCCTTCCATACAAATCGCCCCAGCCTAACGTACACACTCATGAGATATACATCGAACGACTTGGAATCTTGTAACTAGTTTGAAAATATTATCCAGTTGCACCATCTAATTATAAGAAAAATTCGAAAAACACTGAAATCAAAACTTCAAAATGTCATCATCGATTTTAGTGGGATGTAGTGTATATATCGAAAAGTCATACATTAGAACCATGTTGCCCAAGGGGTATTCTTCAATTCTTTCTTTGATCTCAGGTCTGAATTTTCCGTGGTTTGTCCAGAAATCAAGAAAGAACACAAAAAAACTTGTAAACTTCAACACATTTTTAATATTACCACCAACACAGCTTCCACATAAATTATTTGTTATGGTTCATTTTATGCGACCCCAGCTAAAACACTTCAATTAATATAAATATATTCGTATTGTATAAAATATATTGACACTTCGCGACTTATTAAATGGTGAACCTCAACTTCAACGATTGTAAAACATTTTTGAATATTACCATATATAACACACTAATTTCGGTGCCATTAAAAACGTTTTGTATCATTGTAAGAAAATAACATTCTTTAAGTGCATAAAAGCACCAAAGCTTTACTATTTTACCAGAAGTGATAGAGTCAATGAAATCCAACTAAACATTCAGAAAGTTACATTAAAAAAATTATCAGGAGCTGGGCGATGCAATCTACGACTCATTGACTCCGAATCCAACTCGTAGTACTGTTTGAAACTTTGCAAAAACATTTTAGCTAAATCCTGCAAAAATAGGTTGAGTCGGAAAAACTCCATCGGATACATCAATGGTTTCCAACAACCAATCACTTCTGTCAGCAAGGCGGAGGCAAACTTATAAAAATTCATAACTTTTGATTTCTGAAAAACAAGAAAAAGTAACAGTCGGGTTTGCCTGCAGAGATATATCCTCAGCATGTGTGAGTTGAGACTTTTACGAGTGTATATAGATAGATCGAATACGGGATACATATCCAATTTTTGTTCTGTAAATTGGAAGTTTCAGGATTTCTAGGAAGTTTCAGAATTTCGTCTCCTTTCTTGGACGTATAAACTTTCCCACAATAACTTCGAAATATTTGGGGTGTACAACTTCTCGATTGTTGGCGTTAAGTTAATATAATAAGTTAAGTTAAGTTAATAATATAAGTTAATATAAAATAGGAATAAAAAATGTTGATACAGGCAGTGTATTAATTTGCTAATTGGTTTTCGAGATATACTCTACGGAAACCCCTTGATATGTCGTACATATTGTCCAATAGGCACTTCATTTTATGTACTTCTAATCCGCACAATAATGAATTTGTAATCTTTTGAATACGAATTCCAAAACACAACCATGGCATAAGGGAGGAATTCAGTTTTACTGGAAGTTTTTTTCAAAGAGCGTATTCAAACAAAAAAAATCAATATTTCTTCAGACAACTTGTTGATAAAGTACATTTTCAGTACAGAACCTTCAGAACACTATCAGATTTCATTTGAAATTTCAAATACAAAAATTATTATAGAGAAAAAATCTTAATAATTTGTTAAAGTAGCTCAAAAAATTTTGTCGGACCAAAACATTTCGGGTCAAACATTTAGGTCAAAATATTGGAAGGTGCGGGCGTGGGGTGCCCCTAAAAACGAACATTTTTCCAATTTTTGAGAAATACATAATTTTTGAAAACTTCTGGAGAAAGAAATAGCTATTTCTCGGAAACTATAACATAAATTGCGTTCGCTGTTTTTTTGTTAGGTAGGTAGGATTGTGGCCTTTAAAAATAAATTAGACAAATTACCGTGGCGTTCACACAACATGAGCTATTTTATTTTTCCTCAGGTATTAAATTTTATGAAATTCCACATTTAGTGGACCAGAATTTTTGTGGAACAACATGGAACAATGTTCTGTTTCCGCAGAAATATGCCCGAAAGTCTCCTCTTTTAGCCCATATATACTTTTGTTCCCGTCCCGTTCCGTCCGTTTAACACTTTTTTAAATTTATTGAAATTACATGGGTAAAAATGTGTGTTTTTCCATACCAATTCCCATATGAATTACAGCTTTTTTACACAAATTAAAATTTTTTGGAGTATATGAGTTTTCATATGAGTTATAAAGGTTTTATGAACACCCAAGGAGCATTTTATTTTAATTTTTGAAAAAATTAAAATTTTTTGCAATTTTTAATGAGAAAAATTTGTGAAAAAAATTTTTTTAATTTTTTTTTTCGAAAATTTTTTTTTATTTTTTTTGGCATTTTTATAGTTTATTTATTGGCGTTTGACCATCTTTAATATAAGAAGATATAAAAACGCAAAAGCCATGATATTTTGACGAAAAATAGTAAAAAATTCAAAAGTTTAACTTTGACATTGAATTCCTCTGCAACTACCAGATCGAATTTGACCGCTTATAATTCACCGGAAAGATGATTGTGTTATCTGTCTAACAAAAAAAGAATTGTGAAAATATCTCTATCCGTTCAAAAGTTACAGAATTTTGGCCAGGAAAAAACGACTCTGAACCACTGTGCGACGGTGAGCGTTGAACACACAACCCTAGGATTTATAGTCGGACACACACTCACTGTGCCACCGTCGCACAGTGTTGCCGCGTGGACAAAAAACAAAAAATGTGATGTTAACTTTTACATATAGTCGTTGTTTAACTTTGCTACTAGACAGACGTGTTACTGCTTAAAACGGCAATATTTCGTTAACAACAATTTCATAAAAAATTGCAACGGTTTATTTATTTTTTTGTTCTTTAATTTAAAAAAAAAGAGACAGTGCACTGTCTTGCAGTGTTCCAATTTTTTGCATGCGTGCATTAATTGCATTGCTTGCAAAACCTGAATTAACCACAACGCAAAAAATAACAATAATTAAAAAAATAGCCGCAATGAGTGTTACAACAAAAAGTAATGCAACTGATTGCATTGATCATCAAGAAGAAAAGTGGCAGGAAGTGTCGACTAAAAGAAAAATAACTATGTCCCCACCTTTAGGTAATTCGCCAAAAAGGAAGCAAGTGGTTGATGACAACCAGCCGTCCACATCCAACAGATTTAGTGTGTTATCAACTATGGAAAATGAAGCAGATCAAGCTGAACCGAATCAACCAGAACCAAATCAAGCTGTACCAAAACCGCCACCAATTTTTATTCCGGACGTCAAGAATGTTACTAAAATGTTGGATAGTATAAATAAAATGATTCCAGTTGAAGATTTTAATTTTAAATCTCTTCTGAAAGGTGAAGTTCGTCTAATGATAAAAAATGTTGATTCGTACAGAAAAGTAATTAAGCACTTTGATAGTAACAATATATGCTATCATACTTATCAACTGAAAACGGAAAGAGCTTACAGGGTAGTAATTAAAAATTTACATTACACCACCGATGTATCGGATATAAAAGCCTTTTTAATGAGTAAAGGTCACGATGTAAGGAGCGTACGTAACATAATTAGCAGAAAAACCAAGGAGCCTTTACCCATGTTCTTCGTTGATTTGGACCCCAAAAGTAACAATAAAGAGATTTATAATATTACTGGCATATTCAATAACATTGTTACTATTGAACCCCCAAGAAAATTTGACGACTTAGTGCAATGCTTTAGATGTCAAGAATTTGGACACACAAAATCATACTGCCGTAAACCTTTTAGGTGCGTTAAATGTGGTTTAGGTCATCCCACATTAGAATGTAATAAACCAGAAAATACCGCACCTAAATGTTTGCACTGCTTGAACACCCATACAGCTAGTTACAAAGGATGCCCGATTTACCAAAAACTGGTTCAAAAGAAGTCTGCTCCCGTGTATTCTAAACGTAACGAAACTGCTTATGAAGATAACACCATGCCCAACCAGACTTCAGATAACTTTGTGTCATATGCCCAAGCCGTAAAAGGTCAAAGCACGGGAGAAATAAATTTGTTAAGCAAGATAGAATCTTTGCTAACGAAACAAATAGAAATGACAAATTCTTTAATGAATATGATGACATTGCTAATGTCAAAATTATGCAAGTAGATTTGATCATTGCTGAGTGGAATGCCAATGGCATTTCAAATCATAGAAATGAAATAGAATTATTCCTTCATAAAAATTTTATAGATATTCTACTTATTTCTGAAACTCATTTTACAAGCAAATCATACTTCAGAATTAAAGATTATGACATTATAACAGCGAATCATCCAGATAACCGAGCCCATGGAGGTGCAGCTATAATTATTAAATCTAAAATTATATACGAAGAAGCGGAGCCAATCTTAGAATCTTTTATGCAGGCAGCTGGTGTTAATATAATATGCGAAAATTCAAAAGTATCTATTTACTCCGTTTATCTTCCTCCTCGATTTAATTTAAAATGTATACAATATGAAAATTTCTTCAAAAATCTTGGAAACAAATTCATCGTCGGTGGCGATTTCAATGCCAAACATACTTGGTGGGGATCTCGGCTATCAAACCCCAAAGGAAGAGAACTGTATAAATGCATCGCTTTAAACCATTACGAAGTTTTGTCAACTGGTAGTCCTACATATTGGCCTGCAGACCCAAATAAAATTCCCGATCTAATAGATTTTTTCATCTACTCAGGAATATGCCAGTCAATGCTAAGTATAAACGCATGTTATGATTTAGACTCAGATCACAGTCCAATTATTCTTAACTTTAGTACAAGAAATGTTCATAAACATAAACATAAAACATTAATTACATCAAAAACCAACATACCTATGGTACAACATCACATTGAACAACACCTAAATTTAAATATCCCGATTAAATCCGGAAAGGAATTGGAAAATGCTATAGAACATTTAACACAAGTCATACACAATGCTACAAATCTATACACTCCCGATAAAATTGATCTAAATTCCACAAACTTTTATGTTACGGCTGAAATACGATCAATGATAAGAGAAAAGAGACGATTGCGCAGAATTTGGCAAAATTCGAGACACCCAATGGACAAAACAAATTTAAACAGAGCTTCAAATCGGCTTAAAACCCTTCTAAGTGACTACAAAAACCAATCAATTGGAAGCTTCTTAAGTAATTTAAGCCCAGATGAAAGTAACGAGCACAGTTTATGGAGAGCAACAAAATATCTTAAGAGACCTCAAAAGAGAAATGTGCCTATAAAACATTCAAATGGAAATTGGTGTAGATCAAACAAGGACAAAGCTGAGGCGTTTAAAGACCACTTGGTGAATTCCTTTACACCTTTTGATTTATGTAGTCCCCAACAAAATAAATTAATTTCCGATTTTTTGGATGTTCCATGCCAAATGAGTCGCCCTATTAAACATTTTACGTTTAGTGAAGTTTGTAAGGAAATTAAAAATCTAAAGAAAAAAACACCAGGGTCAGACTTAGTTGATCACAAAGTCATAAGATTGCTTCCAAAGAAGGGTTTGGTGTTCCTAACGACAATTTATAATTCTATTATGAGGCTGTCCCATTTTCCAGTGCAATGGAAATGTGCTAAAATAATTATGATACCAAAACCTGGCAAACCTGAAAACCTGTTATCATCGTATAGGCCTATAAGTTTATTGTCCATATTTTCTAAACTGTTCGAAAAATTGTTTCGAAAGCGACTTCTTCCGATTTTAAATAATATAAATATTATGCCAGATCATCAGTTTGGATTCAGAGAAAATCACGGAACACCTGAGCAGTGTCATAGACTGGTGAAGGTTATAAGAGATTGTTTGGAATGTAAGCAGTTCTGTTCTGCAGCCTTTCTGGATATCAAACAGGCGTTTGATAGGGTTTGGCATCAAGGCTTGTTATATAAACTAAAAATGTTATTACCTGCTCCTTTTTATTTACTTTTAAATTCATATCTGAATGGAAGAACATTTTATGTACACATCAATGATAAAGAATCTAATTTTGGCGTCATTAAAGCTGGTGTACCACAAGGTAGTGTTTTAGGTCCTGTTTTATATACGCTTTATACAGCAGATATGCCCGTAAGAAATGAGACTATGATTGCTACTTATGCAGATGATACTGCCGTTCTTGCTATTAAAGATGATCCTTCTTCAGCTACTGACTTACTCCAAACACATCTGAATGATATCGAGAAATGGTTTAATAACTGGAATATTGGAGTCAATACTGAAAAATCTGTGCATGTTACATTTTCCTTAAGGAAAGGAAACTGTCCTTCTCCAAAATTGAATGGACTTACAATTCCTTCTGCGGATTGTGTTAAATATCTCGGTCTGCACCTTGATAGAAAACTTAACTGGAAAAATCATATAACATATAAGAGACAGCAACTAGATCTGAAGACTAAAAGAATGTTCTGGCTTCTTGGTCCAAAATCAAAACTGAGCCTGAATAACAAATTACTACTGTATAAGACCATTCTAAAGCCTATTTGGACATATGGAGTACAACTATGGGGAACAGCCAGCAATTCTAATATTGAGATACTTCAACGATATCAATCAAAGACGCTTAGATTGATTACGGGTGCTCCTTGGTTTCTTAATAATAACGCGATTCATAGAGATTTAAACATAAATAAAATTACAGATGAAATTAAAAAAATTAGTACTACGTATCTTAACAGATTAAGTAACCATTCGAATGTGTTAGCAATTAATCTATTAGATGACACAGATGAAATTAGAAGACTAAAACGAAGACATGTTTTAGACCTCCCATTTATTTAATGAGTTTCATAAAATATGTAATATAAATTAAAATTGTAATATGTATTTATTGTTAAATCCACTGGGGTTTAACAATTCTGTTATATTGTAGTAATTATTAAATTTGCTGAATGTTTCTTGTAAATAGATTGCAAATAAAAAGAATAAAAAAAAAAAAAAAAAAAAAAAAAACTTTTACATATGTTTATGTTTTTTTCTTACAGTAAACACATCCGATACAAGGTATCTGAAAGAATTTTGTCGATATGTGCATCCATAATGAAGTTATAGCTCTTTAAATATGAAAAATATTTCCCAGGTAATCTAAGGCGATAATCATATGAAAATAAGGCGACATTTAAAATAACATTTTCTGAAAAATTTGTTGATAATACTAAAAGTTTTGGATGGGGATTTGATGAGTGGGCTATAAATATAACGTTTTAGTACAAAAAGTTGACATTAACTGCACATAGGCAATGTACCGTTATCAAGAAATCAAAATATAAATTTGATAAAAAAAATTCAAAATTCTTAATATTTAGTAGAGCAGATCTTTTGATTGCCACCTATTGCCACATTGGCTCCTGTTTTCCGTTAATTGGACATATCTTCCAAATCAAAATGTGTAAAAACATTCTGCCCATCCTTGCAACCTTCTGAGATATATCGGTTCAGATTTTATATAGCCACCATATATATCTTTTCCCAATTTTGCTACAACTCGTTCAATTTTGAATAGCCTTCAAATTTAGTATGTGTTATTTTCGTAGGCTCCTGAGTAGTTTCACCGATTTTAGCAAAAATCGGTTCAGATTTGGATACAGCACCTATATATATCTTTCCCCGATTTTGCTATAATTCGGTCAATTTTGATCGAATAGCCTTCAAATTTAATATGTAATATTTTCTTAGGCCTCTGAGTAGCTCTACCAATTTTCAAAGAAATCGGTTCAGATTTGGATATAGCCCCCATATATATCTTTCCCCGATTTTGCTATAACTCCGTCAATTTTATTTAAATTGCCTTCAAATTTGATATGTGATATTTTCTTAGGTCCCTGAATAGGTTCACCGATTTTCGTAAAAATCGGCTCAGATTTGGCTATTCGATCAAAATTTACCGAGTTATAGCAAAATCGGGGAAAGATATATACGAGGGCTATATCCAAATCTGAACCGATTTTTGTGAAAATCGGTAGAGCTACTCAGGGGCCTAAGGAAATATTACATTTTTAATTTGAAGGCTATTTATCAAAAATTGAGCGAATTATAGCAAAATCGGGGAAAGATATATATAGGGGCTATATCCAAATCTGAACCGATATGGACCAAAGTTGAAATTTTTCATTCCTATGCCCTTACAAGTACTTGTGCAAAAATTCATCAACCTAGGCCAACTCCTTCTATTTTTGTCCACTTTTGTATGGAAGCGGCAACACTGTGCGTCGTCATTACTTAGTGAGGAGTAAAGTAAGTAGGTTTACCTTGTAAATTTTTTAAGAAGTAACCCATTACTTTTCAGATTACTTGTAATGCGAAAAGAAGCTGTTTACATTACTTTGTAAAGGGTTACGTAATGACTACCGGATCCAAATTTTTGCTGGGTATATATGTATGTACATACATACATGCGTATATATGTTTTTGAATGGGCTCTTACTCCCTTTTTACGATAACTATAACACATTCATTAATTATACCCTCAGCCTTTAGGCTAAAGAGGGTATTTACACTTTGATACGACCAAAAATGTGCCTCATCGAAATAACGGTTTTAGACCCCAAGTATGTTTGTACGATATCCGTTTCAGACAATTTTGAGTAGATCTAGCAATGTCCGTCCGTCTGTCTGTCTGTCTGTCCGTCTGTCTGTCTGGCTGGCTGGTGCGCACGATAACTCTCGAACGGATCAATCGATTCGGTTCAAATTTTGGGTATCGAAATATTTTGTCCAGATTCGATTTAAGTTCGAAGATGGGCCATATAGGTCCACTCCTTCAGGTACCTCCCCCACAAATGTTCAAAAATTGTCGCAAAATTTCTGCGCACGATAACTCTTGTAGGGAATAACCGATTTGGTCCATACTTTGCACATCGTGTAATTTCTACCAAACTTAGATGAGGTTCCAATATGGACTCAATCGGTCCACCCCTTCGGGTACCTCCCACACAAAATTTCGGAAAAGTTCAGTTTAGGAACTGGTCTCGAATCGCTTTAATTTTTGTTTACGCAAGTTGTATTCGCTGTCCTCTATACGACGCTGTAAGTTTCATTAGGGGCAAGTCCATACTTCCTGAGAAAATAGCCTGAAAGTTACAAAAAACCCTATGACACCGTGTGTAGTGGTTGGAGCGCAAGATAACTCTGGAACGGATATGCCGATTCGGTCCAAAATTTGGCTTTCGTAATATTTTGTCCAAACTTAGTTCAAGTTCAAAGATATATTATATCGGTCCACTCCTTCCGGTACCTCCCCCACAAAAGTTCGAAAATGTTCGGAAAATTTGTGCGTACGATAACTCTTGAAGAAAGTTACCGATTTGGTCATTACATTGCACATTATGAAATTTCTACCAGACTTAGATGAGGTTCCAATATGGACTCAATCGGTAAACTCCTTCTGGACCACACAAAATTTCGGAAAAGTTCAGTTTAGGACCTGCTCTCGAATCGCCTTGGTTTTTGTTGTAACATCTTGTATTCACTGTCCCCTATACGAAGGTACAAGTTTCCTCAGGGGCAAGTCCATACTTCCTGAAAAAATAGCCTGAAAGTTGAAAAACAAAGCCTATGACACCATGTTTATGGGTGGAACCGCAATATATGCCGATTCCGGCCAAAATTTGGCCTTCGTAATATTGTTTCCAAACGTAGTTTAAGTTCGTAGATAAGCCATATCGGTCCACTCCTTCAGGTACCTACCCCACAAAAGTTCAAAAATATTCGGAAAAATTGTGGGCACGATAACTCTTGATGGGAGTGACCGATTTGGTCCATACTTTACACATTCTCATAATATGTACCAGATATAGATCAGGTTCGAATATGGACTATATTTGTCCACTCCATCCCGTACCTCCCACACAAAATGTTGGATAAGTTCACTTTAAGACCTGCTATTGAATCACTTTGATTTTTGTTGAAGCAACTTACATTCGCTGCCTCAATTACGATGGTAAAAGTTGTTTCAGGGGCAAGTCCATACTTCTTGAGAAAACAGCCCGAAGGGTGTAAAAACCCCCTATGGCATCCCATGGTCTATGTCGGTCCATTTCTTTAAGTACCATTTCAGCAAAATTTTTGAACTTTAATCCTAATCAACATTTTTGTCGGTTCATACTAGACCAACATTTTGAAACCCCCTAAATACATAAGTTTTTTGTGAAAAAAGTGTTTCAATTTGCACAGGCTGAGGGTATATCTCAGTCGGCAAAGCCGACTGATACTTTTTTACTTGTTTTTACATAGAATCATCCATCCAATATTGCTTCAAACTAAGTAAGCTCCAGTGCATTGTGTATCAGAGGTTTTTCATAATTGTTGCATAGTACTATGGTATTATATACAAACTTTTACAGCCTGTATGTCGCACAAAAACCTATACGAAAGGAAAGCAGTCACTCACGTTCGTCTAAAAAAGCGTTCATGTATTTCGCAAACTATCGTGCGACTGCCGTTACGTATCCTAAGCGAAATACTACTAATTTTAATGTATATTTGTTCAACAATGTTCCATAAATGAGAGCCAAATGAGAAATAAAAACAAAATCCACACATACCCAGATAGCATTCGAAAGATTGTTTTTTCAAAAATCCCATTGCGGAGTCTTTTTAGAATCCTTTTGGTGATCAAAAACTGATTAAGTCGCTTGTATGATCAAAAAGTGACTCGAAATTGACTCCCTGTAATGATTAACAAGTAAGAAAAGCGTTAAGTTCGGCCGGGCCTAAGCCTAAAGAAGACTAAATACCAAATTTCAGCCATCTCGGTGTGATAATGAGGCAAAAACCTTCAAAATATCGGAAATCGGGAGACTATATCAACACGTGGACCTATATAAACATTTTATGGTAGAAATGTTTCTTAGCCTCTGGAAACACAAAATACAAAGTTACAACCCATTCTTTGGTGAAATGGGTCTGACACATTCAAAATATATTAAAATGACGCGTACTTTATAAGGGGCCTTATGTGGGGGCTATACCAAAACGTGGACCTATATAACCCAACTTTGGTAGGAATGTTTTCTGGCCTCTGAAGACACAAAGTACCAAATTACAACCAATTCTGTGGTCAAATGGGTCTAATACGTTCAAAATATATTAAAATGGCGCGTACTTTATACGGTGCCTTATATGGGGGCTACACCAAAACGTGAACCTATATAACCCAACTTTGCACTATAGGTAATTTGCCTAGTTTTTGAGGCAAAAAGTCGATTTTGCAACTTTTAATAATAATAATTTTTTAGTTTGCATTGAGAAAAGAATATGTCAAAATGTATTAATATGAATGATATTTTTCAAAATAGCGTCATTATCGCGGTTTAAATTGCAGTCAAAGTGGGAATTTCGAAGAAGAAATAAAAAAATGTATATTGAAAGGCATATTTCAATGTATTTAAAACCGCGGAAAAATATGTAAAATGGAATGTATTGGCAATTGGGAGAGGAATTTATTTAATATATAATATAGCTTAAACATTTTGGGTAGCGACTAAAAAACACAAAAAATCAGAAATAAATATTTTATTTTTCTTAAACTCACTTCATATAGACTTATACTAAATTGGCCGTGTTTGGCCGTGATTTTGCCACCTAGAACATATTGCTGAAAGTCTTCTGCATTGGTATTACTAGGTTTCAAATCCCGATTTTGCCCGTTTTTTGATATTTATGAGATTTTATTAGGTTACTTCTCAATAAAAAGTCTTAAAAATGTGGAAGTTTGGTTTGAGGAAGTAAACAATAAATGTAAAAAATATTGTTGTTTACAATTTCATTGCAAGTAAAATAAGTAATGGCGACAAATTGTTCGGTATATCCGTGGTTTTATATAAACGGCGAGGTAGTAGTAAGCTTTCTTTTATCTCTCCATTACATATTAATCATTGATACGGTTTAAGGGAGTACTAAACTCGTCTTTATTAACGTATATTCAAAAAATATACAAAACTGTAGTAACAATTCGTTGGAAAATCTACTCGCGGGGGCAAAATTTTTGTTACTTACTACCGTGATCGTTTTCATCAGTTTGTTGTGTATAAGAAAACTAATGAAAATGGCATTAGAAAAAATAGCTTTGTTCGTTATATAAGTAGTTGCTTATAACCGTTGTTCCTTATATCCGAATTTATCTGAAAACATCTTTGTTTTATCTCACTTTTACACATAAGTAATTTAAAAAGTTAAAAAATCCTTAAATTCCGCTGTTATTAATTTTTGTCTCAAAAACAGGGCAAATTACCTATAGTGCTTTGGTAGGAATGTTTTCTGGCCTATGAAGACACAAAACGTGGACCTATATAACCCAACTTTGGTAGGAATGCTTTTTGGCCTCTGGAGACACAAAGCACCAAATTACAACCAAATCGGTGGTAAAATGGGACAAATGTCTTAAAAATTCCTTAAAACAACGACGCGTCACGCGTCATTTTGTATGGGGGCTATACGAAAGCGTGTACCTACATAGCCCGCTGTCAATACCAAAAGTAGGAATGCTTTTTGGCCTCTGGAGACACAAAGCACCAAATTACAACCAAATCGGTGGTAAAATGGGACAAATGTCTTAAAAATTCCTTAAAACAACGACGCGTCACGCGTCATTTTGTATGGGGGCTATACGAAAGCGTGTACCTACATAGCCCGCTGTCAATACCAAAAGTCTTACGTACATATAATATATTTTCCCAAAATTTCATCAACCTACGTCAATCCGTTCGGACGCTAGAGTGATTTCCTTTACGGACAGACGGACGGACGTAGCTATATCGATGTAGAATTGCACGCTGATCAAGAATATATATACTTTGTGGGGTCTACAATGATTATTTCGAGTAGTTACAAACGTAGTGACAAACTTAATATCCCCATCCTATGGTGGAGAGTATAAAAAGAGCTCAATTTAATATACAACAACAAATGTGTAGCAATCACAAATAAATCATTGAGGCGTTTAAAATGTGACTATTTTTTCGTTATTTATTGTCACATTTTGATCATCTGAAGCATTTTTCAACCGATTTCATTGGTTTTCCCCATTTTGTAAAGCTAATTAAATTTCCTTCTTGGCAAAAGTAAATAATTACGCAGTGTGTCTTCTACGCAGCCTAGACCACGAGGAAAAGCATTTTCCTGTTTTTTAATGCGTTTTTGTCACAAATAAATCACTATAACATAACCATTTGTTACCCGATTATTAAAAATTATGGCGTGTTCAAAAGACTGAGTGATGATTTTCACCGTTTAAATAAAAAATAATCTGTAAATGTCCGTTGTAAGTTGAAAATCCAAGAAACCCCGTTTTTCACTACATTTTCCGTTATAAAATCAAAAAACGAAGTGATCCAAAGAAACCAAAGCTAGTTTCGTCTTTCATGGACTCCTAGAATACCGAATTTATGCGTCAGAACCCCTGCAAAAATTTTTTGTCAACTTTTGCAGCAGAGTGTTATTATTCCGCCACAGCAATAAATCTGGACTAAAAGACATAGAAAATTTCCCATAATCCTATGCAAAATTTGTTCAAAAACTCAATCAGAAATGTCAAAATCAACGTAACCAAATATGTTGATAGTTTCTGCCCGGCAAAAATTGTCTGACAGAAAAACAAATGAGCTAGAAATTAAGACTAAAAAAATATTGAATACTAGGAGACCCGGCGAACTTCGTCTCGCAGTTTGTTAGGTACAGAACTTGATGGCTTTGATTCAAACCTATAATACTATTGTTGCTATCACCTTGTTCAGTGGAAAATATTTATTTGTTTTGCACTGTTTAGGATGATCTTTGAAGCAGATGCACATTAGATAATTGTACTTTCGACAATTGTCAGTTTGGCGAAGAGAGAAGAAGATTTTTTTAAGCAAATAACACATTTTGCGATTGAAATAAAAATATTCGGTAGCAAAATAATATCATAACGCCCCTATTCGTTTCATAATCGATGGTTTTCTACAATTTTTGTTTCACCACCGAACACGATATTTCACTCAAGTAATTGAATTCGTAGGAAGGAATGCGATCGTAGGAATTTGAATTAAATGCTGAATATAGTGCTTATTTAAATTTGCGTTTTAATCAATTAACCTAAAGATCCGATCGTTATCAGGTAACCACCTTTGTCAGCTTTTTTTCTGACTTCTCTGTTTAACGTGATCTCCCGAATTCTGCTTGCATTGCAAGTTCGGAATTAGATGCAATGGCTCTGGTAACACGGACAAATGCAGTAATTGAAGTTTGACTGACTCTGTACTATCCAGTACTTGGTACATTGATCCTTGTTAGCAGAGCTATTCTATTAGTTTCCATTCTCTGTGTGTTTCGGATGCTTGAAGTCTTGTCACACTAACACGTGACTGTTGTCGATTACTTGGTTACCCTATATTTAATTTCGACGTAAATAACATAGTCAAATTAATATCATTAACATATAATATCAAATTAACTTATTAACGTTTAATAAGTATTTACCTACTTATGTCGCCCGGTAAAGAATATTTGTCAGATAATTCGACCAAAAAAATCTCCAGTACCTCCGATTTCTTGTTTTTTTTTCTTTCCAATTTTGAATATCATCCCTTTTCGATGTACATACATACAGTGTATCAACAGTACCAGTGTACATATGTATGTATTTGGTCATTTTTAATTGCCATCCAGCTCTGCGGAAACTAAACTGATTGAATTCATACACCATTTCAGTGCGGATATAATCTTTTAGTATCATGACGGGATCTGAACAGTATCAATATATATCTGGTACAGCGTAAATTTTATACCGCATAAATCGGAAGTTGATCTTCTTACTTACAGTTTAAAAGTATACATATATGCCACAACCTCACTTCCAATGAAATTACCTCTGAGCTCTTGATTTTTCAAATAACCCACCAATTTCGTGGATTTGTACTTTTTTTCCTCAAAACTGTGGAAACCACTTTCGGCGTTATCATCTCCATCTTTTCAATCGGCATCTGACCGAAACCACCACTAATCTTTACAAACTCTAAACTAAGTCCTCTCCTTTTAACCATTTTTCGCTGTAAATTTCCTAAAAAGACGCTTGAACATAAATGAAAATCGATTTGATTGTGAATAAAAAATTCTATACAACTTTCAAAAATTGACAAAACAGAGGCGTACAAAAAACTGTCCAAATAAGTGTCAAGGTATACTCCAAACGCGAATCTCGATAGAAATTTGTGGAAAAATTAACTTTCATGAAAAAATATTTTTGCAAATTTTTCGCAAAATTTCGCGATATTTTTAGGTTTTATCCTTTTCTGCCATTAGACCATTCCGAATTGGTGCGAATTGTCAAAATCTGTTCAGCCGTTCTTGAGTTATAAGCGTAGTAACTAACATCATCCTTTTATATATATATAAGATACTAGGGGACCCGGCGAACTTCGTCTCGCAGTCTGTTAGAAGTCGTATTACTGAAGTCGATGGCTTTGTTGTCGAGTTCAATTGCAAATATTTCTTTGCTTTGAACTATTTAGGACGATCTTTGACGCAGGTGCCCATTAGACAATCGTACTTTTGATAATTGTCAGTTTGTCGAAGAAAGAGGCTACTGGGAGGCAAAGTGTTTCTATTTTCCTCGAATCTCTGTCCCATAAACTGACAATTGGACAACTGTAAATCGGGACTAAGATATATTTATTAAGCAAATAACATATTTTGCGACGCACAGTTGAAACAATGTAGTATCGTCACGCCCCCATTCGTTTCATAATTGATGGTTTTCTTCTTATCAGTACCTTTTACTTCTTGCTTTTGGTTAAATGCCTTTAGGTTAAATGTGCCTCAACAACCCCAAGGTTGTTGGACGAAGTTCTTTCAGACAATTTGGAGTCGATTTAGCCCTGTCCGCCCGTCTGGCTGGTGTGCACGATAACTCTCGAACGGATCAACCGAACCGAATTTTGAACTTCGTAAAACCTTGCCCAAACTTAGTTTAAGTTCGAAGTTGACCCATATTGGTTCATTTCTTCGGGTACCTCCCCCAGAAAAGGGCGCAATTGATTTGGTCCAAACTTTGTAAATAGTATTACTCCTTCTGGATATACATAGATAGGGTTTGAATATGGACCATATTAATCTACTGCTTCGTGTACCTACCACACGCCAGAAATGAAGTTTAGGAGCTTCTCTCAGATAGTTATAAATTTTTTTTAGCAGTCCATACTTCCTGAGATACTGGCCTAAAAACTTCAAGAAACCCTGACGGCATCATCTAAAATGCCAAATCCTGAAGATAAATCTCGCAGGGAGTTTCTGAATGGTCCAAACTTTGCACATCGTATTATCACCCAGTCCAGTCTGTCCAGTATTTCGGGTACCTCCCACACAAAATTTGGGAAAAGTGGACTTTGAGGACTCTTCTCGGATCTATTTGATTTTTTTGCAGAGTGTTGTTTTCACGATTCCTTTATAACGGTACAATTTTTGGAAACCATTTCCAGCGTTTTCATCTTCATCTTTTTAATCGGAATCTGACCGAAACCACTACTAATCTTTACAAACTCTAAACTAAACTCGCTGTTAATTTTCTAAAAAGACGCTTAAAAATAAATGAAAATCGATTTGATTGTAAATAAAAAAATGTCTATACAACTTTTAGAAATTGACAAAACAGAGTAGTGAATGGACCCTGACAGTTGGTGCATATACAATTTTCACCAAAAACTGTCAAAAAAAGTGTCACGGTATACTCCTAACACGAAGCTACATAGAAATGTGTAAAAAATATTTTTGCAAAATTTTCGCAGATTTTCGCGATTTTTTCAGGTTTTATCCTTTTCTGCCATGAGGCCATTCCGAATTGGTGCGAATTGTCAAAATCTGTTCAGCCGTTCTTGAGTTATAAGCGTAGTAACTAACATCATCCTTTTTTATATATATAGATATATATATATATATATATATATATATATATATATATATATATATATATATATATATATATATATATAATAAGTACTCTGGGAAAAATTTCTTACTAATGTCATGCAATTAGGGAGTTACCAAATGTTGCCTGTGGGCAATATTCGGTCATTGTGTTATTAAAAAAGCTTGTTTCTTAAGTCTTTGCATTGTTATATTTTCTATTTCTAGAAGAAGATTCATCTAAATGTATTATATATAATTGCCATAATTTTCGGGTAAATTATGGTGTTTGTATAGTTTGAAATGCTCATATTGATATATAAAGAGTTGAAGCGTTTGTAACATATTTTTTTGTTTTCGGACTCTGTAACTGATAATATTACCCTTCGCCCAATAAATAACATTATCATCAATGATATTTGAGCAGATAACCGCTTTATAATTTACCAAACCTGGGCCCCGACCATCATCTATGAATAGGTCGGGGATAAGTAATATATATTATACCAAGTTCCTCTAAATTCATGTACCATCTTCGAAAAATAATATAAATACAGCATTTTGCACAAACCCGAATGTTCCAATTACACTTTGTACTTCATTGAATACAACCAATCATCAATTTTCTCTTCCACAAAGGTAACATCTTTATTATCACAATGGCCCAATATTGCACAAAAGCAACTTTCAAATTAAAATAATAGTACTACTGAAAGGAACATAAAATTGTAATTTTATTTTTTTGTCAGTATCTCAGTATGACTTTTCACAATATGTAGGCAGCAATTATTCAACTCATTTGACGTTTAAAAACATTTTAAAAAATCACTAAAATATTTTATGTCCCTAATCACAACATAACCTCACCAGTCTAGATATTTCTTTGGAAACGAATTCCAGTTTTGTTCTTCTGAAGTCAACCTATCCACACCAACTTAGTTTTTATAAGTATCTCAAACGGTGTGGGAATTATACATCCGCATGCAACGTCGGAAGTTAATTAGGAATTCTGGATGAACTTGGCCGGATTAACCATATAAATATGCACTCGTAATACGGATTAACCGCAAAATGTTTCAAACATGAATCACATTTTCTAATAAACTACTTTCATCCGTCATTTTAGTATTCATATTTATTATAAACATTTTCCGAAAATATATAACATTTGCAAATAACAAAAAAACACTATTCTTGTGAGATAGCTAAATACAATATAATTTGACAAAAAAATTCAAATCAATAAGAAAAGATTCAGTCAGGCGATGTCGACTATACCCATCAAAAAAACCTTAGTAAATAATAGCTTTTTATAGTACTTTTGGGTAGTCGAAACTACTTACAAAACCCTATACTAACCCATTATTTTAAGAAGAGCATGTCGCACAGAATTCCGTTAAAGCAATAAATCTGGCCTAACAAGAGGTAAATATAGAGATAAACAAAACTAATTTTCATAAAGTGAGAAAATATATTCTATGAGTAAAATTTAATTTTATAGAGTCTGAAGTAATGGAACAAAGGACACGAGAGAGATATATAATACATTTAGTGAGCATATGTTTATGTATATATATAGTTTAATTAATTTTATCTTTTCATTGGCAACTTCAAAAATATAATTGGTGGTTTTTAGTGATTGTATTCATTCACATTTTCAATTTCAGTTAGGAGGGTTGGCGTTTTTTTAATACAACTTCAATTTATTAGTGGGAAAAATTTGACGATATTAACCAAGGGATAAGGCAGGGAAGACTATAGTTTCGGATCTCGCCGCAGATCCTCATCAGTTTCAAGAAGAAGCTGGTCGAGTTTAGGTAGTGCCAAAGAAATTCTCGATCAGAGTGTTTCTTTGGGGACGTATCAATTTGAGCGAGCAATTTACACTTGGTTATAAAAAGTTTCCTGTTGAAAAACAAAAGGCAAGGGAAATGATGAGGGCCCTACTTTACGAATTTTACCCAGATTTTCGTTGTCGTTGGTCATCAAAAATATTTTTCGGCGTTTTTAAAACACGAGTTTGTTAAGAAGATGTCGCGCTATTTCATAAATGATAACAACAAAAACGGATAGGATATGGCCATATAAATAGATTTCTGGGGTAAATTGCGTAAATTTTTCCAACGCCGAACTAGAATTTATCATGGTATTTTCAAGATCCTCGCCAAAATGACGGATGTTACGCGCAATTAGACGTCATTGTTTTTCACTAGACGATAACCGTAGACATCCCACGCTTTTTGACATACAATATGAGACAACCTTTGCCTGTCCTGATCACGTTATGCAAGGTGAAGTATTGAAAATACGCAATTTTTGTGGGGGTCTTCCATATTCTTCAATGTACATTCACTATGAATATAACTAAAACTATTTAACAAAAAGCCCAAACAATATTTTTGCTGACCAAGGATAACGAAAATCTGGAAATCGTAAAATAGGGCCCTGAGTTCAAAAACAAGAGCTGATAGAGGAAAACTACTTTCGGATTTAAAAATAACTCGACAATTTGATTTAGAAACAGGAAAAATATTCACTTTGTTACCAGTGTTATCTGCATAGGTCCACGATTTGACCAGGCTTTCCGATTACAACATAAATCGTTTTCCTATACAAATTTGTTCAAAAAGTACGGTAACGGAAAAATTGCAAAAATTGCAAACAACTCAAGGAGAAATGTCAAAATCAACATATCAGCCAAATATGCTCCTAGTTTCTACACAGCCAAAATTGTCTAGTAGAAAATGGGAGGAAAAAATCATTAATCGTCATCCTTGTTTAGAGAGAAGCGCAAATCTTTCTAAGTTTTGGAGTAAGGGAACGTTTTTAGGACAAAATGGTAAAAAGTCCTAGGGTACTATTTAGTACATAGTACCATTTTGCAGGTTGGATTAAAAATATATTTTATATATTTTTTTCCTTTATTCAGAATATTCAGACATAAATTGGCAATGTTTGTTCTCAGTGGTCTGTGTTTCGGAGTAGCACCCATATAAAAATACCTCCTGATTTTACCTATTTCGAGGGCCTTGGCCATATTTCCCAAACGATTTGGCTGAAAATTTGTATTTTGGTTTCTTTGGTAGTATATTCAATATATGTATAGATTTTGGAATAGCCCCACAATTGGGACTTATCCGTGTCTCGATCGGTTAGGATGAGAAAATATCCTAAACCGATCGAGAGGACAACCTCCTATATTTATGGATTCTGTAAAAAGAAAACATTATTAATGGATGCTGTAAAATAATCACTGATATAATCAAAAATCTTACCAGAATTATCCATTATTCCAACGTTCATACATGTATTAAAAGAATAACTTAAATTATTTTAAAGTTTTTTAATATAATTGTTCTGACTTGCCGTTTCATTTCATTATTTCATAGCACGCTTTTTTGAGATTTCTTGGGTAGTTGCAACGACACATTGCAAGACATGTTCAAGCCCCTTGTCGTACAAGACAATTTTTACAATTTCGTCAACAATTCGTCGACAAAAAAGTAATCAACGATTCGATTTTCTATTGGGAATCACAAAGATACAAAACTTCCCAATAGAAAGTCGAGTCTTTGATGACATTTTCGTCGACGATAAATTTTGCGATATTTCCGTAGTTGTCAAGTACGACAACTGGCATGACCATGTATACATACATATGTATCTTGCATTGTGTCTTGGTAAAATGAAGACTTGCGTTGATTGTACATCGAGTTCCCATTTCGCAAATTGCTCGAATATCCAATATTCCAGAACCTGCCATATCCTTAAAGTCTAAGCATTTTCCACCACAAATACAGTCTTCTAAAAAATTGTATGTTGATCTATTTACCATATTTACCTTACAATTCTCATTAAAATCTGGTATTATACTTAATTTAAATTCGTAAAGTTTCCCAGAATTTTTAAATGTTTGTAAACCCTAGTACGTACCTTTGTAGCCATTTGTTTTCGTTAGCACTATGTATACCCGTACTTAAATGTAGATATGCACGTGTATGTTTAACAAACATATATTTATGATATGTTTCTGCAAGTGAATGTATGTATGTGCGCTGCTTATAATTGCACTCGATTCAATTGCAATCAATATTTTAAGGACACCACAAATAAATGGTAGGTATGCATTCCCAGCGATAACAATAGCCATAACGGCCAACAGACAACAATAACCGCAGCCCGTATTATGGTTTTTTAAATCCATAAGCCGCCTTTCCATTTCGAAGCTAGGTGGCAGTCATTTCGGGGATAATAAAACCATCATAAAATATATTCATCAGCCAAAAACTAATGTGGCCTAGAACAACAATTGAATTAAAACAACAGCAACATCAACACACAAATAACAATAATTCGA
Organism: Musca autumnalis; assembly: GCF_047663935.1. Lineage (NCBI taxonomy): Eukaryota > Metazoa > Arthropoda > Insecta > Diptera > Muscidae > Musca > Musca autumnalis. Next base: position 170,098,862 of record NW_027411977.1, read on the forward strand.
AATGAAATATTAAATTGTTGCTGTGTTTTTGAGCCTTAATTAAAAATTACATAAATTGCATTCGCCGATGTTATTGTCATTTTCATCGATGGTCTTTTGTAACACAAACATGGACCGAGGATACCCTTATACATTTACATCAGAATTGAATGTACATACTTTTGCCAATTTATAAACAGTGCAAATATAAATAATTTAAAGACCGATAAAACCAGTACTATTCAAATGTATGTGTGTGAAATCTTTGACATAAAATAGAAAATGTAATGATGACCACCAATTAGTAGCCACATTTTATTGTTTACTTTGTTTATAATACGATTACGTTTTTTAATTCATTATTGTTTATTTGTTTTTATCAAATTAAATTTTGAAGGGTTCAACAAACTGGACGTACAACAATATTGATACATGTTTTTATTACAGTTAGGAATATGCACACAATATGACTATGATATTACTTATGTATATGCATATTCCTAATCTAAAAAGCGTAGGTTATTAATCAGAAGGATTAAGGATTAATTAATTAAATGAATTTCTTCACTCATTTTTGGAATGTCAGGTTTAGTTTAGTGGACTTCGCCGACATACATTTTTGTAGACGTTGCACACTGGTCGAAACCATTGATCTAGCGGCGCGAAAGTAAAAAAATCAAAGTACAAGTAAAAAAGTATCGGTCGACTTTGCCGACAGAGATATACCCTCAGCCTATGTGAATTGAAATTTTCATCTCCGGACAGATCGAATGTATTTAGGGTCTTTTCAGAATTTTGAGACCCTTTTTGAACATTTAAACTTTCAGACAAAAATGTGGATTTCGATTAAAGTTCAAAAGTGTTGCGGCGGAGGGAATGGACCGACATAGTGCATTATGAAAGTGGATCTCATTTTGGGAGTCTTATCCTTTCGATAGATATCGCACCCACTAGTCATTTCATCGTATAACATTTGCATCAGTAGGCCAGGAAGCATAAACTTGTCCACGGAAAACATAATATCGCTGTAAACAGGACCACAACGAATAGCATCGGTATACATTTCTAAAGGATCTTCGAACAGGCCCTAAACTGCACTTAAACAAAAATTTTGAACTTTTGCAGGGAAGGTACCTTAAGGATAGGACCAATATTGGTAATTTTTGGAAGTTACACTAAATCTGGACAAAATATTAGAAGATCCAAAGTTTGGACCACATTGGTTACCCCGTTCAAGAAAGTGTATCGTGTATACCATTTTAGTGAAATTTTTAAATTTTGGGGGGAAGTATTGGAACAAAATATGTATGTCAAAGGCCAAATTTCCGACCAAATCGGTTGACCAGTTCACGATTTACGTGCTCTCCAGCCACTATATACGGTACCATAGGGATTTTTACAGCTTTGGAGCTGTTTCTCAGGAAGTATTTACTTGCCAGTGAATGCAATTTGTTTCAACAAAAATCAAAGTGATCCGAGGGCAGGTCTTAAAATGAACTTACCCGAAATTTTGTGTGGAGGGTACCCGAAGGAGTGGATAAATATAGTCCAGTGGACTGATATGGCTTACATTCGAACTTAGACTAAGTTTGGACAAAATATTAGGAAGGCCGAATGTTGGACCGAATCGGCAGTTCCGTTCGAGAGTTATATTGTGCTGCAACAACTACACATGGTGTCATAGGGTTTTTTTTACAACTTTCAGGCTATTTTTTCAGGAGTTATGGGCTTGCCCCTGATGAAACTTGTATCGTCATATGAGGGGCAGTGAATACAAGTTGTTACAACAAAAATCAAAGCGATTCGAGAGCTGGATCTAAACTGAACTTTTCCAAAATTTTGTGTGGGAGGTACCCGAAGGACCGATTGAGTCCATATTGGAACCTCATCTGAGTCTGGTAGAAATGTCAGGATGTGCAAAGCATGGACTAAATCGGTTACGCCCTTCAAGACTTATCGTGCGCATAACTTTTTCGAACTTTTGTGGTGAGGTACCCGAAGGAGTGGACCGACCATCTTCGAACTTAAACTAAGTTTAGTCAAAATAAAATCCGATCGAGAGTTATCACCAGCCCGACAGACAAACGAACGGACATTGCTAAATCAACTCCAAATTGTCTGAAACGGATTTCGTCCAAACATACTTGGGGTCTAAAACCATTATTTCAATAAGGCACATTTTGCCCGTATGAAAGTGTATATACCCTCGTTAGCATAAATGCTGAGGGTATAATAAAATTGCGAAATGTTTTCCATTGTATCGATTACAGACACTCTGCTGACTAAAATTTTGTTTTTACTTTTTTGTTGTTGTAAATATTCACTCAGTTATTCACTGTCAACTGCAAGAATTTTTGATGCACCAGATTTTAACAAAATTTTTGCTAAAAACCTGATTTCATATTTGTTTAGTTGTTAAATAAATTTGTAATAAAACTAAACAAAAGCGGTATTCATGGTGGTAGATTTACAACTATTGTTAATTTACTATATGTACTAGGGTTTTTTACAACGAAGTGTGAACGTCTTTTTTGTGAATATTGTAAACAAATCAAACACCTTATCGTCGTCGTAAGTCTATCTTTTAGTTTCAGTTTTATTACACTTCTTCATAAAAATTGTGTTTTCTTTGCCTCCATTCTTATTCTTTTTATTTTTCCCATTTTTCTACCACAAAACAAAACTCCGACATTAAATAAAACTCGCAACAAAGTGACGGCAAAACAATCAGCTGATCTACACCCTTACAAAAGTACAATGGAATGTTTACAATACTTTTAGTCCGGTCAAAATAGACATGCGTATAAGGGGGAAATAGCAAAAATTCCCACAAAGCTGAATTTTGCTGGAGAGCTAGGGTTAGCCATTAGAAGCACCGTCCTAAAAGTCCCCATCGATCCCATGTGTGCAAAACAAGTTATTCGGGGTCAAAGGTAATTTTTGGAGGCATTATTCAGTTTTTTTTTATTTTTTCTCAAAAACGGTAAGACTTAGCAAAAGCCGGCTAAAGTAAAAGTTGTAGATTAAATATTAAATAATTGTCTACAAGAGTGGTCTTCATGATTCTTAAAAAGATTTACCATTTTCGAGATATCGCGATCTAAAGGTCAAATAAAAAATTAGCCGCGTAAGTACATTATGAGGCGCACCGGTTAAAGTAACGACGCTATGAGTTAGATACTTCCGTAAGCTTTCAAACGATATCCACTTTATCCACAGTAATCGGTTCAGTAGAACCGGGTCTAATCCGGTTTTTTAAATTTGGCCTTTCGGGTCGAATAACCGGCGAATCGGATCCGCAACCGTTGAAAATTATACATTTCCGTAATCAGCGCAACAAACCCTACTTTCGCACAAAACTTGAAAAAAATCGGAGAGTTTTCGTTGGGGTCGTTCCCGTTGGGCTTTCGATTATACATGTGGGTTAAATGGGCTATTTGTGCATAAAATGACTGTAACATTGAATAACTCTACTAAACACGCTCCGATTTTGTTGGAATTTTTTTAGACGATAGCTATAATTTCGCTGTTCAAGAAAATATATATTTTTTGGGGGACAGACCCGATTACTTCGCTTATTTTAGCCGGTTCGTCTGAATATGTGCATATTTCCCTTATAAGTGCATAAAAAACATGTGTTTTTTAGAACAGCTATATCTCAAGAATGGTTCCTTCTAGGAAAAAAATTATAAGGTCAAACTTGTATATAATTTTTCTGGCTACAATATTTACTTTAGTCACTTTTTGATTAGATCAACCGTTTTCAAAAAATAAATCCGAAAACCTAAAAACCCTTAAAATTTGACCTTTGACCCCGAATAATTTGTTTTGCACGCATGGGATCGATGGGGACTTTTAGGACATTGCTTCTAATGGCAAACCCTAGTTCTCCACCAAGATTCAGCTCTGTGGGAATTTTTGCTATTTCAATGTCTATTTTGACCGGACTATTTTAGGTCGAGTAAATTAACAACCTTATGGTAAATTAAACTTTATAGTATTTTGTTGTTGTGTTTGTACAGTTATAGATCTACAATATTAACAAGATGTACAAGATCTACAATGCCACTTTACCACCATGAGTGAATACCGCTAAAGTTTATTTTTATTGATAGGGGAGGGTGTAAGTTAAATTAAAAAAAGCTATATCAAAATGTAGACCTATGTCACAATATTTGGCGGAGAAGATGTAGAACCAACGAGAACCTCATATGTCAAAATTCAGCTTATTTGGTCTGAAAATGTAGACAAAATCCTAACAATACCGAAAATTAAACCTAACTTACTGGAATATGTAGTTTTAAACCCCCAAAATACTGAAAATCGGGAGGTACCTTAAAAGGGGCCTATACCCAAATGTGGAACTATGTCCACAATTTTTGGTGGAAAGGTTTAGTGATCACTAGAAACCCTAAGTACCAAAGTACAACTAATTTGGAAGGAAAGGGTGGCTTAAATCCTCAAAATATCGAATATCAGGAAGTACCGTTATACGGGGGCTAACCAAAATATTAGCCGATGTTGTTCATATTGTTACGGAATTCGGGTTTGAACATAATCCCGTGTAGACGTTGTTTTATTCCCCGATACGATTTGTACCAAATAAAACAGGGTTCGTTTTGGATTACGATTCTACAATGCTTTATTGACGTTATTCACTTCAGTTATTCACACAAGACTTTATTTCTCTACTAGCACACAGCTATTATTCAGTAGCACAAAGCCTTACCCTATTCAGGTTACTCTTTAGATTACACTTACGGTTTAAATCTCGCGGTTGACTATTCACTATTACACACTCCAGCTTTTCATTCCCCGTATTTATATGTGCCCGTTGCTACATAGACTGTTCTAGTCTCCTTGATCTAGGAGCTTCTACAATGTTCCGACGAACTGCTAACCAATTGGCAAATACACACATGTACGCACATACAGACTGACCGGTGAGTGTTTACAACTAAGGGGCACTTTAGTAAATAAGGGAGAGGAGAAGAGGTTACAATGCAGAAGCATAATCCTATAGTCAAAGTAAATAAAAAGAACGAGTACAACAACAATAACTAAGTAAACAATGTAAATCAAGACTAAACGATAATTTCATAATTGCAGTAATATTTGTTGTTGCAGAAATAAATGAGAGAGAGAGAGAGAGATCTGAATGCGTACAAAATAACAAAGATCAAATCCACAAAGAGAAGTAGTGATTGGAATTCTTATAGAGTAATTGTTGTTGTAAATTCGATTTAAATGAACTAAAGATTTAATGAAATTTACGTTACAATTCAAATTCTTAAATTAACAGAAATTAGTCTAAATTAACTTAAATCTACAAGTTACATTCGTAACATTGCCTCCCGCTTAAGCCTGTTCGTCCCGAATAGGCACAGTTCTCGTTCCATAAGTGGCCAACCGCTCTAGGTGTACCACTTTCATCTTTGACCTGGGACTGCCTTTTCGCTGGATTCGATATACTACGTCGTTTATCCTTGTGATTATCTTGTTGGGCCCTTCCCAGTTCGTCTGTAGTTTGGGACACAGTACTTTTTTCCGTTGTGGGTTGAACAATAGAACCAGTTTTCCTTCTTCGAATCCTTGGGTATTCGCCGCTCGGTCGTATCTTTCCTTCATTCGGTTGCTGACCATTTTTATTCGATGACGTACTGCATTGTGCACTTCACTGAACGAGTTTCAACTATCCTCGCCTTCATTCTCGTGATCCTTTGGTGTGGCTCCGAAGATCAAATCACCAGGCAGCTTTAATTCACTTCCGAACAAAACTTTAGCTGGGGTGCGAGATGTAGAATCACGGATGGCAGATCTATATGACAGCAGGAATTTCGGTATATACTTTGTACTGCTGCTTTGTACTGCTATATGAGTTGTACTGCTGCATGTAGCCTCGACTCTTTCGTGTTGGTCCTTTGGCTTTCATGCACCTCTCACAATTGGATATCCATTCCGCAATGGATTTTTAGGTCGAAGGTTTTTCCCATGACAATGATGTCATCCAGATATATTAGGCAAGACTTCCAATTCAGTCCCTTTAACACCCGCTCCATCAGCCTTTCAAAAGTAGCCGGAGCGTTGCAGAGCCCGAATGGCATGACATTAAATTGCCAGAGACCGCCATTGACGCCAAACGCTGTTTTCTCTTTATCTTTTTCAGCGATCTCCACTTGCCAATAACCACTCTGTAAGTCAAGGGTAGAGAACCATGACGTTCCGGCTAAGGTATCCAATGTGTCGTCAATTCTTGGGAGCGGGTAGCTGTCTTCCTTGGTGACATCATTTAATTTCCTATAGTCCACGCAGAATCGGGTGCCTCCATCTTTCTTTTTCACCAACACCACTGGGGAGCACCATGGGCTTGACGATGGTTCTATCACGCCGCTCTCCTCCATTTCGGCTACAAGCTTCTAGACCTCGCCTCTTTTTGCCAGTGGCACACTCCTCGGAGCCTGTTTTATAGGTCTAGCTTCGGCTGTATTTATTTCAAGCTTCACAACTGATGTTCTCCCTTGATGTTCGTTTGTGAACGCAAAATCAGATACATGTTTCCACAGGAGTTTTTTGGCTTTATTCTTCTCGGAAGGTGATAGGTTGCGCGTCCAATCTTTGATGTAAGCTTCCAGGTGCTTCTTCTCCATCGCTGACGACTTTTCAGTGTTATTCTTCAAGTTAATTACAGCTTCGGCTGGAGTGCATTGTCCAACATCGGAAAATTTGCTAATTTGCTCTTCATTGTTTGACAGGTTAAGAACTCGAACTGGAATTAAGCCCTCATCATTGCTTCTTACCAAGGCATGTGCTATTAAGATGTTGCTGTTTCTGATTTTTGCTGGTTCGACCACCCACAAATTGTCTGCTCCACAATCTCCATCAATTGCTACCCATATTATTGCTTCGGCATTTGGTGGTATTATTTCTGGATGATTCGTAGTCAGACGTCTAATGTGTGTACTTTTATCGTATCCCACATTTAACGGAATTTCGATGTTAGACCAGGTCATCACACGATTTTTCATGTCCAGATTGACACCAAAGGCAATCATGAAATCCGCGCCAATTATGACTTCGTCTACTATATCGGCCGCGATAAACTCATAACTTGCTGATTTATTAGCAATAGTTAGCTTCAGGGTGATCTTTCCATATACTGCTGCGGGTTCTCCCGTTGCCGTGCGCAGTCTGACTCCATTTAACGGCGTTATTCTCCCCTTTGTCAGATCCGCTCTAATGATGGACTTTGATGCGCCCGTATCTATGGTAAGGGTACGTTTATCACCGTTGATGTAACCAGTGGTTGTAAGGTTGTGATTTTCTTGCTGAACTATCGCAATGGAGATTGTGGGGCCATCGTCGATGGGAGCCAGTTCGTGCCCCGCTGGACTAGCTCGATTTAGTTTAACGGTGATTCATTAGAAGCATGTTGGGTGTCCCGTTTACTTCCATTTGATGGAGGTGGCGAAGAAGATCTGGGTCTTTTGCGCTTTGATCGACACTCCCGGGCAAAATGTCCTGTTTTATTGCAGATATAGCATGTAGCCCTGGGTTTATTACAGACCAATCTCGTTTCTTCCAGTACTTCCTTCATGGCTTCCTTGACTACAGATTTTGGTTCGCATTCGACCTCTAGATTACGTACCCTGTGGATCTGTGGCTTAGAAAGAATCCTTGCTGCCTCTTGTGCAAGCGCAAACGACACTGTTTCGGCGAATGATGTTTTTGGTGACGCATATGTTGCACAATTAATCTCGGGGTCCCGTATACCATTCACAAATGCTTCAATTTTCATACGGTCCACCAACGGATGATTCTGTCCTGGATACGTCATTAGCACCAGCCGTTCCACCTCGGTGGCGAAATTTTGTAACGTCTCGTTTGGTTTCTGCACTCTTCCTCTTAATTCCATCAGATAGATGTTTTGTTTATGTTCTCCTCCGAATTTACGTTCAAGTGCGGCCATAATATCAGCATAGTTATCTCTAGATTCAACAGGGATACTCGGTATTACATTAGCAGCTCCGTCTTTCAGTGAAAGGAGGAGCGTTACAGATTTGTCGTTGTCGTTCCATGAATTTCTAGAGGCCAAAGTCTCGAACTGTAACTTAAAGACATCAAATGGTGTAGTTCCATCGAACACAGGAGGTTTGATTTGCACAGTGTTATCTATAACTCTCGTAGGAACTCCTTTGATTTGCAATTCTGACATTTTCTTCTCCATATCCAGAAACTTCTCGTCGTGTGCCAGAAATTTCTGATCAACAGACGGAATTTTCTCATCAACGTACTGAACTTTTTTATCCAAATCTTTTATTTGCACTTCTACGTCTTCCACTCGCTTTTCAATAACTTGTGTAACATTCTCGAGCTTCTCGTTAATTTTTCTGGAATTTTCCTCTAATTTATCGTCGAATTTGGAAAATTTTTCCTCTAGTTTTTCTTCTAGTATCATCAAATTTGGCAATTTTCTCCTCCATGCTCCTTGCAACTTCCTTCGCTTCTTTAGAATTTTCTTTTAATTTCTCCTCCATGCTCTTAGCGATTTCTTTAGCCTCTTTAGAATTTTCTTCTAATTTCTCCTCCATGCTCTTTGCAATTTCCTTAGAACTTTCTTCTAATTTGGCACCCAATTCCTCCTTCAAACTTTTGGCGTTTTGGTCCAGTTTTCTGGAGTTCTCGTCCAATTTCTCATTAAATTGCAGCATTATCAACGCTAGCATTGCTTTTACGTCACCTTTATCAGCAGCTGCCTCCAAAGCTGGCTCCCCAACGTCGAACTCGTGTTCGTCGATATTCTTACCGAGGTGCTCAAACTCATCCACATGCCGTTTCTGTAGCTCAACCTTATTTCCGGTAGTCGACAACTCCAACTTGCGAAGCTCCTTTTTCAAGTCTTCCATTCGTAGATCCTTGAACTTCATTGTACGATTTTCGTAATCCCACTTCTGACACCAATTGTTACGGAATTAGGGTTTGAACATAATCCCGTGTAGACGTTGTTTTATTCCCCGATACGATTTGTACCAAATAAAACAGGGTTCGTTTTGGATTACGATTCTACAATGCTTTATTGACGTTATTCACTTCAGTTATTCACACAAGACTTCATTTCTCTACTAGCACACAGCTATTATTCAGTAGCACAAAGCCTTACTCTATTCAGGTTACTCTTTAGATTACACTTACGGTTTAAATCTCGCGGTTGACTATTCACTACTACTCACTCCCAGCTTTTCCTTCCCCGTATTTATATGTGCCCGTTGCTACATAGACTGTTCTAGTCTCCTTGATCTAGGAGCTTCTACAATGTTCCGACGAACTGCTAACCAATTGGCAAATACACACATGTACGCACATACAGACTGACCGGTGAGTGTTTACAACTAAGGGGCACTTTAGTAAATAAGGGAGAGGAGAAGAGGTTACAATGCAGAAGCATAATCCAATAGTCAAAGTAAATAAAAAGAACGAGTACAACAACAATAGCTAAGTAAACAGTGTAAATGAAGACTGCGATAATTCCATAATTGCATTAATATTTGTTGTTGCAGAAATAAATAAGAGAGAGAACTATAGGCGTACAACAATAACAAGATCAAAGCAACAAATAAAAGTGGTGATTGGAATTCTCATAGGGCAATTGTTGTTGTAAATTTGATTTAAATAAACTAAATGCTTAATGAAAATTTACGTTACAATTCAAATTCTTTAACTAACAGAAATTCGTCTAAATTAACTTAAATCTACCAGTTACATTCGTAACAATATTTAGTCCATTATTACCCACGGACACAGACTGAGTTTGTGCGAAATTTCAGAAAGATATCTCCATTCGTTTCCAAGTTATTAATTTCGCTCCGCTAGATTAGAGATTTCGACCACTGTGCGTTGGTGTCCTTCAAAAATATTGGGCACGGTAGTATAAATAACATTGCTACAGATGGCAATTTTAATCGTATCGTCACGGAATTTTTATCAGCCTACTCCAGATAATAATTAGTGGTTGAAAACAGCAACAATATTTTTGGATTGAACTATGCATTGAGGTGTATTCCAACAACGAAAAATTTTATAATCAATGTATACCCCTTGATATTTAAATATTAAGAGAAAAATGTAAAACGGAGAAAAAATAATCAGAAAACATTTCGGAAAGGGAAAAAAGAAAGACACAAAAAATTGGGGGAAATGGGAAAGCGGATGGAAATGACACGACATAACAGGACATTGCTTATTACTAGTTACGATTAAATTACAAACCCATTCGCAGCCGGCCTACGATACACCGAAGAAACTACTTCGAATGGAGAAACTATAAATTGTATTCCGGAAGCTTTTAACGAAACCAATGCTTGAGGTATTACAGCTCTAAACTCTTTTTGAATTATATTCAACACAACCATACATATTGTTAAAGAAATTACATTAATACTCGTAGCGGCCAAATGTCGAATCAGATGGGAAATATAATTGGTATGAGAAATATCGGCAGTAGAACATGCGGCTAATATAGTACAACTACATATAAGCATTGCTTTCAAATTTTTGAATCCAAATGAGCGATCAACTCCCAATTCGTGCAAACGCGCAACATTAATTAATCCGATTGTACAGTCTATGCGCCGAACAGCAATAATCAAATCATTTTACAAATTTAAAGCTGCGAATCAAAACTCTACTTACTTTTGCCATTTTTCGTTATTCTTAAAGAGAAAATGGCTTACAAACATGACTAATTTTTGAGAAAGAAATTTATTTTTAAGTGAGAACAAATTGTAATATTATAAGCTAGTTTATGAAACAAACGTCTATTATACACGCTTCAACTTAAGTTGCATGATTTAGTAAATTTCCTAAGCTTTGTTTTATAAAATCAAATGTCGTTCGTTGGTAATGGCATCAGCTGAGAACCGCTAAACTGATTTGGATAATTCTCTTTGTAAAATGTTCGCCATAACCCGACTTGGGTTTTATGCAACGAAAATTTGACCACGCCCACTTTTTCAATTTTCAATTTTTATCTTTTCTACAAAAAATACTGAACCGATTTTTCTGCAATTGTCAGAGAATGTACAGGGATGGCCCCTGGTTAAAATGGGCTACAAATTTTGTTGAATTTCGGAAGGGGCGGGATACTTCCCTATACCCTATTTTTCAAAAATGCTATATCTTTATAAATAAAAATCAAATGTCGTTCGTTGGTAATGGCATCAGTTGAGAACGCTGAACCGATTTGGATAATTCTTTCTGTGAAATGTTCGCCATAACCGACTTAGGTTCTTATGCAAAGAAAATTGGACCACGCCCACTTTTACGCCCACTTTTACGGCCACTTTTTAAATTTTAAATTTTTATCTTTTCTACAAAAACGATTTTTCTGGAATTGTCAGGGAATTGTCTGACTTGTAAAGGGATGGCCACGGTTAAAATGGGCTACAAATTTTGTTGAATTTCGGAAGGGACGGGATACACTCCTATACCCTATTTTGTAAAAAATGCTATATCTATAATAAGTACGAATGTGTCGTTTTGGAAATTAATACGTACTTACGTACTTATTAGGGACTTGACAACGCCCACTTTTTAAAATATGTTGCACCTACAAAACTACAGAACCGATTTTACTGAAATTTTCAAAGATGTACAGGGATGACCCGAGGTTTAAAATGCTATATATTTGTTGATGAATTATGGGGCCTGTTGTTTTATAATTGCTATATTTTCGAGAAAACGGTTCTTTCTTGGTGCCCGAAGCCCGACCACGGCTAGTTTTTAAGTATGCTATATCTCGAAAACTAGCGAACCGATTTTCACGACATTTTATGGAATGTACCGTGGTACATGTAGGCATAAATTTCAAAGGTTGCACGATATATCCCCTATTAAGAAAAACGAAAAAATGAATCTAAGGGTCTGTAGATTTCAAAACTTTTTAGACTTCTTGGGCAGTTATGACCAAAACTTTAGATCGATTTTTAAGTGCTGAATTTATATTTTTGGAATATTTGTAAGTAATTTTATTACCCTTCCTTATATCGCTCATTTACTAAAAGAGTGGCATAACTCAAAAAATGTGTTTTCTGAGTTAGCAATTTTTATTTTGTATACTACCTTTACTTGTGTCAAATCTCCATGCTGATATCTCTAAACTGAGCGAGTTACAGCTCACTTACTACGAGAGTGCCATAAATCAATCAAAAAGTTTTTTGAGTTTATAGAGCACTTTCAATCATGCTTGATCATGCACAGAAATTTTTTGCAAAATATTTTAGTAGTTATTTTATTTTTTCTGTAATAGCCTTTTTAAGTTGGGAAGTCAAATTTCGATCTTTAACTTAAAACGCGTTTTTCTCGAAACTTGAATTTTTGATATGTGTCACTCTTTGGGTAAATGAGCGATATGTATAGCTGTGTTCCTTTACTTACCTGAGGTTACCATTTTTACCATTTGTTACCATTTTTAACCTGCAAAGCGTTCCTTAAGCCCGAAAAGTGGCAAAAATGGAAGCAATTTTTAAGAGAGGGAGAGAGGAGAGAGTGGGAAAACGGCTTCCTCTTCTGCCACAGGCCACCAGACAAATTTCTGCAGGTAAAAAACGAACTGCTTTTTCGACTTTTGTTTGACGATTATTTCACAATGAAGAAGAAAATGGACGCAAACCAGAAGAAAAAGTCGAACGCTGACAAAACTAAATTAAAAACTGTGAAATGAAAGACGAAAATTGATTTTTATGTTTCTTTTTGGCATTGCTGCCAGATCTACCATATTTCCGTTCCTTACTTTTCTGGTAAAAATGTTCATGAGAGAGCAATTTTGACACTTTTCTCTTTTACCACTCTTACCATTAAAAAAGTAAAGAAACAAAACTTATGTTTAATATAATGTTTTTGTGCTCTTAGCGATTTCAAATGTCATAGTAACTTGGAGCCGCCCTGAAAATTTATGAATGTTCCGACGTGTATGCGAAAATCGTCACTAATCGAGTGGATGGGTATTGTCGGGCGTATGCCATACCTAGTTGATCCCTTTGTAATTTTGAAAAGAAGAAAAATACTTGAAATAAATAGAATAATATGAATTGCTCACCTAACCTGCACTGTCCAACTTATTTATTATTGCCACTTATCTCTCGCCTACCAACCAAACCAGGTAATCTGTTTATTCTCTCTCCATATTTATTTTCTTCTGGTTTGCGTCCATTTTCTTCTTCATTGTGAAATAATCGTCAAACAAAAGTCGAAAAATCAGTTCGTTTTTTACCTGCAGAAATTTGTCTGGTGACCTGTGGTAGAAGAAGAAGCCGTTTTCCCATTTTCTCCTCTCCCCCTTTCTTAAAAATTGCTTCCATTTTTGCCACTTTTCGGGCTTAAGGAACGCTTTGCAGGTTAAAATGGTAACAAATGGTAAAAATGGTAACCTCAGGTAAGTAAAGGAACACAGCTATACATATCGCTCATTTACCCAAAGAGTGACACATATCAAAAATTCAAGTTTCGAGAAAAACGCGTTTTAAGTTAAAGATCGAAATTTGACTTCCCAACTTAAAAAGGCTATTACAGAAAAAATAAAATAACTACTAAAATATTTTGCAAAAAATTTCTGTGCATGATCAAGCATGATTGAAAGTGCACTATAAACTCAAAAAACTTTTTGATTGATTTATGGCACTCTCGTAGTAAATGAGCTGTAACTCGTTCAGTTTAGAGATATCAGCATGGAGATTTGACACAAGATAAAGTAAAGGTAGTATACAAAATAAAAATTGCTAACTCAGAAAACACATTTTTTGAGTTATGCCACTCTTTTAGTAAATTAGCGATATAAGGAAGGGTAATAAAATTACTTACAAATGTTCCAAAAATATAAATTCAGCACTTAAAAATCGATCTAAAGTTTTGGTCATAACTGCCCAAGAAGTCTAAAAAGTTTTGAAATCTACAGACCCTTAGATTCATTTTTTTCCTTTTTCTTAATAGGGGATATATCGTGCAACCTTTGAAATTTATGCCTACATGTACCACGGTACATTCCATAAAATGTCGTGAAAATCGGTTCGCTAGTTTTCGAGATATAGCATACTTAAAAACTAGCCGTGGTCGGGCTTCGGGCACCAAGAAAGAACCGTTTTCTCGAAAATATAGCAATAATAAAACAACAGGCCCCATAATTCATCAACAAATATATAGCATTTTAAACCACGGGTCATCCCTGTACATCTCTGAAAATTTCAGTAAAATCGGTTCTGTAGTTTTGTAGGTGCAACACATTTTAAAAAGTGGGCGTTGTCAAGTCCCTAATAAGTACGTAAGGTTGGAGACATAACCACAATTGTCTCGCAAATTAATTTCCAAAACGACACATTCGTACTTATTGTAGATATAGCATTTTTTAAAATTTTTTAAAATTTGTAGCCCATTTTACCCGTGGCCATCCCTTTACAAGTCAGACAATTCCCTGACAATTCCAGAAAAATCGTTTTTGTAGAAAAGATAAAAATTTAAATTTTAAAAAGTGGGCGTGGTCCAATTTTCTTTGCATAAGAACCTAAGTCGGGTTATGGCGAACATTTGACAGAAAGAATTATCCAAATCGGTTCAGCCGTTCTCAACTGATGCTATTACCAACGAACGATATTTGATTTTTATTTATAAAACTAGCAGACCCCGGTCCGCGTTGCTGGCCCGTCGTAATGAGTTTTAATTCAAAAGTAGGTATTTTCTACCTCACTTCTTCGGTCCATTGTAAAACCGAGAAGGATTTTAAATTTATCAACAGATTTTGTCTGTAACCTTTCTTTTCTCTTACGGACTTTGTCGGATTTTTCGCCAATTTGTGCCTTTTAGGATTTATTATCGTCCATGTCACTGTCTTTATCCTAAAGCGATCTAATAATAAAAGTTAAAAAAATGATTAAATCGAATTCTCCCGCTTATTTAGACCTATATGTTTTAGCTTTTCATGGCTGATGGACCGTTGAACCTCACCGTTTAAGTACATTTGTAAATATATACTTTTTCTTGATCGGGGGACAACCACCGTTGTCTCGAAAACTAATTTGCAACCTGATGCACTCATAAGTTTAACAAATACACCGATTATAAAATAATAGGCCCCGAAATTTGTCTACAAATATATATCATTTTGGACCACGGGACATTCCTGAATATTTTCTGAAAATTAGGTTCAGTAGTTTTGGAAAAATAATGTTTTGAAAAGAGTGGGCGTGGTCATCAGTTTTCAAGATATAACATATTAAAAAAAGTGGGCCTGGTCCGGTCCTAGGGTGCACATAACTTCATTGCCTACCAAAATGTATGCTGAAACCGATATAATCATAAGTTTGGGTTATACATATAGCGTTTAACAGAAAGGCATGGGGAAGGTACCCCACATAACAACGGCAAACATTGAGCTTTTGCTGCAAATTTTATGGAAATCCCTTCAGTAGTATTGGAGTTATGACATACTAAAAAAAACAGGCTTGGTCGGGCCTATAGGCCCCAAAGAACTACCTAGATTGTAGATTAATCCGTAAATTTTTATTCCGATACATACATAATTTTTGCAAATATAACGTTTTTTTTTTAAATATCGCATAGGGGAGGTACCCCTCTCCCTCTGGAATTCAATAAAATATGTAACCTGTTTTCGGGGGCGTGGTAAACTTTTCTTTCCAAAAAACCTAAGTTGGGTTATGACAGCATTTGATTTTTATTCATATAGGTAATGCGTTTTTTTAAATATGCCCTCTTCAAAATTCAAGAAAATATGCCTGTACATTCCCTGACATTTTCACGAATATCGGTTCAGTAGTTTTGTAGATGTAACATATTTTAAAAAGTGGGTATGGTCAAGTCTGTGGTTCCTAAAAAAGTAGGTAAGGTCGGAGACACAACCACAATTGTCTCGCAAATTAACTTCCAAATAGATACATTCGTAATTATTGTAAATATAACATTTTTAAAAAAGTAGGGTATAGGGGAAGTTTCCCGCCCTTTCCGAAATTCAACTGAATTTGTAGCCTATTTTAAGCGGGGACCATCTCTGTACATTCCCTGGCAATTTCGGGAAAATCGGTTCAGTAGTTTTTATAGAATTGATAAAAAATAGAAAATTGAAAAAAATGGGCATGGTCAAATTTTCTTTGCATAAAAACCCAAGTCGAAAATCGGTCCAGCCGTTCTCAACTGATGCCATTACCAACGAACGATATTTGATTTTTATTTATAAAGATTCAAAAGTTTAGACAAATCGCGATTTTCTTGAAAATCCCCTGTAGATGTAACCTAATTAGAAAGTGAGCGTGGTCGGATCTTAAGTCACAAAATAAGTACGTAAGGTTGGAGACACAATCGCCATTGACTCGCAAATAAATTCCCAAACCGATACATTCGTATTTGTTGCAAATATTGCATTTTTACAAAATTAGGGCATAGGGGAGGTACCCGCCCGATCCGAAAGTCAAAAAATATGTAGCCTATTTTTATCGGGGACCAACCCTGTACATTCGCTGAAAGTTTCAGGAAAATCGATTTAGTAGTTTCGTAGATATAACATATTTAAAAAAGTGGGCGTTGTGCAGTCTTAATGCCCCAAATAAGCACGTAAGGTCGGAGACACAATCGCCATTGACTCGGAAATTAATTTTCAAGGCGATACATTTGTAATTGTTGCAAATATTGCATTTTTACAAAAATAGGGCATAGGGGAGGTACCCCGCCCGATCCTAAATTCAACCAAATATGTAGCCTATTTCAACCGGGGGTCATCACTCTACGTTCCCTGCAAATTTCAGGAAAATCTATTGAGTAGTTCCGTAGATATAACATATTTATAAAAGTGGGCGGAAAAGTGGGCGTGGCCAATTTTTCTTTGCATAAAAACCTAAACTGAACTATGACTAACATTTCCACAAAAAATTATACAAATCGCTCAAGCCGTTTTCAACTGATTCAATTACCAACAAACGACAATTGAGTTTTATATATAAAGATATAGCATTTTTGAAAAATAGGGAAGTATCCCGCCCCTTCCGAAATTCAACAAAATTTGTAGCCCATTTTAATCGGGGGCCATCCCTGTACATTCCCTGACAATTTCAGAAAAATCGGCTCAGTAGTTTTTGTAGAAAAGATAAAAATTGAAAATTGAAAAAGTGGGCGTGGTAAAATTTTCGTTGCATAAAAACCCAAGTCGGGTTATGGCGAACATTTTACAAAAAGAATTATCCAAATCAGTCCAGCGGTTCTCAGCTGATGCCATTACCAACGAACGACATTTGATTTTATAAAACGAAGCTTAGGAAATTTACTAAATCATTCAACTTAAGTTAAAGCGTGTATAATAGACGTTTGTTTCATAAACTAGCTTATAATATCACAATTTGTTCTCACTTAAAAATAAATTTCTTTCTCAAAAATTAGTCATGTTTGTAAGCTATTTTCTCTTTAAGAATAACGAAATATGGCAAAAGTAAGTAGAGTTTCGATTTGCAGCTTTAAATTTGTAAAATGATAACATACATTTTAGTTGTACTATATTAGCCGCATGTACTACTGCCGATATTTCTCATACGAATTATATTTCCCATCTGATTCGACATTTGGCTGCTACGAGTTTTAATGTAATTTCTTTAACAATATGTATGGTTGTGTTGAATATAATTCAAAAGGAGTTTAGAGCTGTAATACCTCAAGCATTGGTTTCGATAAAAGCTTCCGGAATACAATTTTTAGTTTCTCCATTCGAATTTGCATGACGTTTCGGTATAACTCTCATATTCGATTTTCGGTATTGTGGAGGTTGCGGTCTCAATATCGCATCGAAATAGCCGTCGCTGGAGGTGTGAAACTTTCCACTAGAAGTGGGATGACGATATCGTTCCACGTCTTCACATAGCCCCCTGATTATCGGTATTTGAAAATTTTAGTCACAATATTCCACCGAAATGACTAAAATTTGGTATTTAGTCTTCGCTATATATGTATATCACCAATATTTTTGAAAATTTAACATAGTTGAAGCCAAGGTTTACCCTTTTAGAACACGCGACTTGTGATTGTAAATTATACAAATTAAATGTTTTTGGCTAAAATGAGATGTTTTTGGTTTGGGTTGAAGCCAACGTGTCTTTTTTGTTTTCTCTTGATTTGTGAATAAACCAAACTTTTCCCGATTTTCCTGTCAAAGTAAAAGTAGAAGCAAACTAAATAAGGATCATCTCACTAATGTATTACTTTTCAAAATTTGATCTGCTTCTACCATTAAATGATGCTGACATTTTGAAGCCAGATTTACAGTGTTTTTTGACATTTTCTTCTAATTTCATTCCGCAAACAGGTTTTTCAAAAAATCGTATATTGGATTGTAGAACTCGCGATTCTGAGTTATTTGATATATGTGTCGTGAATGTAGTCTACACAGCTTCATAGAAATCTGCATCCAAATACGGAAATTTTGTGCGAACATTTTTTTAAAAATCATATTTTTCGGACCTAATTTTTACAATTGTCATTCCCCGTGAAAATCCATCTACTAAAACGCGAGTTACGAGAAATTCCAAAGTAGAAAAATCACATAAAAATGTGTTTGAAAATACCGCGTATTTTATCGCGTTTTCTGCGGTTGGTTTCCACTGCAATGAAACAACTAGTGCGCATCTTCGTTTTAGCGGAAACAGAGACTTGAAAACTTCAATGATAAAGGAGCTACCTTAATTTTATCCCAAAAAATAGTGTGGGATGCTACATCCACGGTTCTTGATTGATCGCCTTGAAATAGATATATATCGATGTAGATTTTCATGGTGGACACTGAAATCGGATGCGGACAAAAATTGTATTCAATTTGCGAAAGTTAGCGATATTTTATAGGTTTTTTAGTGCCAAGATGCAGCTGATGCTACATCTTAGCCTCCAAATTAAATTTCGAAAAATATATACAAATTAAAAGATATGGTCTTGCTGTACATGAAAATCACATGCGGACAAAATGATTTTGATAATTACGCGATTTACACGTATTTTAAAATGCATATAAATTAAAATGGGTTATGTGACCTCTATTTCCATTTAAGAAGCCTTGAGATATATCCTCAGCAATTCAATTATCTTCCTCAATAGGAAGCTTTTATATGAATGTCTATAAAGCAAAATCCGTATATTTTAGTGGGAGATTTAAGCAAAATGAAAGAAGTATTCCTATAGATTTTTCCAAAATTTTATACTACATAATGAATGTGAAAAAATATTTTTTCAAACAAAAAAAATTTTTTTTAACCGAAGTATGTGTTTATTTTGGCTGTGACATCGTAACTATAATACCAATCTGTATGATTTTAGTTTCGTGTGATTCGCCGTGAAGTTTTGCTTCCATACGAATTTTTTCGTAATTTTATAGCGGGAAAATGGACCTTTATTTTGAAAAAGTTGACTTACATTCAATAATTTATCAATTTATTATACATTTCGCGAGTACTGAGTAACATTTAACAAATATTATGCAATCTACTAACTCAAGCCACTTCCAGATAACAATTGCTCGCGGTAAGATAATTAGCGTTTTTAAAATAATTTTTTCTTTAAAACGAAAATAAAACCGCCATAACTTTTGTCCGTATCAACAAAAAACTGGCTCGCGAGCGGATTCGTGCTGGGAATTTGTTTCTTAACCTATGTACCAAAAATCTTTGATGTAGCGCGAAAAAAAATTTAACATTTTTTTGAAATGGAATATGAAATATTTGACAACATTTGTGATATATACATATTTGAAGCAATGGCATTGCTGTAAATGAAAATGAGAAATGATTTTGATAATTACGCGATTTACACGTATTTTAGCGACGATTGAAATTTGACCTTAATGTAAAAAATATGAAAAAGCGTTGAAGGAAACGATTTTTTATGTTAATTTCCAATTAGTGGCTTTACAACACAAAGTTCAAAGTACAAGAATACCCTTCAGAAATGAGGTTTGTAATGTATGATTTTTTAATATATCCACTATATGTACCTCAAACGGATGTGCCATTTTGAAAACTGAAAATTGTTTGTGAATTTCTGTTCTAATCGGTACGCGCAGCTGAATTTATCTAAAGCCTATTTTGTGACGTAGTGGATGAAAGATACCAAGAACCGGTCCTGACCGGCTTTAACATAGCAAAGTCCAGGATTTATCTTGGTCCCTCTCTCATCTCAAGTCGACACTGACCTCCCCGTGGTGTCACTTGGGATAGCTGCCTTTAACAACCGTTAAAGGTAGTGAGCTAAAATGTGCCGCGCGTTCACCCATAAGAACGTTAAAAACTTGAGTTTTGGCGCCGGGTTAGTAGCCCTCCTCTAGAAAAAACAGCCTACTATGAAAAAAGAAAAGAAAAACAAATCCCTCTAAAGTTGACTAACCCCGCAAAAGTTTTAAAGACAATGATCTGCGATCTGCACCTGGAATGTTCGCACTCTTTATAGAGAAGGTGCAGTTTACGCATTGGCAGATGTACTTACAGGAAATACGATGGATTGGGAAAGGCGTCACAACAACACCTAAAGGTGACGCACTGTATTATAGCTGCCATGACACAAAGCATGAGTTTAGTTGCGGATTTGTAGTTGGTCGGAGGTTAGAACATCTGGTCTCCAGCTTCACCCCAGTGAATAAAAGACTCGCTGCAATTCGATTAAAAGCAAAATTCTTCAACATCAGCTTTATTTGCGCTCATGCTCCCACTGAAGACAAGGACGAACAGACCAAAGATATATTTTACGAGCGGTTAGAAGAAACTTATGACCGTTGCCCTGCCCATGACATTAAAATTATACAAAGTGATTTTAATGTCACAATTAAAAAGGAGAATTTCTTTGGCCCAACAGTCGGGAAATTCAGTCTCCACAGCGAAACATCTGACAATGGTATGAGGCTGATAGACTTTGCAGCTGCTAAAACATGGTGGTAAGCAGTACCAGATTTAAGCATCACGATCTTCATAAGGGCACCTGGCTGTCGCCAGATCAAAGAACAAGAAATGAAATTGATCACGTTGTGATAGATGGAAGACATGCATCGAGCGTGTTGGATGTACGATCGTTCCGAGGTGCAAACATAGACTCGGACCACTACATTGTTGCACTACAAAGGTACGTACCAGATTCAACGTAGCAAACGTAGTGCAAACAGACACAACACGGAAATTGGACATCGGTACGCTGCAATCACAACAGATATCCACAGCATATTCCACTCAACTGGCCCAATTTCTTAATCAAAGCATTCCTCGTCCCGATAACATATCCGGACAATGGCAAAACATTGGCCACTCCATACAAACAGCCGCAAAATCAGTACTTGGATACCAGAGACCTTGGATACCAGAGGAATCCATGGTATGACCAGGAGTGTCGTGCTGCTACCGAATCAATCAATCAATCAGTAGCACCGCGTAGCGCACGAGTGTGATTTCGGGAGAAAAGGAGAAAGGAGAAACGTCTTTTCCGAAAAAGAGAGAGGTGTAAAAGCCGGAGTGTGAACAAATCGAGATGTACAGGAGACAGAATGAAGTCCGAAAATTCTACCAAAGAGTGAAGCATCAAACTGATGGCTTTGACACTGGCACATCCTCCTGTAGAGACCAGAAAGGTAATTTGATAACTGATACATATAGTGTGCTAAGGATATGAAAAGATCATTTTTCCAAACTGTTGGTATCCAATAGTAGCGAAATCGACGAAGATACCACAGATCCAATCCCAGAAAATGGTATTGAATGTATACTACCCGGACAAACTGAGGAACGCGTACCCGACGATTGCAACCTGAGCATCCTGTGTCCCGTCCATAATAAAGGAGATAAGACTTTATGCTCCAACTATAGGGGCATAAGTCTTCTCCCTATCGCCTACTAGATAGTGTGAGGGATATTGTGCGAACGACTAAAGCCCATGGTCAACGAAATAGTTGTACCTTACCAATGCGCCTTTAGACCTGGCAAGTCCACCATCGACCAGATATTTACCCTGCAAATCCTGGAGAAGACCCAAGAGATGCAGATCGACACCTACCACCTTTTTGTCGATTATAAAGCAGTCTTCGACAGCCCGCTACGTTCAAAGGTATTCGGCTTTGTAAAATGACTCTAACTGACACAAGATCGTCAGTTAAAATAGGAAAGAAACACTCCGAAGTGTTTTGTACCAAAAGAGGTTTCAGGCAAGAAGACAGTCTTTCATGTGATCTTTTCAACATCCTACTAGAAAAGGTTATACGAGAGGCAAATGTCGAAAGAAGTGGCACAATTTACAACAATAGCCACATGTTACTTGCTTATGCTGATGATATAGACATCATGGGACGATCAGTAAAAGAAGTAACCGATACCTTTATGATGGTCGAAGGAGAATCTGCTAAAGTGGGTCTGGCGGTAAACGGCGAGAAGACCAAGTTGATGGTGTCGACGCGCAATGCGTCCATTGAGATCGGACCAACTGTTGGCTCCTATAATTTTGAGGTAGTAAAAGACTTCGTCTACCTCGGCACCTCCGTAAACACTATAAACGACATCAGTTGTGAAATAAAAAGAAGGATTGTATTGGCCAACAGATGCTACTTTGGCTTAATTAAGCACTTTAAAAACAAAGCCACAACACGTCAAACAAAAATAACTCTTTACAAATCAATGATACTAATTTTTTCTAATTAAAACGGCTTTATCTTTTACGCGCAACGATGAAAGTTATTTACAAAAACAAATTTGGAATGAATGGAATGAATGCACCAAAAATCATTGATGTAGTATCAAAATATTTTTTTGATTTTTTAAGTGAAAAAGGCAATTTTTAAACTTGTTCGTGATATATATGATATTTCAAAAATCTAAAACATAAAATAATTGCATAACTCATCTATTTTTTTAAGCTATTCCTTTTCCCGTCTTCGACAGCTATGTGATATTAAAAACTTATATCGTTTGGTATCTTCTAAGAAGCTTAGAGTGCGATGTAAAAACCTATTGGCTTATTTTGAAATAATAATTTTCCTATAAATAATATCATATAAATCCGTTGTGAGAAAATGAAGTATTGCCGTTTTAAGTTGGAAATCGAAGAAACATAATTTTCTCTATATTTACCGTTATATAATTACTTTTTGAAGTGACGTATAGAAACAGAGTTATTTTTCATTGGGCTTCAACAAACCCGAACCCGAATAGGAAAATCAGAATCCCAGCATAATTTTGGTGTAGCACTGAATAGAACCAACTAATTTTGCCTACAAATACCGTTATGTCTAACGATAGGAGAGGAATTGAAAATTATATTTTTTGGACATGTAGAGTATATAGTAGCCGATATTTGCAATACCTAACATGTTTCACATATGCGTTATAACGGTACTTTTTACTAGATTTATGAAAAAATGTCAAAATATTGGCATGTTTTAATGGTTCACCAGGATAGAACCACCATAAGAATTTGCACAATTTTTTTGTCAGGTGTTGTTTTTGTCAGGTGTGGAAAACTTTTACAATAAACTACTTATAATTAAAAATAATGACCGTGAGTGTCAATTCCCAGCAAATATTGGGCCAAAAATTGTAATAGGGTCTTGGAATATGATGAAAATCGATGCTTAGAGCTCCAAAAAAATATTCTTATCAAGAAATCGATAGAAACAATTTACAAAGTCAAAATTGTGTACTGAATTGGGTCCAATATTTTCAAGACTACAAGAAAAGTACAACGTAGTCACATTTTATAGCTTTATAAGTCCGAAACAGAAGAAATATGGTAAAGATAATTCAACTTTCTGGCTTTCCAATTCAATGATTGATATTTTATCTGAGGAAATGAATGGAAATCGATGGGTTCCACGCAGTTTCGTTGGCTGTGGACATCTACAGGTCCAAAAAATAAAGAAAATCCAATTGCGGAACGCTTTATGTCACCATCAAAGCCTTAAAATTTCAAACGATGCCAAGACGATTGATGTACACAAACAACTTAGTGATAGGGGCATCCAGAGGTTAATTTTATCGGAAGAAAAGTATTTAATTTTGATGGTTTTGATGTTTGCACCTCTTTTACTCATAGTTTATGTACCGAAAAAAATGCTGATACATTATTACACAAGAAAGAGCACCTTTGTTTCTGTGCATTTCACGTTACGCAATATTTTCTAAATCAAAGCCTTTAATGTTAACATGAAGGGTTCAGGGGTGAGAGTTTTTTCTGAGCTGTAGATGTCCACAGCCAACGAAACTGAGTGGAACCCATCGATTTCCATTCATTTTCCTCAGATAAAATATCAATCATTGAATTGGAAAGACAGATATTTGAATTATCTTTACCATATTTCTTCTGTTTTGGACTTATAAAGCTAATCAAATGTACATGTGCCACCGTGGTGCAATGGTATGCACGCCCGCCTTGCACGCTTAAGGTCATGGGTTCGATTCCCCGGCCATGCAACATCAAAACACTTTTCAACGGTGGCGAAATACACCTCAGTAATGTTGGCGACATTTCCTGAGTATTTCAGCCATGAAAAACTTCTCTACAAAAGTGGTGTCTTAGACGGGCCGTTCGGACTCGGCGATAAACTGTACATAGGTCCCATATCATTGAGCTAATATGAATCGGGGTGCACTCATTGATATGAGAGAAGTCTCACTTGTACCTTATGGGATGTTTGTGGAACAATTATTATTATTATTATTATGTAACTTCTTTGTACTTTTGTTGTAGTCTTGAAAATATTGAACCAAATTCAGTATACCATTTTGACTTTGTAAATTGTTTCTATCGATTTCTTGATAAGAATATTTTTTGGAGCTCTAAGCTTCGATTTTCATCATATTCCAAGACCCTATTACAATTTTTTTCCCAATATTTGTTGGCAATTGACACTCACGGCCTTTATTTGTAATAATAAGTAGGTTATTGTAAAAGTTTTCCACATCTGACAAAGAATTTATGCAAATTCTTATGGCGGTTCTATCCTGGTGAAACATTAAAAGATGCCAATATTTTGACATTTTTTCATAAAACGAGTAAAATGTACCGTTATAACGTATATGTGAAACACGTTGGATATTGAAAATATTGGCTACTATATACCCTACATATCCACAAAAATATAATTTTCAATTCCTCTCCTATCGTTAGATATAACGGCATTTGTAGGCATAATTGGTTGGTTCTATTCAGATGAACCGGAGTGTATTATTATGGTATTATCAGGGTATGTTATTGGAAATAATGAAGATGATAATGTGTATAATTAGGTACCTCTGTTGACACCCAAGATGGCCAAAAACTTAATCTATTAAATTTATTATGTCATTGGGTAACGTAAACCATTATATTCATAATACTAATTTCAGTTTTCTGAAAAAAATAATTCACAACACATCACTGTGTCGGAAAGGAAACCACCTGAATCTATTACAAAAAAAAACTGTGTGTGCTGATTGTTATAAAGTAGAAGTATTACTGTTATTTCAATTAAGATTTGTTTTGATTGCTATTTGCTTTGGGGTTTTGTTTGTTTTCTTTTAGGAGCCAATAAAGTATCAATTTATGCAAATCCATTTCTATGTATTTCTGGCATGAAGGAGATTTTGCTTTGTTCTAGCATTGTCGTCTTTTTTATTTTTCTTTCTATTACCGAAAAATTTATTAAAAATAACAAAGCACTTTAATCCTACTACTGTTCATGGTTTGATACCAAATGCCAATGAACAAAACCAATATCAATAAAAAAACCAGAGGATAATAACAACAACAACAACAACAGCAAAATACAAATCTAAATCCAAACACAATAAGCATTTGTCTACAACCAACAACAACAAGAAAATTTGGGGGGGGGGGGAGGGATAAATTGAAATACAGTTGAACACGGTTATAAAGAACACCGCATGAGATAAAAATTCGTTGAATACTCTTAAATATGTATATTGTAAAAAAAGATGATGGGTGCCACCTTGGTGTCGCTGGAATAATTAGTTTTCTTTCGTCTATGAAAGTAATAAACTCCTCTGCCACGTCCAAGCTTTTTCTTTGGAGAATAGGGTGTCGAAAAACGAAACAAATTATTAGATTTTTGTTATTAACTGAAAGTGATTTTCAACAAAACGGTAATTTTGTGTTAACTGATACCAATAACCGGAAATTCGTATCAAAAGAGAGAAGTTCAAAGGCTCCACAACAAATCTCGGGTAGCTACCTACCCGTTAGGCGTTGAAATTCCGGGCAGGGCATAAGGATTATAGGCAAAGATGGATTTCAGCCAGTCTGCACACACCAGGCAAAGCAGCTTATGTACCCAGTCCTTAATTCCTGACAGAGAAGAAGAACTGTAGCACAAATGGCTACTGAAAACTGTTTCTGTAACAACACGGCAGAACGCTATTTGGACTTTTTATTACCTCGTTTACTTCGTAATGACCATATTCTTCGGCTTTCCTTTTTCATATGCCAAAAATTTCCGATCGTTCAGCTCAGCACCAACGAGATATTAAAAAAGAAATAATATTAAATGATCTTCGCCCTAACAGGCAAATTTTAAACAATAAAATAGTCTCCACCATAAAATAGTCTTAATTAAAATGGAGCAATTAGTTCCCTATCACAATTTTAGGTGGAAAAAAGTGTCGACCATGGATACCCCATATATATGCCTAAATTATTTAATCTAATCTAAAATATGTGTTCAGCCAGGTGAAAGATACCACCTACGGGGATATATCAAGGAGAAGGAGATTTTGCTTTGTTCTAGCATTGTCGTCTTTTTTATTTTTCTTTCTGTTACCAAAAAATTTATTAAAAATAACAAAGCACTTTAATCATACTACTGTTCATGGTTTGATAACAAATGCCAATGAACAAAACCACAGAGAAACTCAAATGTCAAATTGCAGCTAGTTCGGTTAAAAAAAGCTCAAGCTAAAATCGTCAAAATACCGAAAATCGGGATGTGCCGTTAATTGGTTCTATACCAAAATATGAACCTATGCCCACAATTTTTGGAATATAAGTTTGTTGAAAACTAAGATCCCTAGAAGCCAAATTATAGCTAACTCTGTTTGAAAATGTGACACCACTATGTTGGGAGGGTATTATAAGTTGGATTTGGCCAAAAAGATTGTAATGCATCACACTACAGGTCGCAATTTTGATCGGATCGTCACGAAATTATGGGTGTTGATGAGGGTCCCGGAGGGGATGAAGCCCATGATTTTGGTGATGGTCGGATAATATTCAGGTGTCAGAATGGCCAAAATGTTATTTGGAGAAAAAGACAACGTTTTATTTCAAATATCTCCGCAAATATCAAAAGCAAAACCTGCTAATGAAAATAGAAAATATCACCTTTACAACGCTGTATAGTAGGTTGTCGTAGGTGGTCAAACAACGAAGATATCGCAATAGTCGCTAATACAACCCAACTTTCCATTTTTGCGATTTTAATAATAGTGACGAATATCACAGCTTTGGTTGGGGAGATTCCAAAAGCAAAGCCTGACCATGAAAGTAGAATATCTCACCTTTACAATGATGAAAAGTAGCTTGGCGTAGGTGGCCAAATAACGGAGATATAGCAATAGTCGGTAATACATCCCATTTTTAAATTTTTTACGATATCGCGCTAGAGGTCCCAATTTTGATCGGATCGTCACGAAATTTTGGGGGTTAATGGGGGTCCACAGAGAAAGAAGCCTATTGATTTTGATGATGGTCGGAGACAAATTCAAAGTTTTATTCTTTGTCAATCTTCCGGCTTCTGGTAGGGGTATTCCAACGGCAAAGCCTGTCAATAGAAGAAGAAAATATTACCTTTACATTGGTGTAAAGTACGTTGGCGTAGGTGGTCAAAAAAGGGAGATACAACATTAGTTGGTAATGCGTCCAATTCTTCCATTTTGTGCAATCACGCAATAGGTCGCAATCGGGTGGTCACAAAATTTTCGTTGCTTATGGGGGTCCCAGAGAGAAAGAGGCATATTATGTTTGGTGGTAGTCGTAGTATATTCCCTACAAGAAATGTTTACCAGTGAAAAGCTTATGCACAGTGAAAAGCGACTCTAGCCTTTGCTCACTTGTTTTGGATGCTCGAGTGATTACCACAGACAGAAGGAGGGACATGCATAGATAGACCTTTATAGGGTCGCACATGTTTATTTCAATGCCTTACAAACGGGAATACAAACTTGATATACCCTCCACAGTATGGTGGAGGGTATAATAAAATACCATATTTATACCCTACACCGCTACAAAGACAGAGAATTGTAAAGACTGAAAAAGGTGCGTAATGCAAATATGTTTATGAAACAAACAAACATTTTATCAACAACATCTTTGACCGCTATGTGGAAAGGGTATTATAAGCTTGTTTCGGTAAAAATTAATGCAACATCGCGAAATATTGGTCCGAGACTTACAATGTGGTATACCAAAGCGGGTATACCAATCTTCATATCTCGACGAGATAAAGCGATTTAGAGATGTGCGTCTGTCCATCTGTCCATTATAAATTATAATCAAACTGCAGGTCGATAGTCACGAAATTTTGCATTGAGGTCGGGATTAGACCAGAATACACACCTATTGTTATTGGTTATGATCGTTAAATAACACTGTGTTACAGTGAAAATTTGCAGGTGTTCTGATGCATAAATTCGGTATTGTGGGAGTCCATGGAAGACGAAAATACCTTTGGTATCTTTGGGCCACTTCGTTTTGTGATTTTTTAACGGTAGATGTGGTGAAAAACGGGTTTTCTTGGATTTTCAATTTAAAACGGACATAGCTTCTTTTTTCTACAATGGACATTTGCATCTTATTTTTTATTTAAAAGGTGAAAATCATGTCTTTCGAACAAGCCATAATTTTTAAAAATCGGGTAACAAATAGTTAAGTAATAGTGATTTAAGTGTCACAAAAACGCATTAAAAACAGGAAAATGCTTTTCCTAGTGCTCTAGGCTGCGTAGAAGACATAATTATTCACTTTTATCAAGAAGGACATTTAGTTAGCTTTACAAATGAAATCGGTTGAAAAATGCGTGAATTATGCTATCTTTAGTGTTTTACCTTTTTGGTTTTTCCTTTACAATCATACGCACTAAAGTACAAACTTTTATAAAGGAAAAACCAAAAAGTTAAAACACAAAAAATTCCATAACTCATCTATTTTTTTAACCGATTTCATTGGTTTTCCCCATTTTGTAAAGCTAACTAAATTTCCTTCTTGATAAAAGTAAATAATTATGTAGTTTGGTGTCTTCTACGTAGCCTAGAGCACGAGGAAAAGCATTTTCCTGTTTTTTAATGCGTGTTTGTCACACTTAAATCACTATAACTTAACCATTTGTTACCCGATTTTTAAAACTTATGGCTTGTTCGAAAGACATGATTTTCACCTTTTTAATAAAAAATAAACTGTAAAAGTCCATTGTGGAAAAAATAAGTTATATCCGTTTTAAGTTGAAAATCCAAGAAACCCTGTTTTTCACTACATTTACCTTTATAACATCAAAAACACAAAGTGACCCAAAGAAACCAAAGGTATTTCCGTCTTCCATGGACTCCCACAAAACTGAATATATGCATCAGAACCCCTGCAAAAAAATGTTGTCAACTTTTGTAGCACAGTGTAATTAGCGGGTGAAATGGACCAAAAACATAATTTTTATCAGATTTAGTAGCTGTTCTGTAGGTCGCAATAATAGTAAATCCGCCTCGAAATTTTAAATAAGGTAAGAGTATATGACAAAGAAGAAGCTTGCAATTTGAGATGATGATCAGGTAATATTTAGGATGGACCACAACTTTTGTGTGGAAATTTTTAAAATTTTTAATATATAGCTTATTCCTGGAAGACTTCTCTATTGATGTCGATTGTGTTGGTGTACATGATCAGTTAACGGAGTTACAGCCTAATATATCGATTTATTTGCTTGTAGTGTAATCATAAACAAGCTAGTGGTCGCAATTATAGCTCAATAGTCACGAAATTTTGCACGAGGTAAGAGTTTAGGTCGAAGAAGATGCCTACAATGTTGGATGATAATCTGATATTATTTAGCGGGTGAAATATACCATTACTTTTATATAAAAAATATAAAACTTTTATTTATATATTCCCATATATGGAAAAAGAACTACTGAAAATTTCCACACAGTTACTGAACAATCCACAAAGTTATTTCTTACAATAAGTCGTTTTATTCCAAAAAGGAATTTAGATTTGCTTAAAGCTAATTCCCAGGGGTAGTGGTGTAGGGTATCACATGGTCGGCCCCGTTCGACTATAGCTTTAGCTTACGTGTTTTCGTTATGCCGAGTAAGTTGTAAAGCATTAACTTATGAATGTAATGATGCAACCGTATTTCAGTTTTGGAACTTAAAGTAAATCGGAATCGTCGGTAGTCACTATTCATTATCAATGATTTGGACTGTATTCGATTATAAGAGTGTCGGCCGTCTGTCGCCTTGTATGTGTTAGCGCAGAAAGTTTCATTTTATGAAATATTATTTAAATTTGATTAAGTTAAACCATTAAGAATGTTACAATAGAAACTCTAT
This sequence comes from Musca autumnalis, assembly GCF_047663935.1. NCBI lineage: Eukaryota > Metazoa > Arthropoda > Insecta > Diptera > Muscidae > Musca > Musca autumnalis. The sequence continues at coordinate 170,129,425 of NW_027411977.1, forward strand.
ATCAACACACCTACAAACATACACACGAGTTTGCATGTGTATACATTTAAAACATCCTACATACAAATAATGTAGTAGTTTTTCAGTTTTCCACTCCATTGAAAAAGAAAACAAAATAACGACATTTATATGTATGTATGCTGTATACGATTTATTTCTCATACAATAAATAACTGACACCACTCCATTCACTTTGCAGTGGTAGCTAACAATTCGAACAATAACAATTCGAACGTGTATTAAAAGCCAAACCATACCTATTCGAACTAAACATAACACCACACAACAATAGAAAACAATACAAACAAAAACGATTTAAAAGAAATACGGCATAAAAAAGTTTAAACAAACTTAGGCGAGTATAACAATTCCGAATACATTGGTGAACTTAAAGCTAAGACAGAACTGGCGACAGAGAGAGAAATTCAGGTTCAGGCCGGATAGAAAGGGGAAGGGGAGACACAAAAGTCGGAATAAATTACTGCAATTTATTGTTACACAACCCACGTCAAGAACAGAAAACGACAAACAGGAAGCTCTCGACTTTGTGCCATGAAATAAGTGAACATGAATATTACAGATCCCCTTCGAATGAAACCTATCGTCACAAATAACCTACTCACCAGCATAGTACAACATATCGCACACAATCTTGCAAAGATGTTAATAATACTTATCCAAATTTACAACATTTTGTAGATTTGCATACATATGTGTATACATATATATGAAGGTTTGTACGTATGAGTGCGTGAAATGAGAATAGCAGACCATCACTTACAGCACAATTTATAATCATCAAAATGAGTTTGAAAGTTCCTCTTGAATATGTCAGATTGAGAATGCATATTTTGTATGATACATAACAAACACACACGCCCATACACAAAAACACACTATTGAAAATGACATACACCCTTACAACTAAACTTCCGTTTGTCTAGTAATGTGCGCACAAACCCACTGAATGTTATGTACCTATCAAAATGTTCTTATAAATATAAATACACTTAGGTAGGCATGGGGAGAAGAAGTAACTTTTCTAATCCAACGAACAAAAATAACTCTATTTACTTCAAATATAAACGCAAAAGACATATCGACACCTCCAAATAATAGTATGCTAAGTCTAAAAATTGAGTTTTGCAGGAGAAGCTCTCAAAGAGTGGAAATTTTTTTGAACTTCAGTACTATGCTAAGTCAATATTTGTTTATAACTTCTGTTCGGATTGACCGATCATTACCAAAATTTGACAGAATTTAAGTTAAAGGACGTTCGTCACCTCCAAATAATAGTTTGCTAATTCTGAACAGTGAGTTTTGCAGGGCAAGCTCTAAAAGTTTGGAAATTTCTTTGACCTTCAGTACTATGCTAAGTAAATATTTGTTTATAACTTCTGTTCGGATTGTCCGATTATTACCAAAATTTGACAGAATTTAAGTTAAAGGACGTTAAATATAAAAATGTAAAGAACTTGAAAACATGCTAAGTCGACTTAGCATACTATTGTTTGGAGGCGTCGATATTGCTCTTGTTTTAAGGTGAACTTAAAGAAAAGTAAGGAACAATTTTACCTTTAACAGCATTCGTATAAAATAATCTAATTGCAAAGCCATATATTAAAGATTGGTCAAAAATCATATGAATTTTGCCAATAATTTTTCGTTTTTTTTTTTCTCTTTGGTGCATTACTTGCTACAGAAACGTTCGACATCGCCTCCTGTGTAACCTTACTATATGAACCATTGGTCCAAAGTAGGGTGTAACTTGGCATAAGAAGTCATGCCTACTGAATATTTGCATGTTTGTTGCAGACTTTTAAATTTGTACAGTAATTTCTCTTTACATACATACATCATTCATAGTTGCAATTTGGGGTTTTCGGGACATTCGAGAGCTGTATTTTGGGCAGATATGCCCAATTTGGTTGTAGAAATTGTATATATCTGCACGAGAAAAGAAATCTAATTTTTTGCGATCTCAAAATAAGAAAAAAATTCTCTTTTTGTATTGACAACAATTGTGCAAAACACAAGCAAACAGAATGTAAAGTAAAAAATGTTATGTTTTCTCTCCCAAACTTAAAGTGGTTCTCTCCACATTATTTCGACTTTGCTTATAACACGTAAGTCAGCCGCTCAGTGCACAGATCGATTAACACTATAAAACGAATGGCAGAGAAACGTGATGATGAAATGTATATTTGCTTTGTATATCTGTATATTTTTCATTAAACGGTGCTAGTTATACCCTCAGCATTTATCCTAACGAGGGTATATACACTTTCAATGCAAAATGTGCCTCATCGAAATAATGGTTTTAGACCCCAGTATGTTTGGACGAAATGTGTCCGTCCGTCTGTCTGGCTGGCTGGAGCGCACGATAACTCTCGAACGGATGAACCGATTCGCTTTAAATTTTGGCTTTCGTAATATTTTACCCAAACTTAGTTTAAGTTCGAAGATGGGCTATATCGGTCCACTCCTTCCGGTAACTTCCCCACAAAAGTTCGAAAATGTTCGGAAAATTTGTGCGTACGATAACTCTTGAAGGGAGTAACCGAATTAGTGCATACTTTTCCCATCGTGAAATGTGTACTAGGCTTAGATAAGGTTTCAATATGGACTCAACCGGTCCACTCCTTCGGGTACCTCCCACACAAAATTTCAGAAAAGTTCAGTTTAGGGCCATCTCTCGAATCGCATTGATTTTTGTTTTATCAACTTGTATTCACTGTCCTTCATACGACGCTACAGTTTTATCAGGGGCAAGTCCGTTCTTCCTGAGAAAATAGCCTGAAAGTTGCAAAAAACCCCTATGACACCGTGTGAGGGGATTGGAGCGCAAGATAACTCTCGAACGGATCTGCAGATTGGTCCAAAATTTGGCCTTAGTAATATTTTGTCCAAACATAGTTTAAGTTTGAAGATAAGCCATATCGGTCCACTCCACAAAAGTTCAAAAATGTTCGGAAAAATTTTTCGTACGGTAACTCTTGAAGGGAGTGACCGAATTGGTCTATACTTTACACATCCTAATATATATGGACTATATTTGTCCACTCCATCCCACACAAAATTTCGGATAAGTTCACTTTAAGACCTGATATCGAATCACTTTGGTTTTTGTTGAAGCTACTTGCATTCGCTGCCTCGATAACGATGGTAAAATTTTTTTAGGGGCAAGTCCATACTTCTTTGGCAAACAGCCCGAAGAGTGTAGAAACCCCCTATGGCAACATATGTTGTGGCTGGAGATCCACTTCCATAACGGTCAATGTCGATCCATTCTTTTTAGTATCTCCTCCGCAAAACTTTTGATATTTAATCCTAATCAACAATTTTGTCGGTTCAAACACCCAAAATTTTTAAACCCCCCTAAATACATACGTATTTTGGAAAAAAAAATTGTTTCAATATACACATTCTAAGGGTATATCTCTGTCGGCAATGCCGACTGATACTTTTTTACTTGTTTTCATTATTTAGGAAATTTCTCAAAAATATGAATAGTTTTGACTATGAAAAATTATGACTATTGGTCAGGTAGGCAAGTTTAAGCTTCCTGCATTTTGTGCATTTCTGCAATGTTTTACAGTGCACGTAAACAAAAAATACCGTACCATCACCTTATAGTTTTTTAAGTGTTATTCAAATTATTTATCCGAATTGTTTCTTATTTTATTAAATAAACTTGTCGCTAAACTTGTCAATGAAGATCCACGTATTGGTATAACCCCCACAGCTTTAGACCTAATGAAAAGAAACAAACACAATACTTCCGACGCACAGTGGTTCAGAATCATTTTCCTGGTCAAAACTCTGTAACTTTTGAACGGACAGAGATATTTTCATAATTATTTTTTTGTTCGACAGATTCAGCTTTTCTACACACAAAAAATCAACGGGTCTAGCAGTTGCAAAGGAATTCAAGGTCAATGTTAAAAATTTGATGTTCTTCATATTTTCCATCAAAATATGAGTGTTTTTGAGTTTTTCATATGTTCTAACTATTTAAAAAAGGTCAAACCCCAATCAACAAACCACAAAATTACAAAAAATTATTTTTTTTTGAAAAAAAAAAAATATTTATATAAATAAATTTTTTCCAAATTTAAAAAAACACTCCTTTGGTTTTCACAAAACTCATATAACTATTAAAAATAACTTATACGTATATTAAAAAAATTGCATTTGTGTAGAAAAGCAGTAATTTATATGTGAAACGGTATGGAAAAAACACATATTTTTACGTATGTAATTTCAAAAAATTTAAAAAAGTGTTAAGCGGACGGTTACAGAAGTTTATATAAGCTGAAAGAGGATACTCTCGGGCATCATTTTCTGAAAAGTGAACTTTGTTCCACGCTGTTTCCTAAAAGTTCTAGTCCACTAAACTTGGAATTTCACTAAAATTTAGTACCTGAGGAAAAGTAAAATAGCTTACTTCGTGTAAACGCTAAGATAGTTTAGTAAAATCAATAATCCTATCTACGTAACAAAAAATTAACACAATATCTGTTATATATTCTGAGAAATATTTTTATTTTTCTCCAGAAATTTGCTAAAAATTACGTATTTTCCAAAATTGGGAAACCTTTTTCGTCTTTAGGAGCACGCCACACCTTCGAATATTTTAATCTAATTTTTGCTTTCCTTAGTTTCAATATGTGTACTATCGAATCCCATATAGAAATTAACAATTGGTTGCAACAAAAAATGGGAGTTTTGGTAAGGAAAATCGATTTCTGAACCACTGTGCGACGTATATAGGGGTATTTTGAGCATTTTAACCAACTTCTAAGGAAGTATAGATTTATCCCGAAAACATTGTACCGTTTTAACCTGGGCCGCATAAAAAACATGATACCAACAGTTCAAAAACAATTCAGATGAGAACTTAAAATTAACTCTTTCTAAACTTTGTGTGGGAGATACCAGGAAGAGAGGTCCAATGTAGTCGCTATTCGGATATAATTCGAGGCTGTTAGAAATAATACAATGTACAACGTTTTGACCACATCGGGTTTCCCATCCTATTACGTACTACCCAATTTAGTTGGTACCGGCAGGCTTTTTTTGATATTTTGGGCCATTATCTCAGGAAGTATGGACTTGCCCCGAACAGGGCCTACAAGAAGAACTTTTTGGAAAAAAATTAAAACGATCCGCAAGCTGTTAAACTGCACTTCTCTTAAATTTTGTGTGGGAGGTTCTTGAAGGATGGGACAGATAAAGTCCATATTGCAATCTGATAGATGACTTGATGAAATAATACGATATGCATAGTTTGGATCAATCAGAAACTCTCTGCGAGAGTTATTTTGAGAGTTTGGCAAATTAGTTGGTTCGGTCAAGGTTTCTTGGAGCTTTCAGGTCATTATCTCTGGAAGTATGGACTTACATCCGAAAAATTGTACCATCATAAAGGGGGCCGCAAGGACAATCTGCTGAAAAAAATCAAAACAATCCGAGAGGAGCTCTTAAGCTTCGCTTTTTGCGAATTTTGTGTGGCAGATAACCGACGGATTGGACCGATATAGTCCTGAAGGTAATATTACCATATACAAAGTTATAACCAATTCGGTAACTCCCTTCGAGTATTATCATGCGCAACATTTTATAGAACATTTTTGAACTTTCATGACAGTGGACCTATATGGCACATCTTCGTATTTGAACTTAGTTTGGACAAAATATTACGAATGTCAAATTTTGGACCCGACCGTTTGCTTCGTTCGAGAGTTATTGTGCGCACCAGCCAGACAGACAGGCGGACGGACATTGCTCAATCGACTCAAAATTATCTGAAACAGATGTCGTGCAAACATACTTGAGGTCAAAACCCATTATTTCGATGAGGCACATTTGTGGTCCTTTCAAATTGTATATGGTAATATTCAAAAAAGTTTTGTAATCTATGAAGTTGAGGTTCACCATTTAGTAAGTCGCGCACTGTAAATATATTTTATACAATATGAATATATTTATATTAATTGAACTGTTTTAGCGACGATCTCATAATATGGACCATAACAAATAATTTACACGGAAGCTGTGTTAGAGGTAATACAAAAAAGTGGTAAAAATGTCTTGAAGTAAACATTTTTTTGTGTTCTTTGTTGATTTATAGTCAAACCACGCAACATTTAGACCTGTGCTCAAAAAAACAATTAAAGAATACACCTTAAGCAACATAGTTCTAATGTATGACTTTTTTATATAAAGACTGCATCGCCTTAAAATAGATGCTGACATTTTGAAGTTTTAATTTTTTGTGTTTTTTTTCTTGTAATTAGAGGGTGCAACCAGATAATAATCTGAACTAATTATAGGAAGCCGAAAAAGGGGTAGACCGAAAACCACATGGACAATTTCAACGATATCAGAAATTAACTCTATGTCCAACGGTCTTGGAAGATCCTTTAATAACATTGCAGAACTGAGTGAAGTAGCTACAAACCGGCAGAGATGGAGACAATTTATAGACAGCCTATGCCCAGTATAGAGGCAGATCGTTATCACAAGACGACGAGCAAGGCGTTATATATATGTATATATAATTATAGGATTGTAGAACTCGAGATTCCACGTCGTTTGACGTACATGTCATGAGTGTGCTCCGTATAGTAAGTAAGACTTCTAGTAATAGGAGTCCAAAGGCGAAAATTTGGTGCGTAAATTTTCTTAAAACACCTATTTTTTGGCTTTAAAATTTGCAACTGTCCTACACGTACCCTTGAACACCGCGTAATTTTAGTTCTTTAGGCGATGGACCTAATGAGCTATTCCGCGAATCCATCCACTAAAACGGTAGATATAGATACCTTGAAAGTCGGAATATCTACAAAAATAGTTACATTGACGTATTTTTAATAGGCGGTTAATGAAATCGGTTGCACCTTAAAGGTTTTTTGAATAGTAAAATGCAACTGATGGGACACTTTGGCCGCTGAATGAAACGTGGGAAAATCCATACATATTGATAGAGATGCACTCGCTGTATCGGAAGAGCACATGCACCTCAACTGATTTTAACGAATTCGCGAATTATGTTGTATGTTTTTCTTTGTTTGTAATTTGAATATTACTCCCTATTTCTTAATTCTACAGCTTATCGCAAAAAAAATTTTCTTTTGACATTCGATTTGAAAAATTTAAAAAAAAAATGCGAGCACATCTACGATTTTTGGTATAGAGGTTAAGGAAAAAATTTTGGTTTCAGATCCTACACCATAGCCCGTACAAACCTCTTAAAAATAAACAATAAATTGAAAATATCTACAGAATCTAGACAATGCATAGAAAAGTATGAAACCGAATGTATAGAATGTGACAACAAAAGAGTAAAAACTTATTGTTAAATATTATTCCAAATACATTTTTTAGGAAATTAGTTAAAATCATTCGATACGCATTCGCTTTTGGATACAGCGAATCCTTCAATATGTGATCATATTTCGATGTTTCTCTCAGCAGCCAAAGCATACGATTTCCGTAGCACACATCAAAAATACGTCAATATACACATTGTATACATTCTACTCGTATTGTTGGTAAAAACCCATATTACTCGCGTATTTCTATAATTTTTGACATGCGCAAAAAAAAAAATAAATTCATGCGGGGTTCAAAGTTAATTGGCCTTTATATTATAATTACTAGGTTGCTGTAAGGAGCACACTCATGAGATATACATTAAACGACGTAAACTCGCGAGTTCTATAATCCTATTATGGGTTTTGAATATTATCTTGTTGCGCGTCCGGATTATTAAAATATTCAAAAAAAGCCCGAAATTAAGGCTTCAATTTTAGGTGGATGCAGGTGATATACCGAAAAATCATATGTACACTAGAAACATGTTGCTCAAGGAGTATTCTTTAAGTATTTCTCATAGGCATAGAAACATGTTGCCCAAGGAGTATTCTTTGAGTCTTTCTCATAGGCATATAATGTATGTATATATAATGTAAGGTTAAGCCAGAAACACAGTGCAACAAAATTTTTTTTTTTCAAAATGATGGGAAAAAACCTAGTAGTGTATCTGCGTTCGGAAAGTAACCAAAGTAGGTGGAACATATTCCGCCCATTTCCATTTTTTTTTCGAAAAATTCGAGTTAAGATATTATGGAGTCCTTGCATTTTAGGTATATATTGTCGCTTGCAACTTTACAGAGCAGGATGTGGGCAATATTGTTGTTAAAAATTTTAACCCACAAAACAAAATTTGTTCCACGAAACAAAATTTTAGAGAGATTACGTCAAAGACAAAATGTTCTTCGTCAAATTTCACTATGGGTCACTAAAGAAATTAAATGGATATTTACATTATATATCAAAAAAATAGCAGTATCAATTTTGCTGAAAAAGCATGAAAATATTTCCAAATTTTTTTGATGAAAATTTGTTCCTTCTTTTTTCGAGTTGATACATGAAAGTAATATGAAGCTTGGTTTTAGGTGAAAAGTGTCAAAAGATGAAACATTCTACACAACATTTCACTATGAGTTTTAGAATAAACCATATATCTAGCTATGCAATTTCCTTAAGAAAATTAGATTTCAAATGTATATATGGTAACATGGGGCGGCTTCGCCACTGGGGCGCCTTCGCCAGCGCCGATTTTCTTGATAACTATAACTGCTAGAGAAATGCCGTTAAAGGGAAAATTGTGAGTTAAACGAAGATCTTTCATCTCCCATTAATTGGCAATTCTATCAAATATATGATTGCTGATGCACGCGGTTTCATGTTTTTGGGGTATTGCGAAAAATATTCATGGTAGGTATATTTTGCGATATCTTGTATACCTTTTGCGATATCAAAATTATCTTTTATACCGTTAATAGACAACTACTGAAGAATATAAATCCAAATAATTTGCATGATAAAAGTAATTACAAATGTCAATATATTCATATTATGAACTATATAGGGGGTGGGGCGGCTACGCCATGATAGGGGTGTTGTGGGTTAATGTGAGAAATATGTCAGGTTTAACTTAAATTGTTTATGCTATTGATATACCACGCTATAATGTGAAGTTAAAATCAAATATTGTGCTAAACCTATCTAATTTGGCAAAAATTTCATTTTTATGCCTTAATTCAAGGTACCTACTTCAATTAACGGCTAAAATATGTTTCTTTTTGTAAATTTTAGAATAATTTTTGATTATTAAATAGCAAACATGTTCCTTTTATGCATAATGTTGATATTTGAGGAGGAAGTATGGTAAATTCCAGTTTTAGAGTCCGTTGATATATGTCCTATGTCGATGGCGAAGCTACCCCATGGGTGGGGAGGCTTCGCCACCTTTTAGACATTTTGTAAATTCTCAAACATAATATTTTAAAAGCAAAATTATAATCATTTATATATCAAAACTTATAGTCAAGATATGCTAATATTCTTACCAAAAATAATATTTGGAAAAACTTTAATGATGTCGATATGAGAACATTTTGAAAAAAACGTGGCGAAGGCGCCCCATGTTACCATATATATTAGGATGAAATTATATGTTTTAATTTTGGACTGTTAATTTTACATAATTCCATACTGGAGCCAAATATAGCAAAATCCTTTACTTTTTGGGAATATGGTTAAAAAAGAAATGTTCCAAATGAAAATTCATTATAAGAGTCTGAATAAAAGAAATCTGTAACCATAACATATAACATCCTTCGCGGCCCTTGTTTTTGATATAGACTTTAGGGCCATATTTTACAATTTTTATCCAGATTGTCGTTGTGATTGGACACTATAAATATCTTATTGATAGTTTTTGGTTATAAATTCATACAGAAGATGTTGTGCGCTCCATTTAAACAGCTTTTGAAACATTGGTTGCTTATATAGTATGTGAAAATACGTGAGAGGTTTACGTCTATGGTGAAGTGAAAATATAGATGTCAGGTGGGTACTCACATACACGATTTGCCGTGGTCCAAAGTAATACAATGATGGGAGTAATTGCTGCTTTGGCTTATCCTAACTAACGTACTTTTAAATTAAAAGTACTAAAATATATGCAATTTTACAATGTCCGATCCGAGCTTTTTATTTTTTGAAATATATATTCACCACAAGTATTTCAAAAATGTTTATACGGAGCCCACAACACCTTCCGTATGAATTTAGAACGAAAACCCATCAATAAGATATTTATAGTGTCCAATCACAACGACAATCTGAATAAAAATTGTAAAATATTTCCCTAAACCCTATGTCAAAAATAGGGGCTGATAAGAGTGTTATATGTTATGGTTACAGATTTCATTTACTCAGGGACTCATAGTGAAATTTGATTTGGAACATTTCTTCTATTAACAATATCCCCAAAAAGTGAAGGATTTTATGAGATTTTGATACAGCTGAAATTCTGAAAATTAACAGTACAAAATGAAAACAAATAATTTAATCCCAAAATATAAAAATTTGTAATTTAACTTTCTTAGGGAAATAGTATACCTAGATATATGATTTATTCTGACATTCATAGTGGAATTTTATGTAGAATTTTTCTTCTTTTGACACTTTTCACCTAGAACCAAGTTTCATATTACTTTCACGCATCAAATCGAAAAAAATACGGAAAAATTGTTCATAAAAAAATTGGGATATATTTTCATGCTTTTTCAGCAAAATTGATACTGAAATTTTCATGATACATAATTTAAATAGACATTTCACTTCTTTGGTAACCCATAGTGAAATCTGACGAAGAATATTTTTGTTATTCTTGCTACGACCGTGTTGTTGTAATTTATTCTTCTGTGTTTTTATATGTAAAATGGGCTTTTTCGTAAACTCTTGACCGAACAAGCCCGTTTTACATATAAAAACACAGAAGAATATTTTTGTCTTTGATGCCATCTCTCTAAATTTATGTTTTGTGGGAAAGTTTTGAACAATCTCAGATAAGGTCCGACTCTAACCCTAAAACGTGTTTTTAATTTTTAGAGATTCCTAGCGATTAGAAAAGATTTACAGATTTGGTGTGTTCTGAGACCTATAGAGTAACATTTTATGACGAATAATTTTGTAGAATATTTGAATTTGATATGATCACATTTTAAAGGAGTTTTTGAAAGATTTTCGAAAAAGGACCATAATGACCCTTTTGATGAAATTAAATTTTAACAAAAAATATCCCCATATGCTCCTCAGAAAAGTTGCCAAAGACTCTATATACCTAAAATGCGAGGATTCCAAGATATCTTACCTCGAACATTTCGAAAAAACTAGAAATGAGCGAAAGTTGCCCCGCCTAGTTTGGTTACTTTCCGACTTAAACTTTAAAAACGTGTCTCATATTTTTATCTCCACTTTCATCATATACTCTGTTTTCCTTGTAATTTGTTGGTTGTCGCACAGTGAAATCGGAAGGGAACATAAAAAATTTGTTGGCTTCAACCCATTTTTACCTATTTCTCTACATTGATGCCAACACAGGCTTCTACGTAAATCAATTTTAATGATCGAGATTATGGGATTCCTCCTAAAACACTACATATTAAGGAATTTCAGAATATGTTAACAGTTCGGGAATTCTGAAAGGGTCAAACTCGTGTTCATCGATTGTAAAACATTTTTGGTTTTTATCATATCCATAATTTGAAATAATATATCAACAATGAGTTTTCCATTTTTTTGGTGGTGTAAGATTACTGTGCTCGTAGTAATTGTAATAAACGATATTTTATATTTGCAGAGTATGTGAACCCCCGTCCAGTCGTCTCCACCACTTTACTTTTTTAGGGACATCCAAATTACTTAGACACAATTTCTGTATCTGTTATCGTTCTATTGATATATGCATTGATAGAGCATATACACACATTATACGCGGAATACATACAATTAATATATCCTTCTTATATGCTCTGGAACTTTTAGAAGAATTCTTTTAGTAGCGTATAAGTACCAAACACGCAACCAGTTTAATATTTTATAGACACAAAATAAATGCAGATGAATAAATATGATTTATAAATACGTTGATATTCTTTGCTGGGAATATTCTCAGCGTATATTTTTGTTGTTTTGTATCAACATCATGATTTAACCCCTTTTCTGCTTCGCTGCAATCAGCTAAATGTGTTGATGATATATTAGAGGGTGTTTAAAAAACAAAGATATACAACATCCTATAAAACTAACAACACTCACTCTGCACTAAAAGATCTCATACACACTTGGCTTTATACAACCTCTCGAATATCTCCACCCTTGCAGGCAAATACACAAACTTTCTTGTACAACATTGTCGTGGCAAAATCCAATAGAAACCATCCGCACAAGTGTACACGACACACACATACTCAAATACAATGTGAGTACGACATTGCACAGATGATGCTCGGATTATAATAAATTGAAAAAGTTATCTTTTTCTCACTGTATAAATCAGATAAATTACTTACTGTCTTTTAGACGATTTCATAATCCAAAACTTTTATCTAAGCTCTTTTTTTGTTAAAGACATACCATCGAGAACATTACCACTACCGTTTACTACCAAATACTATTTGCCAAGTCATCGGTACATGACGAGATACGATTGTATCCGTGATGCAGTTGACTGGAAAGGGTCCCATGTGTGTGCGTGTTATTTTGTCGAATGGAAAGTGTAAATGTGTTTGAAGAACTGAACCTGCATGTATGTACACTTGATATGAATATAACTCCATTTATCTTGATCTTCAGAATTATTTACGAAACAAAAAAGGTTAAGTCATCCAAAGAAACTTACATTGTATAAGAACACAAGTGACCAGAATTTTCCTTAAATATTATAAATAAAAGTTACAGACATTACCTGTACGCGGAGAGTGGGTTTGTTGAAGAGACTTCCCACAATATGTGGTTTTAAATTTAACTTTTTCTAAGAAAACATCTCTTAGTTCTGCTATTGGCTCATTTTTAGATGAAATAGATTTTATTGGAGTTACTGAAAAATGCAAGAATGAATCAAGTTAGATGCGTATAATCTCGCTATTGTGATGTGTCATTACCACTCTTCTTATTTGTTTGTATTTATACTCTTTCCTATTTGTCCTCTTATATCATATTTTCTTTTATATCAAATATTGTACAAGTTGCGACACAGGTGTATGTTCTAAATCTAAAGAGCAATTTTAAAAACCAAACTTAATTGTAGTTCTAAGACGAACATCAAAAATTTTATGAATATTTATACAGTACAACAAGTATTTAGGCGATACTTGCACTTGTAGATGTTGAGAAACTGGTAGTGTACGTAAAATGAAGCACTTAGAGGTAGTTTACAATACCTATCAATGTCATATGTGCTGAAATTTTCCATCGTTATACAGTCGCTAATGTGTTCAATATTGGAAAATTTCTTTACGCCATTTACTTTTTGCGCCACACCACAGTGGTTTAGCTTGTATGGGAGAGAGCGACAAAAATACTTCTAATCGAGATATCGATTTGAAAATCTCTAAACTCGTAGTGACTAGAAGATAATTTTCCCCAAAAATCGTCAGGATTGGTCCACTTTTAGGTATAGACCCCCCATAACGGTACTTCCAGTTTTTTATTAATTTCAAGATTTTGGCTATATTTTCAAAGTAAATTCGCTGTAATTTGACATTTTGTGTTCTTTGTTGGTATTAAACATCTTGCGTAAGTCCATGGTCGATAGAGGTCCATGTTGTGGTATATCCCCTATATAGACGTACCTCCCGTTTTTTATAATTTCACGATTTTGGCCATATTTTCCAACAGCACATTGCTGCAATTTGGCATTTCGATTTATAATCTGTATCAAACATTCTTGCAAAAATTCATCCACATATTTCGCATATTTAAGTATTTGGCCTAAATTTTTTACAAAAACGTTTGTAAAAATCGTGACATTTTATGAATTTGTATTCTTGACAAGGATTAACTGGTAACAAGTATCAAAAATATGAGGCACAGAATATTCTTACTAGGAGGGTTAACATATGGACCAAGGGCGTACAAGATTATATTATATGTAAACAATGTCCTATAGGTCTCAAACAGGGAATATCTGGAAACTAAGATGTTTTATGAGACTTTAGGTTCGCGAGGATATTTCGATTAGGAGAGTTCCCAGACCGACTAAAAATGTACCAGGATATATAAACAGTAAACAAGTTGCCAATTTAACCATTTCACGTTGTTTAGTTTTCTGTGTGGAGCTTAAATCTACGACAGGCCTTCCGCGTTTTTACATTCACCGGCAGATAATTCTTGAAGTGGCATGTATGTTTCAAAAATAATGGTGTTTTTATAGCAAGCCAATTCGCATGATGTTTATAAATTTTTTTGTTCTCTTGTTCTGTATCTAAATGTTTTAAATTCCTTTGCAGAGATAGAGAATACGATCTTAGACAACTTAGATAAATAATATCCCGCAACATCACCTGAAGTCTTGCTATAATTTCCTCGAATACCGTCCGTCCCATGCTGGCAGTGACAAAATCTTTTGAACACCATATTTCAAAAACATACAAATTTGAAAACACACATTCATACTGTAATCCTAAAAACATCATTTTTTATAAAATAAGATCGAAACAAAATGCAAAACAACAACACCGATTGCTTGAAAACAATCAAAAACCCTTATACTAAACATTCACAAAACTCCGAGTATACTCAGTATAATGAAAACTGAATTTCGCTCGGCAACTTTCGGCAGACGAGATAATTTTTTTTTTATTCTGGACACTTACGAACATTTAAATAAAAATAACGTGAGGATCCTAGAGGATCCAAGGTACTAAACGTCTATTTCGTTTCATAATCTTTATATATAAAACTCAATTGTCGTTTGTTGGTAATTGAATCAGTTGAAAACGGCTGGAGCGATTTGGATAATTTTGTGGAAATGTTAGTCATAGTCCAGTTTAGGTTTTTATGCAAAGAAAAATTGGCCACGCCCACTATTCTGCCCACTTTTATAAATATGTTATATCTACGAAACTACTCAACAGATTTTCCTGAAATTTTCAGGGAACGTAGAGTGATGCCCCCTGTTGAAATAGGCTACACATTTGATTGAATTTCGGATCGGGCGGGGTACCTCCCCTATGCCCTATTTTTGTAAAACTGCAATATTTGCAACAATTACAAATGTATCGCTTTGAAAATTAATTTCCGAGTCAATGGCGATTGTGTCTCCGACCTCACGTGATTATTTGGGGCATTAAGACTGGACAACGCCCACTTTTTTAAATATGTTATATCTACGAAACTACTGAATCGATTTTCCTGAAACTTTCAGCGAATGTACAGGGTTGGTCCCCGATAAAAATAGGCTACATATTTTTTGACTTTCGGATCGGGCGGGTACTTCCCCTATGCCCTATTTTTGTAAAAATGCAATATTTGCAACAAATACGAATGTATCGGTTTTGGAATTTATTTGCGAGTCAATGGCGATTGTGTCTCCAACCTTACGTACTTATTTTGGGACTTAAAATCCGACCACGCTCACTTTCTAATTAGGTTATATCTACAAAACTACTGAAGGGATTTTCAAGGAAATCGCGATTTGTCTAAACTTTTAAATCTTTAAAAATAAAAATCAAACGTCGTTCGTTGGTCATGGCATCAGTTGAGAACGGCTGGACCGATTTCGATATTTTTTTATGCAAAAAAATGTACGCCCACTTTTTTCAATTCTCAATTTTTATCATTTCTATATATTTCTAATAATATATGAATATACCTTAATATTTGTAACAAATAATGATATATAATTGTATTGGTCGCTTATATTCGAGATCGAATATGCAAATAAAGAAGAAGATCATTTCTACAAAAACTACTGAACCGCTTTTCCTGAAATTGCCAGGGAATGTACAAGGATGGCCCCCGCTTAAAATAGGCTACAAATTCAGTTGAACTTCGGAAGGGGGCGGGGTACTTCCCCTATACACTACGTTTTTAAAAATGTTATATTTACAATAATTACGAATGTATCTATTTCGGAAGACCTTACCCACTTTTTAAGGATCGAATGACTTGACCACACCCACTTCTTAAAATATGTTACATCTACAAAACTACTGAACCGATTTTCCTGAAAATGTCAGGGAATGTACGGGCATATTTTCTTGAATTTTGAAGGGGACATATTTGAAAGAAACGCCTTACCTTTATGAATAAAAATCAAATGTTGTCATAACCCAACTTAGGTTTTTTTGGAAAGAAAAGTTTACCACGCCCCCCGAAAACAGGTTACATATTTTATTGAATTCCAGAGGGAGCGGGGTACCTCCCCTATGCGATATTTTTAAAAAACGTTATATTTGCAAATTATGCATGTATCGGATTAAAAATTTATGGATTAATCTACAATCTAGGTACTTCTTTAGGGCCTATAGGCCCGACCACGCCTGTTTTTTTTAATATGTCATAACTCCAATACTACTGAAGGGATTTCCATAAAATTTGCGACAAAAGCTCAATGTTTGCCGTTGTTATGTATATATTATGAATTTCGGAAGAGGTGTGGTACCTTCCCCATGCCTTTCTGTTAAACGCTATATATAAGCCAAATGTATGATTATATCGGTTTCAGCATACATTTTGGTAGGCAATGAAGTTGTGTGCACCCTAGGTACATATTTGGAGCCAAAATACCGGACCAGGCCTACTTTTCTAAATATGTTATATCTTGAAAACTGATGACCACGCCCACTCTTTTCAAAACATTGTTTTTCCAAAATTACTGAACCTAATATTCAGAAAATGTTCAGGAATGTCCCGTGGTCCAAAATGCTATATATTTGTAGACGAATTTCGGGGCCTATTATTTTATAATCGCTATATTTGCTAAAGTTATGAGTGCAACGGGTTGAAAATTAGTTTTCGAGACAACGGTGGTTGCGCCCCCGATCAAGAAAAACTATATATTTACAAATTTACTTGAATGGTGAGGTTCAACGGTCCATCAGCCATGAAAAGTCTCAATAAGCGGGAGAATTCGATTTAACCACTTTTTAACCTTTAAAATTAGATCGCTTTAGGATAAAGACAGGGACATGGACGATAATAAATCCTAAAAAGCATAAATTGCCGAAAAAATCCGACAAAGTCCGTAAGAGAAAAGAAAGGTTACAGACAAAAAATCCTTCTCGGTTTGACAATAGACCGAAGAAGTGAAGTAGAAAATACCTATTTTTGAATTTTCAAGCATAAAGTCGATAAAAAGTTGTCATTACGACGGGCCAGCAACGCGGACCGGGGTCTGCTAGTATTAAATAAAAAACACTCACAAAAATACATTTCAAAAGAGATCAATTTGACTACAAAATAAAGATACAACTTTATGATGTTATAAATTAAAAACAATAACAATACGATTAACTTTAACTTCCATTTCTTACTATAGCAATTTTACACATTACGTTTTGTGATATCACTTGTAACTTGTCAGTACTTTAATGGAAATTTCAATGTCTCAATTTTTTTCAAATGGAAATGCTCACTTCTGTGGCTCTGCTTTAGAAAGTACCGTTAGAAATTGTAAAAAGAAAGCCGGAATACTAAAGTTTGATGTCTCTACGATATATTTAAATAGTTACAATCATAATTTGTAGGCATCGATTTTTGTATTTTTGTCGCGGGCTGGGACCACAGTGCACACCAGGAAGAATGCAATAAATGGTCTGTTCCTTTACTTTTGAAAGTGGTAAAACCGGCAAAAGTAGCAATAGTTGTAATCTGGTTCCATATGAATTGTATGGTGTCTGAAGTAAAGGAACGCTTTTCGAGTAAAAAGTTGTAAAACTTGAAGATTCTTGCACGTAAAGGAACAGAGCTAAAATTACGTCTCCACATTGCCTGCGTGGGTAGATATGGATTTTTTTTATTTCGTGCCATATGACATTGATAGCTAGTGTAAACTACCTCTTAGTTAAATAGACGTAAACGTGTATATATAGGAACAGATCTAAATCCGCTATGCAGAAATCAAAGAGGAAATTCGGTTATACCTGATGCTGATCATCATCTGTCATCGAATGCAAAGCAATGGTAATTCATTATCGTCTACACTATTTTTACATGTAATTCGTATTATTTTAGATTGAATTCGTATTATTTCATTTGTAATTCGAGGATTCCATTTGTAATTCGAAGCATTTTTATTGTAATTTGAAAATTCCATTTGTAATTCGTAACATTTCAATTGTAATTCGAGAATTTCATTTGTAATTCGAAGCATTTCAAGTTTAATTCGAATTATACCATTTGTAATTCGAATTGTTCCATTTGTAATTCGAATTTGTCCATTTGTAATTCGAATTACTTTATTTGTAATTCGAATTGTTCTATTTTTAATTCGAATGGTTTCATTTGAATAATAAGTGGGGTCCGATATGGGCAACAACGGATTATAAACTTTATTTTTTCCAATACAGTAGTAGGCCTAGCAAAATTCCAACTTTTGTAAAAATTTAAACAAAAATTAGTTGCATAAAAATCGTCGGTTAAATTTGTGAAAAATTTTACGCCTTCATCCAAAATGGATTTTAAGGATTTATGTGCCATTTGTCACCGTAATATGAACCGCGGAAAAATAAAAAATATTGTGGCATGTGGACATTTTTTTCATGCACATTGTGTTGAGCAGTTGCAAACTGAACTTTGAAATTTCTACAATTATATTATGGCTGGAAGAAAATCCAACGATTACATTGAGAGTTATTAAAGAGCGTGTTTACAGCCATTTTTCAAAAGTGATATCAACTTCGACTGTATTCAATATGCTGCATGGACAATTTTATTCCACAAAAAAGTGTCATTATCAACCACAGGAAATGAACAAATGAAAATGGATATTCGCCGAGGTTCATTTCGGGCTGCGGATGCGATTGAGTGAATGAGCTCGGTTCTTGACAAATGGGAGGAACTGGGTAACGATTTATATGATTTAGTAGTCGTTTGTGATAACTCCCCTTATCACAGCAAATTTGAAGAGGTTTTGAAGAATCGACTGCACTTTTATTAAGGTTGGGACCATATTCACCCGAACTAAATCCGATAGAGACCATATGGTCAAAAATAAAATGTCATGTGAAAACAAATACTCAAGTTCCTCCAAACATGGGCGAACAACGGTTGCAATATATGGAAGAGCTGGTTCGGAACGCTATTAAATGTGTTAATGTAGGTGAACTAGTTTCATATTTAGAAGATATTCCAGTGGGATGCTAAATGCTTTTATTTATAATCCATGTCCAATTGTTTATTATAAAATTGTATTACTACCGTCATTTTATTTTAAATTATTATTTTTATTATATCTTAAATACCTCTGTTTTCATTATAGTATTATTATATTTTTTTCTCATGATAATCGCCATTTTTGTCTTTATAATTAATTATTTTCAACAAAATCTAAAAATTAGTTTTCAATATTTTTTCTTAATATCATATCTCTTTAGTTTCCAACACAATGAGAACAATTTGTTTATTCATATTCCCAGCCAGCATTTTTTGAAAATTTTAATCAAATTCGAGTCTTTTTTGATCCGACTGCACGATTAAAAAGCTAGAATATGAGCTCATTTTCTGATCATAAATGACTCCTTTGTCGGCAGGAAAACGTAACCTCAGGCGACTCTTCTAAACAAATCACAAATGAGTCTTCCTCTGCATTAGTTTCGAGTCATTTTTGCCCATTTTCTGATGGTATATAAAGTCTTTTTCGAGACGTATTTTAATCATTTATTGGTGATTTGTTGATTAATTTGGGACTCTTTTTCGAGTCTTTTTTGAGTCATGTTTATTATCGTTTATGAGTCTTTAGGCAGTCATTTATGAGTCTTTTTATAAGACGAAAACATTAAAAGAATTTTCTTTTTATTCTTCTTTTTTTTTTGTTCTTTCCTTTGTTGTGTTGTCTTTTCTGCTTTGCTATGACTTTTAATTATCCCCTTTACCTGAACATGTGGTGTGTTTGTCTATACTCTTAATATTATACGTTACATTTATATCAAAGTTTTGTAGAAAGTGTATATGAGAATTATTTTCAACAAAACAAAAATAAAACAAAACAATCAGTATTTAATCACCTATCTGTTAAAAATATCATCAGAAGATACATAACTATAATCACTTTTTCAAACACCTGGATGACCATTTTTTGATTAAGCATTTTTCAATCTTCTGATGATCGAAATGTGACAATAAATAACGAAAAAAATAGTCACATTTTAAACGCCTAAATGATTTATTTGTTATTACTAAACATTTGTTGTTGTATTATAATTTGAACTCTTTTCAATCGTTACAGGGAGTCACTTTCGAGTCCCTTTCTGATCATACAAGCGACTTAATCATTTTTTGATCACCAAAAGGACTCTAAAATGACCCCTCAATGTGATTTTTGAAAAAACAATCTTCCAAATCCCAGCCAGCATTTTTTGAAAATTTTAATCAAATTCGAGCCTTTTTTGATTCGTCTGCACGATTAAAAAGCTGGAATATGAGCTCATTTTCTGATCATAAATGACTCCTTTGTCGGTAGGAAAACATAACCTCAGGCGACTCGTCTAAGGAAATCACAAAAGAGTCTTTCTCTGCATTATTTTCGAGTCATTTTTGCCCATTTTCTGATGGTATATAAAGTCTTTTTCGAGTCGTATTTTAATCATTTATTGGTGATTTGTTGATTAATTTGGGACACTTTTTCGAGTCTTTTTTGAGTCATGTTTATTATCGTTTATGAGTCTTTAGGGAGTCATTTATGAGTCTTTTTATTAGACGAAAACATTAAAAGAATTTTCTTTTTATTCTTCTTTTTTTTGTTCTTTCCTTTGTTGTGTTGTCTTTTCTGCTTTACTATGACTTTTAATTATCCCCTTTACCTGAACATGTGTTGTGTTTGTCTATACTCTTAATATTATACGTTACATTTATATCAAAGTTTTGTAGAAAGTGTATATGAGAATTATTTTCAACAAAACAAAAATAAAACAAAACAATCAGTATTTAATCACCTATCTGTTCAAAATATGATCAGAAGGTACATAATTATAATCACTTTTCAAACACCTGGATGGCCAAAAATAGTCACACTTTAAACGCCTAAATGATTTATTTGTGATTACTACACATTTGTTGTTGTATTTTAAATTGAACTCTTTTCAATCGTTACAGGGAGTCACTTTCGAGTCCCTTTCTGATCATACAAGCGACTTATTCATTTTTTGATCACCAAAAGGACTCTAAAAAGACTCCTCAATGTGATTTTTGAAAAAACAGTCTTCCAAATGCTAGCTGGGAATGCTGCCTGGGACGTTATTGTTTGTACGTGTATGTGTTTTGTATTTTAAAAACAAAAACCCAACAAAACATGAAATAGAATTCATTGCAAAGGAAAATTATTTGTTTTACGAATGAAAACATTTAACTCGCAGTCGGTCGCGGATTTTGTGTTTAAAATGTAATTTAGAACTCAACGTATTTGGGTAATACGGACGCTCAGAGAGCGTTGTTGTGGTAGGTTGGTGAATAATTTTTGTACGTCGCGCTGGGAGTTAGGTATAGCTGTAAAATAAAAGTAAAGTCTAGGTGGAATTTGTTTTTCATTTCAACACACTTCATATTTTTATTTATTTTATTTTGCTAATTGCTGGATTTAAAAATGGAGATGGGCGCGTGCCTAAAAAATTAGGCACGAACACGGAACAAAATTTGTATGCCCATTCACGCACAAACTACAAAAAAAGAGATATTCATATAGTTGTACAATTATTTGTTAAAAATATTCTTATGTACTTCTAAAATATACATTTTGCAAATTACTTATAAACTAATATTTACATATTCTTTTTTAAAAACATTATTTCCAGATGTGGAAAAAATCTCTCGCTCGCTGCTGAGCTGACGGGTATAGCCAAAATTTTCCTGGCTAATTGTTTTAACAATTTTAGATTAGACTCTTTCCAAAAGTTTAAAACATCAGTCTGGCTAGATACGGCACTCTCTTAATCCAAGCAAAAATTTGCATTGCAAAATAGTCCAGAATAAATAAAATGCATTTATTTCTTTATTTATTTATTTAAAGTTGTATTCACACACCACAAGATGTAAAAATCTTATATTAAGGTATGTGATATCATGATTGTAATTTACATTGGAATGATAGACAACATATTAAAAATTTATATATTTATGTTAACAATTACATTATCAGTTACAAAAGTATTTGTTAATATTGTTGACGGGGGTCACAATTAAGTAATTAACTAATATCAGAGTTGTACCTATTTTTGAAGTAATCAAACAGTGAATGTTTAAAAACTATTGCGTTGCTTATTATTTGAGTCGTGTTAGGCAATGAGTTCCATAGTCGAACGGAGTTAATAAAACAACATTAAGAACTTTATTATATTAACACAAATTATAAAAATTGTCCATCAATTTTAATCGTGACTGAGTTTGCTTCCTCTGCCCTGCGTTTTATGCCACCGCAATTGATTTCGATCCATCATCCAATGAGTTTTTTTATATTGTCCTCCACTCCAGTTCAGATTTCGAAATTAACTCCAACTCCACTCTAAAAATAATTAGAATTTCCGCAACTTTATTTTGTATTTCTTTATTTTTAACTAATATAATTTTAGACACTCTCTTCTGCATTTGAAAAAAAAGACTGCGACATATTTTGTAGGGATCAACAAATTGTCTTACATATAAGGATCTTTAAGCGAGTGCTTCTAAAATGTATCGAACGGAGTGCATTTTTCATAACTCCGTGTGGACTGCATCGAAGGATGTATTGAAATCATAACTCAATTAGAGAATTGTCCATTTTTCTTTTTCTTTTTGCCAAATTTGGATCCAAAAACTCTGAAAATTCGTGTAAAAGTGGCATTGTAATTTCCTGCTCATATTTAGAACACTCTACGTTCTCACTTTGTATATCAAGTAACATTGCTCTTACATTAGCTATTACGTCATTTCTTTTTTTATTCTAATTAAAAAAAATTATCTCCTTAAATGGCGAATATAAAAACATCACACATCAAGATGTGCCATTGCTGGTACAAAGCGTTTAAGCAATGTAAACAATCATTGCTTTCAAATCTTTCATTTTAGCTTTTAAATCTTTCATGAATTAGGAGTCAATGCTATCAATTGAGCAAACTTTCAAAAGTTTTTCAGACCAAACGGCAAAAGTGTGCATAGTAGGGTATTTTTCCGATCTTAATTTTTCGGAACACTCTTTGCATATTTTGAGAAACCCCAATAGAGGTTCTAGCTTTAAGTCAGATATACGATCCAACTCATTCTTTTCTAGCAAAATACTCTTAATATCATTCTGGACTTGGTATGCTCTCAAGCATAATATATGTTGAATTATATAATTATTTAGCTTCGAGTGTTTAAAATATCTTACAAGCTTTTTGAGCAGTCAATCAGTTTTCCCAATTCGGGAAGAGGATGTTTTTCAACAACATCATCCATAACTAAGTTCAAATTGTGGCCAGCGCAAGGTATACGTTTTAATCTTTGAAAATCCGAAACAACGTTGGAACCGAATTTAGCTAGATAAACAACTGATTTTCAAAGACAGTGTATCGCGTTAACCCGCTGAATTCTTTTTGTATTTGCTTCTCTCTCATGAACAAAACAAATGCCAAACAAACATCATCTTTTTGTTCTGGCCTCTGCATAACAAAACGGCAAAAACTACCAGACTACAAAAACTACAAAAATAATTTTAGGAAAACTACAGTTGGTGAATTTTTTGGTCGGTTTTATATTCATGTTCGATTTTTGCACGACCTCCAAAAAGGAGCCCAAAAATTTAGCACGACCGTGCCAAATAGTGCCGATCGCGTTTGGGCGTGTCGTGCAAAATCGTGCCTTGAAAAAAAGCACGATCACGCACGGCCAAAAATTTATTCCGGCACGACACGCACGAACACGGCGATTTTCGAGAAGGCACGCACACACACTATTCACGGCACGACACGCGCCCACCTCTAATTTGAACACCCGAACTTCTGCCGAGCACACTACACACTAGGCCACACACACGAACATTAAGGGTTATTTAAAGGTTTACATGTGCTTATGTGTGCACCGCCAACTGTTCTTTGTTTTTTAAACAAAAAGTACACGACCGGCGGTGAGCGTTGAACCCGCAAACCCTCTGCTTAGTAGTCGGACGCACTCGCTCTGTGCCACCGTACTCATAACCTAGTAAGTAGTAATATAAGTAGTTATTTTTGTTTACATTATTCTGTAATGGGTTACATAATGACTAACGGATCCGAATTTTTGCTGGGATAATACCCCTTACCACGTTATGAAGTTTGGCAGCGACATACATTCGTCAGCCTAGCATAGGGAAGATGAACAGAAGCACACGTACACATCGTGTGGCTTCGTTCTGTTGAGGCATTTATTGTTGTTTAACACAATACAAGAACAATGTTTATTTTTCACCTGTGAGGGTGCCCGGTACTGGTATATATATTTTCGAAGTTTCGCCCGATTTCATTTATTCGACTCAATAAACACAAAATTGGATAGACATTTTGACGAATTTTGGAAAATTTGAATAAATTTTAACAAATTATATTAAAATGGTTGTGGTGTAGGGTATAACAGTCGGCACTGCCCGACTTTGATCCTTTCCTTACTGGTTATTAATTAATTTAAATGCAAGAGTCAAATAAATTATTATTTATTTATTATTATATTATTCATTCAATTCTACGTCGATATAGGCATGCTTGCCCGTTTATAGAAATTACTCTTGCGTCGGAACAGAAAAAAACAAAAATAGCACCATACAAAATGACGCTTTAAGAAATGTTTAAATTACTATTTGTCATAGTTGCCGTACAAATTAGTAATTTGAGATTTTGTGTTTGCAGAGGTGGTAAATTTCAAATTTCTTTTACAAGTCCATTAAAAAAATTGTTTGCGAGCACATCCTCCATTTTTGGTACATGTGTTAAGAAAAAACCCTGTGCAAAGATATTAGCTTCGTTCCAGAACTAAAAAGTTTTTACACATTTAACACATTTTGAAAAATTTTCCCCGAAATGCGTTCCCGTACACCAAAAAAGTTGCAAAATGTTCACTTCTCTTTAAACAAAAATGGCGCTGAATGGCTCTCTCTTTAGAAACTTTTTACACGATAAATTTGAGCGAGCAAAAATGTGCAACATGTTTGCCGGCTTCAGATTGGCTGACACGCCGACTTTGACATTTGTTCCAGTTTTTTGACGTTTCAGTCATTTTTCCGTTCCCGTACATTTTGGAAGAATGAATGCGTTGAACTCATTTTTGACGGTTCTCTCTTTTGCATATTTTATCATTCAAAAAGTACTGGAACGGAGCTATTATGAATAAATCGATCACGGTGCCTCAAACGACATTTATAAGATTGCCGAAGATGAAAAATCTTGGATGTATGCCTATGAGCCCGAAACAAAACAGCAATCGACAATGGGGGTCTTCGAAGATGAGCCAAATACCGCGAAAGTTGTTTATGGAAAAACCGCTTAAAAGCAAATGATCGCCTGTTTCTTCGCCTAAGCTAACCATGTGGCTACTACAGGGCTTGAGGAACGTAAGACGGTTAATGCTGAGTGGTACGCTACAATTAACCTGAAGCCTATTGAGAAATTCGAAAAACGAAAAAGAGAAGACGAATCATTGTGCACCATGATAATGTGAGCTTTCACACATGAATTCAAGCTAGCAACTTTTTACTGGACAAAACGTGGAATTGATGAGTAATCCGCAGTACAGCTCTGACTTGGAACTCAATGGCTTCATTTAATTCCCACAAAGCAAGAAAAAAATCGTTGTTAAAAATGTTTCGGAGGTGTCTCAATCGGAGTGGAAAAAGTAATTCAACAATTGTTTTGAGCGCATGAAAAAATTTATAAATCATGCTGGAGACTACTTAAGAAAATAATAAAACTATTTTGGTAGGTAAATATTTTCGTTTTCATTGTTAGGACAGAAAGTTATCGAGCAGTATTAAGATTTTCGGCTGATTTCATTTGACGCATCAAGGGAGAAAAAATTTCTCCAAATTATAATGAAATCATATATTCGGCTCCGCCCTTCTTTAATTGATCCTTTCCTTGAGGAAAGTTATTGGTTACTGTGTTCTTACCAGTAGCTAAAATAAAATAACATCATTGCATTTACGCGTTATTCACGTTATTTATTTATTTTTTGTATGGGACATAGTACCCATTGGCAAAAACATTCAACAAGACACAGATTTTGTTTCCAGTTTGAACGGATGTTCAATGTGCCTGTAAGAGGAAATAGCACAGATCACATTCAGATGCCAGCGATACTTGATTCGATTAGAATAAATCTCAAATAAATGCTGTTTCCTATTGATAACACTGGGTAAGGGGGTTTACACCAATGGACTGCTTGCAGATTAACTACATCTGTAGCAAATCATGTATTGAATGTGGGGTACCTTGAACTTCGTAATATAGAAATATGCTTCACGCCAAACTTACAATTACTTATTACTTTTACAAGAAGTATTTTTACAGTGTTTTATTTAACTTGCTTTGGTGTCCGTTTAGTTCACATCTAGTAACTCATTTTTAACACACCAATCGAACTGAAACTTTGCCCATATGTGGTACTACCCGATTTCAGGTATTTTAAAGATTTTATCTTCATTATATGGGGGCTATACGTCAATCCACTAAAATTTTTTTCTATCTTTGTGCCTCGTTATATACCTATGTTTAAAATTTCTAGGCGGTAGATCGATTAGAACTATTTTTAGCACCCCTTTCCATATAAGTAGGACCACTGTGCATTGGTACACGTTTTGGTATAGCCCCAATAGAACGGTACCAAACGATTTTCGGTATATTGAAGGTTTTAGCCTAATTATCACACCGAAATGGTTGAAATTTAGTAATTATTCTTCGTTGGGGGTATAAACTTTCCCCCGGAAATTTGTCGGTACAAATCAACACCTTTATATAGACATATATAACAGTAGCTCCCGATTTTCGGTATTTTGAAGTTTGTAGCCACAAAATTCCACCGAAATGGCTGAAATTTGGTATTTAGTCTTTGTTGGGGGTATAAGGAAAGAAATTTGGCGGTATAGGTCCACGCCTTCATATAGCCCCAGCATGACGTAACCAAGAGCATAATCCCGGACGGATATATCCAAATTGTATTCATTGATTTCAACGCAAGTCCGAAATAACAACAACGACATTAAAACGGTTATGGGACCAAATGACCTGGGCAACACGAGGAACGAGAGCGGCGACCGACGCGTAGACTTTTGCTCACGACATATTATATAAATTGGAGGTACCAGATTTATAAACAAAGATATCCAAAAAAATATTTATGTGGCAATCCCCCGAAGGCAGAACTCGAAACCAAATCGACCACATCATAACTGGGTTCATTAATGGATGTGAAGACGAGACGAGGAGCAGACATGGATAGTGACCATCAATTCTTGGTTTTCACCAAAAATCATTAAAACAAAAATGCTGATGATATCATGATATTGGTAGTTATCAGCAAATTTTGCAATGTTTGTAAACAGTATCTTCTGTAAAAGAGAGTAATATGAAGTTAAGCTAATGAGGGAAAACTCCAGACTTAAGCAATCATATGACAATTTTAATTCATTAACCCGGATATGCCGACAGGCGTTAGCGTTATTCTGACTAATCTTTATATATAAAACTTAATTGTCGTTTGTTGGTAATTGAATCAGTTGAAAACGGCTAGAGCGATTTGGATAATTTTTTGTGGAAATGTTAGTCATAGTCCAGTTTAGGTTTTTATGCAAAGAAAAATTGGCCACGCCCACTTTTCCGCCCACTTTTATAAATATGTTATATCTACGGAACTACTCAATAGATTTTCCTGAAATTTGCAGGGAACTAGAGTGATGACCCCCGGTTGAAATAGGCTACATATTTGGTTGAATTTAGGATCGGGAGGGGTACCTCCCCTATGCCCTATTTTTGTAAAACTGCAATATTTGCAACAATTACAAATGTATCGCCTTGAAAATTAATTTCCGAGTCAATGGCGATTGTGTCTCCGACCTTACGTGCTTATTTGGGGCATTAAGACTGCACAACGCCCACTTTTTTAAATATGTTTTATCTACGAAAGTACTAAATCGATTTTCCTGAAACTTTCAGCGAATGTACAGGGTTGGTCCCCGATAAAAATAGGCTACATATTTTTTTACTTTCGGATCGGGCGGGTACCTCCCCTATGCCCTATTTTTGTAAAAATGCAATATTTGCAACAAATACGAATGTATCGGTTTGGGAATTTATTTGCGAGTCAATGGCGATTGTGTCTCCAACCTTACGTACTTATTTTGTGACTTAAGATCCGACCACGCTCACTTTCTAATTAGGTTATATCTACAGGGGATTTTCAAGAAAATCGCGATTTGTCTAAACTTTTAAATCTTTATAAATAAAAATCAAATATCGTTCGTTGGTAATGGCATCAGTTGAGAACGGCTGGACCGATTTTCGACTTGGGTTTTTATGCAAAGAAAATTTGACCATTCCCACTTTTTTCAATTTTCTATTTTTATCATTTCTACAAAAACTACTGAACCGATTTTCCTGAAATTGCCAGGGAATGTACAGAGATGGTCCCCGCTTAAAATAGGCTACAAATTCAGTTGAATTTCGGAAAGGGCGGGAAACTTCCCCTATACCCTACTTTTTTAAAAATGTTGTATTTACAATAATTACGAATGTATCTATTTGGAAGTTAATTTGCGAGACAATTGGGTTGTGTCTCCGACCTTACCTACTTTTTTAGGAACCACAGACTTGACCATACCCACTTTTTAAAATATGTTACATCTACAAAACTACTGAACCGAATTCGTGAAAATGTCAGGGAATGTACAGGCATATTTTCTTGAATTTTGAAGAGGGCATATTTAAAAAAACGCATTACCTTTATGAATAAAAATCAAATGCTGTCATAACCCAACTTAGGTTTTTTGGAAAGAAAAGTTTACCACGCCCCTAAAACAGGTTACATATTTTATTGAATTCCAGAGGGGGGGGGGTACCTCCCCTATGCGATATTTAAAAAAAACGTTATATTTGCAAAAATTATGTATGTATCGGAATAAAAATTTACGGATTAATCTACAATCTAGGTACTTCTTTGGGGCCTATAGGCCCGACCAAGCCTGTTTTTTTTAGTATGTCATAACTCCAATACTACTGAAGGGATTTCCATAAAATTTGCAGCAAAAGCTCAATGTTTGCCGTTGTTATGTGGGGTACCTTCCCCATGCCTTTCTGTTAAACGCTATATGTATAACCCAAACTTATGATTATATCGGTTTCAGCATACATTCTGGTAGGCAATGAAGTTATGTGCACCCTAGGACCGGACCAGGCCCACTTTTTTTAATATGTTATATCTTGAAAACTGATGACCACGCCCACTCTTTTCAAAACATTATTTTTCCAAAACTACTGAACCTAATTTTCAGAAAATATTCAGTAATGTCCCGTGGTCCAAAATGATATATATTTGTAGACAAATTTCGGGGCCTATTATTTTATAATCGGTGTATTTGTTAAACTTATGAGTGCATCAGGTTGCAAATTAGTTTTCGAGACAACGGTGGTTGTCCCCCGATCAAGAAAAAGTATATATTTACAAATGTACTTAAACGGTGAGGTTCAACGGTCCATCAGCCATGAAAAGCTAAAACATATAGGTCTAAATAAGCGGGAGAATTCGATTTAATCATTTTTTTAACTTTTATTATTAGATCGCTTTAGGATAAAGACAGTGACATGGACGATAATAAATCCTAAAAGGCACAAATTGGCGAAAAATCCGACAAAGTCCGTAAGAGAAAAGAAAGGTTACAGACAAAATCTGTTGATAAATTTAAAATCCTTCTCGGTTTGACAATGGACCGAAGAAGTGAGGTAGAAAATACCTACTTTTGAATTAAAACTCATTACGACGGGCCAGCAACGCGGACCGGGGTCTGCTAGTGTATTATAAAACTGAAGAAAAAATAAAAATATTTTCTAAATATTTGTGGCACTCCTTTCTATACAAGTGGGACAACTGTGCATTGAAGTTCATTTAGACTACGCTGGATTTAGCAATTATCTGGCTTTATTTGACATATGTTGTATGAAAATGACAACTTAAATCTACTGGATTTGCTAAATCCAGCATAGTCTAAATCAGGCATTGGTCCACGTTTTGATATAGTCCCAATAGAACGGTACCAAACGATTTTCAGTATTTTGAAGGTTTTAGCCTCATTATCACACCGAAATGGCTGAGATTTGGTACTTAGTCTTCGGTGGGGTAATAAAACACGCCTCTAGAAATTTGTCGTTGTAGGTCTACGCCTTTATATAGAACCGTAACTCCCGACTTTCTGTATTTTCAAGGCTGTGGTCTCAATATTCCACCGAAATGGCTGAAATTTAGTATTTAGTCTTCGTTGGGGGTATAAACTTTCCCCAGAAATTTGTCGGTACAAGTCTACACCTTAGTATAGACCTAATATAACAGTAGCTCCCGCTTTTTGGTATTTTGAAGGTTGTAGCCTCAAAATTTCTACCGAAATGGCTGAAATTTGGTGTTTAGTGGTCGTTTGGGGTATAAAACTTTCCCTCAGAGATTTGGCGGTATAGGTCCACGCCTTCATATAGCCCCCAGCATGACGTAACCAAGAGCAAAATACCGGACGGGTATATCCAAATTGCATTTCAACGCAAGTTGGAAATAACAACAACGTCATTGAAACGGTTATGGGACCAAATGACCTCGGCAACACGAGGAACGAGAGCGGCGACCGACACGTAGACTTTTGCTCACGACATATTATATAAATTGGAGGTACCAGATTCATACATAAAAATATCCACAAATATATGTGGCAATCCCACGACGGTAGAACTCGAAACCAAATCGACCACATCAAAACTGGGTTCATTAATGGATGTGAAGACTAGACGAGGAGCATACATGGATAGCGACCATCAATTCTTGGTTTTCACCAAAAATCATCAAATCAAAAATGCTGATGACATCATGATATTGGTAGTTATCAGCAAATTTTGCAATACGAAGTTAACCTAATGAGGGAAAACTCCAGACTTAAGCAATCATATGACAACATACAATAACAACAACAAAATTTAATTCATTAACCCGGATATGTCGATGGGCGTTAGCGTTATTCTAAGTAATAATATTACAAAACTGAAGAAAAAATCCGTGCGGAGTTATTTTTTTCCATTTTTTTCTCCCATCGGACGCCTCCCCAGGTGGTGGATAGGGGAACGCTCATCAGATATGGCGGGTACCGCAAAAATAAAATATGCGGGGCGAACCAAAGAAAAAAAAGGAAAACAAAGGCAGCGTCTGATCAACAGTTGGCGGCAGCAAACAGCGTCTGAATTCCAGGAGGAGCGGCTGAATATGTAGACGGAAACTATAAATCCTTCGGATGGCAACGGGAAACCCCTGGAGTATTATCCCATGATAATCATGCAATTTATGAACATAAATAATGAACGGCCCTCAGTCTCCGGCCAAACGAGGGTGCTAAGAATCCCCGGAGGTAAAACAAAAAATAACCTGAATATTGGTACTTGGAATGTGCGAAGTCTACATGAATCTGGAAAATTAGCTAACACCATTAACGAGATGAACAGAATGAATATTGACATACTTGGAGTTTGCGAAACATGGTGGCCTGATAATGGAGAATTTGTATCTCAAAATGTCAAAGTATTTCACTCAGGAAACCTAAATAGAAATCATAGAAACGGAGTAGGTGTCATTTTGAAAAGCCACATAGCGCAATGCGTAACAGGAATCATACCAAAATCTGATAGAGCAATGCTTATAAAGTTAGAAACAAAACCCTTAAAACTAAATATTATACAAATATATGCGCCCACTGCAGACAAGGGTAAAGAAGAAGTCGAAGATTTTTACGAAGATGTAAAATACTTAATAAATATGACAAAACCCCATGATATAAATATCATCCAAGGAGACTTTAATGCCAAAGTTGGAGAAGATATTGTACCAGGCATAACAGGCAAATTTGGACTAGGCGAGAGAAATGATAGAGGTGACAGACTTATTCAATTCTGTCAGGAATATGGGTTTAAAATTACAAATACAATGTTCTGCCTGCCAAAAAGAAGACTGTATACCTGGAAATCCCCTCTAGATAAACCAACAAATATAATAAGAAACCAAATAGATTATATATTGACCAATAAACGCTTTTCTTCGTTTGTAATGAAGACATCCACATATCCAGGGGCAGATGTTCCATCGGACCATATCCTGTTAATGACAAAAATACGAGCAAAATTGAAGAGAAACCCAAAGAGAACAATACGTGGAAAACTCAATACTGGAAAACTGGAGGAACCAAGAGTTAAGACAAGAATGAAAGAGATCATTGATCAAGAATTTCGAAGAATTGAAGTTACAGATAGTGAACAGATGTGGAATTCTGTTAAAAATACGCTAAAATCCATAGCGGACAATAATCTAGGAATCATAAAAAAAACACAAAAGAATGAATGGATGACAAAGGAGATACTGGATCTGATGGAAGAACGTCGAAAACATAAAAATCGAAACTACGAAATATACTACGAATTAAATAGAGAAATACAATCTGCAATCAGAAATGCGAAAAATAATCTCATAAACAGTCAATGCCAGGAGATTGAAAGATTGCAACAGTTAAATGACGACTTCAATCTTCACAAGAAAATCAAAGAAATTGCAGGCGTATACCACAAATCAATACCAAAAATTCTATACAATAATGAAAATGAACCTATTTTTTATATATCGGAAAAGATGGCAATATGGAAAGATTACATAAAGCTCCTGTTACCGACCAGAACCGATCTACCTATGAGATGATGAGAAATGAACCGCCAGAAGGAACATCTATAACCAAGCAAGAAATTGAGTCAGCGATAAAATCCTTAAAAGTTAAAAAAGCATGTGGTCCTGACGAGATTCCATCGGAAATACTAAAGTTAATAGAAGGAGATAACATTAATATCCTGATCAAGCTATTCAACTACATATATGAGACCGGAGAATACCCAACTGATTGGCTGAGATCAACGTTTATAACGATTCCAAAGAAAAACCAACCGAAACACTGCAGTGACTATAGACTTATCAGCTTAATGAGCCATGCTTTGAAGATTTTTCTTAAAATAATTCATGGGCGAATATATGAGAAGTGTGAGAAAGCTATGGGTGCATCCCAATTTGGTTTTAAAGAAGGCATGGGAACACGTGAAGCTCTTTCATCCCTACAAATCCTAGTCCAAAAATGCAAAACTGTTCAAAAAGTTGTATACATATGCTTTATCGATTACGAGAAGGCTTTTGACACAGTACAACATGATAAATTGATAGAGATTCTAACGTCCATTGGTATTGGACAGAATGAAATTCGATGCATAAAAAGCTTGTATTGGCACCAGACTGCACATGTGGATGTAAATGGAGAATGTACAGAAGACATAGTAATATCTAAAGGTGTGAGACAAGGATGCATATTATCCCCCCTATTGTTCAATGTCTACTCCGAAAGAATATTCCAAGAATCAATCAACGATATCAAAAAAGGAATTCTTATAAATGGTACTTTTCTCAACAATATTAGATATGCAGACGACACAACCATACTAGCTGATAGCTTTGCAGGACTGCAATACCTACTACATAGACTGGCAGCACGCAGTGAAAGCTACGGTTTAAAGATAAACATTAAAAAAACTAAGTACATGGTTATTTCCAAAGAGAGTATGGGTAATCAAACGCCTTTAAAAATAAAAATATCGACGTGGAAAGAGTACATAGTTTTAAATACCTTGGTGCCACAATAAATGACAAGTGGAGCATTTCAAACGAAATAAGGAGCAGAATTGAAATGGCGAGAGAAGCTTTCATAAAATACAAGAAAATTTTTGTGAGTCATGATATCAATATAAAGTCAAAATTAAGATATCTGAAAACATATGTATGGTCAGTTTTGCTATATGGAGTCGAAATGTGGACCCTGAAGGCAGCCGACATGAAGAAGCTTGAAACTTTCGAGATGTGGACCTACAGACGAATTCTAAAAATACCATGGACCAAGTTTGTAACGAACAATGAAGTGCTGCAAAGAATACATCAAGAAAAAGAGCTTATACGTACAATAAAGAAACGAAAAACAGCATATCTTGGACACATCATGCGAAACAACAAATACAAACTACTCCAAAACATTATCCGATGCATAATAGTCCAGGGGAAGAAAAGAGAAGTCTTGGATAAACAATATTCAGGAATGGACCGGTATAAATGATGTTGCAACTCTACTCAGCGAGTGCAGAAATCGACAATCATTTGCTGAAATAATCAACAACTTATAAATACATATATATACCGTACATACTGTAATACATTTTATGTAACTGCATTGATCACCATAAATTCGTAAAACGAATAGGCAAATAAAGAAGAAGAAGAAGAAAAAATAACAATAAATAGTTTCTAAATTGGATTTTAAGGACGCACTACATGTAGTACACTCGGCATATATGTATGTATGTATACAAAAGATAATTACAGTTTTATTATGTTTGGATGCATGGCCATTGAAGATTTGAGAAATAACTTGCACCAAGTCACTATCATATGGTAAATTTCTAAAATTCGCTTCCCCTCCTTCTCCAGAATCTTCATCTGTAAAATAATTACGAGGGTTACTAGAAAAGTTCCCGGCCTAATAATGAAAACGCTAATATTTATCATCGAAATAGTTTTATTGTTTCCTAAAGATTTCTCCAGCATGACTTATACACTTTAGTAAATATTCAAACTAACTGTTCAAGCACTTTTTCAACTACGAATGAATCACCTCCACAGCATGGTTACGAGTATTGAACGATTCAACAACATTTCCTGGCGACGAAAATCGTTGATTAACCTATTTTCTTCCCGCAAATCACATGAAGTCAAGTCACGTTTGTACGGCGGATGACATATCAATTTTACGTTTTGTCAGGTCAAAAAGGTACTGGTTTAAATCGACGTCTGAGAGCTCGCATTGTCAATTCGTGTTTCGAATTTTTCCGAGAATTGGCAAACACCCAGAATTGATCGCTCAGAGTCCTACGTAGCTCAAACGGAATATTCGCCAGGTGACCAGTTTTGCCGAAGAAACAGGCATGAACAGCTTTCGTTGGATTTGGCTCGCCTTCGAAGATCTTCACGGTCGGGCTCATACGTATAGAACCATGATTCGTCACCTGCGACTATCTTACAAAAGCCTTTTGAAGCACTGTGATCGTAGTTTTTCAAAATGTCTTTGTGTCAATCGACGCGAGCCCTTTTTGAGCGATTGCCAAATTGAGGTGGATCCAACGAGAATAAACCTTTTCTACAGACTGGTGTTCATGCAATATCGAATGTATGCTGGTGGAAGAAATAACGAAGAATACCTCTATCGTACGGCATGTGACATAACGGTTTTGCATTATCAGTTCACGTACGGCATCAATGTTTCTGGCATCAATTTTGGACGAATTTCACGACCTGCAACTTTGAGCTAGGATCGGTCACGATTCAATTCATTAAATCAGTTTTTCACAATGATATAGGATGGAGCTTCATCAGCATACAAAAATAAATTTAATCGATGTGCTCTTGCCGTAATAATCCGCGTCCAAAGTTGTGGAAAATGATCGGACGAAAATGTTCACAAGTAAATTCTATTTTTTGGCAAACCTTACTGAATACGTTTATTTATTTATTTATTATTATAATAACTTGTAGTAAATACAATGTTAATAAGACAAAGCATTGGCTACAATGGCCATCAGCTATGAATACGTTTATAATATCAAACTTTGCAAAGGAAACGTCAAATGACGTCCTCGTATTCACGCCTTCGCCGAATACAATTGCAATGACATAAGAATCGTGCAAAAACTATTCGAATCATTCTTCTGTAGCATTTATTATCTCATGTACTGTTAAAAATCTGTAAAAATATTTTTTACACACTAATGCCGAACGCACTACATGTAGTACGTTAGCAAATATATCAGCTAAAATCACATATACGAGGACGGTTCGGAAACTTCTTAGCCTATCAATGAAAGAGAATAGTTAGTTTTTCAAAAATATTTTAATTTTTCAATATAATCTCCTGAAACTTCAATACACTTAGTCCAACGCTTTTCTAGCAATTCTATCCCTGGATTAAGATAGTTGTCCTCAAGGTCTTCAAAATAGTGGTTTACAACAGTAATTGCATCTTCATTTGAGGTAAAACGCTTACCAGCAAGGATTTTTTTAGATTTGGGAACAAGTAAAAGTCACTGTGAGCTAAATCAGGAGAATAAGGTGGGTGGTCAAGCAACTCGTACTTTAATTCGTTGATTTTAGCCA
This sequence comes from Musca autumnalis, assembly GCF_047663935.1. Classification (NCBI taxonomy): domain Eukaryota; kingdom Metazoa; phylum Arthropoda; class Insecta; order Diptera; family Muscidae; genus Musca; species Musca autumnalis. Next base: position 170,165,941 of record NW_027411977.1, read on the forward strand.
TTGTTAAAACACTCTTGTGCGCTGGTGCGTTGTCTTGATGAAAAATTATTTTTTTGTGTTGTAAGCCAGGACGTTTTTCTCGAATTTGTACATTTAATTGATCCAAAAGATTGCAATAATACTCTGAATTTATTGTTTTACCCTTTTGCAGATAGTCAATCAATAAAATACCTTTGAAGTCCCAAAAACCGTTGCTATAACCATACCAGCCGATTGAATTGTTTTTGCCTTCTTTGGGGCACTTCCTCCAGCTTCAGTCCATTGTTTGGATTGTTTCTTTTGCCTCTGCAGTATAGTGCTGGATCCATGTCTCATCAACAGTTATGAAACGACGCTTAAAATCCATTTTATTTCGCTTAAAACGATCCAAACAAGCTTGAGGAATGTTCATTCTTATGCGTTTTTGATCGACTGTTAACAAATGCGGCACCCATCTTGCAGAAAGCTTTTTCATCTGTAGTTCTTCATGCAAAATTAAATGGACTCGATCATTTGAGATGCCCATGATATTAGCAATTTCACGCACTTTTATTCGTCGATCATTTAATACCATATCATGCACTTTGGCTACAATTTCTGTTGTTGTTGCTGTTTTTGGACGTCCACTACGTGGTTCATCTTCAATGCTTGTACGACCACGTTTAAATTCAGCAACCCAATTTTTTACTGTTGCATATGAAGGAGCACTTTCACCTAACACATTCACCATATCATTATGAATTTCTTGTCCCGATAAACCTTTTTTTATGTAAATATTTAATGACAGCAGGCATTTCTAATTTTTCCATTGTAAAAAAATTGCGGATGCGTCTTTTTTGAACACCTGTTTCTATATGAAGGTGTTGCCAGATCGAAACAAAATTTAACACGTGTTCATAACAGAGATGGAAGTTTCCAAAACGCTTAACTTTTATCTGTTTATACCGTGCTTTTTGTGCTAGGCTAAGAAGTTTCCGAACTGCCCTCGTACTCTTTTGTGGGGTTTTTCAGACTTAAACCACTATAACTTAGCCATTTGTTAACCGATTTAAAAAATAATAACTTGTTCGAAAGATATTATTCACCCCTTTCAAAAGGAATAAGGATCAATAGAAATCCGTTGTGAAAAATGAAGATATGTCCGTTTAAATTTGAAAATGTTAGAAACCCAGATTTTCACTACTTTTACCGTTATAAAAAAAATATTTTATTTACAGTCGGACCTCGATTATCTGTGATGGTCGGGACCGGAGGCATTACGGATAATCGATTTTCCCGGATAATGGAGGCAATGCTTTTATGTAGTTTTTGAACATATTTTTTAAGTAAAAATGACATAATATTGTACAATAATATGAAAATCTGCAATTTTTATTAAATTTATTACGGTAATCCACAAAATTTTAGAAGGATACATAATATCATCATCATCAGATTCATCTGAATTGACTTTGTACCATGGTTTTTGTGATATCATAAATACCCAAATTGTGTAACACGCGAGAATTTCCAGTTTTCGTTTGTTTACCTTTTGTTTGCTTAATCAAATTAATTGGAAAGTGTGTTTTTACTCCCGGGTAATGAAGTTTATAACGAAAAATAGAAGAAATGGGAAACAGTCCAACAATTCTTTTCTATCACGGATAATGGAGGTTCCCGGATAATCGATTCACGGATAATCGAGGTTCAACTGTATTTATTTATTATTATAAACTTATAGTAAATATAAGAGCACTAGCTGACCCGGTACCGCGTTGCTGGCCCGTGGTTGGGGATTTCCGTGTAAAACTTAGTAATCTATTTAAAATGTATCGATCTACTGATACCGAATTGACGATAAATCTATGTTTTGGTATATCCCTTGTGCAACGGTATCTTCAGATGTAAAATAGAAAATTGTTTTAATTGTACCCTTCTCCATAATATGGAGGGTATAATTAACTTTATGAATCCGTTTGTAACACATCGGCGTATTCGTTGGATAACTTATAAAAAATATATTCGTGATCACAAAAAAAAGAGTCTATATAACGATATCCGTCTATCTGTTGAAATCAAGATACAGCCAGCGATATGAAGCAAAAAGCTTTTCAATATAGTGCAGATGTTTCTATTTATTACTCGTAGGATGTTTGGTATTGAATTGATATCTGTTCACATTTTTATATAGCCCCCATAGAACAGTACCGCTCGATTGTCGATATTTTCAAGGGCTTAGCCGCATTATCCTGCCGAAATGCCTATAATTTGGTATTCAGTCTCCCGTGGAGGCATAAATCATTTCTGCAAAGAATTATCGGAATAGGTCCACGTTTTGATAGAGCTACCCTAGAACGATATAAATAGAGTTTGTAAATAGTCTTAATAGAACGGTACTTCTCGATCTTCGGTATTTTCAAGTTTATAGCCATATTATTCATACGAATAATGTACTTAGTCTCCCTTGGGGGTATAAAACATTGCTGCAGAGAATTATCGGCATAGGTCCACGTTATAATACAGCTGCCACAGGACGGTACCTCCCGGGTTTCGATATTTTTGAGGTTTTAGTCTTATTATACCACAGAAATGGCTACAATTTGGTGTTTATTCTTCATTATGGGTATAAAACATTTCCGAATAGAATATTTGGTAGAAGTCTTTATGTTTTAGCGGCATTATTCAACAGAAATTACTATATTTGGTATATAGTCTCCCATGAAGGTATCAAATATTTTAGCAGAGAATTGTCGGTAAAAATCCATAAAACGATATCTAGCGATTTGTTGGAGATTCTGCATGTTTTAGCCACATTATTCATTATTAGTGGGTATAAAAGTTCGGGCCGGTCGAACTTAACGTAGTTTTTCCTTGTTGTTAACAAAGTGCTGTTTCATTGAACACGTTATTATTTTACACTCCTAAACATGAAAACATCAACGATTCATAAAAAATACTTCAAAATGCTAGTTGGGTTTGCTGTATTAAAAATCGTAGTCTCGAGTTATTCCAATCATTCAAGCCATCCAAGCGTGTTTGCTGTCCCCCTTACTAAATTTGTAAATCTAATCAGTAAGAATAAAGTTTTCATAAATTGAACGCGATCGCGGTATTCTTCTTCCAAAACACTCATTAATGACAGAGGCCACAATTGCTATTGTGTTGAATACTAATACTTTTAATAACCTCTGAGATTTCGCGATTTGCTAAAACCCGTTGTGGGCGATGTCCCCCACCATTTTCGGTATTCTCCTACCTTATGAGCCTAGACCCAAAAATTTTACAAAATTCGGTCCAGCCGATTCCGATGTTTAATTTAGAACATCATGTCAGTCTTAATGAACTTTTGATAGATTCTAGATACACCGCTTTGTTGGCCCGTCGTTTTAGTGAACAATGCACATTTTTTAGACGTTCTAGTTATTTAACATTTTTGAAATTAGGGTTTGCCTGATTTCTCTATAGATTATTTGGAATTTCGGTCAAGCGACATTTTACATTATCGGGGTTGTACTGTATTCTAAAATGTGGGGTTATCGCGATTTCTACTTATTGAAGCCAGCGTTTTGTAGTCACGTTTGCTAAAATTAAGGATATTCTCTGTAAATATATGTACATTTTTTAAAAAAAATTGGGCTGACCGCGATATTCCACTTCCGAGATGACCATTCAGGATCAAGACAATTATTACCATAGTATTGAAACCAATTGTTAAACGTATTGTTCAAAAATATCTCTGATTTCAAGTTTTCTTAAAAATTTTGTGGGGGAGGTACCCTGGTCATTCCACTGACCAGTATCAAAAATAGCTAAAAACCTATTCTCAGACCTAAAAACTCCACACACAAAACTTCATCAAATTCGGTCCAGCCGTTTCGGAGGAGTTTAATTTCGAACATCATGGCAGTCTTGAAGAATTTTATATGTATACTAGCAAAATGCCCGCTACTTCGTATGCGGAATAGGAATAACATACGAACAAACTATATTTAATATGGTGAACACTGAAAATTTTGATGTACTAATACCTTTTTGTTTTGATATTTAATTTCGAATTTCAAAAAATACCTTATCGCACCTCCACACTTCACCAGCGGCCTACATTTTAAATTCCAGTCAATGTTTTATAAAAACGGTATGGGTATTTAAAAAATATTATCCACATTTTGTATCCACATTTTCCAACCGAATTTTGGAATTTGTGATATCAAAATGTAGAAAACCTTTATTCAAAAGATGTTACCCTATATAACAGTTAAGTTTTGAGACATTTTATTTTAGGCCTTTTTATTCTCTGGGTTTAAAAACCTTCTTATAAAACATTAGTCGCATAGGTCTACCTTTTCAAATGAACTTACTATAACGTTCAGAATAGACAACAACAAAAAAAAACAAATTTTGTTGAAAAGATACGTTTGACTTTTTCATTTCAGTACAATATTTAGAAACCGAATTCGTGTTAACATGAAAACAATAGTACAATATTCAGTACAATTTGTAAAATCCAGAACCTTAGCTCAAATTGTTCAGTTTTAGCTCTACTTGTTCACCCAATGCCAATGGTATTACATGTAGAAACCTTTCATACATTTAAAGGCGGATTTTAATAAACATTCTGATCCAATCTCAACAGTGATTCTCATAACAAATTTCATTTATTGATTCACTTAATACCAATGCATCAATATTTAGTATTATTTAATACCTCTGGAACACTTATTGTACGACCACCTCTAACAATGAACCTGACAAATAAATAATAAATCGCAATTACACTTCTATTCCTTAGCCCAATACCAAATTTATTGCAATTTTAAACATTGCACACACTAATTATATAATTCCAGTTTCATTGCTGCACCCAACGTCAAATTTAATACAATTTAGTGCATTTGGTATTTCTCAATAAATCGGCCAGCTCTCAGCCTAATTTCAGAATTTGTATGCATATAAAAAATCCTTATCTAAACACCAACACAAACCCTCATACAACAATTCGAAATTCCACCTGTATCCCTTTATGCAATACCGAACTGGTACCATATTTAGTACTTATAATATGTATTAGTTTCAAAAATTACTTCCTTATATCCAAAACTATATCCCAACCGCAATTTAGTATTTTTAATATACATAAGTTCGAATTTCCAAAACTTCCTCTCTATCTCCACTCTAAACGCCAACTGCTATACTAATACCGAATTTTACAATTTCAGCTCTACCCCTTTACACATTAACAATTTGAACCAAATTCTGTGCCATTTAGTAATTTTCGTACAATTATTGTAAGTATATCCGCAACCACATCCATATCTCAACCCTACACACCAACAGCGGCTATAATACCAAATTTCCGAATCATAATACTATGTATTATAATTATATAATACTTTTCTGGTGAAAGCACGAATTTCAATAACTATCCCCAACAGTAATTCCGAATTTCAGGGTTCCACCTCTATCCGTTCACCCAAACCTAAAATGTACCAAATTTAGTACCATTTAGTATTTTTCATATACGTAAGTTCCAAGAGTAATCTAAATTCCAAATTTCAGGATTCCAGCTCTCTCCGTTCACCCAAATTCAAATTATACCATATTTAGTACCATTTAGTACTTTCCGTACCCATAAGTACGAATTTCCAAAACCACCTCAAACCTACACTCCAACAGCAATCTTAATTTCAAATATCAGGATTCCAGCGCCATCCGTTCACCCAACTCCACATTGTACCAAATTTAGTACTTTTCGTACCCATAAGTACGAATTTCCAAAACTTCCATAATCCTACACTCCAACAGTAACCTTAACTCAAAATTTCAGGATTCCAGCTGTATCCGTTCATCCAAATCTAAATTGTACAAAATTCAGTACCATTTAGTACTTCCCGTACCAATAAGTACGAATTTCCAAAACTACCTCAATCCTGCACTCCATAAGTAATCTTAATTATAAATTTCAGGATTCCAGCTCTATCTCTTCACCCAAATCCAATAGTACCAAATTTAGTATCATTTAGTACTTTCCGTACCCATAACTAAGAATTTCCATAACTACCTCAATCCTGCACACCATAAGTAATCTTGATTCCAAACTTCAGGATTCCAGCTCTATCTGTTCACCCAAATCCAAATTGTACCAAACTTAGTACCATATAGTACTTTCCGCAACCATAAGTACGAATTTCGAAAACTATCCCATATCGCAATCCTATACTCCTTCAGTAATGTTAATTCCAAATTTCAGGTTTTTAGTCCTATCCGTTCACCCAAATCCAAATTGTACTAAATTTAGTACTTTTCGTATACATGAGTACGAATTTCACAAACCATTCCCTTTTATAAACACCACTTCCCAACCTTCATTTCCATACCAAATTCTGTCTAGCTAAATCCGTTCAAAATATACAATTGGTACTAAATTTAGTACTTTTCGTACACTTAGACGTCGAATTTCCAAAAACCCTTTGATACACCTTTCTAGCTCTCCATCAGTTAGCTTTGTTCCAAATTTCAGAATTCTAGCTCTTCCCGTTTGCCTAACACAAAGGGTACCATATTTAGTACATTTTAGTACTTTTCGGACCCTTCTAGGTCAAATTTCCAAAAACCCAGCCTTATCTCAGCCCTACACACCGACAGCAACCCACAGTCAAAATTTCAGCTTTCTAGCTTCAGCGGTTTCGTCTGGGCGATGATATACATGTCACTCACTCACTCACTCACTTATCACTAAGCTCTTTTATATATATAGATAATTTTATATTTTATATTTTATATTTTACTAGCGGACCCGGCGAACTTCGTCTCGCTATTAAGGAATAAAATTTCATATTTCGATTTTTCCAATTTTCCGACTTTTCCAGAGAGATTTTCCAAAATTTTCTTCCGTAAAGACTTTCTCCTCGAAAATACGAATAACTGACAAAAAATTTTACAGAAATCGGCCTAGCCGTTCTCATTTTATGAATTACTATACATTTTTTACACCATTTTTATATATATAGATATTTTATATTTTATATTTTATATTTTATATTTTATATTTTATATTTTATATTTTATATTTTATATTTTATATTTTATATTTTATATTTTATATTTTATATTTTATATTTTATATTTTATATTTTATATTTTATATTTTATATTTTATATTTTATATTTTATATTTTATATTTTATATTTTATATTTTATATTTTATATTTTATATTTTATATTTTATATTTTATATTTTATATTTTATATTTTATATTTTATATTTTATATTTTATATTTTATATTTTATATTTTATATTTTATATTTTATATTTTATATTTTATATTTTATATTTTATATTTTATATTTTATATTTTATATTTTATATTTTATATTTTATATTTTATATTTTATATTTTATATTTTATATTTTATATTTTATATTTTATATTTTATATTTTATATTTTATATTTTATATTTTATATTTTATATTTTATATTTTATATTTTATATTTTATATTTTATATTTTATATTTTATATTTTATATTTTATATTTTATATTTTATATTTTATATTTTATATTTTATATTTTATATTTTATATTTTATATTTTATATTTTATATTTTATATTTTATATTTTATATTTTATATTTTATATTTTATATTTTATATTTTATATTTTATATTTTATATTTTATATTTTATATTTTATATTTTATATTTTATATTTTATATTTTATATTTTATATTTTATATTTTATATTTTATATTTTATATTTTATATTTTATATTTTATATTTTATATTTTATATTTTATATTTTATATTTTATATTTTATATTTTATATTTTATATTTTATATTTTATATTTTATATTTTATATTTTATATTTTATATTTTATATTTTATATTTTATATTTTATATTTTATATTTTATATTTTATATTTTATATTTTATATTTTATATTTTATATTTTATATTTTATATTTTATATTTTATATTTTATATTTTATATTTTATATTTTATATTTTATATTTTATATTTTATATTTTATATTTTATATTTTATATTTTATATTTTATATTTTATATTTTATATTTTATATTTTATATTTTATATTTTATATTTTATATTTTATATTTTATATTTTATATTTTATATTTTATATTTTATATTTTATATTTTATATTTTATATTTTATATTTTATATTTTATATTTTATATTTTATATTTTATATTTTATATTTTATATTTTATATTTTATATTTTATATTTTATATTTTATATTTTATATTTTATATTTTATATTTTATATTTTATATTTTATATTTTATATTTTATATTTTATATTTTATATTTTATATTTTATATTTTATATTTTATATTTTATATTTTATATTTTATATTTTATATTTTATATTTTATATTTTATATTTTATATTTTATATTTTATATTTTATATTTTATATTTTATATTTTATATTTTATATTTTATATTTTATATTTTATATTTTATATTTTATATTTTATATTTTATATTTTATATTTTATATTTTATATTTTATATTTTATATTTTATATTTTATATTTTATATTTTATATTTTATATTTTATATTTTATATTTTATATTTTATATTTTATATTTTATATTTTATATTTTATATTTTATATTTTATATTTTATATTTTATATTTTATATTTTATATTTTATATTTTATATTTTATATTTTATATTTTATATTTTATATTTTATATTTTATATTTTATATTTTATATTTTATATTTTATATTTTATATTTTATATTTTATATTTTATATTTTATATTTTATATTTTATATTTTATATTTTATATTTTATATTTTATATTTTATATTTTATATTTTATATTTTATATTTTATATTTTATATTTTATATTTTATATTTTATATTTTATATTTTATATTTTATATTTTATATTTTATATTTTATATTTTATATTTTATATTTTATATTTTATATTTTATATTTTATATTTTATATTTTATATTTTATATTTTATATTTTATATTTTATATTTTATATTTTATATTTTATATTTTATATTTTATATTTTATATTTTATATTTTATATTTTATATTTTATATTTTATATTTTATATTTTATATTTTATATTTTATATTTTATATTTTATATTTTATATTTTATATTTTATATTTTATATTTTATATTTTATATTTTATATTTTATATTTTATATTTTATATTTTATATTTTATATTTTATATTTTATATTTTATATTTTATATTTTATATTTTATATTTTATATTTTATATTTTATATTTTATATTTTATATTTTATATTTTATATTTTATATTTTATATTTTATATTTTATATTTTATATTTTATATTTTATATTTTATATTTTATATTTTATATTTTATATTTTATATTTTATATTTTATATTTTATATTTTATATTTTATATTTTATATTTTATATTTTATATTTTATATTTTATATTTTATATTTTATATTTTATATTTTATATTTTATATTTTATATTTTATATTTTATATTTTATATTTTATATTTTATATTTTATATTTTATATTTTATATTTTATATTTTATATTTTATATTTTATATTTTATATTTTATATTTTATATTTTATATTTTATATTTTATATTTTATATTTTATATTTTATATTTTATATTTTATATTTTATATTTTATATTTTATATTTTATATTTTATATTTTATATTTTATATTTTATATTTTATATTTTATATTTTATATTTTATATTTTATATTTTATATTTTATATTTTATATTTTATATTTTATATTTTATATTTTATATTTTATATTTTATATTTTATATTTTATATTTTATATTTTATATTTTATATTTTATATTTTATATTTTATATTTTATATTTTATATTTTATATTTTATATTTTATATTTTATATTTTATATTTTATATTTTATATTTTATATTTTATATTTTATATTTTATATTTTATATTTTATATTTTATATTTTATATTTTATATTTTATATTTTATATTTTATATTTTATATTTTATATTTTATATTTTATATTTTATATTTTATATTTTATATTTTATATTTTATATTTTATATTTTATATTTTATATTTTATATTTTATATTTTATATTTTATATTTTATATTTTATATTTTATATTTTATATTTTATATTTTATATTTTATATTTTATATTTTATATTTTATATTTTATATTTTATATTTTATATTTTATATTTTATATTTTATATTTTATATTTTATATTTTATATTTTATATTTTATATTTTATATTTTATATTTTATATTTTATATTTTATATTTTATATTTTATATTTTATATTTTATATTTTATATTTTATATTTTATATTTTATATTTTATATTTTATATTTTATATTTTATATTTTATATTTTATATTTTATATTTTATATTTTATATTTTATATTTTATATTTTATATTTTATATTTTATATTTTATATTTTATATTTTATATTTTATATTTTATATTTTATATTTTATATTTTATATTTTATATTTTATATTTTATATTTTATATTTTATATTTTATATTTTATATTTTATATTTTATATTTTATATTTTATATTTTATATTTTATATTTTATATTTTATATTTTATATTTTATATTTTATATTTTATATTTTATATTTTATATTTTATATTTTATATTTTATATTTTATATTTTATATTTTATATTTTATATTTTATATTTTATATTTTATATTTTATATTTTATATTTTATATTTTATATTTTATATTTTATATTTTATATTTTATATTTTATATTTTATATTTTATATTTTATATTTTATATTTTATATTTTATATTTTATATTTTATATTTTATATTTTATATTTTATATTTTATATTTTATATTTTATATTTTATATTTTATATTTTATATTTTATATTTTATATTTTATATTTTATATTTTATATTTTATATTTTATATTTTATATTTTATATTTTATATTTTATATTTTATATTTTATATTTTATATTTTATATTTTATATTTTATATTTTATATTTTATATTTTATATTTTATATTTTATATTTTATATTTTATATTTTATATTTTATATTTTATATTTTATATTTTATATTTTATATTTTATATTTTATATTTTATATTTTATATTTTATATTTTATATTTTATATTTTATATTTTATATTTTATATTTTATATTTTATATTTTATATTTTATATTTTATATTTTATATTTTATATTTTATATTTTATATTTTATATTTTATATTTTATATTTTATATTTTATATTTTATATTTTATATTTTATATTTTATATTTTATATTTTATATTTTATATTTTATATTTTATATTTTATATTTTATATTTTATATTTTATATTTTATATTTTATATTTTATATTTTATATTTTATATTTTATATTTTATATTTTATATTTTATATTTTATATTTTATATTTTATATTTTATATTTTATATTTTATATTTTATATTTTATATTTTATATTTTATATTTTATATTTTATATTTTATATTTTATATTTTATATTTTATATTTTATATTTTATATTTTATATTTTATATTTTATATTTTATATTTTATATTTTATATTTTATATTTTATATTTTATATTTTATATTTTATATTTTATATTTTATATTTTATATTTTATATTTTATATTTTATATTTTATATTTTATATTTTATATTTTATATTTTATATTTTATATTTTATATTTTATATTTTATATTTTATATTTTATATTTTATATTTTATATTTTATATTTTATATTTTATATTTTATATTTTATATTTTATATTTTATATTTTATATTTTATATTTTATATTTTATATTTTATATTTTATATTTTATATTTTATATTTTATATTTTATATTTTATATTTTATATTTTATATTTTATATTTTATATTTTATATTTTATATTTTATATTTTATATTTTATATTTTATATTTTATATTTTATATTTTATATTTTATATTTTATATTTTATATTTTATATTTTATATTTTATATTTTATATTTTATATTTTATATTTTATATTTTATATTTTATATTTTATATTTTATATTTTATATTTTATATTTTATATTTTATATTTTATATTTTATATTTTATATTTTATATTTTATATTTTATATTTTATATTTTATATTTTATATTTTATATTTTATATTTTATATTTTATATTTTATATTTTATATTTTATATTTTATATTTTATATTTTATATTTTATATTTTATATTTTATATTTTATATTTTATATTTTATATTTTATATTTTATATTTTATATTTTATATTTTATATTTTATATTTTATATTTTATATTTTATATTTTATATTTTATATTTTATATTTTATATTTTATATTTTATATTTTATATTTTATATTTTATATTTTATATTTTATATTTTATATTTTATATTTTATATTTTATATTTTATATTTTATATTTTATATTTTATATTTTATATTTTATATTTTATATTTTATATTTTATATTTTATATTTTATATTTTATATTTTATATTTTATATTTTATATTTTATATTTTATATTTTATATTTTATATTTTATATTTTATATTTTATATTTTATATTTTATATTTTATATTTTATATTTTATATTTTATATTTTATATTTTATATTTTATATTTTATATTTTATATTTTATATTTTATATTTTATATTTTATATTTTATATTTTATATTTTATATTTTATATTTTATATTTTATATTTTATATTTTATATTTTATATTTTATATTTTATATTTTATATTTTATATTTTATATTTTATATTTTATATTTTATATTTTATATTTTATATTTTATATTTTATATTTTATATTTTATATTTTATATTTTATATTTTATATTTTATATTTTATATTTTATATTTTATATTTTATATTTTATATTTTATATTTTATATTTTATATTTTATATTTTATATTTTATATTTTATATTTTATATTTTATATTTTATATTTTATATTTTATATTTTATATTTTATATTTTATATTTTATATTTTATATTTTATATTTTATATTTTATATTTTATATTTTATATTTTATATTTTATATTTTATATTTTATATTTTATATTTTATATTTTATATTTTATATTTTATATTTTATATTTTATATTTTATATTTTATATTTTATATTTTATATTTTATATTTTATATTTTATATTTTATATTTTATATTTTATATTTTATATTTTATATTTTATATTTTATATTTTATATTTTATATTTTATATTTTATATTTTATATTTTATATTTTATATTTTATATTTTATATTTTATATTTTATATTTTATATTTTATATTTTATATTTTATATTTTATATTTTATATTTTATATTTTATATTTTATATTTTATATTTTATATTTTATATTTTATATTTTATATTTTATATTTTATATTTTATATTTTATATTTTATATTTTATATTTTATATTTTATATTTTATATTTTATATTTTATATTTTATATTTTATATTTTATATTTTATATTTTATATTTTATATTTTATATTTTATATTTTATATTTTATATTTTATATTTTATATTTTATATTTTATATTTTATATTTTATATTTTATATTTTATATTTTATATTTTATATTTTATATTTTATATTTTATATTTTATATTTTATATTTTATATTTTATATTTTATATTTTATATTTTATATTTTATATTTTATATTTTATATTTTATATTTTATATTTTATATTTTATATTTTATATTTTATATTTTATATTTTATATTTTATATTTTATATTTTATATTTTATATTTTATATTTTATATTTTATATTTTATATTTTATATTTTATATTTTATATTTTATATTTTATATTTTATATTTTATATTTTATATTTTATATTTTATATTTTATATTTTATATTTTATATTTTATATTTTATATTTTATATTTTATATTTTATATTTTATATTTTATATTTTATATTTTATATTTTATATTTTATATTTTATATTTTATATTTTATATTTTATATTTTATATTTTATATTTTATATTTTATATTTTATATTTTATATTTTATATTTTATATTTTATATTTTATATTTTATATTTTATATTTTATATTTTATATTTTATATTTTATATTTTATATTTTATATTTTATATTTTATATTTTATATTTTATATTTTATATTTTATATTTTATATTTTATATTTTATATTTTATATTTATATTTTATATTTTATATTTTATATTTATATTTTATATTTTATATTTTATATTTTATATTTTATATTTTATATTTTATATTTTATATTTTATATTTTATATTTTATATTTTATATTTTATATTTTATATTTTATATTTTATATTTTATATTTTATATTTTATATTTTATATTTTATATTTTATATTTTATATTTTATATTTTATATTTTATATTTTATATTTTATATTTTATATTTTATATTTTATATTTTATATTTTATATTTTATATTTTATATTTTATATTTTATATTTTATATTTTATATTTTATATTTTATATTTTATATTTTATATTTTATATTTTATATTTTATATTTTATATTTTATATTTTATATTTTATATTTTATATTTTATATTTTATATTTTATATTTTATATTTTATATTTTATATTTTATATTTTATATTTTATATTTTATATTTTATATTTTATATTTTATATTTTATATTTTATATTTTATATTTTATATTTTATATTTTATATTTTATATTTTATATTTTATATTTTATATTTTATATTTTATATTTTATATTTTATATTTTATATTTTATATTTTATATTTTATATTTTATATTTTATATTTTATATTTTATATTTTATATTTTATATTTTATATTTTATATTTTATATTTTATATTTTATATTTTATATTTTATATTTTATATTTTATATTTTATATTTTATATTTTATATTTTATATTTTATATTTTATATTTTATATTTTATATTTTATATTTATATTTTATATTTTATATTTTATATTTTATATTTTATATTTTATATTTTATATTTTATATTTTATATTTTATATTTTATATTTTATATTTTATATTTTATATTTTATATTTTATATTTTATATTTTATATTTTATATTTTATATTTTATATTTTATATTTTATATTTTATATTTTATATTTTATATTTTATATTTTATATTTTATATTTTATATTTTATATTTTATATTTTATATTTTATATTTTATATTTTATATTTTATATTTTATATTTTATATTTTATATTTTATATTTTATATTTTATATTTTATATTTTATATTTTATATTTTATATTTTATATTTTATATTTTATATTTTATATTTTATATTTTATATTTTATATTTTATATTTTATATTTTATATTTTATATTTTATATTTTATATTTTATATTTTATATTTTATATTTTATATTTTATATTTTATATTTTATATTTTATATTTTATATTTTATATTTTATATTTTATATTTTATATTTTATATTTTATATTTTATATTTTATATTTTATATTTTATATTTTATATTTTATATTTTATATTTTATATTTTATATTTTATATTTTATATTTTATATTTTATATTTTATATTTTATATTTTATATTTTATATTTTATATTTTATATTTTATATTTTATATTTTATATTTTATATTTTATATTTTATATTTTATATTTTATATTTTATATTTTATATTTTATATTTTATATTTTATATTTTATATTTTATATTTTATATTTTATATTTTATATTTTATATTTTATATTTTATATTTTATATTTTATATTTTATATTTTATATTTATATTTTATATTTTATATTTTATATTTTATATTTTATATTTTATATTTTATATTTTATATTTTATATTTTATATTTTATATTTTATATTTTATATTTTATATTTTATATTTTATATTTTATATTTTATATTTTATATTTTATATTTTATATTTTATATTTTATATTTTATATTTTATATTTTATATTTTATATTTTATATTTTATATTTTATATTTTATATTTTATATTTTATATTTTATATTTTATATTTTATATTTTATATTTTATATTTTATATTTTATATTTTATATTTTATATTTTATATTTTATATTTTATATTTTATATTTTATATTTTATATTTTATATTTTATATTTATTTTATATTTTATATTTTATATTTTATATTTTATATTTATATTTTATATTTTATATTTTATATTTTATATTTTATATTTTATATTTTATATTTTATATTTTATATTTTATATTTTATATTTTATATTTTATATTTTATATTTTATATTTTATATTTTATATTTTATATTTTATATTTTATATTTTATATTTTATATTTTATATTTTATATTTTATATTTTATATTTTATATTTTATATTTTATATTTTATATTTTATATTTTATATTTTATATTTTATATTTTATATTTTATATTTTATATTTTATATTTTATATTTTATATTTTATATTTTATATTTTATATTTTATATTTTATATTTTATATTTTATATTTTATATTTTATATTTTATATTTTATATATTTTATATTTTATATTTTATATTTTATATTTTATATTTTATATTTTATATTTTATATTTTATATTTTATATTTTATATTTTATATTTTATATTTTATATTTTATATTTTATATTTTATATTTTATATTTATATTTTATATTTTATATTTTATATTTTATATTTTATATTTTATATTTTATATTTTATATTTTATATTTTATTTATATTTTATATTTTATATTTTATATTTTATATTTTATATTTTATATTTTATATTTTATATTTTATATTTTATATTTTATATTTTATATTTTATATTTTATATTTTATATTTTATATTTTATATTTTATATTTTATATTTTATATTTTATATTTATATTTTATATTTTATATTTTATATTTTATATTTTATATTTTATATTTTATATTTTATATTTTATATTTTATATTTTATTTATATTTTATATTTTATATTTTATATTTTATATTTTATATTTATATTTTATATTTTATATTTTATATTTTATATTTTATATTTATATTTTATATTTTATATTTTATATTTTATATTTTATATTTTATATTTTATATTTTATATTTTATATTTTATATTTTATATTTTATATTTTATATTTTATATTTTATATTTTATATTTTATATTTTATATTTTATATTTTATATTTTATATTTTATATTTTATATTTTATATTTTATATTTTATATTTTATATTTTATATTTTATATTTTATATTTTATATTTTATATTTTATATTTTATATTTTATATTTTATATTTTATATTTTATATTTTATATTTTATATTTTATATTTTATATTTTATATTTTATATTTTATATTTTATATTTTATATTTTATATTTTATATTTTATATTTTATATTTTATATTTTATATTTTATATTTTATATTTTATATTTTTATATTTTATATTTTATATTTTATATTTTATATTTTATATTTTATATTTTATATTTTATATTTTATATTTTATATTTTATATTTATATTTTATATTTTATATTTTATATTTTATATTTTATATTTTATATTTTATATTTTATATTTTATATTTTATATTTTATATTTTATATTTTATATTTTATATTTTATATTTTATATTTTTATATTTTATATTTTATATTTTATATTTTATATTTTATATTTTATATTTTATATTTTATATTTTATATTTTATATTTTATATTTTATATTTTATATTTTATATTTTATATTTTATATTTTATATTTTATATTTTATATTTTATATTTTATATTTTATATTTTATATTTTATATTTTATATTTTATATTTTATATTTTATATTTTATATTTTATATTTTATATTTTATATTTTATATTTTATATTTTATATTTTATATTTTATATTTTATATTTTATATTTTATATTTTATATTTTATATTTTATATTTTATATTTTATATTTTATATTTTATATTTTATATTTTATATTTTATATTTTTATATTTTATATTTTATATTTTATATTTTATATTTTATATTTTATATTTTATATTTTATATTTTATATTTTATATTTTATATTTTATATTTTATATTTTATATTTTATATTTTATATTTTATATTTTATATTTTATATTTTATATTTTATATTTTATATTTATATTTTATATTTTATATTTTATATTTTATATTTTATATTTTATATTTTATATTTTATATTTTATATTTTATATTTTATATTTTATATTTTATATTTTATATTTTATATTTTATATTTTATATTTTATATTTTATATTTTATATTTATATTTTATATTTTATATTTTATATTTTATATTTTATATTTTATATTTTATATTTTATATTTTATATTTTATATTTTATATATTTATATTTTATATTTTATATTTTATATTTTATATTTTATATTTTATATTTTATATTTTATATTTATATTTTATATTTTATATTTTATATTTTATATTTTATATTTTATATTTTATATTTTATATTTTATGTACCACATTTAATACCACTTAGTACTTTCAGTACCCAAAATTACGAACATCCAAACCTACATTAATCCTACATTCCAAACGTAAACTTAATTCCAAATTTCAGGGTTCCAGCTCTATCCGTTCACCCAAATCCAAAGGGTAGTACTACATATTTAGTTATTTTCGTACTCATAAGTACGAATTATCAAATCTTCATCAATTCTGCAGTCCAACAGCAATCTTAATTCCAATTTTTAGGGTTCCTGTTCGCTTAATTGCAAACTGTAGCAAGTTTAGTACTTTTCATACCCTACATTCCATCAGTAATGTTAATTCCAAATTTCAGGATTCCAGCTTTATCCGTTCACCCAAAACCAAATTGTACCAAATTTAGCACCATTTAACACTTTCCGTACTCATAAGTACGAAGTTGCTGTATTCCATTTCTATCCGTTGACACAAATCCAAATTGTACCAAATTTAGTACTTTCCGTAAACATAACTAGGCGTTTACACACAGACAGTACCGGCAAGACAATAGCAAAGTTACAAACCATTTTCACCAATACATTCATACCTTGCTCTATACATATTTAAAAATTTATAAATGTATTTGTGAAAAGGGTTTGTATTTTTGCTATTGTCTTGCCAATACTGGCATTTGTAAACGCAGGGTTAGTACTAAAACTACCCCATATATCAATTGTACACTTCAACAGTTATCTTAATTCCAAATTTCAAGTTTCCAGCTCTATCGGTTCACCCAAATCCAAATTGTACAAAATTTAGTACCATTTAGAACTTGTCGTACACGTAAGTACGAATTTCCAAAACTACCCCTATATATCAATCCTATACTCCGTCAGTAATCTTAGTTTCAAGTTTTAGGTTTCCAGCTCTATCCTTTCACAAAAATCCAAATGGTATTAAATTTAGTACCATTTAGTACTTTTCGTACACCTGAGTACAAACTTCACAAACCATTTCCTTTTATAAACACTACTTCCCAACCTTCATTTCCATACCAACTTGCAAGTTTCTATCTAAATCCCTTCAAAATATACAATTGGTACAAAATTTAGTACTTTTCGTACATCTTTCAAACTCTCCATCAGTTACCCTCATTCCAAATTTCAGGATTCTAGCTCTTCCCGTTTGCCTAATACAAAGGGTACCATATTTAGTACTTTTTAGTACTTTTCGTACCCTTCTAGGTCGAATTTCCAAAACCCAGCCTTATCTCACCCCTACACACCGACAGCAACCTACAGTCAAAATTTCAGCTTGCTAGCTTCAGCGGTTTCGGCTGGGCGATGATATACATGTCACTCACTCACTCACTCACTTATCACTAGACATCGGATTTTGCATATTTGCATATTTTTTATTAATAAAGATACGAAAATTCTGATTGGACCAAAATTCGTTTTGAAGAAAACTGAATGCAATGACAGGCTCATATTTTTTATTTTTTTGGATATTTGCATATTTTGCATATGCACAAGATATGCAAAAAATATGCAAAATATGCAAAAAAATATGCAAAATATGCAAAAAATATGCAAAATATGCAAAAAAATATGCAAAATATGCAAGTAATTTTTTGACAAAAATCATCAAATTAGATTTGGAAAGTCATCAAAAAGTGTTCTAAATTAAGTTTATTGCCGTTAAACGTCGATTTCTTAGCAGATTATCATGTTATTAATTATTATTCCGCCACATCAATAAATTTGGACTAAAAGACTTAGAAAATTTCCTATAACCCAGCCTTCTTTTTACAACATAAGTTGCTTTCTAATACAAATTTGTTCAAAAACTCAATCAGAAATGTCAAAATGTACGTATCCAAATATGTTGATAGTTTCTGCTCGGCCAAAATTGTCTGACAGAATAACAAATGAGCTAGAAATTAAGACTAAGAAAATATTGAATATTACATAAAATCTTGCATATTTTATTAAAAGCATAAAAAAATATATACGGTGCCATATTCATTCCCTCTGAATTTTCCACACGGAAAATAATTTTAAAAAGTGAAATTCTTTTAAAATCAATATTTGTTAAAAGTTGAAAACTACTAGATTCGCTTCATTATGGCGTATTCTAGTCGAATCGACACAAATATTTCCTTTTTGGGCATAAATACGGAAATAAAAAATTGTGAAATTGGGGAAAGGAAACAAATTCTGCACGGAATTTTTATTCATGATTTCACTGATAACTATATTTTAATACCCTAAGGGTATTATGTCTTAGTGAATGAGTTTGCAACATGCTAAATGAAACGAAATAGACCCACAGTTCCTTTTGATGATCTGCATAGATTCGCACTTATCCATCTCGCCATGTCTTTTTGAAAACAAAGCACAGGTCACATTTATAGAGCACTTCGCATATAAATTGGGGATTTTTTGGCCCTAGGTCGATCCCTATTTTGGTAAGAATCGATTAAGATTTGGATATTGCTCCCATATATACAGTACATTCGCGATAATCCCTACACCACAGGTTCCGGCGGTATCCGAATTATCAAATTGTTCGGATTAACGAATTGTAAGGAAAATAAATTATTTTATATGATTAAATCACTCGTGGAAGTTATATAATAATACTTTTTTAAATTGTAATTGCTAATAACGAACACTTATATAAAAGTGCTCTACGTGTAAAAAATAGTGAGATTTTTCTACTCGACAATCCGGAAAAAGAAAAAGCCAATCAGATTGTGAAAGTAGTGCTAAAAACATGGCGCTTTTAAAGTTTACATCAGGATGTAAGCAAACCCAGAGACAGATGTGGAATTTCATCGTTTTGTAAATTAATATTCCTTGAAATCTTTGCCTTTTAGGTATGTATAGTGCATTTGGCAACTTTAATGACAATATTGCGGCGAATATTTTTCTTAATATATTTATTTATATCCTATACAACAAGACTAATGTGTCATGAAAGGTTTGTCCTTGTACTCGATAATTTTTACTAACTGTTGCTGAAACAATTTTTTACCAACTTCTACATTAAACAACTGTCAAAATTCGAAAAATTGGTAATAATTAGTACAAATTATCGAGTACACGGACAGGTATAAATTAAACAATTGTGTATACAAAAGTGTTATGACTTTTCGACTGTGTTATCAAAATTGTTTTCCTTTACCCCCCGTTTACACATTCAAGTGGCAGTTCGAAAAACACAAATACACTCACACATATTCATTGCCACACCAACTAACAACCTCACTGCCGACAAAATTTTCTTGTCAGTAATCAATGTAAGTGCTTTGAAAGTAACTTTAATTTTTTTCCGAACGTCTACACATGCAAGTGTCAGTTCGAAAAAATTGAAGTTTCGACTATAATATGTATACACAACTGTCTGTAAGTTACTTGCATGTGTAATCATTGGGTTAGCAGGAATGAATGAACTATATTTTTTAGCATTCCAAATACTTTTCTAGCAGAAATATGTGAGTGGTGTTTCCATTTTAAAGACAATTCCAAGGTTTTTGACTTATTTTACCACTACCACTCTATTGTGTGGTTTTTCTAAGTGATGTCATTTTGCACTAATCATTGTGCGTTCTTCATTTTGCATATTATTCATCGTGGATGGGTATAACAATAATGCATTACTTTTCGCCCAGGAGTGAACATTTTCCAATTCTGCATTAAGCGGTTGTATGCGTACAATATAGATCGATATTATAAAATTATGTAAAAGTTATAAAGTTATGTAAAAAACGAACCCTTTTTCCAAAAACTGGAAAAAATTGCGCTTTGATCTAAACAAAAATAGCGATGACTAACTCTAGCTCCTTTGTTTTTCTGCTAGACAATTTTGGCCGATTAGAAACTATCACCATATTTGGACATGTTGATTGCGGCGAATATTTTTCTTAATATATTTATTTATATCCTATACAACAAGACTAATGTGTCATGAAAGGTTTGTCCTTGTACTCGATAATTTTTACTAACTGTTGCTGAAACAATTTTTTACCAACTTCTACATTAAACAACTGTCAAAATTCGAAAAATTGGTAATAATTAGTACAAATTATCGAGTACACGGACAGGTATAAATTAAACAATTGTGTATACAAAAGTGTTATGACTTTTCGACTGTGTTATCAAAATTGTTTTCCTTTACCCCCCGTTTACACATGCAAGTGGCAGTTCGAAAAACACAAATACACTCACACATATTCATTGCCACACCAACTAACAACCTCACTGCCGACAAAATTTTCTTGTCAGTAATCAATGTAAGTGCTTTGAAAGTAACTTTAATTTTTTTCCGAACGTCTACACATGCAAGTGTCAGTTCGAAAAAATTGAAGTTTCGACTATAATATGTATACACAACTGTCTGTAAGTTACTTGCATGTGTAATCATTGGGTTAGCAGGAATGAATGAACTATATTTTTTAGCATTCCAAATACTTTTCTAGCAGAAATATGTGAGTGGTGTTTCCATTTTAAAGACAATTCCAAGGTTTTTGACTTATTTTACCACTACCACTCTATTGTGTGGTTTTTCTAAGTGATGTCATTTTGCACTAATCATTGTGCGTTCTTCATTTTGCATATTATTCATCGTGGATGGGTATAACAATAATGCATTACTTTTCGCCCAGGAGTGAACATTTTCCAATTCTGCATTAAGCGGTTGTATGCGTACAATATAGATCGATATTATAAAATTATGTAAAAGTTATAAAGTTATGTAAAAAACGAACCCTTTTTCCAAAAACTGGAAAAAATTGCGCTTTTATCTAAACAAAAATAGCGATGACTAACTCTAGCTCCTTTGTTTTTCTGCTAGACAATTTTGGCCGATTAGGAACTATCACCATATTTGGACATGTTGATTTTGACATTTCTGATTGAGTTTTTGAAATTTTTCCATTATCTATCTACATTTGTATAGGAAGCAAATTATGTTGTAATAGAAATGCTGGGTTATTTGACATTTTCTCACCTTGTGAAAACTGATTTAAGTCTTGTTAGTCTAGATTTATTGCTGTGGCGGAATATCTGGAGAGTCTCAATAACATAATAATCTGCAAAAAATTATGTTAAACGTCAAAAAACTTAATTTAGAATGCTTTTTTGATGATTTTTGTCAAAAAAACACTTGCATATTTAGCATATTTTTTGCATATTTTGCATATTTTTTGCATATATTTTGCATATTTTTTGCATATATTTTGCATATTTTTTGCATGTTTTTGATATGACCCCAAATATCGAAAAATTGACCCTCAAAACGCCTAGATCCAAAATTTGAGTCCAATCGGATAAGAAATAAAAAACATGCTAAAATCCGATGTCTACTTATCACTAAGCTCTTTTATATATATAGATAGATTATATACAGTAAAAAGCATTGGCTACTATGGCCATCAGCTATAAAGAAAACGAAGTGATACAAATGAACTTAACCCAGCAAAATAAATTGGAAGTAGTGCAATGTGGACTAGTTCTGTCACGGCATGTTTTGATGCAGTTCAACCGGAGTCGTGAAAAAGGCACTCCAGTCCTCACATTTTAACCGCATTTGGATGCAATCCAAAGAATCACATCCACTTGTCACATTTTAACAACATCCGGATGCAGTTCAGCGGAGTCGTGAAAAAGGCACTCCAATTCCTCACAATTTAACAGCATCCGGATGCAGTCCAACCGGAGTCGTGAAAAAGGCACTCCGTTCGCTACATATTATTAGCAGTTGTTAGAGATCCCTACATGTACATATATCAGTTTGTACACCTCGGCAGCGGCATACATTTTCCAATAAGAGATAAGCGTGTTAACATTTTCAAAAATTTGTTAATACAAACTAAATAATATTTCATTTGAACATTTTTCCGGTACCTCAAGAGAAGAAAATTTCCGAATGGAGTGCTGTTGGAGTACATGTCGAAATCTTAACTGGTGATTGGAAGACAACCCATTTAGCAAATGAAGCAAAAACATTTCAGCTTGGAACAAATGGAGAGCGGAGGAAACACGCATGTTTGCGATTGAATTCAATGGAGAATTTTCATAATTTGTGTTAATGTAATAAAGTTCTTAATATTTTTGTTTTACACAAATAATGCATTTTATTTGTTCTGGCATATTTTGTAATGGCTTGCACAATTTCCGCAGAATGCCTGTATCAAAACACGTGCTTTGGACTGCCTCCTGATGCACTTCCAGATCACTTGTACATATCATTTAACTGCCTCTTTAGAGGCAAACTTTTTGTTGGGTAAGGTATTGCCGTTGTCCATGGATCCAACACGATATAATTTTGCATCAGAACGCCTTAATATTTTTCTGGCCAATTTTTGTAGCACAGTGCCATTTATCGACATTTTTCGAAAAGTTTGCACCTTCTCAAGACCAAAGCTGCCTGAAGGAGCGCTCTAATGATTTTGCGATGTATTAGAGAGAGTTCTTAACTACTGTCATCGCTACAATTATTGTCCTTGTGTTCGATCGAAAATCTCAATGGTTTGACATTTATATGCCAAAATGTTCAAAAAACGTGCATAAAAAACTTAAAGTCAAAATCGGGAGGCTCGATTTTTACGATAGGGTTATGGCCTAGTAGACTTTTTTGCTCAGTTCAGTCCCAGGAATAAGAAACGCGAAGGGCCCATTAAGGTTTTCAAATCGCCCCGGCCTAATTTATATACATATAAATATACAGTATAATCTCCATAATCCGGACACCACGTGTTTTGGCCGTGTCCGAATTATCGAATTGTCCGGATTACTGAGTAGTAATAAAAAATACATACATTTATATTAAAATCATCGTCAAAAAAATGTGTTAAGTAAAAATACATTTTATATTTTTTACTTTAAACATAGAAAAATGGTGCTATATTCTAAATCTGCAATCATCTTCAAGTATAGTAATTTTCCTAATTTTCCTTTTATAAATTTTTTACAAATAACACACGTACTGATATGATATTCTATTTAGGGATACCTTTACTTCATTTCAGATTAAAGAGTCCTGCCACATACGAAACGCATACGTTTTAATGTTGACCTATTTGAATGCTGCTTCCCAGCAAAAAATCCGCCAAAAATAATGGGTTTTGTAAGGTATTTTTGGCAGCCGTAACTATTTACAAAACCCCCTACTAACCCATTAGTTTAACAAGGACATGTCGCACTGAATAGCTAGTTATTGTATAAACACTAGAATAAGTAGTTATTCTATATCCACTAGAAGTTGAAAAATAAGCTAAAACAACGTTCTAAAAATAGAACATTATAGAACAATTAATTTGTTTTCAATTTCAACACACTTCATATTTATACCCTACACCACAATGTGGAAAGGGTATTATAAGTTTGTTTTTCGAAAAATGCATGTAACACCGCGAAATATTCGTCGTAGACCCCGCATGTGGTATACCAAAATTCATATCTCAACGAGATAAAGCGATTTTAAGATATGTTTCCGTCCGTCTGTCCATTAAAAATTGTACTCAAGATACAGGCCGCAATTATAGACCAATCTTCACGAAATTGGAGGAGGTCGGGTTTAGACCAGAATAGACCCTTATAGTTTTTTGTGATGATCGTCAAACATTCAGGTGGTGAAATGGACCCAAACAAAATTTTTATCCAATTTTGTAGCGGCTGTGTAGGTCGCAATGGTAGTCTGATCGGCGCGCAATTTGTAAGCTTTGGTTTCACGACAGAGAAGTAGCTTACAATTTAACGTGATGATCAGATAATATTTGGCGGGTTAAATGAACCAGAACTTTTGTGTGAAAGTTGGTAAAGTTTTTAGTGAAATGACTATATGTTTGTTCCTGGAAACTATGTTAAACCCATGTAAGTTATATTTAGAAGAGGAACGATTGTCCTTTCCATTGATGCTAATTATGTTGATGTACGTGGTCAGATAACAGAGTAACAACGTAGTATATACATGATCCTCGGTTTTAATAGTGGGTAGTGTAACCTTAACATGCTAGAGATCGCAGTAATAGTTCAATACTGACAAATGTTAGCACGAGGTAATAGTTTGGTCAAGGATAGTGTCACTAATTGATGATAATAATCGGATAGTGCTTAACGTGTAAAATTGAACATAATATTTGTGGGGAAAATATCCAAATTTAATTTTTAATTAGTAATTTAAATTCTGGGGGCATATTTGGAAAACTAAACTTGAACACCAACTGTAAAGGCGCCGAAATTGCGTTTCGAAAAAGAGATAAATAAAAACACGAACGTTTTAATTTTCAAATAATAAAAAGCAGAAGCTTTATTGAGTAAATAAATAAATAATTATAAATAAAGGGAAAAGTATGGAGAACAGATTACCTGTGTTACGGATGGCGATCGAAAACGAAGTGTCAATAATAATGCCGAAAGGTCGCGTAGGCGCCAAAACAACACTCGTTAGAAAACTCCTAGATGACAGATCACTGTTGTAACAAAAAAGGAGTAGGCCGTTTTCTAACGAGTATGCAAATTAGACACAATGAAAGTAGTGCGAAAAGCGAGCATT
Organism: Musca autumnalis; assembly: GCF_047663935.1. Lineage (NCBI taxonomy): Eukaryota > Metazoa > Arthropoda > Insecta > Diptera > Muscidae > Musca > Musca autumnalis. Next base: position 170,193,084 of record NW_027411977.1, read on the forward strand.
TCCAAACAATGCAAATCCAAATGAAATATCAATTCTTACTTAAACATTGGCGCCGACCTTGCAACATTATTAATGTTGTAACACATATCGATAAGTAAATACAATAACAATAAATTATATATATTAGTATAGGTGGTGCAGTGTTTGTGAGCAATTCAATTGGTTCCGACATACCCGACAAATATACTTATGAGGCGTGTACGAATCGTCCGCAGTGACGGACGTACGCTCTCTTTCTACCATACGAACATGGTATGAATTGCCCGAAACCGCCAAGGTCCTAGTGGAACCCACAGTTATGGATTCCGACCTGGAAAGTACGAAATTTGTGCTCGAAGCCGATAACGAAGAACCCGCAGTTACGGATTCAGATGTCAACTATATTTTATTAAAATCCGCAGTGACGGATTTCGATAGATCTTAATTTTCTAGTAGAACCCGCAGTGACGGATTCAGATGAAACGTCCATTTTTCTACGAAAAAATTAATATGCTACTCCGAGTTCAAAAGAGTACAAATGAGCCGCTTCACAACGCGCTTGAACTTGATCTTGAACATTATGAAACCGATTCACAAGCGATAACGGTTCGACAATTACGACAGTTCCAGGATGAGTAATAAATGAGCACCTATTTTTAACCATTAGACATTTATATTCGTCTGCTAAATGGATTTTTTGGGCAGTAATTACTAACCCATTTCGAACCTCGCTTAACTCTGCGACGAAAAAACCACAGTTATGAATACGACTACAACCAATTAGCCAAACCACGAAGTGCTTTCATGAGTGACGAAAACTTTTCCAGCATATCTTTAAAATAGCACGAATAATACGAAAAATTTCAATTTCAGAACAAAGCGGAGCCAGATCTCGAATAGACCAATCCGAACTGTCCATTCGCCACGAATCTAGTCGAAGAGAAAACCAGATTGTACCAACTAAGCCACGACGACACAATTATAGGGAGCGATAACACGATAATAGATGCACGAGCACATCTACGAACTTATGCCACTCCGAATGAGTAGCGAACAAGAGAGGATCGTCCCAAACAATTTAATAAATCCACAGCTAATTTCGATTTTCCGACAAAGGAATCGGTCCAGTGACTAGCCATCCGAAGACAGAATTTTGGGCAAGCAAAGTTCCCGATAGAATTGAACTACAACCCTGTAACAAAATTTTTGGATATAAGTCTGCACCCAACAACAGATCCACAGGACGTGAATCGAATAAATTAGCATCTGCCAGACGAATACTTGGCATTTGAGCTCTGAAATCAGATGAAACAGTAAACGATGGCAAGTTACTAGAAATTGACGGCAATACCAAAGCACGAGTTTCTAATAACACCGAAGGATCACAAGGGCTTCCAATTTTTATGGGACAAACTTTTTGTGAATTTGCCGCAATTGCACAATTCACACCCGAAATAACCGCATTTGTTGAACATACCGGAAGTTTCAACCTATTCTGCAATCGCTCCGTTAGAAAAGAGGATTCAGAGGCGGGGTCTATCAAAGCCCTAGCTGGGTACGAAATGCCACAATGCATTATGTTCACCATCGCTGTTCCCAACAGAACCGACTTATTCTGTGAGGTATAAAAGACCTGACGAGCTACAGATGCCGAGGATGTGGATGGACGAGAAGGGTCGAGAGGTGGAGGGTTGGAAGGACGAGCTACCGATGCCGAGGATGTGGATGGGCGAGGAGGATCGACGGGTTGAGTGTTGGAAGGAGTAGAGGTGTTCCTGCTCACCGAGGAAACACTGGAGATCGAACTATTTGGAGAAGAGTCGCTACGATGTAGCAAGGTGTGATGACTTCGATTACATTTCGAACACCGACGATGACTACTGCAAGTTTTTACTTCATGCCCCGTACGCAAACAATTCACACACAATCTACGACGTTTCACAGTGGAAAACCTAGCCGAGACAGACATATTTTTGAATCGAGGACATTCAAAAAGCAAGTGGAACTGCTGGGGACAAAGAATGCAATCATTTTTCTGCGAAAACTTTGGAGAACGAGAAGAATTCGTATTAGTCATGTACGAGTGAAGCTTTTTCACGTTAGACTTTTTAAACGAATCATTTCCTCTCATGTCGTGAAGACACATGAGCGTCTGAATTCTCTCAGTTAGGAAACTATCGTGATCTTTCCACTTCGAAATAGACGATTTGTCTTTCACGCTTTGCTCCCACAAAGTTTGCGTTAATTTTGGGAGCCTTTGAAGACAAATAAAGATCAAGAACGGATCCCAATTTTCCGTACTAACGTCGTAAATGGACATTGCAGACAAACAACCATTAATACCACGCTGGATTTGTTTGAGACCCGAACAAGTCTCGATTTCAAGTACCGGAAGCGAAAATAATACTTTGAACTGACTATGAATTAACAAACGAGGATTGTCATAAGTCGATTTCAAAGCATTCCATGCTAGACTGAAGCTACGGTGAGTCAAGGGGAATTTAGAAACAATTTCACGAGCTTCCCCACTAGTTTTTTGCGTCAAATGACAAAGACGCTCAATATCCGACAATCTAGAATTTGTAATATAAACCGTGCTAAACAAGTCTCTAAAAGTAGGCCACGAGAGAAAATCTCCTTCGAAGACGGGAATATCGCAAGGAGGCAAAGCTAAATTATGGACAATGTCTAAATTTGGCGGGTCAATAGCAAAATTCGAGCTATCCCTAGAATTCCCAATACCTGATATTGGGGAGCTAGAAGCCTGAGTACCCACATTTCGAACAGTATGGGTAGACGAAGTCGTGTTATTTAAACCGGGATCACTTCTCTGGGCTTCCCTTGGAGTGGCAGACGAACCCTGTCCATCCTTAGGAATATCGAAAAGATCCTGATTTAACGAAACCACTGAACTGCTATATGAGCTCAAGGACGATTTTCGAGACCGCCGAAATTTGTTCAAATATTTATTTATTATGGCCTGACATTCCATAAAAAGTTCATAAACAACCGCGTATTTACCATCGACAACACCAATGTCTTCCGCAGTTGTATCATCAGCCGATTTCAAATACTCGAGGCAACTATCAAACGAACTTTCCACCTTGGACCAGTTTTTAACCAACTCGGCACTTTTCACTTCTAAAATAAAGAAATCTAAATCTTCTTCCTTCGCGTCTTTAATTTTGGCACAAAATTTTACCAAATTATCCGAAACTCGGGTAAAATCATTGAGAGGAGTGAAAGGCATTTTGTAAAGATTTTCTTTAAAATCACACGAAAACTTCAAATTTTACGAAAAAATGAAAAACCAAGCTTTTCAAGCAGAAAATGCGACAAAAACGATAAAAGCGAAAAATTCCAACTCAAATAATCGAAAAAGTTTAAATTCTTGCGAAAAGATCAAATTTCTTTCCAAATCCAACAAGAATTTCCAAGATTTTTCACAAAAAAATCAACCAAGAATAGCAAAATTTACGAAAAATCAACAAAAATCGACGAACATGTTCGATAACAAACGAAAAACCAACTTTTTCCCTTTAATAATTTCGAAAAATGATCAAAAAAGTGTACAAAATAACGACAAAGCAAAAATATTTCGAAAAGATTCAAAAAATAATATATAAATATATAATATTTATGTCAAAATATTCAATAAATAAGCTTGAAATATTTTTTACGATACCAAAAATATTAAAAACGGCAAAAAATTACTATTTTTATGTCCAATTACAATAAAATAATAATTTTTTCCAATCCGATTAATATTATCGTAAATGCGGACTGTAGGGTGCACGATAATCGAAAATGTCCAAAAATGTATTTATTTTTATATAGACACACACCGCAATTTAATATGCAAACAATTTTCTCTTTTGTACCCAACGTGTAAACCAGCTCCAATCGACCGACCCGATGTGTGTAGCGTACACGCAAACAAAGAGAAACGAAAAAAATTATTTTCACTAGGCTAGCTGTCGCTGCCTAAAGCAATGGTATGTATGTAAGTGATCTGTGTGTATATAACAAGCAAGAGACCGGCGACGACGTAAGTATGTCACTAGCGTATGTATGTTTATATTATTATACCCTCCACCATAGGATGGGGGTATATTAAGTTTGTCACTACGTTTGTAACTACTCGAAATAATCATTGTAGACCCCACAAAGTATATATATTCTTGATCAGCGTGCAATTCTACATCGATATAGCCATGTCCGTCCGTCTGTCCGTCTGTCTGTCTGTCCGTCTGTGGAAATCACTCTAGCGTCCGAACGGATTGACGTAGGTTGATGCAATTTTGGGAAAATATGTTATGTTTACGTAGGACTTTTGGTATTGAATGCGGGCTATGTAGGTCCACGCTTTCGTATAGCCCCCATACAAAATGACGCGTGACGCGTCGTCGTTTTAAGGAATTTTTAAGATATTTGGCCCATTTTACCACCGAATTGGTTGTAATTTGGTACTTTGTGTCTCCAGAGGCCAAAAAATATTCCTACCAAAGTTGGGTTATATAGGTCCACGTTTTGGTATAGCCCCCATATAAGGCCCCATATAAAGTACGCGTCATTTTAATATATTTTGAATGTATTAGACCCATTTGACCACAGAATTGGTTGTAATTTGGTATTTTGTGTCTTCAGAGGCCAGAAAACATTCCTACCAAAGTTGGGTTATATAGGTCCACGTTTTGGTATAGTCCCCACATAAGACCCCTTATAAAGTACGCGTCATTTTAATATATTTTGAATGTATTAGACCCATTTGACCAAAGAATCGGTTGTAACTTTGTATTTTGTGTTTCCAGAGGCTAAGAAACATTTCTACCATAAAATGTTTATATAGGTCCACGTGTTGATATAACCCCCATAATACAATATCTCCCGATTTTCGATATTTTGAAAGTTTTAGCCTCATTATCACACCGATATGGCTGAAATTTGGTATTTAGTTTTCTTTAGGCGAATAAAACTTTCCCCCAGAAATGTGTAGGTATAGGTCCACGCCATCATATAGCCCCCATAGAACGGTACCTTCCGAATTTCGGTATTTTGAAGGTTGTGGCCACATTAATCCACCGAAATGGTTGAATTTTGTGGTGGAGGGTATAAAAAGTTCGGCCCGACCGAACTTAACGCTTTTCTTACTTGTTGTGTATTATTGAACAGGGAATAATGCGAGAATAGAAGGAATAATTTTGTGTATTTTTCGGTGGTTTATTTCTTTTGTTAGGCACAACAAGACAGTGGTAACCCGATGGAAATAATTAAGTAATTAATTTTCAATAAATAAATGAATTATTTTATTAATAAAACAAGTAAGAAAACTCTATAGTCGGACGGAGCCGACCATGGGATACCCTATACCACTATCCCTGTACAAACGCTCTCCACGGAACTTCTTTTCAATTACTGTGAAAATTAAATTATCAAATATCAGAGATGTAATGTATAATACTTATGACCAAAACCAAAAAGTTATCTAGCATGACAAAGACATTTTTGTAGCAGAAAAGGAAAATTTAGTTCACACAAACTAAAATGTAATGAAACCCACTTATGTAGTACTACTACTTCCGTTGTTTAACCGCTACGTTATTGAAATTTGTACCAATTTCACACAAAAGTTTCAGTCCATTTAACCCGCTAAGCATTATCTGATCTTCACGTTGGTTTGTACGCTTCTTCTTCATCATAAACTCAAAATTTGTTTAAAATTTTGCGGGTTATTATTTTGACCTACAGAGCCGCTACAAAATTGGTTAAAATTTTGTTTTTGGTCCATTTCATCCCCTGAACATTTCACGATCATCACCAAAAAATAATCATTTCTATTCTGGCCCGAACCCAACCTCCTTAAAAAATTCGTTACAATCGGTCCGTAATTGCGGCCGTAAGCTTGTTTACAATTTTTAATGGACGGACACACATCGCTAAATCGCTTTATCTCGTCGAGATATGAATTTCGGCATACCAAATAAGAGGTCTAGGACGAATATTTCGTGGTGTTACATAAACTTTTGGAGAGACAATAAGTAGCATGGGATAAAAATGTGGTTCTCTACACAGAATCCATTATATATTAGGCAGTAGGCCCGTTATCTAGCAAACACTTTATTGCAATTTACATCAGAGGAAAGGTCAGTAGTTTTTTTCATATGTAGGCTACTTTGCGAAATATATATGTATGTCCTCAAGGAATTAAAATATCGACCAAAAATTAAATTTTTATATTTTTCATACAAAAGTAATGGTCCATTTCACACGCTAAAGAATATCAGATCATCATTCAAAATTGTAGGCATCTTTTTCGACCTATACTCTTACCCGGTGCAAAATTTCGTGACTATTGATGTATAATTGCGACTTCTAGCGAGTTGATTATTACACTACAAACAAATAACGGAATATATTAGGCTGTAACTCTCTTATCTGATCATGCACACCAACATAATTGGCATCAATTGAAAGGCCAAGCATTCCACTTTCAAGTATATCGCACTTGTCAGGAATGTCACTTCCTGGAATTAAGATATAAGCTGTATATTCAAAATTTTCACAATTTTCACACAAAAGTTTTGGTCCATTTAACCCTCTAAATATTATCCGATCGCCATCTCAAATTGCAAGCTTCTCCTTTGCGATATACTCTTACCTTATTTAAAATTACGCGTTGATCGCACTATTATTGAGACCTACAGAGCCGCTAGAAAATTGGATAAATATTATGTTTTTGGTCCATTTCACCCGCTAAATATTTCACGATCATCACCAATAAGAATAGGGATCTATTCTGATCTGAACCCGACTTCCATACAAAATTTCGTGACGATCGGTCCATAATTGCGGCCTGGAGCGTGTTTACAATTTATAATGGACAGACGGACGGACGGACGGACTGACGGACGGACACACATCTCAAAATCGCTTTATCTCGTCGAGATATGAAGATTGGTATACCACATTGGGGGTCTCCGACGAATATTTCGCGGTGTTACATGAATTTTTACCAAAACAAACTTATAATACCCTTTTCCACATTGTGGTATAGGGTATAATTATCGAAATTTAACACGACTGTTAATTAAATTTTATTAATAATTACACCACCACTCAATAATGAAAAATACACTGTTTTTGAATAAAATGTTTGCACTTTTTTCACAATATTTTTTGCAACCAAAATTATTTTTTATTGGTTTTCACTATTCAATAATAACACCGACAAAATCAGAAAAGACAAAAGGGAATACGCGACGCGTTGTAAAGCGGCCGTATTGATTGTTGTTGTAAATAAATCGAAAAGAATTTTTTGACGATGGATATTATTTTTTGTTTATATTTATTTTTTGTTATTATTTTTTCCACAACGCGAGCTCACAACAATAAAACACTGCACTCACCTGTTGGTTTGTTAATGTTTTGGGGATGATAATGATGTTAGTGAAGATGTTGATGAGGATGGTTGGGATAATTATGATGTTGATGCTGCTGCGAGAATAAAAACGAAAACCAATTAGAACAAAAACCAAAACAATCCAAATGCTCGTATCCGGCTCGATTGGACCAAAATGTAAAGGCGCCGAAATTGCGTTTCGAAAAAGAGATAAATAAAAACACGAACGTTTTAATTTTCAAATAATAAAAAGCAGAAGCTTTATTGAGTAAATAAATAAATAATTATAAATAAAGGGAAAAGTATGGAGAACAGATTACCTGTGTTACGGATGGCGATCGAAAACGAAGTGTCAATAATAATGCCGAAAGGTCGCGTAGGCGCCAAAACAACACTCGTTAGAAAACTCCTAGATGACAGATCACTGTTGTAACAAAAAAGGAGTAGGCCGTTTTCTAACGAGTATGCAAATTAGACACAATGAAAGTAGTGCGAAAAGCGAGCATTTCCAAACAATGCAAATCCAAATGAAATATCAATTCTTACTTAAACACCAACTATTGACCTCTTCTTTGTTTCAAATTATAACAATGTATCAGTTAGATAAAGGAATTAATGTCTAACATCACGGTGCGCCTGAACCAACTTTATATGGAAGTTATTTTGAAGTTTTTAGCCTCATTATAACACCGAAATGGCTTAAATTTGGTACTTAATCTTTGTTGGGGGTACAAAACTTTCCCCCAGAAAATTTTCGGTATAGGTCCACGCCTTTGTATAGCCCCGCGGTATAGGTCCACTCCTGTATATAGCCCCCATAGAACGTACCTCCATATTTGCTGTGTTTTGAAGGTTGTGGCTTGAATATTCCTCAGAAATGGCTGAAATTTCGTATTTAGTCTTCGAGGGTTAGCCACATTGTTTTACTATAAGGGTACGAAAAGTATTAAATTTAGTACAATTTGGATTTCGGTGAACGGATAGAGCTGGAATTCTGAAATTTGAAATGAGGGTCACTGATGGAGACTATAAAAGAAAGATTTTGGAAATTCGAACTATAAAGGTACTAAAAGTACTAAATTTATTACATTTTGGATTTGGGTGAACGGATTGAGCTGAAATCCTGAAATTTGGAATGAGGGTCACTGATGAAGAGTAACAATGAAAGGTTTTTGGAAATTAGAACTATAAGTTCACAAAAAGTACTAGATGGTACTACATTTAGTACACTTTGGTTTTGGGTGAACGGAGAGAGCTGGAACACTGAAATTTAGAATGAGGGTCACTGATGGAGAGCAACAAAGAAAGGTTTTTGGAAATTCAAACTATAAGCGCACGAAAACTACTTAATGTACTAAATTTAGTACAATTTGGATTTGGGTGAGAAGATAGAGCAGGAATCCTGAAATTTTGAATGAGGGTCACTGATTAAGAGTAAGAAAGATGTATCAAAGTTCGAAAAATGGTAAATGGTAGTGAGGTTAGTATGATTTGGATTTGGATGAACGGATAGAGCTGGAATTCTGTCATTTGGAATGAGGGGTCACTGATTGAGAGTAACAAAGAAAGGTTTTTGGAAATTCGAACTACAAGTGTACGAGAAGTACTAAATGGTACTAAATTTAGTACAATTTGGACTTGGGTAAACGGATAGAGCTGCAATCCTGAAATTTGGAATGAGGGTCACTGATAAAGAGTAATGCTGGTTTTATATTATAGCTTTTTGCAGGGTTAAACTTCTTTATGAGGATTTGTTTGACGTATACCCAATGAAAATGGCACTTGAAACCCAGTGGGTTTGTTAAATCCGTATATATATAAACGTACTATAAAAAAGATGTACCAAAATTCGAAAAGTCCTAAATAGTAGTGAGTTTAGTATGGTTTGGATTTGGGTGAACGGATAGAGCTGGAATCCTGACATTTGGAATTAAGATTACTGTTGGAATATAGAATTGAGATACCGGGTAACTTTGGAAAATAATAAATGTTACTAAACTCGATACAATTTGTATTTACCTGAACATATTACTGTTGGAGTTTAGGATTGGGGTAGCTTTGGAAATTCGTACTCATTGAAAAGTGCTAAACGAAACTACATTGGCTATAATTTGAATTTAGGTGAACGAATGGAGCTGAGATATGGAAGTAGTTTATGGAAAGTCGTGTACGAAAAGTGGTAAATGGTACAAAATTTGGTACCTTTTGGTATTTGCTATATGGTACAGGATTTTTTACAATTTGTGATTTTGTAAAGGGGTAGAACTGGAATATTGAAGTTTGAAGTTCGGTATTGGATTTGAAAGTCGATATAAGATTAGCAGTGGTTGTTTAGAGTGGAGGTACGGAGGAGGGTTTGAAAATTCGTACTTATTTATACAAAAGTACTAAATAGTAGTATAATTGGTTTCAGGAGAAAAGTTAAAGCTGGGAAACACGGTGCGCCTTAACTAATTTTAAATGGAAGGTGCTTACACCTGGGAAGTTTTTGCAGATTCTGAAACTACAATGCTCATAGTTCACATTTTTAGGGTTTCTTTAGGTTTTCACGATTTTGCTTGGAAACCGCGAGACCTATGTAAATGGGCATAAAGAAAATGTTGTAGCTGTGAAAATTCTCCACACGATTGACCTTTATCATATTTTCGTAGGTTTTACCGTTTTTGAGATGTAGAATTTCAAATTGAGGCAATGCACTGACTCAGGGACGTAGCCAGGATTACATTTCGGGGGGCCCACCTGAACAAAATTTTGAAAGTTCATGTTAGCGAAAATTTCTTATTTAGCAATGATGTAAACCTTATTTTATACTTATATTACACTGTGCGACACGAAAATTATTAACCATATTCTGATACCGCAGCGGGATAGAAGACCAAAAATGGTCAAAATTTTCAAACATAATAAAGAATTTGTAATTGTTATGATGTTCCAAATAGTTCATTACGAAAACGTGTTAGAGACTTATTGCTCTTATCAAAAGTTTCAAAAACAAAAGATCGCAAGAATGTTTTTTCTAGATGTTGTTTATAAGCCAAAGTATTGGACCTAATATGCTACAAACGTTCAATAAATACAAACAAAAGCCTTGTTCTGAACTCAGTAACACTTACAGTCAGTCTAAAATTACGATTAAACAACAACTATGCAGAAATTTGCTCTAAAAAGTGTTCATTATTTGTATACTTTCAAATTCTCTGTAATAGGTCCTCCAAATACTTTACATATTTCTTGAAACATTTAAAACAGTTTAAAATTTTACTCAAAAATGTGTAACATACGCTAATATCCCTAGCTACGTCGGTGCACTCACTGTATCGCCTCCTTATAAAACATTTACATAGGACTCGCGGTTTCCAAGCAAAATCGTGAAAACCTAAAGAACCCCTAAAAATGTGAACTTAAATCGCGATTTATTTTAAAATCCCTCCGGCGATTTTTTTGTTTCTTGATATATCTCATCTATGAGCGTTGTAGTTTCAGAATCTGCAAAAACTTCCCAGGTGTAAGCACCTTCCATTTAAATTTGGTTAAGACACACCGTGGAAAGTGAATTGCGGTTGGAATATTTGTTGAATATAAGGAAGTTTTGAAACGTTTAATTATGTATACGAAAAGCTTGGTATTGTGTAAAAGGTTAATGTGAGAAATACCTACTATATGGGAACGAAAAGTACTAAATGGTACTAAATTTGGTGTTGGGTGTAGGAACAAAGCTTGGATTATATAATGTGGACAATAGGGTTATGACTTTTTTACAACCTCATATCCCTGTATCATAGCGTGATGAGTTTTGCCATAAGATTACATAAAATCATAATTATAAGGTGATTCGGTGAAAAAACCTCACGCACAAAATCATTTTAAAATTTGAATTTATCAAAATTATGGACAATTTTTATACCCTCAGCATTTATGCTAACGAGGGTATATACACATTCATACGTGCAAAATGTGCCTCATCGAAATAATGGTTTTAGACCCCAAGTATGTTTGGACGAAATGTGTTTCAAACAATTTGGAGTTGATTTAGCAATGTCCGTCCGTCTGTCTGTCTGGCTGGCTGGCTGGTGCGCACGATAACTCTCGAACGGATGAACCGATTTGGTCCAAAATTTGACATTCGCAATATTTTGTCCAAACTTAGTTTAAGTTCGAAGATGGGTTATATCGGTCCACTCCCTCCGGTACCTCCTTCACAAAAGTTCGAAAATGTTCGGAAAATTTGTTCGCACGATAACTCTTAAAAGGAATAACCGATTTGGTGCATACTTTGCACATCGTGAAATTTCTACCAAACGTAGATGAGGCTCCAATATGGACTCAATCGGTCCACTCCTTCGGGTACCTCCCACACAAAATTTTTGAAATGCTTAGTTTAGGACCTTGTCTCGAATCGCTTTGATTTTTGTTTTAGCAAGTTGTATTCGCTGTCCTCTATACGACGCTGTAAGTTTCATTAGGGGCAAGTCCATACTTCCTGAGAAAATAGCCTGTAAGGTACAAAAACCCCTATGACACCGTGTGTAGTGGTTGGAGCGCAAGATAACTCTCGAACGGATCTGCCGATTCTGTCCAACATTTGGCCTTCGTAGTTTTTTGTCCAAACATAGTTTAAATTCGAAGATATGCCACATCGGTCCACTCCTTCAAGTACCGCCCCCCCCCCCCCCCCCACAAAAGTTTAAAAATGTTCGGAAAAATTGTTCGCACGATAACTCTTGACGGGAGTGACCGATGTAATCCATACTTTGCACATCCTAATATATCTACCAGATATAGATCAGGGTCGAATATGGACTATATTTGTCTACTCCTTCTGGTACCTCTCACACAAAATTTCGGATAAGTTCACTTTAAGACCTGCTCTCGAATCACTTTGATTTTTGTTGAAGCGATTTGCATTCGCTACCTCCATTACGACGGTAAAAGTTTTTTCAGGGGCAAGTCCATATTTCTTGGGAAAAGAGCCTGAAAGGTGTAAAAAACCCCTATGTCATTATATGTGGCGGTCGGAAAGCACGATGTCTCTCGAACTGTTCAACCGATTTGGTACAACATTGAATCTTCGTCCTATTACATCCAAACTTAGTTTCATGGGACAATACCGGTCCACAATTTTCGATACTTCTCCCCAATATTTAAAAAAATGCCACTAAAGTGCTATATCACTTGAATGGCGCAAACAATTTGGTCCAAACTTTGGATCTCCTTATATTTTTTTCAAAATTTAGTTTAACTTCTAAAATGGCCCATATCGGTCCTCCCTAAGGGTACCTCACCCACAAAAGTTCAACATTTGTGTCTTAGTGCAGTTAATTTCTAATCCAGATTTTTGTCGGCAAGTTCAAATGTCCAAAAAGGGCCACAAAATTCTGAAGAGACCTTAAATACATTCGATCTGTCCGTAGGTGAAAGTTTCACTTCACATTGGCTGAGGGTATATATCTGTCGGCAAAGTCGACTGACACTTTTTTACTTGTTTGAAGTCACTGTAAGCAGATATACAATTGAAATTAAACTTTAGTGTCACATGAGATAATTAAACTGACATAAAATTTATTTCTCACTAATTTTCTTCAATTCTGAGAATCGTAAAAATTTCGTAAACGCTTTTATTTAAAGATATATTTTTTTTAACAAAAAAAAAAAAAAAATTTTAAATTTTTTCAAAGTGGTTTGTGCATGACCTTTTTCAATATATGAATGAAATAAGCATTTTCATAGTTATAAGTAGGCTTATATTTATTCATTCGTGCAAAAAAAATCAAAAATTATATTTTTAAAATCGATTTGTGCGTGAACTTTTCTTATATTTCAATGGAATAAACGATAGCGTAGTGATTATTAGGCAAAAGTTCATTCATCCCTGCTACAGGAAATCATTTTTGAGAAAAAATGTCAAAAAGTCATAACCCTAGTGGACAAAAAATACGAAATGGAAAAATATTTGTTATGAAGATCACTCTAAAATCTGAGATAAAGCTCGGAGTTTGAAAAATTGTACTGAATATTGTTCTACTGATTTAATACTAACCCGAATGCGTTTCTAAATAATTTACTGAAATTAAGTAGTCAAACGTGAAGTATCTTTTCAAAAAATTTGAAAACGTGGTCCAATGCGACTATTTTGTTAACTAGAAGATTTTTATCCCCTGATAATAAAAAGGCCTAAATTGAAATGAATAGAACATTTGCCGTTATATATGGTTGGCATACCCGTGCACATTAACTGCCTGTTCATGTATGTCGCACGGAAACCTGTACGAAAGGAAAGCAGTCACACACTTCCGTCTAAAAATGCGTTCATGTATTTCGCAAACTATCGTGCGACTGCCGTTACGTATCCTATGCGAAATACTACTAATTTGAATGTACATTTGTACAGCTATGTTCCATAAATGAGAGCCAAATGAGAAATGAAAACAAAATCCACATATACATACAAACATTGGAATATGTGTGATTTGTTTTGTTTGAAAAATAAAATGTGTCGGTATTTTGAATTACCCAGTTGTTCAATAAATAGCAATTATCTACTTTGACATAGGCATGTAACTAGTTACTCAATGATCCTAGTTACTTTACACCCAAAAATGGCACACAAAATAGCCTATAGCCCACTTTTGTCACTGGAAATGGGCTTCCTTGCCTATCATGTCAATTCACTAGTTACAGGTAATGCGGCGTGTAATATATTGACTATTTTATAGACTACCGATGGATAGTGTAATAGACAATGTTTCTCTCTTGTAATCTCTTTTCAACATTATTTGGTTTTTTTTTTACAAAATAAAAAAATATTCTGTCATTTTGTTTGTTTATTCATAATTAAAAAAATTATTGATGCGTTTGTTGTGAAAAAATTTAAGACGCAAAAAAGAACGTGTTACCAGCTAAATCATAAGAAGGATGAATAATTTAAGAAGAATATTTATAATATATGTGGTAAGTATTGATACATATCTTGTCACAATTCATTATCACGACATTTCATTAAACTTTTATAAATTTTATTTCAGGAACTCTTGAATGATCTGAAGGACCCAGGAGAAAAACATTCCAAGGATCAAATAAACATCAGTCGCTGTATCAAGTAGTCATACACTAGTTCCAGAATCAAGGATCAAGATCTGTATGTATACAAGATTATATTGTCCTTTGTAAAATATTTGCACTCCATTTATTAAAATAAAGTGTGGCTAATGCATATATGCATTAACCCATTTTTCTAACTTCAAGTTAGTAGTGTTTTTGGCTATCATTTCTGACTACCGAATTGACTGGTTACTCGTAATGCACTGAGGAGACAATTGCCTTTCACACGACTGTCGAATTGGGTGGTTACTGGTAATGCAGTGAGGGGACAATTGCCTTTCATATGACTATCGAATTGGGTGGTTACTGGTAATGCAGTGAGGGGACAATAGACCCCTTCCTATGACATCCCCACGTTAAATTCACCAGTCTATAACATTGCGAGTAGATTGGGTGGTAACTAGGGGTGGTTACCAGTAGCCAGCAAAATTGCTAGTTATTCCCTAGTTACCCAAACAACTGGGTATTTTATTTTATTGATTTCTTCAAAATAGTGAATGAAACCCCCATTAAAACGTGTCTATAAAATTTTTATTTTGTTTCAAGATTGAGTTGCATCAATTTGTTTTAAGATTTTCGGTGTTATTCGCGAGTTTACGTTCTACTCGGCAGCTACAAAGCAAGTGAGTGATTTTCACATTCTCTTTCTATAAGAGACAGCCCTTTCGATTACATAAACCCAAAATTAATGGAAAAGTGTACGTTTACGTGTTATTTCGTATGGCTTGTCGGTTGCATAGATCTTCGTTTCGAAGGCGTTTACATGAACAGAAAATGATTTTTTTCCACTTTCGAAGCGCAAAAAACCTTTCGGTCGACATACATGAACAGGCTGTAAGTAAAATTTTTGTAAAAAAGTTTTTTCTAACCTTTCATGCCACAAATTCTGAATTTCATAAAATGAGCATAAAATCTACAAAATACTCTAAGTTTTCAAAATATCTCTTCTAATAAAAGTGGATTGAGGTGAACATTTTTTAAATTAAACTTTTATATCCTCTGAGTATTCAAGGTCCAAATTTATATAAAATTGGACAATATACATATGTTCTATTTTTAAAATACCCTAATTCAAGGGGTACCGTTATATGGGGATATACGAAAACGTGGGTTTTTGTGGCCATATTGAATGCCGAGAATTTTGCTTACCTTTTCGGGTTCTTGGCGAAACCGCTGAAGAAAATTCGTACTGGAAGGGAATGCTGTTTAAGTGAAGGGGTAAAAGCAGAAGTCATGTCTGAAATTTGCAGTATGAGTCGCTGTTGGTAGGGGTGCGATACAGCACATCGTCGCCATAAATGCCGGAAGACGTAACCCACAAAAATAAAACTTTACAGGAGAAGCAAAAAACGTTATAAAATGAAAAAGGTTTTATAAAATATCGAATATTTTTAGTATCGTGTTTTAACACAGGGAAGAAATATATTTTTGGAAAAAAATTAATTTTTTCTCCAGAATGTTAGAAGCTGTGTGCATTTCAGAAAAATACAATACCAAAAGACGTAACCCACAATTTATTGAGTATACATTTGAAGAAAGTAGTATAAATGAAAAATTATAATTAAATTAGAATTAGTTTATTGGCCTACGCGGCTAAGCGAACTTTAAACTAGGAATCTGACGGTGTTGGGTTCAATTCCCAGTCTTGACGTTAATATTTCAATGGACCACAATTAGGTGAACTGTCTATTCCAACCATCACTATAATTACTTATAATTTCAATTGTATTAGACGATATTAAATCTGGAATATTATATTTATTGTTGTATTTAAGTCAATTTATGGACAAAATATAGTTCATATAAATTAAGTGATCTGTAACAGTTTAAATGTAACTTTTAGTTGTCATAAGGAATGTTGTCATAAAAGTAATGACAATCACTTGGAATAAAGCATTTTAAGTCTTGCAGGTGTTGAAATTTCTTTTATGAATCTTTTAGCCCGTGTGTGTACATCTGAGGAGGATCCACTGCCTCAAAACTTCCGGAACTTCTCTATGGTAGAATCTGGCAGTCGTCTTTGATATCAGTTTTAAAAAAGATTATACTGCATGGATCAAAAGTCACTGCTCGCAGTGACTGTAGGATCTCCTGTCTTTCTGTATAAGTAAACCAATGCAGAAAATTTGCGTTTTTCTCTGGGCCTATTTGATAACTACAATCAGTTGATCTTTATTAAACCATGGGTTGGTTGACAAGACCATCTTTTGCAAACTTACAGCCTAATCGTATCCGCCTTTAAAGAATACATCTTTTTACTAGAACGACGTGAATTTTGAGCATTTACACGTTTTCGTATCAATTCCTCAAATTTTGAATATCTCCGTTTGTTCTTTCTCTTGGAAAAAATGAACAATATCGAGACGAGCATAGCCTTTTTCCTTTTGTCCGGTTAACATACTGTTTTCCATATGTGCGTTTTAGATGTTTATTTAAATCAGGGCATAGGTCTTCTGTCATCATCTTCAATTATTTCTATTACGGATTTTTTCTGTAAGACCAGTAAAAACCGTCTAAAGTCAAAGTTATTGCTTTAAAAATTAACATAAAGAATGGTCTTTGTGATTTTTGAAAAAAGCTACCATTCTTGAGATATCGTCACCTAAGAGTCAAATTACACATATGGAGAAATAAGCCGAGGTATTTCCATGTGATAGGTATTTCCATAAGCTTTCATACGTTACCCATTTTGTAGTAATCGGTTCAATAGAACCGGGTCTAACCCGGTTTTGAACCTGGACTTTCGGGTCAAATAACCGGTTAACCGAAACCGCCCCCGTGGAAATTATACATTAACTCAATAAGCCCTCCCTCTGGCATTAGAATTGCTGCAAAAATCAATGAATACATTGTTTGTACTGCTGTTTAGTTTTGAAATAATGTGGGTTACGCCTTTTGTGTTCTGTGAAAATTACAGTATGCTGTTACGTCTATTGGCATTTCTTGAATAGGATCGTTATTTTTAAACGTAGATGCTTGAAATTTTGCCAGAGCAGATTTTAGCTTAATATATCAGATTCCATCAAAAAACGAATTTCGATTTCCATGTCGGTTACGTCTTCCGGCATTTATGGTGACGACATACATATATATATATTTTTTTTTTTGAAATTCTAACTACAGTGTACAGCACTAAAACGAATTAAATCGAATAAATGTTGGTATTAAAAATATGGTTTAGTACAACAGAATCGCCAGTGTTCACCATTTCCATATTAAATATTGTTTATATATATTTTATTCCCTTTCCGCATACGAAGTAGCGGGCATTTGCTAGTAATCGGTAAAAACATTAAAAAAAATTTCATATACATGCATATATGCGAAATATGGATGTGCCTATATTACATTATATAATCATTTGATTTCAGGTGCCGATATCCCGTTGATAATTTCAATTTTGAAGAGAATGTGTTTTATTTTACTACTAACGAGAAGCGTTCAACGCTGTTTCTATATTTTATAATTTATAATTTTTATTTGTTTTTCTTTCTAAAATTGTGACACTATTTCTTGTATTTGGAATTTTGTATGTATCTACGCGTCTGTTATTGCTTTTGTGTTTGGTATATTTGAGGCGCTCAGCGCCAAAACGGCCTAACACACATTTTCAAAACTGACTATACTGATCGAATCGGAACCTTTTGAATTATATACAAAAAAAAATTCCCTATTGCATAGGTTAACCCTATGTTAATCTAAATGCCGAAAACTGTTTTCCTTTACTGAAAGTTTGACAAAATGTAGACGCCAAAATGGCCTAAGCCACATATTAGAAATAAAAAAATACGTGTGGGTTAGGCCAAAAACGCATGTTACAGGAATAGGTTCACGTGACCCACAGGAAATAGGGTCTTGTATTATGCATTACGTGAAAGGCAATGTTAATTGTAAGAATTTCATAATGTATAGCGATCAATGTGGTGGCCAAAACCGTAACATAAAAATGAGTACTATTTGCACATACATGGTCAATAATTCGAGCTTCTCAGTGAAACAGATAGACCAAAAATTTTTAGTAGAAGACAGAACTTCAAAAGTTGAATAGCTTCAGATTCAGTAGCTTCGATTGCAAAATGCGAAGTCATTTATAATTCAATACAAATATTCAAATGACATAAATGTTTTATTTCAAGAAGTTGATATTAAAAAGGAACTCCAGCAAGTAGGTACATAAATTTTGAATTGGAACCGCTTTATCCGGGAGTAAGATTTATTGAATCTGCAAAGTTTAAGGATTTACAGAAACTCAAAGAGTTCATACCACCTAAACGTAATAAACGTCAAAGAGAAAGCCCAGCACAACCAACAAATACAAAAAGGGTTGATTCAGTTAATAAATACTGGTTAAGCAAGACACCTCAGTCGTCCAACCAATATGCGTTGTTGGATAATGAAGACGCCATTGATCCAATCCCTCCTCCTGAAAAAGAAAAAACTGTAAAACCTCCTCCAATATTTGTTGAAAATGTCTCCAATATCCAACCATTTATAGCTCTTCTCTCACAAGTTGTCCCAAATCAATATGAACTTAAATCTCTCCGAAACGATCAAGTGAAAATTCTACCAAAATGTCATGAAACCTACAAGAAAATTGTTATGGAACTAGACCAAAAGAATACCGAGTTCTATACAAACAAGCCAAAAAGTGAAAGGGGATTTAAGGTCATACTGAGGGACATGCATCCTACAGTGGATATAGAACTTCTGAAACAAGAACTCTCGAGAGCGGGACATGAAGTAACTAATATATGGAACATAAAAAGCCGTTTCACTAAGAAACCACTTCGTCTATTTGAAGTTGAATTAGTTAACAAGTCGAACAATAAAAATATATACTCCATAACAAAGTTAATGAACAATATAATCAAATTTGAACCTCCACGCCCAAACAAAATTGTTCCTCAATGCTCAAATTGTCAGCATACGGTCACACGAAATCGTATTGTCGCAAGAAGGCAGTTTGTATCAAGTGTGCTGGAAATCACGAATCCAAAATGTGTCAACGGAAAAATTGGGCAGATGACGTAAAATGTGCTCTTTGCGAGGGAAACCATCCAGCAGATTACAAAGGATGTTCAGTATATAAACAAATATACAGTCAACATTATCCATCCCTTAGGAAAAATAAAGAAATGCAACCAAATGAACCTGTGCCTTCTTCCAGAACATCGCGATTTACTGAAAATGTTTCATATTCAAATGCAGCCCGAAGTACAGAACCAACACAACATCAAAATGCTGAATCCCAGTCACACCCACCGACTAAAATGTCTGAAATTCAAGCCATGTTGAATAGCCTCAACATGATAATGCAACAAATGACAAGTCTCATTGTAAGCATCACTCAAAAACTTTCTGATATTTAAATGGAGTTACTAAAAATAGTTTTCTGGAATGCTAACGGTTTGCTACAGCATTCCTTAGAAGTAAAAAATTTTCTTATATCAAATCAAGTTGACATTCTACTCATATCTGAGACACATTTTTCGCATAAACACCATTTTTCCATTCCAAAGTTCAATTTCTATCACGTCATGCATCCAGGTGGAAAAGCACGTGGTGGATCAGCAATCCTAATAAGTGAATCTATAAAGCATCACCAAGGCATCCCATATTGTACAGATGAAATTCAGGCCACAAATATTATTGTGGAAAGTTCCCATGGCCCACTTACTGTGTCTTCACTATACAGCCCTCCAAGACATAATATTAAAAAGGACCAATATATTAGTTACTTTAAAACTCTTGGGAATAAATTCATAGCGTGCGGAGATTACAACGCCAAACACACACATTGGGGTTCGCGGCTTACTACCCCAAAGGGCAGACAGTTGTACAATGCTATAAAGGAATTAAAATTAAGAACAATATCTCCACATTCCCCCACCTACTGGCCTTCGGACCTGAACAAAGCACCGGATCTTATTGATTTCTGTGTAGCAAAGGGGATCCCAGTATCTTCTGAAGCTTGTTTTACTACTCATGACTTGTCATCTGATCATTCACCAGTTTGCTTAACGCTTCATTCTAAACACATCATGACTGATGAAAAATGTAAACTGCACAACAAAAAAACCAACTGGCAATACTTTCGATACCAAATAAGTAATTCACTCAATCTTAAGGTATCTCTGAAAACAGAAAATGAAATCACAGAGAGTGTGGAACACTTAGTCCAAGTTATACAAAACGCTTCATGGAATTCTACGCCTAAAACAAGTTTCCAAACCCCAAACTCTGTACCTAATCAAGTGCGAAAAAAGATATCCGAAAAAAGAAAGGCCAGAAAGCGTTGGCAACAGACTAAATCTCCTGAGGACAAACGGGTACTTAACAAAGTAACCTCTGAACTCCAAAAACTTTTGAAAGATATTAACGATAAAGAAATTGAGCGCGAGATCCAAAACATTGCGCCGACAAAGTCAACAGATTATTCTCTATGGAAGATAACTAAGAAGGTCAAACATCAGACAAAAACAAATTATCCAATCCGTAAGGCAGACAACAGCTGGACTAGAAGTAATTTAGAAAAGGCCACAACATTCTCAAGTTATTTATATGACGTTTTTACACCAAATTGCAATGAAGATACACCACCCTACATCAAAACTTTCTTAGACCAAACTCATCAGCTGGACCTGCCGATAAAGAAATTCACTAAAGCTGAAATCTCACAAGCGATAAAGTCCTTAAAACTTTCTAAAGCTCCTGGCTACGACTTGATTACTCCTAAGATTCTGAAGGAGCTCCCGCAAGAAGGTATAAGTCTCATTACTTATATTTTCAATGCATGTCTAATTCGTAATTTTGTTCCGCCACAATGGAAAGTGGCACAAATTTCTATGATTCAAAAACCTGGAAAACCGGTCGATCAAGTGAAGTCTTATCGACCCATAAGCCTATTACCAATTCTTTCAAAAGTATTAGAAACTCTGTTCCTTAAAAGACTAATGCCTATTATTGAGGCTAGAAATTTAATTCCAACCCATCAGTTTGGGTTCAGAAAAAAACATGGAACGATTGAGCAGATTCATCGCTTAGTTGAAACAATAAATGATGCATTTGAATCAAAGAAATACTGTACCTCTGCGTTTCTAGACATTTCCCAAGCTTTCGACAAAGTATGGCATGATGGGTTACTATACAAAGTCAAAAGTCTTCTTCCAGTAAACTATTATTTGTTTATTAAGTCTTATATACAAAACAGGCTGTTTTATGTGTACGAAACAAATGAAATGAGTAACCTAAAAACCATAAGAGCTGGTGTCCCTCAAGGCAGCGTAATGGGCCCAATATTGTACCTACTGTTCACATCTGATCTTCCTCAAACTGATAATGCTATAATTGGCACATTTGCAGATGATACTGCTATTTTAGCCACCGACGAAAATGCTCCTAATGCTAGTAACAAACTACAAAACTATTTGAATACTCTTTGTACATGGCTAAAGTGCTGGCGTATAAAAGCAAATGAATCCAAATCTACCCACATTACTTTCACGCTCAAACACGGAACCTGTCCACCCGTTCAGATGAACCAAATACAACTTCCCCAAGAAACAGAAGTTAAGTATCTTGGACTTTATATAGACAAAAAACTGAACTGGAATACCCATATAAAAACCAAGAGAAAAGCTCTAGATATTCAAGCTCGCAAAATGAACTTCCTTCTTTGCTCCAAATCCAAAATGTCACTTGAAAATAAATTACTTATTTACAAATGTATCATTAAGCCAATTTGGACATATGGCATCCAGCTGTGGGGCACCGCCTCCAATACCACAATCAAAATTCTCCAACAATTCCAATCAAAAACGCTACGAAAAATTACTGGTGCACCCCAATACATAAGAAACACACAACTACATAAGGATTTAAACATAAAAACTGTCAAAGAAGAAATTTCATGCCAATTACAAAATTACAAATTAAGGATTGAAACACATCCGAATCCTCTGGCAGCAAATTTGATGAACAATCCAGAAACTTTCGTCCGACTCCGCAGAAGAGCTCCACAAGATATCATTTAACTCTTAAATTAATAATAATCAATAAAACTGTATCTTATATTCTAATAAAATAGTAGAAAATATCCCAAAAAACAAATATTATGGGTTAACCACTGGGTGATCCATATAGAATTGTATGTAAATATGTTATACACTTAAGAATAATGTAAAGATCGATTATAAGATAGATCGCATTAATAAACTGATTAAAAAAAAAAACCTATAAATCATGCATTTTATAATAATTTAAAAACAAAATCGAGAGCCGAAGATGAAGATATCCAGGAAGAAGACCAATAATTATTATTTATCAATTAAAACGCTCACAGTTATTTTTATTATTCATCTGAAAAACTTTTGCTGTTTTAATAAATGTAGACAAAATGGCCTAACCCTCAGTTCCTATCAATATATATTTTTAAACGGATGCCAAAACGGCCTAAGTCACTTTAATTTTTTTTATTAACTGTTTAAAACAGTCTTTATCTATGTAAATACCTAATGATTATATATATTGTTCCACAACATCCCATACGGGACAAGGGAGACTTCTCTCATATCAATGAGTGCACCCCGATTCATATTAGCTCAATGATATGGGACCTACAGTTTATCGCCGAGTCCGAACGGCGTGTCCTACGACACCACTTGTAGAGAAGTTTTACATGGCTGAAATACTCAGGAAATGTCGCCAACATTACTGAGGGGTATTTTTCCACCGTTGAAAATTTGATGTCGCCTAGTCGGGGAATCGAACCCACGACCTTCTGCGTGCAAGGCGGGTGTGCATACCATTGCACCACGGTGGCACCCTAATGATTAACCTAAAACAAATATCACAACTAATATGTTTTTATGATTAATAAAAATATATAAAAATATATTAAAAATGTGTTTTCTTTCAACTTCGTTTTTCTCAGAAGCATTTCATTGTGGGTTAGGCCGTTTTGGCGCTGAGCGCCTCATTTATATATTTCAATAAAAGAAAAACTAACACAATTTATAAATGTGTTTATGTCAGAGTAAGGCAATAGGTCTCTCGTAAGCGTTAATGTACTCTCGGTCACCACCAGTTAGAGTCTACACAGGTTATGAGCAAGATTAAATTTACGCCCACGGGGAACCATTCCCTTACTCTGGTGTATGTGTTTTTTTTTATGTGGATTTTGGGTTTGTATTTATATTTCATCTAAACAGATATTTGTCTGCACCCAAACATATATTTGTTCACACCCAAACATGTATTTGTGGGTGCCACCGTGGTGCAATGGTATGCACATCCGCCTTGCACGCTGAAGGTCGTCGGTTCGATTTCCCGACCAGGCAACATCAACAAATTTCGACGATGACAAAATACCCCTCAGTAATCTTGGCGACATTTCCTGAGTATTCCAGCCATGTAAAACTTCTCTACAAGTGGTATCTTAAGGCACGCCGTTCGGACTCGGCGATAAACAGTAGGTCCCATATCATCATGTGAATCGGGGTGCACCCATTGATATGAGAGAAGTCTCCCTTGTACCTTATGGGATGTTTGTGGAACAATTATAAACATATGCTTGTTTGCAGGATCTAAACATAAGTTATGTTTGGAATTGTTGCAAACATATATATGTTTCCTGCAAAATGTGTTTGGGACATATGTTAGAGAGGCCTTTTTTCCACCGTGTAGTTAATTATTTTCCACAATATTTTTAATTATTAGAAAATCCATTCCAAAATATGTCTTTTTATTTTCAGCTACACGAACATAATAATAACAAGTAAGAACGGTGTTAAGATCGACTGGGCCGAAATTGTTATACCATCCACCACAAGTTGTATTGAAGTAAAATGGAACAATTAGTTTCCCTTCATTTATAAAGAATACTAAATACCAAATTTCAGCAATTTCGGTAAAACAATGTGGCTAACCTTCAAAATACCGAAATTCGGAAGGTACCATTGTATGGGGGCTATATGAAAACGTCGAGCTATACGGACAAATATCTGGCGGAAAGTTTCAGACTCAAGCTCACGCTTTCTCTTCTGGAATATTTTATAACCAGATGGAAGGCTAAATAAAAAATTTCAGTCATTTCGGTGGGATATTGACGTCACAGCCCTCAGAATTACTACAATTGGAAGGTACTGCTCTACGGGGGCTATATTGAAACGTGGACCTATACCAACGAATTACAGTCGGAAATTTTTTAGCTCCAACGTAGACTAAATATCAAATTTCAGCCAATTCGGTGGCTGTGGTCACAAACCTTCAAAATACCGAAAATCGAGAGGTACTGTTCAATGGGGGCAATATGAATGCGTGGACCTATACCGACAAATTTAGAGGGGAAACTTGAATACCCCCAACTAAGACTTAATATCAAATTTTACCCATTTCGGAGGACTCAATATTCCTCCGACCTTCAAAATACCGAAAATCGGAAGGTACCGTTCTATGAGGGCTATTTTAAGGCGCGGACCGGTACCAACAAATTCTGAAAGAAAGTTTTATATCCCCAACGAAAACTAATTTCCAGATTTAATAATGAAGCTAAAATCTTCAAAATACTGAAAATTGGGTGATACCGTCCTATAGGTGCTCTATCAAAACGTGGAACGATATGGCCCATTTGCAATACCAAACATTCTAGGAGTAATAGAAACTTCTATACCAAATTACCAAGCTCTTTCTTTAAAATTGCGAGTTGTATCTTGATTTCTAAAGACGGAGGGACGGACGGGCATGGTTATATCGACTTAGAATTTTACCCTGATTAAGAATATACATATATACTTTATGAATATTTCGATGTCTTTCAAACGGAATGACAAATTTAATTATACCCTCTATATTATGGTGTAGGGTATAATAACTTCGGTGGAGAATGTCCACAAACAGGAAATAAGGGAACTGATGAGATCCTGTGGCGAGAATCGAAACTAGTCTTCCCTGCCTTACCCCTTGGCGAACAATGTCTAACTTTCTCCACTAATAAATTAATTGTTTTAAAACATTAAAACAACAACAATGGGATTGAGCCAGATTATTTTGAAAAAAAAAAATGTAACGGCTATTCCAATAAAAAAACGCCACCAATGCTCTCGTATAAAACATGTTTTAATAAACACATTTTTTATGGGAAAACGCTACATAAGCCTTATTAAAGTAACTAACATGGTACAATAATACAGGTAGCATTATCAAGCCAGTTGATGGTAACATAATGTGTCAGTTGCATTGAATTGATGTCAAATTTTAACATCTTATGTTACCAACAATTGCCGATGCGGCTACCTGTTTATTTGTACCATGGTAACTACTAAAATATTCCCATAAACGTCGTCCACCCGTTCATTGTAACGGCGGTGATATTTGGTGTGGCCGTCATAGGATATATTGTTTTCTTTTTGACATTGAACTTTTTTTTCGGTCGCGCAACACTATCTTTTGAGCATTGGGATCTGCAGCGATTTGTTGGCTTTGGAAGCGCAGACACCGGAGAACACCACGACTTACAACTTGGCGAAGGTAGACCCGCACGCAGTGACCACCAAACAAGCTTCCCCCTGGGTCGCTGCCGTTGTTTAGCTACATTGTGTCGGCGAAACCGTTTGACAGGGGAAATAACTTCCGTGGTGGCCAAACGTGGAAAGGTTAAGAAATCGCTTTAACACACATTCAGAAATTATGTATAAATTTCGATCATTTTGCATACATTTAAATACAGAAGTGCGGAAATTTGCAATACATTGTATGCAAAATCGCAACTAAAAATGTATAAAGTTTTAAACACATTTTGAGTAACACAACAACAAAGCGGTTGAAAATTTGTGTCGCATCTTGTTTCCTAATAACACTGTGTGTAATTTTTTGTGTCATGGAAAATTAACCATATTCTGACACCGCAGCGTATTGGAAGACGAAAAATAAGAAGACACGTGTCTCGGCGTTTTTCCCTGTTACTTCGTATTTCGCGGTTATGTGCCCCCAAAAACCTGAGGCCTTGATGTCAAAAAAGACCATTTTGTCAGGCTCATATCTTCTAAACCGCTAAGAATTTTGGTTTACTCGTGGAGGCAAAGTTGTAGCTCTCATCTTAAAGAATAATAATTGTGAAGACATAAAACCCATTCAACCTTATCTTCAAGGTCAAAATCGTTAAGGTCAAGTTTCCGTTATAATTTTTTCTCAGATTTTGGCCTACAGATATCAAACCGACCAAAATTGAATCAAACAACCAACTACAAAAATGTACCTTAGATCTCAATAAACAACTTTCTAAAACATACGAACCCTGTAGAAATGGTTCTTAAAGGTCAAAATAGCAAAACAAATGCAACTTTTATTTTCTTTTTTCGGTTTCTGCTCCATAGAAATTAAACCATTCAAAATTCAAGAAAATATTCAACCACAATAATGTAGCGAATATATCAGTATACAACTTTGTGGAACATCAGAGCCCACTACGAACTGTTCTTAAAGGTCAAAATAGCAAGAAACTTTAGAAAATATTCGATTTTTATACTTTTTTCTCCGATTCTGGTCCATAGATACCGAACCGTTCAAAATTCAAGAATACAAGCAACTACAAAAATGTACTTAAGATCTCAGTTAACAACTTTCTAGAACATATGAACATTCTAGAAAATATTCGATTTTTATACTTTTTTCTCCGATTCTGGTCCATAGATACCGAACCGTTCAAAATTCAAGAATACAAGCAACTACAAAAATGTACTTAAGATCTCAGTTAACAACTTTCTAGAACATATGAACATTCTAGGAGCGGCCCTTTAAGCTCAAAATTCCATTAGTTTTACTCATTCTTTCCTGGTCAGGTCCGTAAATAACAAACCTTTCAAATTTTCTAGAGTGTTGAACAGTTTGTTATTTCCAGGCCTGAGCATTAACCATAATATAATTGTTAGAGAATTTTGAACATGAAGGACCGTTCCTAGAATTTTCATATGTTAACTGAGATCTTATGTACATTTTTGTAGTTGCTTGTATTCTTGAATTTTGAACGGTTCGGTATCTATGGACCAGAATCGGAGAAAAAAGTATAAAAATCGAATATTTTCTAAAGTTTCTTGCTATTTTGACCCTTAAGAACAGTTCGTAGTGGGCTCTGATGTTCCACAAAGTTGTATACTGATATATTCGCTACATTATTGTGGTTGAATGTTTTCTTGAATTTTGAATGGTTTAATTTCTATGGAGCAGAAACCGAAAAAAGAAAATAAGAATTGCATTTGTTTTGCTATTTTGACCTTTAAGAACCATTTCTACAGGGTTCGTATGTTTTAGAAAGTTGTTTATTGAGATCTAAGGTACATTTTTGTAGTTGGTTGTTTGATTCAATTTTGGTCGGTTTGATATCTGTAGGCCAAAATCTGAGAAACTTGACCTTAACGATTTTGACCTTGAAGATAAGGTTGAATGGATTTTATGTCTTCACAATTATTATTCTTTAAGATGAGAGCTACAACTTTGCCTCCACGAGTAAACCAAAATTCTTAGCGGTTTAGAAGATATGAGCCTGACAAAATGGTCTTTTTTGACATCAAGGCCTCAGGTTTTTGGGGGCCCATAACCGCGAAATACGAAGTAACAGGGAAAAACGCCGAGACACGTGTCTTCTTATTTTTCGTCTTCTATTACGCTGCGCTGTCAGAATGTGGTTAATTTTTTTCGTGTCGCACAGTGTAATGAAAACGAATGAATATTTACCATCAAAAATGGTTTTATTGTTTTCTTAAGTACCTTCCAGCATGATTTATACGTTTTTTCATGCGCTCAAACCAATTGTTGAATCCCTTTTTCCACTCAGACTTGGACAACTCCAAAACAAGTTTTTTTTTGAACAAGTTCGGCCGGGCCGAACTTGTTATACCCTCCACCAAGTAAAATGGAATAATTAGTTTCCTTTCGTGTATGAAGAAGTAAAACAATGTGAGGCACCAGAGAATGTGGCTAAAACTTAAAAAATACCGAAAATTAAGAAGTACGCTTCTATGGGGATATTGGAAGACGTGGACCTATACTGATAATACTCTTCTGGAATAATACTCCTCTGGTATATAATACTCTTCCGGAATACCAAATTTCAGCCATATTGAGGCCACAACTTTCAAAATACCGAAAATCGGGAGGCACCGTTCTATGGGGGCTATATAAAGGCATGTACCGATACCGACAAATTTCTGGGGGAAAGTTTTATACCACTAACGTAGACTAAGTTCCAAATTTCAGCCATTTCGGTGTGATAATGAAGCTAAAAATATACCGAAAATCGGGAGGTACCGTTCTATGGGGGCTATATGAAGGTGTGGACCGATACCGAAAAAATTCTGGGGGAAAGTTTTATACCACTAAAGAAGACTTCGTACCAAATTTCAGCCATTTTGGTAGGATAATGAATACCGAAAATTGGGAGGTACCGTTGTTTGGGGGCTATATCAAAACGTGGACCGATATATCCCATTTTCAGTATCAACCATCCATTGACCTATCTTTAAAATTGCGAGCTGTATCTTGATTTCAACAGACAGACGGACGGACAGACGGACGTGGTCAAATCGACATAGAATTTTATGCTGATCAATAATATATATACTTTGTAGGGTCTCCGACGAATATTTCGATGTGTTACAAACGGAACGAGAAATTTAATTATACCCTTCATATGGTGGAGGGTATAAAAATTGGACTGGAGTCGGAGTCGAAATAAGAATGCCTCGACTGTGAATCCCTGGTTTTAATTTATTTAAGCAATTCCTTGTTTTAAAGTCGTCTTTTCCTATCCGATATTAGTCATTAAACAACGGAGTCCAGTTTTCTTCTCCGACTTTGGAAACGGACTCCATTCATCATATTATATGCAATGTTGGTCACGTAATTAGCACACCCCTTGGAACAAAATTATTTCAGCCAGCTAAGCGTTTTGTTGGGGTATATTGAACCATTTTTGATTTCAAATTGCTTTCCTATAATGTACCAAAGCTGATTCAATAATATATGTAAATAGTATCATCCAACACTCAAATTTGAAGTGGACCTATAACACTGCTCAACACGATTTTTGTTTCAACCGAAGTTGCGGTTGTTTCTAGATGAAATCGGCGAGATATTTTCAAATCCGGTCCCGGTTTTTGTCCATCAGCTCTTGTTTTTGAGATATAGCTCAAAATCGGTTTTTACGAGTTTAACCCAGACTATCGTTATTTTAGAATACAAACAAATATTTTTGTGGGTTTTTCGACATTAATCTATTAAGGAGATGTTGTACGCTCGATACAAATCATTTTTGAAATAGTTATGGTGAGTATATATCAAAAAATGTGAATGACGATTATTAGGTTATGGCCGAATCATGGGCGCTATATTATATATTTGAATACTGGACTATATAGTAGACACCCTAAGCATATCCGCATTGCCATATGAAGATCCTATGACTTCCCCCCATGACGTAATTACAGCTTAAAGTACTCAAAATATTCAATTTTTACAAGGTCCGTCGTATATTTTCTATATTTTTTGATATATACTCACCATAACTATTTCAAAAATGATTAGTATCGTGCGTACAACATCTCCTTAATAGATTAATGTCGAAAAACCCACAAAAAATATTTGTTTGTATCCGAAAATAACGAAAGTGTGGGTAAAACTCGTAAAAACCGATTTTGAGCTATATCTCAAAAACAAGAGCTGATGGAGAAAACCCGGGACCGGATTTGAAAATAACTCGCCTATTTCATCTAGAAACAACTGCAACTTCGTCTGAAACATTCAACTTTTTCAATTTTGTTGAGCAGTGTAATTAGCACACTTTTTATTTAAATCGATTAACACGCAAAAATGAATGTAAATAGAAGTTAATTTTTATTAGTGACGTATTGAACAAATCATTATTAGAAAGAAAAATAATTTATCGCCCTAAAATCTCAAGATATTTTCCCATAAACAGGAGTAATTAGTATTGTACAATTAAACTTTAGAAATAAAGTACAATAGGAATTGTTAACCGATTACGGACATTTTAATATAAAGTACAAACACTTTTCAAAAAAAAAATTAAGGTCCAGTATTTATTTAAGGAAATCCTCGACCTGAATGGTTTTTATAGATAGAAGATCACTAAAATACATTCTATGTGAAGATGGATCAATTTATAATAACATTTGTAATTCAAAACAAGTAAGAGAGGACTATAGTCGGACGGGGCCGATACCCTACACCACTTCCCCTGGGCAGTAATTTTTCACTGAATTAATTTTATATGATTGCGACATATTTTTGCCATCCGGTCATACATACATAAGTTGATATACACTAAACATACCAGAGATATGGCACATACATACACCGTCATTACTGGAAACGTTAAGTGTTATTTTTTTATACATACATGTTTTTTCCAAAATTTAACATTTGTTAAAAGAAAGAAATATATTAGAATATATAATTTGCATCACGAGTTGGTTTTATAGTTTCGTTTTCGTAATTTGTCTGAATATTACCCACAGAAATTAAAATGTGGAGCCAAAGTTAAATTTTTATATCTTTCCCACAAAAGTTTTGGCTAATTTTACTATCTAAATATTATCCGATCATTATCCAAAATTACTGGCATCTTCCTTGACCAATACCCTTATCTCGTGCATAAATTTGTCAGTATTGAACTATAACTGCGACCTTTAGCGGCACACAATTAAAACTGTGGGATCGTTGTATATAATAGGGTGTAACTCTGTTACCTGACCACGTACATCAAAATAATTGACATCAATGGAAAGGTTAAAAGATCGTCTTACAAATATAACTCACGTTATCGATCAGGATATATTACAAAATTTACACAAAAGTTTTGGTCCATTTACCCCCTAAATATTATCTGATCATCATGTTAAAAGCTTCTTCCTCGTCCTCGTCCTAAACCCAAACCTTACTTAAAAATTCGAGCCGTTCAGACTATTATTGCACATTTGTAGCATCAGAAGAAAATATGGTTCTCTACACAAAACCCATTATATAATAGGCAGTAGGCCCTTTATGTAGCAGATACATTATTTGCATCAGGGGAAAGGTCAGTAGTTCTTTTTCCATATGTAGGCTACTTTGCCGGTATATGCTCTCCAGGAATTAAAATATGGATCAAAAATAAAATTTTGATATTTTCATACCAGAGTAATGCTCCACTTCACCCGCTAAATAATATCAGATCATCATCCAAAACTCAAAGTATCTTTGTCTACCTAAGCTTTTACCTCGCGCAAAATTTCGCGATTGTTGAGCTATTATTGCGAACTCTAGCGTGTTTATGATAACACTACAAACAAATAACTGGTATATTAGGCTGTAATTCTGTTATCTTATCATGCGCACCAACACAATTGAAATCAATAGAAAGGTCAAGCGTTCCTCTTCCAAGTATAACTTACTTGCCCGGAATGTCTCTTCCAGGAAAAAAGATAAAAGCTGTACATTAAAATTTTTCACAATTTTCACACAAAAGTTGTGGTCAATTTGACCACCTAAATATTATCTGATCGCCATCTCAAATTGCAAGCTTCTTCTTTGTCATATTCTCTTACCTTATTTAAAATTTCAAGGCCATCGGACTATTATTGCGACCTACAGAGCAGGTACAAAATCTGATAAAAATTATGTTTTTGGTCCATTTCACCCGCTAAATATTTCACGATCATCACCAATTAAAATAGCGGTCTATTCTGATGTAAAACCGACCTCCATACCAAATTTCGTGACGATCGGTCCATAATTGCGGCTTGGAGTTTGATTACAATATATAATGGACAGACGGACAAACGGACGGACGGGCACACATCTCAAAATCGCTTTATCTCGCCGAGATATGAAGATTGGTATACCACATTGGGGTCTCCGACGAATATTTCGCGTTGTTACATGACCGCACAAAACCAAGACCTACCGTTACATAACTGCCAACAAAGCACACACACCCTGAAGATATTGAGGTTTTCTGAATATGGTTAAATATGTGACAATAGGCATATGCTATTCAAGATAAATTATTTCTAGAGTAATGATTTTAAATTTATTCCCTTTGAGCTCCGGGAAAAATATTATCTTGCTGTCTCACTAAACTATCTCCCATTTGCCTTATGTTTAGAAAATTACTGAAATCTGCGCGGGTCCCATAGAAATTAACATAGTCTTATAGTGGCATACAGCATGACATATCGGAAAACTCAGTCCAGATGGATCAGAATTTTTAAAATCGATAGTTTTTCTAATGACAATTTTTGAATCAAACGACCTTTACAGATGGTAAATCTACTAATATGAACAAGATTATTATGTTTCACATAATGTATCTGAATCTAGGGCATATTTTTGGGGGTTATTCAAATTAACAGTTAACTTTGAATTTCTATATTGCGTTGTGTTTTTAGGCATACTACGGAAAATATTAATACAAATACTTTATTAAATACAAATAATTTTGAAGGTATTTTTAGGCAAAATAAATTATTGTAGTGGGGTGTGCTAATTATGTGACTTAAACTGTGCATCGTAAAAAATCATTTGGAACATTTCGCACAAATAAATTTGTGGACCACATTACTTTCATTACTTAGCGTTTAAGATGTTAATACTATGCATTTTCAACATACGCCAAGGAACTTTGTATAATTCTAATCTAAACGTTGTTGTCGTTTGCACATTTTATGTCTCTTTACCAATTTAGTTGTTTAGAAGTAATAATTACTTTGCTTAAAGTGCAATTACTCTGGGCACTTATGAAACTTTTAATGTGAGTGTCCTTAGTCAATAATGAGAAATGTCCTTGGTACAAAGCCAAATGCTTTTGAAAATATGCATAGACCAGTGATGTACTGTAGACGAGGAACATTTGGCAAACTACATTAAATGTTACCAAGAAAATCGCAACTCCTCAGCATGTTTACTCTTCCATCTGTAGACTACACGAGGATAAACACAAGAATTAACACACACACACCTAAATACTAACTTTCAAACACTTACACGTACACACATACAAATAAGTAAGTACATACAATAATGTAGCGTTGACTTCATTTAGCCGGAGACAAGTTTATAACAAGAAATTAATAGCATAAACTTAAAATTCAATTATATTTCCTGATCTATTACCAACGTCAGCCTTGTAAAGCATCATTTATTATTCATAATCCGATTAAATTCAACGTCGTTTTAATCTGACAACGACTAAGGAGCTTAATTTTTACATTTATTGATTTGACAACGCACAGGTATGAACTCAACTCTGAAGCATACGCAGTTACCCGAGAATACAGCTAGCACATCCATACCTATTTCTGTGGTGACAGTTTATGTACGTTTCAGGATCCAAATAGATTTAGACGACACAGACAAGCATGTTTAAGTAAACAAAGTTTTTATTTTGTGCAACCGACTTTAGATGAAGCAGATGGGATTTGAAACAATCCTTTGGAAATAATGACAAACGCTAGAATTTGTTCATTGTACCAAAGCTA
Source organism: Musca autumnalis (assembly GCF_047663935.1). Classification (NCBI taxonomy): domain Eukaryota; kingdom Metazoa; phylum Arthropoda; class Insecta; order Diptera; family Muscidae; genus Musca; species Musca autumnalis. Next base: position 170,227,089 of record NW_027411977.1, read on the forward strand.
TACACACACATTTACAAGATGAACGAAAATATGTATATGTACATAATTAGTTTTGTTTCTCACTTTTTAAGAGGAAAATTTAATTTGAATTATGTGTGCTGTTAAAAATAAATAAGAAAGTATCAGTGAGTTTGCTGACAGGTACAAGACAAAAAAATTGGAATTCATTAGTGTGTAATCACGAAAAATTGTATTTTTGTTATAAGGATTCCATATAATTATCATGCTCAAAACCGCGTAAGTCACGTGAATACGATTGTACAAACAAACACGATAGTCGTATTCTTATCAAAAAGATCAAGCACTCGGGAAGAACTGTTCCACTCATAAGATAATTTTTGTGCGCTGAATGGCCAGGTTCGATTCCCAGTCTACATCTTTTTGCAAATGACAAAATTAATATAAGCTAAAAACATACGTTAGTATAATAATTATAATAATAGAATAAATAAATAAATAAATAAATAAAAAAGAAAAAATCATTAATTTTTATTTTTATACACTATGGAGGGTATATTAAGTTTATCATTCCGTTTCTAACTCCTTGAAATAATCATTTGCGACCCTATAATATATATATATATATACAGTTGCGTTCAAAATAATAGGAGCGCCCATACAAAAAAAGAAAATTGTCAAAAAATATGGTTAAACTTACCCATTTTGGTTTATTTTGAATTTGTTTAACATTGTTGACATCCCAACAGTTAATTCATCAGCAGAAATGTGGCAATCTGTTTTAAATTATTTACTGTTTACACCAACATTATAAATCGTGTTTAAAGTTTTTGTTCAAAAAAATAGGAGTGTGAAAGAAAAAGGACGATAAAAATAGCTTTAGTTGAGTTTAGGATCAAAATTGTCAATATTTTAGTTAACAGTAGTAAATCCAATAGATTTTATGAGATTTGATTGCTGTTTGAAAACAAAAGTCCTTTGGAGGTAGCCAAGAAACAGGCGATTGTCCTTGCAGAAATTGTTTCCATAAATTGAGCACTTATTGGGCAACTCAATGGATTTTGTAGACAAAAGCTTTAACGATTAGATATTTTTGATGCTGTGGATGTTATCTCTAACAATATATAATGATTGGTATCCCATAAATTTGTGTATTTTGATCCTTGAGCCAAGTTTAAAGACAGTTTACATTAGCCCTTAAGGCAAGGATCGTCCAAAAATCGTATCTATAAGGAATTTATTCCCCTAACCAAATAATATTTAAAAGTCCTTAGGATGCAAACCTTGTATATGTAATCAGTTTCGCTTCTATTCAAAAAATGTTTAAAACGTGAACGGTTGAAATGTACTTTGCACCATTTAGTGATAGGCAGGCTGGGATTGCACTAAGGTTGGTATACGCGGTAATATATTTTTCAATATAAACTTACGTTTTTCACTCAAAAATACTTCATTTAGGTTATTTTCATTAGAAAACTGTTTATTATACGATGCAAAACCTAATAAAAATAATCTTAGGCCAACTTCAAAAGTTTGTCTTTAAAGTTTCCTTCTCAACAAAGCGTTTTGAAAAATGTCTCATATGTGCCAATCATCCAATTATTCAAAAATGAACCATATAATGAATTCTGCGTGCAGTAAAGATGCTAAGGACCTCAAAACATCACTTGATTGAGAATTAATGCCTTATAGATACGCTTTTTTTAACCGATCCTTACGTAAAGAGGTAACGGAAACCGGCTTTAACTTGGCTCAAGGATCAAAATACACAAATTTCTGGGATACCGATCATTATATATTGTTCGAGATAACATTCAGATCATAAAAAACTCTAATCACTAAAGTTCTGTCTACAAAATCCATTGAGTTACCCAATAAGTGCTCAATTTATGGAAAAAAATCGCTGCAAGGACAATCACCTGTTTTTAGGCTACCTCCCAAAGAATTTTTTTTTTTTCAACAGCCATCAAATCTCATAAAATCTATTGGATTCACTACTGTCAACTAAAATATAGACACTTTTGATCTTAAACTCAACTAAAAATATTTTTATTGTCCTTTTTCTTCCGTACTCCTATTTTTTTGAACAACAAATTTGAAGGCGATTTATAATGTTGGTGTAAACAGTAAATAATTTAAAACAGATTATCACATTTCTGCTGATGAATTAACTGTTGGGATGTCAACAATGTTAAACAAATTCAAAATAAACCAAAATGGGTAAGTTTAACCATGTTTATTCGAACATTCCCTTGGTGTGAATGAGCACTCCTATTATTTTGAACACAGCTGTATATATATATATATATATAAGTATAAGATAAGCGGTTTATAATTAAATAGAACCGTTTTACTTGAGTTTGATTAATAAACTGAACTTTATTTCCAAAAAATTATTTTACAAAACTTTCATTTTGCTTAGATTAACATTTCTTAATTAACAATTCATTATTTCCACAAAGAAGGTAACAAACATTTTGCTTAAGCTAACGTTTCTTATTCTTTAGTTTTTATTTGGTTTCTTATTACATTTTATTATTTTGATTATTTTGTCTGCTTGGCATTATTGCAGTCAAGAGTCTCACTGTGGGAATTCATTGTACTTGAAGACTGGTGTCAGATGAACGCCAGTTCATCGACTTGCTGGCATGAGTTTGAAAATGATGTATTAATACCTCCCCCCTAAATACCGAGCGTCCTCGTTCGGTTAAAAATATGGGAAATTCTATTTATCCCAGGTGATCTTATGTTTTATCCAGTATTTTACTGGTGGAGTTGTGAAATTTTAACACATAAGTACCAGAAAGGTTTCTAGGTTCTTGATTAACATGAACTGTCCCATTGAATTGATTTAAAATAATTACTCCTGGTGTTAATTCCTCTATTGTAGGAATATTTCTATTATCAACGACACTGCAGTTAGACTGTTTGCTCTTTATTAAATTTGCCAAGCAGGTGTTATCATAAATTTGTTCTAATTCTGTTCTTTTACAAATCGTGATATCATTATAGGTTTTACAATTTTTTATGATACCAAAAATTATTTTGTTACAGATTATTACATTTTCAAAATTTATTCTGTCAACTAGTTTGCCGAATTTGACTGGTTTTATTAATACGAGTAGTTTGTTACATGAAGTTCTTTCTGTAGTGGGAATACTAATAATGTAAACTATCGAATTTTTATTTGAAGCAATCTTTATCTCTGCAAATTCGAAAACTTGCTCTACATTCACGAACGGAATTAGTTCATCATTTATTATGTCTTTTACAATATTCACTTCATCTGAAGACAGAATAAATGAGTTTACCACTCCGACTTTTGCCCAGTGTTTGGCGTATTGAACATTTACAATTTCGGTTTTTAAGAGGTCAATTCTCATTTTAAATGTTTCAATCGTTTGATTTTTGTGCGTTTCATTGAAGTTTTCCACTTTCAAAATATTTTTAGTAGTTGCAACTAATTCATTTATTTTTTCCAAAGATAGCTTATTAACAGCGATCTGTCTATCGTTATTGGCCAATAGTTCGTCAGATTTTTTCTTAAGTATCTCAAAGTCGTCATGATCGGGGTTTCTCGCGATCCATGTCCATGCCGTTCCTATGAAATTCAGGGATCTTTTGGTCCTAGGTTTTAGTCTGTCCAAGTAGGCCTGTAATTCAGTCAATTCGTAAATAATGAAAGGTCGGAGGTGATGGCTGCTACTAACATTCCTATCTACCGTCATTTTCGTACTATCAATTAATGACTGATATTTGTCGATATCGATGATGTGATTCAATTTAAAGGTTCCAGTTTGTAATTTAGTCATTCTAGCGTCCAGTGTCACAATTTGTGCATTAGTGTAATCGAATATCCGTACGTCTCCCATTGTCAATGTAAAAAATGTCATGAAATCAAAAAAATTAAAAAATATTGTCAGTTACTAATGTTATTTTTGTGAACAATTTTCCCAGATTCTGTCAGGACAGTAGAAGTTTTGTTTTCCTTTATTGTCTCTTCCCTATAAGTTTTGCTCAGTTTAGTCCCAAGCCTATTATTTTCCTTTACAACAATTTTCTGTCCTGGTTCGTATGTAAGTTTCTGTAAAATTTCCAGTCGTTCTTTCTGAATGTCCTTAGGGTCAGTGTTAATTCTCCTACCAAACAAAGCTTCAACCGGTTTCCTATTTATAGTGGAATGGATTGAATTATTATACTCATAATCTGATCTATGCAATAACTCTGAGAATGTGTTATGAGTGTTTTCAGTTTTAAAACAATGCATTATTTCTGACAAGGTAGAGTGAAATCTTTCAATCTGTCCGTTTACACTACTACTATAGGGTGGAATTTAAGTACCTTGACATTATATTGATTTTCAAGAATGAAAATTATCGCATTTGAATTGAACGATTTCTCGTTATCAATTACAATTATCTTTGGCATACCGAAAGACAAAAGAATTTCTCTGAGTGGTTCTTTAACGTCAACCGCTGCTCTGGAATTAAGTACCTTTACTTGGGCGTATTTGGAAAATTTATCGATGGCGGAAAGTATTGGTTTCTTTTCCGTTAAATATTTCTCCAAATTCAATTTTATTCGGGTGTCTATCATATTTATGCTCGTTACATATTTTGCAGGTCTTGACATTTTTTGATTTTTGAGTGCATTTCCTGAAAGTAGTATTTTGTCAAAAATTGAGTCCTGTTTTCGACGCTATTTCTGTGTGCTCTGTTATGTTCATTTATAATTACTTCTTCTTGTTCGTCTATTGTCTTGAGGTCAATTACTATCGTCCTAGAATATTTTAGTTTATATTGCGAAATGTTATCGCGAAATATTTCCTGTAGTTGTCCAAAAATATTATCTGTAGTTTTAATACAATTCGTAACCGATGGATTCAAATACTTCTTTAAAAGTTCAGTGAGATTGTCCGTTGTAATATTTGGTTCATTTATTATATGTCGATGGATTGTTGGGAAAACAATTTCAAAATTGTAGGAAGGACTTTCTCCTTCAGATGACAAAATAATCTGATTTTTGAAGGCATTTATTGGCACGTCAGTAAATTGAATGGAGTTGTGAGAAGAGCTTTCGTCACTATGTTGTGTGGAAGTCATAGAGTTCACTTGTGAAATATGATTTTGATTAGAGATTTTGTTATAATGGTCCGTGTCTGTCATAGAACAGTCTTGTGAAACTTCTGGGGATCTGGATAACGCGTCGGCAACGACATTCGTTTTCCCACGTTTGTACAGAAGTTCATATTTATAATCTTCTAGGAAGGCTTTCCACCTTTTCAATTTATAGTTCGAATTTTTGTTATTTAATGAATATGTAAGTGGTAGGTATTCTGTGTAAATTTTCATTTTGGATGAACCATATAAGTAATTCCGAAGTTCCTTCAAAGCCCAAACAATTGCGAGCATTTCTTTTTCATTAGTCGCATAGTGTTCTTCAGCTTTCTGAAGGGTACGGGACAAAAAAATAATAGGTCGGTCATCTTGAGACAGTACTGCGCCAAGGGCGTAGTTAGAAGCGTCAGTGGTCAAGTGAAATTCCTTATTAAAGTCCGGATATGCTAACAAAACATCTTCTGACATGAGAGCACTTTTCAATTTACTAAACGCATCAATTGCTTCCTCGCTAAGATTTATTTTAATTCTACTAGACGTGAATTTTGAGTCTCTGCCATTCTCCCCTCGCAGAAGGATTGTCAGGGGTTTTGCAATCTTAGCATAATCCCGAATGAATCTTCTGTAAAAGTTGGACATTCCAAGGAAAGATCTTAGATCTTTTAACGTTTTAGGAATGGGGTAGTTGTTAATGGCTTCTACTCTATCAGGATTTGTTTTTATTCCGCGATCGGAAACAATGAAACCTAAAAATTGGACTTCTCGTTTTAAGAATTCACATTTGTCAAGCTGAACCTTCATGTTCGCTTTTTCTAATGTCCTAATTTTTCATTGGGATCACTGAATAGGTTTCTATGTTTCTGAACTAAAGTATCGAGTTGCACTCTTTGTTCGTCAGTCATGTGGTCGTTCCTGATATTAATTGTATTCACTGATTGGGACGTGAGCTGTTTTATTCGTATTTTAATTCTGTTATCCACTATCATGTATTTTTATGCAAAAGGAAAAGCATTTGCTTTGGCAAATTTTTATCGGAAAGCTTTATAAAGGTATGATGTGTAATCCTTGTCTGTCCAGCTATGGAAGATGCGAAAAAATGTTTTTCGTTTGGGGTAGCATTTTTTACTAAATGAGATTTGATATAATTCTTATTAGATCCGCTATCAATCAAAAATTTTAAAAAATTTGTCCTGCAGTCGTCTTACTTTCGAAATAAAAAATGTATTTCAGAAAAATCCATTAAACTTCGGACTACGTCCCGGACCTTGTCCAGGTCCAAAAGGTCATTTCCATACCTAGCCTCTATTACTTGATCCGTGCCTGACAGTGTTCGGCACAGATACGAGCGATAGTTTCCAGTAACTGTCTATTTTGTTCTTCCGTATTAGGAATGTTAATAACGGGGGGTCTAATTAAGTTTGCGGCCGGATTAGACATGGTGGGTTCAACGAAAAAAAATCTATGTTCACTTCGCAAAATTTAACGTTAATACTTCAAAATATTGCTTCAAAAGATTTTTTCCTTCAGGTTATTTTTCTCACTTAGTTAATACGTTTTCAGAATTAAGATTGATTCAAAAGATTTTTCTCTTCAGATTATATTTCTCACTTAATTAATACGTTTTCAAAATTATTTTTTCTTTTATGGTTAATTATTTCTTAAAAAAATAATTAAAATTTTCTCACTTAATTAATATGTTTTCAAAAAAAAATTTATAAGTAATTATTTCAATATTTCTTTACACTTTCTTATTCAAATAATTCACTTGAAAATTTTCAATAGTTAAATGAATTAAATAGTTCCCACTTAAATAAATTCGTTTTCAAATTTATTTTTTCTTTTTATAGTTAATTATTTCATTATTTCTTAAAACTTTCTTCACTTGAAAATTTTCAATATTTAAATATCTCTTAGTAAATTAATTAAATTTTTCTCATTTAATTTATACGTTTTCAAAATTCTTTTATCTTTCTGTAGTTAATTAACTCATTATTTCTTTAATTTTTCGTATGTAAATAATTCACTTGAACAATTTCAATTTTTTTTTAATTCCTTAACACTTAATACTCACACCACAACCAATGTGGAGGTCCACATTTTTTCCATTTCCCTCTGTATTTTGGAGTGGACACGGCACGGCAGCCTGTCCTCGACTTGGTCTGCTGGTTGTTTGAAGTGGATCCTATGGGGTCCTTAATTGCCGATGGGCGTATGCTGGTTCTTGCCAAAGATTTTCGGAGCTTATGAGGTCCTTGAAGCCTGTGGGGTTCTTATTTATCGATAGGCGTATGGGGTTCTTGCCAAAGATGTTCGGAGCTTATAAGGTCCTTGATGAAGCCTGTGGGGTTCTTATTTATCGATGGGCGTATGAGGTCCTTGCCAAAGATATTCGGAGCTTACGAGGTCCTTAATGCGGTTTATAATTAAATAGAACCGTTTTACTTGAGTTTGATTAATAAACTGAACTTTATTTCCAAAAAATTATTTTACAAAACTTTCATTTTGCTTAGATTAACATTTCTTAATTAACAATTCATTATTTCCACAAAGAAGGTAACAAACATTTTGCTTAAGCCAACGTTTCTTATTCTTTAGTTTATTCTTTAGTTTTTATTTGGTTTCTTATTACATTTTATTATTTTGATTATTTTGTCTGCTTGGCATTATTGCAGTCAAGTGTCTCACTGTGGGAATTCATTGTACTTGAAGACTGGTGTCAGATGAACGCCAGTTCATCGACATGCTGGCATGAGTTTGAAAATGATGTATTAATATATATATATCTATATATATAAATGAGCTTGGTGATAAGTGATTGACTGACTGACTGACTGACTGACTCATCATCAACGCCCAGCCAAAACGGCTAAAGCTAGGAGCTTGAAATTTTACCAGTGGGTCACTGTTGATGCAAATGTGCGAGATAAGGCCGGGTTTTAGAAAATTCGTCCTGGAACCACAAAAAATAACAACAACAAAAATCCTTATTTTTCATTACTATTACGTACTTATTCACTTAGTTGGCCCTCTGCAAGACATGTGTAAAATTAACAATGCCATAACTTCTTGATATCGTAAGAGATCACACATAATTTCAAATTTTGTAGTTTACTTCTAGGCGCACTTATTTTATCGTAAGCCACTAAATAATAGAAAGACAAGACATTTGTTATCTTCCATTGCAACAGATGTCGCAGTTGGTGATAATGGTGTATAAACATCAATTACGCAAATGAACAAATGAGTTGCTGTTGAAGACAACATTAGGGGAATAAATTCAGAAATCGGCCAGAAATAACAACAACTAAAAACTGTATGGACCTGACTTTTTGGTAATAACTAAATGTTTGCAAATCAATGAAAGTGCAATAGAATTGTGCATATTACCACGATTTATTTGCAATTAAGAATTTTATCGTATATGGAGATGTACAGTCATAACTATTCAATTTTCAATTTCAAAATCTGTAATTTGATGAAATCGCTAAATAATTAATGAAATCAATAATAGGCCCCAGGAATATAGGAATATAGGAATTTGGTATGGAAATCAAGGTTGGGAAGTGGTGCTTCTAAAAGGAAATGGTTTGGAAAATTACCAATCATGTGTACGAAAAGTACTAAATTTAGTACAATTTAGATTTGGGTGAACGTAAAGAGCTGGAAACCTGAAATTTGGAATTAAGGTTACTGTTGTAGTGTAGGATTGAGATATGAAGGTAGTTTTGGAAATTCGTGCTTATGTGTACGAAAAGTACTAAATAGTACTAAATTTGGTACAATAGGGATTTGGGTGAACGGATAGAGCTGGAATCCTGATATTTGGAATTGAGATTACTGTTGGAGTGTAGGATTGAAGAACTTTTGGAAATTCGTACTTATGTGTATGAAAAGTACTAAATGGTACTAAATTTGATACAATGGGGATTTGGGTGAACGGATAATAGCTGGAATCTCGAAATTTGGAATTGAGATTACTGGTGGGGTGTAGGATTGAGGTAGTTTTGAAAATTCGTACTTATGGGTACGAAAAGTACTAAATGGTGCTAAATTTAGTACAATTTGGATTTGAATGTACGGATAGAGCTGGAAACCTGAAATTTGGAATTAATATTACTGTTGAAGTGTAGGATTGAGATATGAAGGTGGTTTTGGAAATTAGTACTTATGTGTACGGAAAGTACTAAATGGAACTAAATTTTGTATAATGGGGATTTGGGTGAACGGATAGCGCTGGAATCTCTAAATTTGGAACTGAGATTACTGGTGGAGTTTAATATTGTGGAAGTTTTGGAAATTCGTACATAGGGTACGAAAAATACTAAATAGCACTAAATTTGGTACCGTTTCGATTTGGGTGAACGGATAGGGCTTGATTCCTCAAATTTGGACTGAGGATCACTGATGAAGAGTAAGAAAGATGCACCAAAGGGTTTTTGGAAACTTGAGTGTACGAAAAGTAATAATTGGTACTAAATTTAGTACAATTTGGATTTGAGTGAACGGATAGAGCTGGATTCCTGAAATTTGGAATTGATATTACTGTTGGAGTGTAGGACTGGGGAAGTTTTGGAAATTCTTACTTATGTGAATGAAAAGTACTAAATGGTACTAAATTTGGGACAATGGGGATTTGGGTGAACGGATATAGTTGGAATCTCGAAATTTGGAATTGAGATTACTGGTGGGGTGTAGAATTGAGGTAGTTTTGAAAATTTCGTATTTATGGGTACGAAAAGTACTAAATGGTACTAAATTTAGTACAATTTGGATTTGGCTGAACGTATGTATGTAGCTGGAAACCTGAAATTTGGAATTAAGATTACTGTGAAGTGTAGGACTGAGATATGAGGGTGGTTTTGGAAATTCGTACTTATGTGTTCGAAAAGTACTAAATTTGGTACAATAGGGATTCGAGTGAAAGGACAGAGCTGGAATCCTGAAATTTGAATTTGAGATTACTGTTGGATCATAGGATTGGGGAAATTTTGGAAATTCGTATTTATGTGTAGGAAAAGTACTAAATGGTACTAAATTTATTACAATTTGGATTTGGGTGAACGGATAGAACTGGAATCCTGAATTTTAAGTATCAAGGTTGGGAAATGGCGTTGAAATAAGGAAATGGTTTTGGAAGTTCGTATTTATGATTACGAGCAGTACTAAATTTGGATTTGGGTGAACGGATAGAGCTGGAATCCTAAAGTTTTGAATTAAGATTACTGTAGGGGTGTAGGATTGAGATAGTATTAGAAATTCGTACCTTTGGGTACGAAAAGTACTAAATGGTACTAAATTTGGTACAATTTGGATTTGGATGAACGGATAAAGCTGGAATTCTGCAATTTGGAACTAAGATTACTGTCGGACAGTAGAATTGAGGTAGTTTTGGAAATTCGTACTTATGGGTACAGAAAGCACTAAATTCGGTACAATTTGAATTTTAGTAAACGGATAGTGTTGGAATTAGGAATTAAGATTACTGTAGGAGTGTAGTATTGAGGAAATTTTGAAAAGTCGTACGTGTGCGTACGAGAAGTACTAAATGGTACTAAATATGGTACAATGTGGATTTGGGTGAACGGGTAGAGCTGGAATCCTGAATTTTTTGTTTGGGAAAGAAATGGTACTAAATTTGATACAATTTGGATTCGGGTGAATTAATAGAGCTGGAATCCTGAAATTTGGAATTACGATTACAGTCGAAGAGTAGGATTCAGGTTGTTTTGAAAAAGCAAACTTATGGTTACGAAAAGCACTAAATGGTACTAAATTTAGTACAATTTGTATGTAGGTGAACGGATAGCGGTGGAATCCTGCAATTTGAAAGTATGATTATTGTAGCCCTGTTGCGTTGAGGAAGTTTTGAAAATTGGTACGAAAATTCTAAATTGTTCTAAATTTAGTACAATTTTAATTTGGTTTAACGGATAGAGTTTGAATCCTGAAATTTGGAAGTAAGATTACTACTAAAGTGAAGGATTGAGGTAGTTTTGGAAAATCTTTCTTATGGGTACGAAGAGTTCGACTTGATACTAAGTTTGGTACAATTTGGAATTGGACGAACGGATACAGCTGGAATCTTGAGATTTGGAATTACTGTAATTATTATGGAATTTACTGTAATTATTTTGTATTAATGTCCGTGTATGGCTGAGATATGTCGTCGAAATACGTACCATAAGTATACGAAAATTACTTAATGGTACTCAATTTGTTTTTGGGTGTAGGGACAGTGCTGGAATTTTTATTTTTTGGTGTTAGGGTGTGTATTGGTGTGCAACGTTGATCTCGCTGTTAATGTGTAAGGGTGAGATACGGCTGATCTTTTTTAAAAACGAACTTAAGGGGTACGTACAGTACTAAGATAAAAATAAATATTGATTAAAATTGGTATTAGTGCGACCAAATTTTCAGTGTTTGTCATTTCCATATTATATATTGTTTATTTGTTTTTTTTTTTATATCCTTTCCGCATACGAAGTAGCGGGCATTTTGCTAGTATATATATATATCTTTATATATAAAACTCAATTGTCGTTTGTTGGTAATTGAATCAGTTGAAAACGGCTAGAGCGATTTGGATAATTTTTTGTGGAAATGTTAGTCATAGTCCAGTTTAGGTTTATATGCAAAGAAAAATTGGCCACGCCCACTTTTCCGCCCACTTTTATAAATATGTTATATCTACGGAACTACTCAATAGATTTTCCTGAAATTTGCAGGGAACGTAGAGTGATGACCCCCGGTTGAAATAGGCTACATATTTGGTTGAATTTAGGATCGGGCGGGGTACCTCCCCTATGCCCCATTTTTGTAAAAATGCAATATTTGCAACAATTACAAATGTATCGCCTTCAAAATTAATTTCCGAGTCAATGGCGATTGTGTCTCCGACCTTACGTGCTTATTTGGGGCATTAAGACTGCACAACGCCCACTTTTTTAAATATGTTATATCTACGAAACTACTAAATCGATTTTCCTGAAACTTTCAGCGAATGTACAGGGTTGGTCCCCGATAAAAATAGGCTACATATTTTTTGACTTTCGGATCGGGCGGGTACCTCCCCTATGCCCTATTTTTGTAAAAATGCAATATTTGCAACAAATACGAATGTATCGGTTCGGGAATTTATTTGCGAGTCAATGGCGATTGTGTCTCCAACCTTATGTACTTATTTTGTGACTTAAGATCCGACCACGCTCACTTTCTAATTAGGTTATATCTACAGGGGATTTTCAAGAAAATCGCGATTTGTCTAAACTTTTAAATCTTTATAAATAAAAATCAAATATCGTTCGTTGGTAATGGCATCAGTTGAGAACGGCTGGACCGATTTTCGACTTGGGTTTTTATGCAAAAAAATTTGACCATGCCCACTTTTTTCAATTTTCTATTTTTATGATTTCTACAAAAACTACTGAACCGATTTTCCTGAAATTGCCAGGTAATGTACAGAGATGGTCCCCGCTTAAAATAGGCTACAAATTCAGTTGAATTTCGGAAAGGGCGGGAAACTTCCCCTATACCCTACTTTTTTAAAAATGTTATATTTACAATAATTACGAATGTATCTATTTGGAAGTTAATTTGCGAGACAATTGTGGTTGTGTCTCCGACCTTACCTACTTTTTTAGGAACCACAGACTTGACCATACCCACTTTTTAAAATATGTTACATCTACAAAACTACTGAACCGATATTCGTGAAAATGTCAGGGAATGTACAGGCATATTTTCTTGAATTTTGAAGAGGGCATATTTAAAAAAACGCATTAACTTTATGAATAAAAATCAAATGCTGTCATAACCCAACTTAGGTTTTTTGGAAAGAAAAGTTTACCACGCCCCCGAAAACAGGTTACATATTTTATTGAATTCCAGAGGGAGAGGGGTACCTCCCCTATGCGATATTTAAAAAAAACGTTATATTTGCAAAAATTATGTATGTATCGGAATAAAAATTTACGGATTAATCTACAATGTAGTTACTTCTTTGGGGCCTATAGGCCCGACCAAGCCTATTTTTTTAGTATGTCATAACTCCAATACTACTGAAGGGATTTCCATAAAATTTGCAGCAAAAGCTCAATGTTTGCCGTTGTTATGTGGGGTACCTTTCCCATGCCTTTCTGTTAAACGCTATATGTATAACCCAAACTTATGATTATATCGGTTTCAGCATACATTTTGGTAGGCAATGAAGTTATGTGCACCCTAGGACCGGACCAGGCCCACTTTTTTAATATGTTATATCTTGAAAACTGATGACCACGCCCACTCTTTTCAAAACATTATTTTTCCAAAACTACTGAACCTAATTTTCAGAAAATATTCAGGAATGTCCCGTGGTCCAAAATGATATATATTTGTAGACAAATTTCGGGGCCTATTATTTTATAATCGGTGTATTTGTTAAACTTATGAGTGCATCAGGTTGAAAATTAGTTTTCGAGACAACGGTGGTTGTCCCCCGATCAAGAAAAAGTATATATTTACAAATGTACTTAAACGGTGAGGTTCAACGGTCCATCAGCCATGAAAAGCTAAAACATATAGGTCTAAATAAGCGGGAGAATTCGATTTAATCATTTTTTTAACTTTTATTATTAGATCGCTTTAGGATAAAGACAGTGACATGGACGATAATAAATCCTAAAAGGCATAAATTGGCGAAAAATCCGACAAAGTCCGTAAGAGAAAAGAAAGGTTACAGACAAAATCTGTTGATAAATTTAAAATCCTTCCGAAGAAGTGAGGTAGAAAATACCTACTTTTGAATTAAAACTCATTACGACGGGCCAGCAACGCGGACCGGGGTCTGCTAGTATATATATATATATATATATATATATATATATATATATATATATATATATATATATATATATATATATATATATATTCTTGATCAGCTTAAAATTCTTCATCGATAGAGCCAAGCCCGTCCGTCTATGATCTTGAACATGGGCTATATAGGGCCCCGTTTTGATATAACCCCCACACAATTTGACGAGCGACGCGTCGATTTTTCAAGGTTTTTTGAATATATTAGTCCCATACCCACATACAAGCTAGCAAAGCTTCGTGGGATGTAGTTTGTAATGATATGTAGAACTTTTTGAAAATAAAAATAAATAAATAAAAATATGACCAACGAATTTAGTATTTTATGTTGCTAAAAACATTTCTACCAATAATTGTTTATATAGGTCCACGTTTTGATATAGCCCCCACTATTCCTTCCGATTTTCTTTATTATTAAGGTTTCAGCCTCATTATCACACCGAGATGGCTAAAATTTGGTAGCTAGTCTTTGTTGGGAGTAGGGGGTATAATGAGTTTCGATGCGTCACCCATGATGAAGTATTTACAAATTTTATAAAGGTTAAGTCTAATGACATCGGTTCTGATGGTATTGATCCAAAATTAATTCGCCGCGTCTTTTACCCTATCTCACATTTCTCTTCAACAGCATTTTGACCTCGAGCTCTTTTCCAACTCATTGGAAACACACGAAAATTCTTCCTTTTCCAAAATCAAGTAATGAGTACCGACCCATTGCAATTCTACCCTATTTATCTAAAGTCTTCGAGAAACTAATACATATACAAACGTCAGAATACCTTCACCGGAACTCGATGTTATCTGTTTTGCAGTTGGGATTCCGAGCAGATCGTAGCTGCATAAGCGCGTTATTGGAAGTATTTGGGTCAACGAGGACTGATATTGACGATAATGTTTTCTCGTTCTTCTAGACCATTCCACTTGATACAGTCGATCACGATCAGCCTTATGTAAAGCTCCGACGGTTTTTCAATTTCACAAACACATCGACAAATATTATCAAGTCTTATATGTCCAACCATTCACAATCAGTGTATGTGCAAAACTCCATATCCAAACCACTGGCTGTATTTAGGGGTGTCCCACAAGGATCAATTATTGGACCTCTACTTTTTAGTATTTATGCAAACGATCTACCCAGTAATGTGCATTTGTACGCCGATGATGTGCAAATCTTCTTAAGCACCAATTTAAATGGTTTAGATCGAGCCATTCATAAATTAAGCGTTGAACTCGACAAATGGTCTGGCCAAACTCATTCAAAATTACGTTCTTTATAGCTAACGCACTCCTTTACCCCCTTTAACATACGACATATTTTGGCTAAAACGTTTCTACATGGGTTAATTTTTTATTTATGCATTTAATCTGGTATTAAACAAGTCGATCAACTGATTTTTGCAAAAAAACAAAAACCAAGTTTTTATCACAACTGTTTGTCATTTTTCACTAATTGTTGAATGAAAAGTGTTCGTTTTCTTAGTTTGAAAACAACTACTTATCAAACTGTATGTAATTTTATTTTTTCTCATCCACAAATGACAAGATAATTGTGTTTAAACCTTTTGTAATTGTAACCATTTAATTCTTATAAAGTAAAACTTCTATATTAGATTAAGATGAATATGCATCATTGTAATTGTAATTCGGCAGATTAAATTATAAGATGTTAGTCTTGTGACGTAGGGGATGGAAGATACCAAGCAACGGTCCTGACCGGTTTAAACATGGCAAAGCCCAGGATTTATCTTGGTCCCTCTTTCATCTCAAGTGGACACTGACCTCCCCGTGGTGTCACCAGGGGAACAGCCTTTAACACCCGTTAAAGGTAGTGAGCTAACAAATGCCGCGCGAGTTATGTAAATTAAAACACATATTTTAATTAATTAATATTTCTTTATTTTAATGTTTTCATAAACGATACAAACGTGTACTTTCAACTCCAAACTACAACTGAACTTTCATCAGAGATGTCATTAATACTTAAAATAAAATTTGAAACAAATAACAATAACCGATTACATAGAGAAAGTAGATTACAATAACAATTATGATTTGGTAAAAAACAAGGAGAAGATTAATGGAGAGAACTAAAGAAGAATGGATTAACTCATGAGTTAAACAAAATTAATAAAAGTATGTAAAAAGAAATAGTTGATGAATTATAACTAACAATGATAGAAAATATAATAAAGAACAAAATTGAATTCATGTTTATTTTAAATACATAACTTCCCCCTCCTTTAAGTAATTGCAATGTCCACATTGTTATTTACAGATATATACAATAAAATTAAACTTCGATTTTTTTTTTGGAATACAAAAAAAACTTAACCTATGTATATAATTTTTTTTTTCATCTGATTAAATAAACAGGATTATAAGATTAGGTTGTTACAACTTATATCAGTGTTATCTTTGTATTTAAATTCTCTTTTTATATTAGAGTTATGTACATTTTGTAGATCATTTAGTCGAAATTTTGGTTCATCTTTATGTCTTACTGACTTGTAATTTTTTATGTAACCCTTATTTCTATGTTCTGTATAAACTTCACTTTTCTTATTTCTTTTACTTATTATAGATTCTTTTGCAGCAATGGCTCTCTCATAAACCTTTTGCTTATCACAAAATCCATAATGAAGGTCAAACGGTTTCTCTTTTGTAATAGAGTGGTAGCTATTATTATAAAATTCCACTGCTTTACTAATTTTTTCCTTAATAGTTAGAGTTTTTTGTTCTATGTAAAGCATTCTGATTTTTTCTGTTAGGGTATTGTGAAACCGTTCAATATCCGAGTTCCCGGTGTGATTATTTGGTTTCACTAAGTGAAATTCAATTCCTTTCTCTCTAAAATAATTTTTTATATTCACACTTTTAAATTCATTGTCTGTGATAAGTTTGTTAAAATGACCCATCTGGGATTTATATAGCCGTATTACTTCTAAAATTGTTTGATTGTTTCGGTCGTCCAGATAATACGCTGAAGCAAATTTCGAAAATCTGTCAAAGAATGTTAAGAAACTAGACTTCGAATTAATGTATATATCCATATGTACAATTTGTTTAATGTCTGTAGGAGTTTCGGTGTTTTTAAATTCTGCTTTTATGGGGTTGCGGTCGAATTTGGTTCTACTACAAATATCGCAGTTATTGACATATTTTTGGATCAATAGTTTTAAGTTTGGGAAATATATTTTTCTCTTCAGACCCTCATAATTTTCATTAATGCCTGTGTGCCCAGTCTCATTTTTATGATAAAGGTTTATTTGCTGGTAAGTTTCATCTTCAGTCATTAAATCTTGTGCCATATATGCACACCGAACGAATTTTACGGATGAATTGCCTTGAAAAAGTTCTGTTATTTTTTTCTGTAACATATAGTATTTACGATCATTTAACGCTGTGTATATACCAATTTTACCTTTCTCTATATTATCCATAAGTATTTTATCCATTGAACCGTTTAAGTCTTCTGAATTTATATAAATACTTTTGTTACAGTGTATCTCTTCAATATCTCTAACTTTCTCGTCTGTCAAAATTACTTGAGTTTTAAATCTATTTATTACAGTATCTAGGATAGGTATATAGTCGTTATCATATTCGAGATGAGAAAGAACAGTGTCAAAATCATCATCACCATTATTGTACAAGGAATCATTAGACCCAGTTAAATGATTGATTTGTCCAGTTTCCTTATTCATTCTACTTAAAAAATCTGCTACAGTATTTTCTTTTCCTTTTATATATTCTATAGTAATATTAAATTCACTTAATTTCATTATCCAGCGGTATAGCCGTGGACTCAATTCCTTCGTCTGTGATTTTACTAGTAGCCATCTAGGGGGTTGGTGATCAGAGAGAATTTCAAATTTTACACCGTATAGATATGGACGGAAATAACCTGTGGCCCAAACTATCGCTAACAATTCTTTTTCTGTAGCAGAATAGTTGCGCTCATGGACATTTAGACTTCTGCTGGCATAGCAGATTGGGTGTCCGTTTTGTTGCAAAACGGCACCAACTGCATTGTTACTAGCATCAGTTATGACTTGAAAAGTCTTTGAGAAGTCAGGATACTTCAGTACCGGATCTTCCGTCAAAATCCTTTTCAGTTTCTCGAAAGAGTTAATAAAATTAGGATCAGAAGTATTTAATGGGACATTTTTTTGTAAATACTTGATCATGGGATAAGCTACTTTAGAATAATCTTTAATGAATTTTCTGTAGTAGCCGGTTATACCGAGAAAAGACTTAATTTCTTTAATGGTGTGAGGAAGCTTTAAATTAAGGATTATGTCAACCTTTTCTGGGTTTGGCTTCACACCCTCTGTTGTTAACAAATGTCCCAGATATAGAGTTTGTTTTGCGAAAAACGAGCATTTGTCGATCTGAATCTTTAGATTCACATCTCTTAGTCCACTCAATATCTTCTTAATACTAGTGATATGTTCCTCAATACTTGTTGAAAAAATAAGTATATCATCCAAGTATACTACGCATATTTTGTTGATAAAATCTCGGAGAACATAATTAATTAACCTTTGAAAAGTTGCAGGGGCATTTTTCAGCCCAAATGGCATTCGTACGAACTCATAATGGCCGTATGGAGTCGAAAAGGCGGTTTTACTTCTGTCACATTGCTTTACCATAATTTGGTGGAATCCTTTTGCCAAGTCTATGGTTGTAAAATATTGTGAACGGCCAAGTTTGTCAAGTATGTTATCAATATTTGGTATAGGGAATTTGTCATCTACGGTAATGTCGTTCAATTTTCGGTAGTCAATAACTATTCTAAATTTTTACTATCCGGAGTTGTCTACCTTTTTCGGAACTATCCATAAGGGGCTGTTATAGGGAGAATTGCTTTCGGTTATAATACCGTGCTCTAACATTTCCTCTATCTGTTTACATATTTCTTCTTCATATATATGTGGGTATCTGTAAATTTTAGTGTAGACAGGCTTATCATGTATGGTCTTTATTTCATGTTCTATAATGGGCGTGTTTCCTAAGATATCACCCTCTCGATATACAAAATCTCCAAAAGAATGTAAAATTTTGTCTAAAGCTAAGGATTCCTCATTATTCAAATTTTTAAATAAATGGTCTAATTTGGTATCATTTATATTAACCGTCTCAAGTTGATAGATTTTATCTTCCTCATATGGACATATTTGTATAAAGTCTATGGTTTTATTATTAATTGTTAGCTTATTATTTTCCATATCTATGATAGCACCTAGAGGCTTTAAAATATTTTGACCTAAAATAGCGTCAAAATCCTTATTCAAAAACTTTTTTAACTTCCACGACATAGTGGTTTGTTCGCCAAATTCCTTAGGCAGATCTGTGATTATTTCGTGGGTTATACCCATACTACCATTTAATGACGTAAAGAAGGTTTTAGTTGAAAGTGGAATACGCTTGAAATTTGCTAGTTTATTCTCATCTAGAATTGAAGTGGTTGATTCGCTATCAATAAGTACTTTAAGTTTGTCATTCCCAATGGTCAAATTAATCATTGGAAGTGCCTTTTTGAGGCTGTTGTATGAAAATTTATTTGCTCTTCGTTAGCATTTATGGTTTGTGTGGCTTGAATATGATCAACCTCCATTTCGGGAGTAGAATACGGTCTTGAATTGCCCTCATTATTAAACCCAGGTCCATGAATATGAGAGCCATTGCGCTGGTAGTTTCTCTGGTTTTCATAACTACTAAATGATCTCTACGTGTTTGATTTGAATTAATAGCACTATTTCTGTTTGTCGAATAGTTATAATTATTTGAAGTGTTAGAATACATTCTATTACTATTATTACCTCTGTAGTTATTATTATGATGTGTATTATTGTATATTTTTGGCTTGTCTGTTTCAGCCTTCTTATTCTCTACCCTAATTAAACCCTCACGCTCTAGTAAATTAAATGCGTCTCTAAGTTTTTCAATGTTTCTATTTATAATAACCGAAGCTAAATTAATGTCAATATTATTTAAGAATGTTTTTAAACTATTTTTTTCTACATATGTTGGACTGAGTTCCACGGGTTTGTTCCATGGTAGAATAAGAAAAGGTAGCAGCAATACACAGCTGACTGAAATGGGTTGTAACGTTAGTGTCAAATTTCATATGACATTTTATACATTTATTTCTATTTCGATGTACATTAGGGACATATATTTTTGAGAAAAAAAATATATCATTCGGAAAAAAGCATTTCCCAGAAAGACTTCTTCAAATCAATGATATGTAACCTCCTCCAAGTTCGAACGATAAGCCGCGCAGTAAATCCCCGCTTGTAGAGGCGATACAACGTTTGTTAATATGTGAGGTATTTTGTTAAAATTAAAAAAAAAATAAAGCCCTAATAAACATGTGCTTCTTTGATTTCTAAAACAAAACATTGAAACAGCTTCTCCTTTTTCTATGAATTTCCAGCGACCCCAAACTTTTCTGCAAGAATTCTACTTTCTGCGAGAATTTATGCATTTAGTGGAATGATGTGGAAACATAAAAATTGAAAATGTAACGAATTTTCATTCATGTTTTCCAAAATATTCAACCAAATGTGAAAAATTATTAGTTTTTTTTTAAATTCCAATAATTTATAGACATTTCCTTGTTTTGTTTACAAATACAACTGGCAGTAACGTTACAAACAAAAACAAATTCCTTTGTGGTTGTTGTTCGAGTTGTATTTGTTGTAGTATTAACTTTACCTTATATTTGTTCTACCATGGGTTTGTTCTTATCATATTCAAATTTTTCGTTTAGCTTACATAGAATTTCTCTTAACTGCTTGTAGTAATTTGTTATACACCGATTTTTCGCCTCAAACGCCTGCTGGTACAACTGATGGTACGTCTCTTTAACTCCAAAGTTGTTTGTCAAAGCCTCCTTCGTCTCCTCCCACAGTGGATTTGGCCCCAGCGTTCGTAGAACATGGAGAAGATTAATGGAGAGAACTAAAGAAGAATGGATTAATTCATGAGTTAAACAAAATTAATAAAAGTATGTAAAAAGAAATAGTTGATGAATTATAACTAACAATGATACAAAATACAATAAAGAACAAAATTGAATTCATGTTTATTTTAAATACATAACTCGCGTTCTCCCATAAGAACGTTAAAAAATTGCGTTTGGGCCTCCCCTAGAAAAAACAGCATACTATGAAAAAACGAAAGAAAAGAAAAACAACCCCCTCTAAAGTTGACGAACCCCGCAAACGTTTTAAGGACCATGATCTGCGAACCTGCACCTGGAATGTTCGCACTCTTTATAGAGAAGGTGCAGTCTTCGCATTGGCAGACGTACTTGAAAAGTACAAGGCCGATATTATGAAAGGCGTCACAACAACACCTAAAGGTGACGCACTGTATTATAGCTGTCATGACGTAAAGCATGAGTTTGGTTGCGGTTTTGTAGTTAGTCGGAGACTAAATCATCTGGTATCCAGCTTCACTCCAGTGAATGAAAGACTTGCTGCAATACGAATAAAAGCTAAATTCTTCAACATCAGCTTTATTTGCGCTCATGCTCCCACTGAAGAAAAGGACGAACAGACCAAAGATATATTTTACGAGCGCTTAGAAGAAACACATGACCGTTGCCCTGCCCATGACATTAAAATCATTCTAGGCGATTTTAATGCCAAAATTGGAAAGAGAATATCTTTGGCCCAACAGTCGGGAAATTCAGCCTCCACAGTGAAACATCTGACAATGATGGTATGAGGCTGATAGACTTTGCAGCTGCAAAAAACATGGTAGTTAGCAGTACCAGATTTAATCATCTCGATATTCATAAGGGCATCTGGCTGTCTCCAGATCAGAAAACAAGAAATCAAATTGATCATGTTGTGATAGATGGAAGACATTCATCGAGCGTGTTGGATGTACGATCGTTCCGAGGCGCAAACATTGATTCGGACCACTACCTTGTTGCAACAAAGGTACGCACTCGCTTAAACGTAGCAAACAAAGTACGAACAGACACAACACGAAAGTTAGACATCGGTAAGCTGCAATCACAACAGATAGCCACAGCATATTCCACTCAACTAGCCCAATTGCTTAATCAAAGCACTCCTCATCCCGATAACATATCAGCGCAATGGCAAAGCATTGCCCACTCCATGCAAACAGCCGCAAAATCCATACTTGGATACCAGAGGCCTCCACCAAGGAATCCATGGTATGATCAGGAGTGTCGTGCTGCCAGCGAAGAGAAAAATTCTTCATATAGGGCTACTTTACAATCCGTAGCAACGCGTAGCGCACGAGAGAGATACAGGGAGAAAAGGAGAGAGATGAAACGTCTTTTCCGCAGGAAAAAGAGAGAGATGGAAAAGGGGGAGTGTGAAAAAATCGAGATGTACAGGAGCCAGAATAAAGTCCGAAAATTCTACCAAAGAGTCAAGCATCAAACTGATGGCTTTGGTACAGGCACATCCTCCTGTAGAGACCAGCAAGGTAACTTGGTAACTGATACAGATAGTGTACTCAGTATATGGAAAGAACATTTTTCAAAACTGTTGGTATCCAATAGCAGCGAAGACGACGAAGATACCACAGTCCCAATCCCAGAATATGGTATTGAATGTATACCGCCCAGCCAAGATGAGGTAAAGACAGCAATAAATCGGCTGAAGAATAATAAGGCAGTAGGAGCCGATGGCTTACCAGCCGAGCTGTTCAAAACCGGAGGCGACACGCTGATAAGGTGTATTCATTAGCTAGTTAGCACCATCTGGCAGGAAGAACGAGTACCCGACGATTGGAACCTGAGTATCCTGTGCCCCGTCCACAAGAAGGGAGATAAGACTGTATGCTCTAACTATAGGGGCATAAGTCTACTCCCTATTGCCTACAAGATCGTGTCAGGGATATTGTGCGAACGACTAAAGCCTATGGTCAACGAGATAATTGGACCATACCAATGCGTCTTTAGACCTGGCAAGTCCACCATTGACCAGATATTTACCCTGCGGCAATTCCTGTAGAAGACCCAAGAGATGCAGATCGACACCTACCACCTTTTTGTCGATTATAAAGCAGCCTTCGACAGCTCGCTGCGTTCAAAGGTATTCCAAGCCATGTCTGAATTTGGTATCCCCGCAAAGCTCATCCGACTTTGCAAAATGACTTTAACTGACACGAGGTCCTCAGTTAAAATAGGAAAGAACCTCTCCGAAGAGTTTGGTAACAAAACAGGTTTCAGACAAGGAGACAGCCTTTCGTGTGATATCTTTAACATCCTGCTGGAAAAGGTTATACGAGAGGCAAACGTGCTTATGCTGATGATATAGACATCATAGGCCGTGCACCCCAAGAAAGAGGTGGTGCACCCCAAGAAAGACTAAATAATTATTTTAGCCATTTTAGGTGGAATATTAAAGCCACAACCTTCAAAATGCCGAAAATCGGCAGGTACCGTTCTATGGGGGCTATATGAAGGCGTGGACCTACCGACAAATTTCATATGGAAAGTTTTATACCCCAAATTTAAACTAGCCATTTCGGTTGACTATTGAAGTCACAACCTTCAAAATACCGCAAATCGGGAGGTACCGTTGTTTGGGGGCTGTACGAAGGCGTGGGCATATATCGACAAAATTCTGTGGAAAAGTTGTATACCCTCAACGAAGACTAAGTACTAAATTTCAGCCATTTCGGTGTGATAATGAAGCTTAAACATTCAAAATACCGAAAATCGGGTGGTATGGGGGCTATATCAAAACCTGGACCGATATAGCCCATTTGTAATACCAAACATTCTAGGAGTAATAGGTACTTCTATAACAATTATAGAATTTATAGAATACTAGCAAATGCCCGCTATTTCGTATGCGGAAAAGGAACAAAACAATATTTAATACGGGAATGGTGAATACTGGAGATTCTGTTGTACTAAGATTTATTTTAATTACCAATATTTTCTCGATTATAGTCAGAATTAAAAAAAATCTGCCGTATCGCATCCCTACACAGCTACCATATTTTTTATTTCGAATTTCGAAAACAACGTATCATATTGCAAATTTCAGATTTAACTCCTGGTTTTACCCCTTCACTAACACAGCATTTCCTGCCAGTACGAATTTCCAAACACTAAACTTTATCTCACCCCTTCACAACAACAATAACGCACATTCACAATTCAAGGTTCTAGCCTTAGCGGTTTCGCCCAGAACCCGAATAGTTCCGTTAAATTTTCGGCATTCAAAATGGCCATAAAAATCCACGTTTTCGTATATCCCCATATAACGGTACCTCTCGACTTAGTGTATTTTAAAAGAAGAACAAATCTATATTGTCCAATTTTCTTTAAATTTGGACCTTGAATACTCAGAGGATATAAAAGTTTAATTTAAAAAATGTCCACTTCAATCCACGTTTATTAGAAGAGATATTTTGAAGCTTTCGAGTATTTTGAAGATCTTCTGCACATTTTCCAACCGAAATTCGGAATTTGTGGCATGAAAGTTTAGAAAAACGTTTTTACAATAAATTTTACTTAATGTGCACGGGTATGTCAACTGTATATAACGGAACATTTTTTGGAGGCATTTCAATTTATTTTATTTCAATTTTTATTATCAGGAAGTAAATACCTTCTAGTTAACAAAATTGTCGCATTGGACCACGTTTTCAAATTAACATACCAAAGCGGTCAGAACAAAAAAACATTTTTTGCATTGTTCCTACACCCAACACCAAATTTAGTACCTTAACTGTTTACACAATACCAAAATGGTTTTGGTACCAACATGTTACTCAACTTTTCGTACACATAGGTAAACGTTTCAAAAATTACTTCCTTATATTCAATATATATCCTAACTCCAATTCACTTTTCCAGCTTTACCAGTTCCCCTGAAACCCATTTGAGGACTATTTGTATAAATAAGTACGAATTTTCGAAACCTCCTCCATACCTCTACTCTAAACACCAATTGCTAATCTAATACCGAATTTCAAAATTCCAGTTCAACCCTTTACAAAATCACAAATTGTACAAAATTCCATACCATATAGCAAATACCAAAAGGTACCAAATTTTGTACCATTTAGCACTTTTCGTACACGATTTTCCAAAATGTACTTTCATATCTCATACCTCCATATCTCAATTCTATATTCCAACAGTAATCTTAATTCCGAATTTCAGGATTCCAGCTCGTCAAATTTAAATCCAAATCACACTAAACTCACTGCCATTTAGGACTTTTCGACCTTTGGTACATCTTTCTTACTCTTCATCAGTGACCTCCATTCCAAATTTCAGGATTCCAGATCCATTCGTTCACCCAAATTGTACTAAATTCAGTACCATTTATTACTTTTCGTACACTTATAGTTCGAAATCCAAAAACCTTTCATTTTTAATCTTCATCAGTGATCCTCATTCCAAATTTCAGGATTCCAGCTCTATCCGTTCACCCAAATCTAAATTGTACTGAATTTAGTACCATTTAGTACTTTTCGTGCTCTTATAGTTCAAATTTCCAAAAACCTTTCTTTGTTCCTCTCCCCCAGTGACCCTAATTTCAAATTTCAGGTTTCCAGCTCTATCCGTTCACCCAAATCCAACTTATACTAAATTTAGTACCATTTAGTACTTTTCGCACCCTTATAGTTCGAATTTACAAAAACCTTTCATTGTTACTCTTCATCAGTGACACTCATTCCTAATGTCTGTATTCCAGCTCTATCCGTTCACCCAAATCAAAAATGTACTTAATTTGGTACCATTTAGTACTTTTCGTACCCTTGTAGTTCGAATTTCAAAAACCCTTTGGTACATTTTTCTAACTCTCCATCAGTTACCCTCATTCCAAATTTCAGAATTCTAGCTCTTCCCGTTTGCCTTATACCAAGGGTACTATATTTGGTACTTTTCGTACACTTCTAGGTCGAATTTTCATAAACATAGCCTTATCTCTCAGCGGTTTCGTCTGGGCGCTGAGGATCAGTCAGTCAATCAGTCAGTCAGTGAATACCTCACCTCACTGCTCTTTTATATATCACGAATATTGTCAATTATTTCATATTCCATTTCAGAAAAAGGAAAATTTTTTTTTTATGAGATCCAGTGGCGTGGATCGAAACTATAGTATTCCCTGCCTTACCCCTTGACGAACAATGCCAAATCTTTTCCACTAATAAACTAGTGGTTTTAAAATATTAAAAAAAAAACAACAATGGGATTAAGCCAGACTATTTTGAAAAAACAAAATTGCAAACGCTATCCCAATAAAAAACGCCCCAATGTTTCTAATTGAAGACACTGGCACGACGTGTGTTGTTTTTGCTGTAAAGCAGACCAACCAAATTTTGGTGTGTGCATTCGTCGAAATTCGACGACACATACTAGTGGAAGAGGTTTGAATTGTTTTCGCAGACACTTTCGTCGGAGTTGTGTGAGGTTGCCAAGGAAAAACTTCTCATTGAACTTTTTTCTTTGCTTACCCACGGTGCTCTTGAAACAATTTTAAATGGAAGGTGCTTACACCTTGGAAGTTTTTGTGGATTCTGAAACTACAATGTTCATAGATGAGAAAAATCAAAAAACAAAAAAAATTGCCGGAGCGCTTTTTAAATAAATCGCGATATAAATTGACATTTTTAGGGGTTGTTTAGGTTTGCACGATTTTGCTTAGAAACCGCAAGTCGAATCAAAATGGGACTAAAGAAAATGTTGTAGCTATGAAAATTCTCTACAAGATCGACGTTAATGGTATTTTCGTAGTTTTTACCATTTTTGAGATATAGAAGTTCAAATTGGGACAATTCAAATTCAATTCAATTCTGAATCGCCCCCTTATAAAACAATGTCATGAAGGGTGCGCATTAACTAACTTTTGATGAAAACCGCTTACACAGGGTAAGTTTTTGTGAATTCTGAAACAGCAATGTTCATAGATGAGAAAAATCCAAAAAAAAGAAAAAATCGCTGTAGGGATTTTTAAATAAATCGCGGTCAAAATTCACATTT
Organism: Musca autumnalis; assembly: GCF_047663935.1. Lineage (NCBI taxonomy): Eukaryota > Metazoa > Arthropoda > Insecta > Diptera > Muscidae > Musca > Musca autumnalis. Next base: position 170,254,017 of record NW_027411977.1, read on the forward strand.
TTAGGTGTTTTATAGGTTTTCACGATTTTGCTTGGAAACCGTAAGTCCAATCGGAATGGAGCTTAAGAAAATGTTGTAGCTGTGAAAATTCTCTAGAGGATTGACGATTATTATTAGTTCCCAGCCTGTACCATTTTTGGGATAAAGAAGCTCAGTTGAAATTTTTAGATTTTTTTGTTAGGGTTTCGCGATTTTGCTTTTAATCGGTAAGTCTTATCGATATGGGACCTGAGAAAATCTTAAAGCTGTGAAAATTCTCTACAAGACTGGCTTTAGTAACGTATCCTAAGTTGTACCATTTTTTAGATATATGAGTTTAAGTTGGGAATTTGCAGTCATCACAATGTTTTATAAGGGGGCGATACAGAATTGAATTGAATTTGAATTGTCCCAATTTGAACTTCTATATCTCAAAAACGGTAAAACCGACGAGAATACCATAAAGGACAATCTTGTAGAGAATTTTTATAGCTACAACATTTTCTTTAGTCCCATTTTGATAGGAATTGCGGTTTCTAAGCAAAACCGTGAAAACCTAAACAACACCTAAAAATGTCAACTTAAATCGCGATTTATTTAAAAAGCGCTCCGGCGATTTTTTTTTGTTTTTTGATTTTTCTCATCTATAAACATTGTAGTTTCAGAATCCGCAAAAACTTCCAAGGTGTAAGCACCTTCCATTTAAAATTGTTTCAAGAGCACCGTGTACCTTTATACTTCGACCTGACGATTGATGTTTGGGTATTAAAAGTTTCTTGTTGAAAAAGTTATTGAAAAATAACTTCGGTGGAGAATATCCACAAACAAGAAACAAGGGAACTGATGAGATCCAGTGGCGTGGATCGAAACTATAGTATTCCCTGCCTTACCCCTTGGCGAACAATGCCAACTCTTTTCCACTAATAAACTAGTTGTTTTAAAATATTAAAACAACAACAATGGGATTAAGCCAGACTATTTTGAAAAAAAAAAAAAACAAAATTGCAAACGCTATCCCAATAAAATACGCCACAATGTTGATAAATTTTTTTTCTACATCAACGATTTTTTTGGTTAAGAAAAAAATTCCCAGTACGAATCTGGTCGCGAGCCAATTTTTGGTTGTTGTGGACAAAAGTTATGGCGCTTTTATTTCGCTTTTTAAGAAAAAAAATATTATAAAAACGCTAATTATTTTAATGAGCACAATTGTTACAAAAAAGTTCTCTCGAAGTGACTTCAGCGAGTAGATTGCATAATACCTGCAAAATGTTACACAGAATTCGCGGAATGTACATAAAATTGATAAATGTTTGAATATAAGTCTACTTTTTCAAAATTAAGGCCCATTCAGTGGTCATAAAATTACATAAAAAATTTTGTGGATCCAAACTTCACGGCAAATCAAATGAGACAACAATCATACAGATTAGTGTTATAGTTTGGATGTTACAGCCAAAATAAGCACATATTTGGTCAAAAAAATAATTTTTTGTTTAAAAAAATATTTTTTTCACGTGCATTATGTAGTAGAAAATATTGTAAAAATTTATAGGAATTCTTCCTTCATTTTGCTTAAATCTGCCAACAAAATAGACGGCTTTTGCTTTATTGACATTCATATTAAAGCTTTCCCATTAGGGAAGCTAATTGGGTTGATGGGGATATATGTCAAAGCTTCTGAAATGGAAATAGAGGTCAAATAACCCATTTTTATTTATATGCATTTTAAAATACGTGTAAATCGCGTAATTATCAAAACAAGTTTGTCCGCATGTGATTTTCATGTACAGCAATACCGTATCTTTTAATTTGAATATAGTTTTCGAAATTTAATTTAGTGGCTAAGATGTAGCATCAGCTGCATCTTAGCATTAAAATACCTATAAAATATCGCTAATTTGCGCAAAGTGCGTACAATTTTTGTCCGCATCCGATTTCAATGTCCACCATGAAAATCTACATCGATATATATCTATTTCAAGGCGATCAATTAAGAACCGTGGATGTAGCATCACACACTATTTTTTGGGATAAAATGAATGTAGCTCCCTTATCAGTGAAGTTTTTAAATCTCTGTTTCCGCTAAAACGAAGATGCTGTATTAGTTCTTTTATTGCAGTGGAAACGAACCGCAGAAAACGCGATAAAATACGCGATATTTCCAAAAACAAATTTAGGTGATTTTTCTACTTTGGACTTTCTTGTAACTCGTGTTTTAGTAGATGGATTTTTACGGGGAATGATTTATTAGATCCGGAACGTAAAAACGAAAATGTGCAATCAAGTACGAGGAAATCGAATGACAATTGTAAAAATTAGGCCCGAAAAATATGTTTTTTACAAAAATGTTCGCACAAAATTTCCGCATTTGGATGTAGATTTCTATGAAGCTGTGCAGACTACATTCACATTAGTCGTATCAAATAACTCAGAATCGCAAGTACTACAATCCTATATATAATTTTTTGAAAAACCTGTTTGCGGAATGAATTTAGAAGAAAATTTCAAAAAACACTGTAAATCTGGCTGATTTAGTACCATTTAGTACACATAATTACGATATTCCAAATGTACCTTCATATCTCAATCCTCGAACAGTAATCTTTTTTCTAAATTTCAGGATTCCAGCTCCATCCGTGTACTCAGATTCAAAGTGTACAACATTTAGTACCATTTAGTACACATAAGTACGAATTTCCAAAACTACCTCCATATCTCACTCCTACACTCCAATAGTAATCGCAGTTCTAAATCATGAAATTTCAGCTCTATTCTTTCACTCAAATCCAAATTTAGTACCATTTAGTACTTTTCGTACACATAAGTACTATTTTCCTAAACTGCCTCTACTTTTCAATCCTACCCTCCAACAATAATCTTAATTCCAAATTTCAGCATTCCAGCTCCATTTGATCACCTCAAATCCAAATTGTACTAAATTTAGTACCATTTAGTACACATAAGTACCCATTTCCAAAACTATTTCCATATATCAATCCTACACTCCAAGAGTAATCATAGTTCTAAATTTAACGATTCCAGCTCTATTCGTTCACTCAAATCCAAATTTAGTACCGTTTAGTACTTTTCGTACACAAAAGTACGATTTTCCAGATTTCAATCCTAAACTCCAACAATAATCTTAATTTCATATTTCAGGATTCCAGCTCCATTCGTTCACCTAAAATCCAAATTGTACTAAATTTAGTACCATTTAGTACACATAAGTATCCATTTCCAAAAGTATTTCCATATCTCATGACTACATTCCTGCAGTAATCTTAAATTCCAGTTTCATGATTCCAGCTTTATTCGTTCACCCACAATCGAAATTGTAACAAATTTAGTACCATTTAGTACATTTCGTACACATGAGTTCACAACCAGAAAACAACTCCTTATATAATCGTTAGTTCTCAACCCTTATTATCATTCCAAATTTCAAGCTTTTAGCTCTATCCGTTCACATGATACCTAATGGTACCAAAATTAGTACTTTTCGTACACTTATAGTACGATTTTCCAAAAACCCTTTGGTACATCAATCGTACACATAAATGGGGACCCACGTTCTACGCGTTCGCGTAATACAAAGGGTACCATATTTAGTACCTTTTGGTACTTTTCGTACCCTTCCAGTTCGAATTTCGAAAAATCCAGCCTTATCTCACCCCTACACACCAACAGCAATCTACACTAAAAATTTCAAGTTTCTAGCTTCAGCCGTTTCGTCTGGGCGTTGATAAATCAGTCAGTCAGTCACTCACCTCACTACTCTTTTATATATATAGATTAAAGTGCAGGGTATAAAAAGTGGACTCGGTCAAATTTTCTTTCCATAAAAACCAAATATAGTATTTTTAACAAATAGGGTACAGGGGAAGTACCCCGCTCTCTCTGAAATTCAACAAAATATATAGCCTATTTTTACCGGGAGCCATCCTGGTACATTCGCCGACAATATCAAAAAAATCTGTTCTGTAGTTTTTGTACAAAAAAAATTAAAATTGAAAAAAAAGTGGACGTTATTGTTAACGTAGTCAAACAAAAACCTAAGTTGGTTATGACGAACATTTCAAAAAAAATTATCCAAATCGGTCCAGCCATTCTCAACTGATGCAATTTCTAACGAACGACATTAAAGTTTTTTAAGAAAGTAGACCTCATAATGAAAGTAGACGATGTGTGCTTTAAATTAAAGTTATCCAGCAGAGCTTAACATCAGTGTCAAATACGTTGTCAACAGTGGTCACATATAAAACATATGTATAACAAACGACGTCAAGCTATCCCAATACTAAAATTTTCAGATGACTTTAATCTTATTGAACCCAGTTCTTAGCGTTTTCTATTGGACGTACTAACTGATCAGGGTTAGCTGTAAGTCATCTGTATAAAAGTCAGGGTGACTGATAACTTTAGTATATCCCAATAAAATTTTTATCAATGAAAAGCTTATTCACAGGGGTAGTGTTGTTGGGTATCACATAGACGGTTCCGTTCCGATTATAGCCTTTGCTCACATTATTCAAACAAACTAAACTGTGTCCCAATATATAAGGTGGAGCAGTTGGATTTCTTATAGAACTTGCTCTACGGGCGTTTGTTTTTGGGGCTATTACGGCCCAAATCAAATAAATCTTCAATGTAAGGGTAACGTCCGATTTTTGAACAACTAAATGTAAAGTAAAGTCTAAGTTTTGCATATTTGTTTCGCATATCCAGTCGACTTCGATAGTTAACGATTTTTTTACAACGTTTCTAAACAAAATGAAATTGTCAGAAAGGCCATGTTAATATTATACCCTTTTGCAGGGTTAACCTTCTTCATGAGGATTTGTTTCACGTATACGCAAAGAAATTGACATTTAAAACTCAGTGGGTTTGTTAAACCCGGTTGTATATAAACGTGATATAATAGTATGTTTACATATAATAGTACGGTTACATTAGAGTTTATTGCCGGGTTAACCCACTTCATGAGGATTTATTTGACGTTTACGCTATGGAATTGACATTTAAAACCCAAAACCACTGTGTTAATCCGGTTAAGTGTAACCGGGGTATAACCGGATTTAATAAACCTACTGGGTTTCAAATGCAAAAGGCTATAATGTAAACAGGCTAGAAGACTTATTTACTCGTAATCCCTACACACAATCCCTTACACATCAATATTTTTTGCGAATTATAATATATTATAATAGGAGAAAATAATATTTTTGGTAAGTTTTTCAATTTGTTTCTTTTTAAATTTAAAAAGTTGTACAACATTTTGGTAACGGTAACACACGTTATGAGTACATACATTTTTCCATTGTAAAAAAATTGCGGATACGTCTTTTTTGAACACCTGCTTCTATATGAAGGAGTTGCCAGATCAAAACCAATTTTAACATATGTTCATAACAGAGATGGAAGTTTCCAAAACACTTAACTTTTTTCTGTTTATACCGCGCTTTTTGTGCTAGGCTAAGAAGTTTCCGGACTGCCCTCGTAAATTCAATGTGGGTAAATGTAAATTAATGGATAAATGTGTAAATTAATGAATAAACTTGGTAAGTAATGTAGAAAGTAAGCACTGTATTGCGAAATCTCTGGATAGCGCACGGATAAAAATGAGCTACTAAAATTTGAATATGTAACACCATCAAACTGCTTTTTACATATTTTTTATACCCTTAGCATTTATGCTAACGAGGGTATATACACTTTTATACAGGCAAAATGTGCCTCATCGAAATAATTGTTTTAGACCCCAAGTATGTTTGGACGAAATCCGTTTCAAACAATTTGGAGTCGATTTCGCAATGTCCGTCCGTTTGTCTGTTTGGCTGCCTGGTGCGGATGAACCGATTTTGTCCAAAACTTGGTCATCGTAATATTTTGTCCAAACTTAGTTTAAGTTCTCCTTCATTTACCTCCCCCACAAAAGTTCGAAAATGTTTGGAAAAATTGTGCGCACGATAACTCTTAATGGTAGTAACCGATTTGGTCCATATTTTACACATTGTGAAATTTCTACCAGACTCCTTCGGGTACCTCCCACACAAAATTTCGGAAAAGTGCAGGTTAGGACCTCCGCTCTAATCGTTTTAATTTTTTTGCTACATGTTGCACTCAAGACCCCTATTACGATGGTACAAGTTTTTTAAGTGGCAAGCCAATGAGCTGAAAACTGTACAAAAACCCTACGGCCAGCACTTGTGTGGCTAGTGCGCACGACAACTCCCGAACCGAATTCTGCGTTAATCCACACTTTGCACATCGTAATATTTCTACGAATATTAGATGAAATTCGAAGATGGTGCTTATAGGTCAACTCCTTCCGGTACCTCCCCCAAGTTCGAAAATATTCGCTAAAATGGTAAGCGCAATATCTCAGAGACGGAGCAATCCAAACTTTGGTTCTCGAAATATTTTGTCCAAACTTAGTTTAGGTTCAAAAGTGGGCTCTATCGCCCCATTCTCTAGGGTATCACCCATACAAATGGTACATATTTTTGTTTAAGTGTGGTTAAGGGTCTGCGAGAGAATTCGTTGGAAATTTACCGAAGGTACTCCTAGTAGCCCTGTTTACAGTGATATCATGTTTTTCGTACGCAAGCCCATGTTTCCTGATATAATGGTCCTATCGAAACGAACGACTCCCAATATAAGACACACTTCCAAAATAGACTATGCCGGCCCATTCCTTCAGGTGCCTCCCCCGCAAAAGTTTTGAGATCTTACCCTAATCCATATCTTTGTCGGCAAGTTCATACGCCCAAAATTCTGAACACCCCTTAAGTACATATGTTTTTTGGGAAAAAGGTGATTCAATTCACACAGGCTGAGGGTATACCTCTGTCGGCAAAGCCGACTGACTCTTTATACCTTACACCACCTTGTGGTAAGGGGTATCATGCCTTTGTGCATTAGTTTGTAACATGCAAAAGGAAACGAGATAGACCCATAGTTCCTTTTAGGGATATAAATAGAATCACTTTCTGAGTCGATTTACGCATGTCCGTCTGTCCATGTATTTTTGTAAACAAAGTAGAGGTAGCATTTATTGTCCGATTCGCATGAAAATTGGGGAAGATAGTTTTTTGGCCAAAGGACGAACTCTATTTATTTTGGTAAAAATCGGTTCAGATTTGGATATAGCCCCCATATATATCTTCGCCCGATTTAAGGCATTTGGTGCACGAAACACGCTATATATGTCCGATTTCAATGAAATTTGGAATGTGCGACGGCATTTAGTCTAGAAATAAGTGTGCAAAATTATATAAAAATCGGTTCAAATTTGGCTATAGCTCCTATATATATATATTATCGGCCGATTTTAGGTATTTGATGCACGAAACGCGCTATATATGTACGATTTCAATAAAATTTGGAATGTTTGCCGGGATTTGGCCTAGAAATAAGTGTGCCAAATAATATCGAAATCGGTTCAGATTTGGATATAGCTCCCATATATATTTTCGACCGATTTGAGGTATTTGATGCACGAAACACGATATATGGTAACATGGGGCGCCTTCGCCACTGGGGCGGGTACGCCATCGCCGATTTTCTCGCAAAATACAAGTGTTAGAAAAAATCCGTTAAAGGCAAAATTGTGAGTTTAATGAAGATCTATCATCTCCCAAAAGTTGGCAGTTTTGTCATAAGTATGATAGCGGACGCACGCGGTTTTGTGTTTTGAGGGTATTGGGAAAAATAATTATGGTAGATGTTTTTTGTGATATCTTCTTTACCTTTTGTGATATCAAAAACATATTTTATACCGTTAGAAGACAACTACTGAATAATAGAAATCCCAATAATTTTCTTGAAAGAAACAATAACAAATGTCAATATATTCATATTATGAGATATGTTGGGGGTGGGGCGCCTACGCCATGATAGGGGTGTGGTGGGTTAATGTCAGAAATTTGTCATGTTTAACTTCAATTCTTTATGCCATAGATATACCACACTACAATGTGAAATTAAAATCAAATAGTATCATAAACGTATCTTGTTTTGGTTATATTATGATTTTTGTACCTAAATTAAAGGAACATATTTCAATTAATCGCTAGAATCGGTTACTATTTGTGAATTTTAGAATCATTTTTGATTATTCAATAGAAAACATGTTCCTTTTTCGCATAATGCTGATATTTAAAGAAAAGTATGGTAAATTACAGTTTTGGAGTCCGTTGGAAAATGTTCAATATCGATGGCGAAGCTGCCCCATGGGTGGGGAGGCTTCGCCACTTTTTAGACATTTTGTAAATTCTCAAAAATAATATTTTAAAAACAAAATTATAACCACTTATATATCAAAACTTATAGTCAAGATACGCTAATATTTGTACCAAAAATAATATTTGAAAAAACTTTAACGGTGTCGGTATGAGAACATTTTGAACAAAAACGTGGCGAAGGCGCCCCATGTTACCATATATGTCCAATTTTGACAAATAAATGTGAAAAATTATATCAAAATCTGTTCTGATTTTGATTCAGCACCCATATATATTTTACATATTCACAGTGATGTAGGGTATTATATAGTCGGCCCCGCCCGACTTTGATCCTTTCCTTACTGGTTTTTACTTCTTTTAATTAAAGAATATGCATTAATTTTATAATCAGAAAGAAGAGCACTGCAAATATACATCTGATTTGAATGTCACGTTAAAGCTGTAATTTCAGTAGCATGCTTAAAGTTACTGATTGCGTTTAAGCACCTGTCACTGGTTTCGCTACGCTCACATGCACTTATCAAAGAAGCATTTCGGAGAAATTCCATTATATTTTAAATAATGATTCTCAACTGCCTAAATGTCCTATACATTAAACTTAAATATTACACTATCTCGCATTCTTGCTCATGTCTTTTGTTTGGCGTTGGTTTCTAGAAATGTCATAACTCGTTCGGTATAAAAGTCTTACAACAACCAAGCTAGCAAAAAGACTTTGTAAAGCAATTAAATACTTACAAACAACGTGAGAGGCACGTTACTTGCGTCTCCACCGATCCATAAAGGTGTGACGTACATACATAATTAAGTCATTATAACATCGACTGGGTGGGAGAGCAAAAGTTCAAGACTGCCACGAATACTTTGCAACTGACTAGCGTTCCTCCCCACGTCCCTCAAACCCACTTAACATAAACAAAATTTTAGTACATAAATGAATAAAGAACACATAGAGAAACATACAGCCATACATAAGTATGTCACATGTACACACTCTGACTGACATTATGCCTGTATGTGAGGGGGCGAGGACACCTAATTCTGAGCAAAACTTACTTATAATATTACCAGAGTCGTTGGCGGCCATATACTCATACAATTTCTAAAAACACTGAAACATGATGTAGTCGATGATTCCAACACACACACACATGTTCTACCAAGGAGGTAAAGTTCAAAATTTATGACAGCTTATGCAACATTTTGGTAATATTGCAAAATTATGCGTCATCTTCTGCATAATTACATCTTAGAGAGCATGATAACGAAATGCTCACAAACAACAGTAAACTGCGTGCATACAAACATACTTTTGGAACATTGGTCTCCTTCTGTCAACAGTGTTAAAAAATAAGCAATTTAACATGGAAATGCTAAAACCTATATACATATACAATAATTACACTGTGATACAAAAGTGGACAAAATTTTTTTGCAGGATTTCTGATGCACAAATTCGGTTTTGTGGGAGTCCATAGAAGACGAAAATACCTTTGGTTTCTTTGGGTCACTTCGGGTTTTGATTTTATAACGGTAAATGTAGTGAAAAATGGACTTTCTTGGATTTTCGAATTTAAACGGACATTACTTCTTTTTTCCACAACCGATTTGCACACACTTTTTTTCATTATAAAGGGGAAACTAATGCCTTTCGAACAAGCCATAGATTTTTAAAATCGGTTAACAAATGGCTAAGTAATAGTGGTTTAAGTGTGACAAAAACGCATTAAAAAACAGTAAAACGTTTTTCATTGTGCTCTAGGCTGCGTAAACGACATCTAACGGTACAATTATTTACTGTTAGCAAGTAGGAAATTTAGTTGGCTTTCCAAAATGGGAAAAACCAACGAAATCGGTTGAAAAATGAATGCGTTATGGCATTTTTTGTGTTTCAACTTTTTGGTTTTTTTCATATTTTCCTTTATAAAAGATGGGTATCTTAGCATGTATGATTCTAGTTGTGATTATCCTGCTTAACAATTACGCACAAGGTATCAATGTTTTATAAAGGAAAATATGAGAAAAAACCAAAAAGTTGCAACACAAAAAATGCCATAACGCATTCATTTTTCAACGGATTTTGTTGGTTTTTCCCATTTTGGAAAGCCAACTAAATTTCCTACATGCTAACTGTGAATAATTGTACTGTTAGGTGCCATTTACGCTGCCTGGAGCACAAGGAAAAACATTTTACTGTTTTTTAATGCGTTTTTGTCACACTTAAACCACTATTAATTAGCCATTTGTTTAACAATTTTAAAAATCTATGGCTTGTTCGAAAGGCATTACTCTCTCCTTTATAATGAAAAACAGTGTGTCCAAATTGGTTGTGGAAAAAAGAAGTAATGTCCGTTTAAAGTTGAAAATTCAAGAAAGCCCATTTTTCACTACATTTACCTTTATAAAATGAAAAACCGAAGTGACCCAAAGCAACCAAAGGTATTTTCGTATTCTGTGGACTCCCACAAAACCGAATTTATGCATTAGAACCCCTGCAAATTTTCACTGTAGCACTGTGTTATTATGACATAGACATTATTTCAAAAGATGTTTCCTCTAGAATATTATTACCGAACGTGAAAAAGTACACATGTTTATACTTGTCCAGATGTAGGCATATGCGAGTAAAAATTCAATGTAAAGAAATTGTAATATGTAGAATTGGGTAGATTCATGAAAGAAATTTCATTAAATTATGCGTTCTTAGATCGATTGCAATTTGCAATTTTTACTATTATTTAGTAAAATTATAGTTTTTCAAGTCCACGTTTTAATATACCCTCTTGAACGGTTTAGCGCAGTTTTAGCGCAGAGAGGTCGGTACAAGTTCGCTTCATAATCGAACGTTAACGCCGAAATTCGGTATATTTAAGATTTTAGTTACATTAATACTAAAATAGCCTATTGGTACTAAAAAAGACGGTCCGGTTCAAATAAAAATTGGGGAAGATAATTTTTTGGCCAAGGGACGAACGCTAGTAATTTTGGAAAAAAACGGTTCAGATTTGGATATAGCTCTCATATATGTATTTTCGCCCGGTTTGAGGTATTTGGTGCACACAAACACGCAAAATCTGTCCGACAAAAAAAGACAAAAGTTTGTCAAATTATATTGGAATCGGTTCTTTGGATATATTTCCTATATCTCTATTTTAGGTATCACGGTTTCATGGACATACGTGGCCACTTCTGATCAAAAAAGTTGACCAACTTATATTGAATTCGGTTCAGGTTTGGATGTAAGATGGGGCGCCTTCGCCACGATTTTGTTCAAAATGTTCTCATATCGACACTGTTAATATTTTTTTCAAGTATTATTTTTTGGTAAAAAAGCATACCTCTTAGTTATACCCTACACCACTATGTGGAAAGGGTATTATAAGTTTGTTTTGGTAAAAATTTATGTAACACCAATCTTCATATCTCGGCGATATAAAGCGATTTTGAGATGTGTGTCCGTCCGTCTGTCCATTATAAATTGTAATCAAACTCCAGGCCGCAATTACGGACCGATCGTCACGAAATTTGGTATGGAGGTCAGTTTCACATCAGAATAGATCGCTATTTTAATTGGTGATGATCGTGAAATATTTAGCGGGTGAAATGGACCAAAAACATAATTTTTATCCGATTTTGTAGCTGCTCTGTAGGTCGCAATAAATAAGGTAAGAGTTTAAGACAAAGAAGAAGCTTGCAATTTGAGATGGCGATCAGATAATATTTAGAGGGTTAAATGGACCAACACGTATGTGTGAAATTTGTGAAAATTTTTAATATACAACTTGGAAGACGACCTCTTTACCTTCCCATTGATGTCAATTATGTATGCTCAGATAACAGAGTTACAGCCTAATATATCCAGTTATTTGTTTGTAATGTAATCAGAATCACCCTAGAGGTCGCAAATATAGCTCAATAGTCACGTAATTTTGCACGATGTAAGAGTTTAGGTCTAAGAACATGCCTACAATTTTGAATGATGCTCTCATATTATCTAGTGGGTTAAATGGACCATTAATTTTTATGAAAAAAATAAAAATGTTATTTTTGGTCCATGCTTTAATTCCTGGATGGCATATACCGGCAAGGTAGTCTACAAATGGAAAAATAACTACTGACATTTCCCCTGATGCAAATTGCAATAATGTGTCTGCTAAATAATAGGCCTACTGCCTAATATATAATGGGTTTTGTGTAGAGAATCACAATTTCCTCCCATACTACAAATTGTCTCTATCATGACTGAGAAATTTTCAGTTCAGTTGTCCAATTGGATTTATATACAAATATTGCAGCACGGGTTCGCTTGGCCACCTCTTTTTACCTTTAGCCTTTAGGATAAAGGGAATATATACAAAATACGACCAAAGATGTACCTCATCGAAATAATGGTTTTAGACCCCAAGTATGATTGGACGAAATTCGTTTCAGACAATCTGGAGTCGATTTAGTCATGTCCGTTCATCTGTCTCTCTTACTGACAAATATCAGAGATATTACAAATTGCATTGTATATATATTTATTTTTATTAGGTGCATTTCAAACAGAAACCTGATATTTAAAGACAATTTAAAGATGTGAAAATTCACAATTTTGTCATATTGTTTAGAAATGTATAATTTATATAATTGTTCTACAAATATTTCAGTAGGGACAAGTCAGGCTTATCTTATATCAATGGATTCATGTTATGTCATTGATATGTGACCTAGTTTTTATCGCCGTGTCCTATGTTGCCACTTGCAGAGAAGTTTTTTATTGCTGAAATACAAAATACATAAAATTGGGCAGTACCGACTAGACCTAAACCTGGATATTCTGGATAAAATGTTGACCTGTACCGACAAATTTCTGGAGGAAAGTTTCGTAACTCCAGAGAAGACTAAATACCAAATTTTAGTTATTCCCGTAGAATAATGTGCCTAAAACTTTCAAAATACCGAAAATTGGGAGGGACCTTTCTATAGGGGTTATATAAAAACATGGAACAATACTGGAAAATTTCAGGTGGAAAGTTTTATACCACCAACGGACTATTAAATATCATCCGTTTCGATGGGATATTGATGACACAACCTTCAAAATTCCGAAAATCGGGAAGTACGCTTCTATGGGAGAAGAAGAAAAAAGGGCTTATACTGATAATTCTCTTCTGCAACATTTTATATACCCATGGCAGTTTAAATACTAAATTTCAGTCATATCGGTTGTATATTGAGGCCACAACTTTCAAAATACCTTATTTAAGGACGTCGACCTATAACGGCATATTTCGGGTGGAATGTTTCGTACCCCTATCAAAAACTTAATACCAAATATCAGCTGTTTCTGTAGGGAACGAAGATTAACTGCCAAATGTCAGTCATTTCGATGGGATATTGAGTAGCAACATTCAAAATACCGGAGATCGGGAGGTACCGTTCTATGGGGGCTATATGAAAACGTGGACCTATACCGACACATTTCGTAGGCGTTTAATACGCCAAATGGAGACCAAATACCAAATTTCAGACATATTGAGGCCACAACCTTAAAAATACCGAATATCAGGAGGTACCGTTCTATGGGGGCTATACTAAGGTGTGGACCTGTACCAACAAGTTTCTGGGGGAAAGTTGTATACCCCCAACGGAGACTAAATACCAATTACACTGTGCAACAAAATTCAATTTTTTTCAAAATGATGGGAAAAATCGAGTAGATTATGAAAGTAGAGCTAAAAATATGAGACACGTGTATCGGCGTTTTAAAAGTTTACGTCGGAAAGTAACCAAAATAGGCGGGGCAAGTTCCGCCCATTTTTAATTTTTTCGAAATATTCGAGTTAAGATATCTTTGAATCCTTGCATTTCAGGTACATAGTGTCTTTGGCAACTTTACAGAGGAATATGTGGGCAATATTTTAACCCTCATGCGGTTCATCAAAGGGGTCTTTTTTGTCCTTTTTTCAAAAATCTTTCAAAAACTCCTTATAAATGTTATTGTATCAAATCCAAATATTCTACAAAATTGTTCGGCATAAAATTTTACTATAGGTCTCAGAATACACCAAACCTGTAACTCTTGTCTAATCGCCAGGAATCTCTAAAAATGAAAAACACGTTTTAGGGTTAAAGTCGGACTTGATCTGAGTTTATTCAAAATTGTCCCACAAACCATAATTTTAGAGAGGTGATGTCAGAGACAAAAATATTCTTCGTCAAATTTCACTATGGGTTACTAAAGAAACGAAATGTCTATTTACATTTTATAGCATGAAAATATCAGTATCAATTTTGCTGAAAAAAAACATGAAAATATTTCCCAATTTTTTTATGAAAAAATGTTCCTTCTTTTTTCGAGTTGGTACATGGAAGTAATATGAAACTAATGTATTTTCACTTACAATATAAGCAACCAACGGCTTATCCAAACTACGGAAATTAAGTTGAAAGTACTAAAAATACGCAATTCGGACAGGTCCAATGTGGGTTTTTTATATTCCAAATATATATGCACCACAAACATTTCAAAAGCATTATGAATGGAATGCACAACATCTTCTGTATGAATTCACAACGAAAAACCATCAATATCATATTTACAGTATCCAATCACAACGACAATCTGTATGAAAATTGGGAAATATGACCCTAAAACATATATATCAAAAACAAGTGCTGCTAAGAATGTTATATGCTACGGTTACAGATTTCTTTTATTCAGAAACCCATAATGAAATTTCATTTGGAACATTTCTTTCATTAACAATATTTCCAAAAAGTAAAGGATTTTGCGAGATTTTGATCCAGTATGGAATTATGTAAAATTAACAGTCCAAAATCAAAACATATAATTTCATCCTAATATATGTATATAAATTTGTAATCTAATTTTTTAAGGAAATAGTATATATAGATATATGGTTTATTTTGTAACTTATGGTGAAATTTTGTGTAGAATGTTTTTCATTTTTAGAGATTCCTGGCGATTAGACAAGAGTTACAGATTTGGTGTATTCTGAGACCTATAGTAAAATTTTATGCCGAACAATTTTGTAGAATATTTGGATTTGATACAATAACATTTATAAGGAGTTTTGAAAGATTTTTGAAAAAATGACAAAAAAGACCCCTTTGATGAACTGCATGAGGGTTAAAATTTTTAAGAAAAATATTGCCCACATACTCCTCTGTAAAGTTGCCAAAGACACTATATACCTGAAATGCAAGGATTCAAAGATATCTTAACTCGAATATTTCGAAAAAATTACAAATGGGCGGAACTTGCCCCGCCTATTTTGATTACTTTCCGACGTAAACTTTTAAAACGCCGATACACGTCTCTCATATTTTTAGCTCTACTTTCATCATCTACTCGATTTTCCTCGTCATTTTTGTTGTTGTCGCACAGTGTTATCAGCCATTTCTGAGGACAATTGAGGCCACAACCTTCAAAACACCGAAAATCGGGAGGTAAGTTCTTTGGGGGCTATACAAAGGCTTGAAGTACCCCAAATGAACATCAAATACCAAATTTCAACCATTTCGGTGAATTAATGTGGCCACAACCTTCAAAATACCGAAAGTCGGGAGGAACCGTTCTATGGGGGCTATATGAAGTCGTGGACCTATAACTACAAATTTCTGGGGGAAAGTTTTATAACCCCATCGAAGACTAAATACCAAATTTCACCCATTTCGGTGTGATAATGAGGCTTAAACCTTCAAAATACAGAAAATCGGGAGATATCGTCCTATGGGGGCTATACGAAAACGTGGACCTACATAGCCCGCTTTCAATACCAAAAGTCCTACGTTCATATAATAGATTTTACCAAAATTTCATCCACCTACTTCAATCCGTTCGGACGCTAGAGTGATTTTCACAGACGGACAGACATGGCTATATCGAGTTAGAATTGCACGCTGATCAAGAATATATGGGGATTTCTGAGTGGAATCGAACACCTTTTTAAAATGAGTTTTTTGATTTCCTTTATTTTTTGCTGTGGGGATGCTGTTCATCAACGAAACATTTCAATATATTTTCAGATTTTTTCGACCAACGGCTCAAGAGATATCGCGCCTTGAAAAAGATGTATTCTCTAAAAACTATATGCAAAGAAATACTCATAACTTTTTTAATGTTGTTCCAATTTGAAAAAGCTATCAGCTATTTAATAAAAAATATTCAAATCCTCTTTCGTATTTAAATAATGATCTTCTGAAGAAAAAATCCCTTTAATATTTGGTAGATTATTTACCTCGGATGCTCAGTCATATAATCCCCGAGCTGTAGTTCATAATTGCTAAACCATTTTCAAAATCTAAAAACAACTCTGTTTTACGATGTTTAAGAGAAATTCCTAAATAAAACAACAAAACCAATGTTAAAACAAGTGAGAAAAGGCTATAGTCGGTACGGGGCCGACTATGTGATACTCTACACCACTACCTCTGTGTATAATCTTTTCACTCGAAAATATTTCTTTTAGGGAGATACGAAAGTTTTCACCTATCTGGCTTTTATACCAAATGACTTAAGGCGAACTGAACCAAACAAATTACTATTTAATTTTATATTTGACTACTATCGGCATCGCCAACATCAATATGCTTCTATCTCTGTGAGAAAATTTCGTGATGATCCGATCAAAATTCCGACCTGTAGTGTGATTGCAGAAAAAATGGAAAAAGGGATGTATTACCGACTATTGCGATATCTCCGTTATATGGTCACCTACGCCAACCTAGTTTGCATCATTGGGATCTTCTAATTTTATAGTCAGGCTTTGCTTTTGGAACGTCCCCAACCAAAGCTGTGATATTCGTCATTATAATTAAAATCGCAAAAATGAAAATTTGGGTTTTATTTGCGACTATTGTGATATCCTCGTTGTTTGATCACCTATGAGAACCAACTTTACATCATTAGAAAGGTGATATTTTCTACTTTCATTGTCAGGTTTTGCTTTTGGTATACCCCATATAGAAGCTGAGATATTCGCTTTGGAAAAAACGTTGTCTTTTTATCCAAATAAGGTTTTTGCCCATTACGACCCCTAAATATTATCCGACCATCACCAAAATCAATAGGCTTCTTCCTCTGTGAGACCTCCATCAACCCTAGAAATTTCGTGACGAACCGATCAAAATTGCGACGTGTAGCGTGATTTCCAAAAAATGGATAAATGGGATGTATTACCGACTATTGCGATATCTCCGTTATTTGGTCACCTACGCCGACCTAGTTTGCATCATTGTAAAGATGGAATCTTCTACTTTCATAGTCAGGCTTTGCTTTTGGAAAGTCCTCAACCAAAGCTGTGATATTCGTGATTATAATTAAGATCGCAAAAATGAAAATTTGGGTTTTATTTGCGACTATTGTGTTATCTTCGTTGATAGAATACCTACGTGAACCTACTTTACATCATTAGAAAGGTGATATTTTCTACTTTCATTGTCAGGTTTGGCTTTTGGTATACCCCATACAAAAGCTGAGATATTCGCTTTAAAAAAAAACGTTGTCTTTTTATCCACATAAGTTTTTTGCCCATTCCGACCCCTAAATATTATCCGACCATCACCAAAATCAAAAGGCTTCTTCCTCTGTGAGACCTCCATTAACCCTAGAAATTTCGTGACGAACCGATCAAAATTGCGACCTGTAGCATGATTACAAAGTTTAGATGGACAGACGGACGGACACACATAGCCAAATCGACTCAGCTCGTCGAGACATTCATTTTGGTATATAAGTATGGGTCTACGACCATTATTTCGTTAAGGTAATCGTCTGTTTGTTATGATTTGTGAGGAAAATTAAATATTTTATGTTTGGAGCACTAAAAATCGTAGTGTTCCGACTGCCGGATCACTAAAAATCGTAGTGTACCACGTGCAAAACACCAAGCTAATGTACCACACATGAGTTTATTATAATTTGTGAGTAACATTAACTATTTATGTTTTTTTTTTTTTAATAAATACAAATTAAAAGAAAATGTGCAAAACACCTGATTTGGTTGTTGGACAATGGAGCACTAAAAATGGTAGTGTTCCGACTGCCGGATAACTAAACACCGTGTAGTGTACCACGTGCAAAACGTTAAAGTAATGTACCACACATGAGTTTATTATGATTCCTGAGGAAGTTAAATCTTTTTATATAAAACTCAATTGTCGTTTGTTGGTAATTGAATCAGTTGAAAACGGCTAGAGCGATTTGGATAATTTTTGTGGAAATGTTAGTCATAGTCCAGTTCAGGTTTTTATGCAATGAAAAATTGGCCACGCCCACTTTTCCGCCCACTTTTATAAATATGTTATATCTACGGAACTACTCAATAGATTTTCCTGAAAATTAATTTCCGAGTCAATGGCGATTGTGTCTCCGACCTTACGTGCTTATTTGGGGCATTAGGACTGGACAACGCTCACTTTTTTAAATATGTTATATCTACGAAACTAAATCGATTTTCCTGAAACTTTCAGCGAATGTACAGGGTTGGTCCCCGATAAAAATAGGCTACATATTTTTTGACTTTCGGATCGGGCGGGTACCTCCCCTATGCCCTATTTTTGTAAAAATGAAAATCGCGATTTGTCTAAACTTTTCAATCTTTATAAATAAAAATCAAATATCGTTTGTTGGTAATAGCATCAGTTGAGAACGGCTGGACCGATTTTCGACTTGGGTTTTTATGCAAAGAAAATTTGACCATGCCCACTTTTACGCCCACTTTTTTCAATTTTCTATTTTTATCATTTCTACAAAAACTACTGAACCGATTTTCCTGGGAATGTACAGAGATGGTCCCCGCTTAAAATAGGCTACAAATTCAGTTGAATTTCGGAAAGGCGGATAACTTCCCCTATACCCTACTTTTTTAAAAATGTTATATTTACAATAATTACGAATGTATCTATATGGAAGTTAATTTGCGAGACAATTGTGGTTGTGTCCCCGACCTTACCTACTTTTTTTGGAACCACAGACTTGACCATACCCACTTTTTAAAATATGTTACATCTACAAAACTACTGAACCGATATTCGTGAAAATGTCAGGGAATGTACAGGCATATTTTCTTGAATTTTGAAGAGGGCATATTTAAAAAAACGCCTTACCTTTATGAATAATAATCAAATGCTGTCATAACCCAACATAGGTTTTTTGGAAAGAAAAGTTTACCACGCCCCCTAAAACAGGTTACATATCCCACCTCCCCTATATAAAAAAACGTTATATTTGCAAAAATTATGTATGTATCGGAATAAAAATTTACGGATTATTCTACAATCTAGGTACTTCTTTGGGGCCTATAGGCCCGACCAAGCCTGTTTTCTTTAGTATGTCATAACTCCAATACTACTGAAGGGATTTCCATAAAATTTATTTTTATTTTATTTATTTGCAAACTTTATTAATAATCAACAAGCCAATATAGGCCAAAAATGATCACAGAGTACCAATATATGACACGATTTACAATTCATAAGTAAATTTATTTTCTTAAAACACTTAACTCTTTAAATACTAAAACTAAAATCTTAATGGCATTAACAATCGCAGATAAAGTTAAACTAGCATAGACAACCAATTTTATCCTGTCTTTGCGAAATTATACTGATATCTATTGTAGGTATTCAATAACCATTTTCTTAAATGCAGCCAAAGAATAAGAAAATCTCCTTTCATTATACGGTATAAAATTATTCCACAAACGACAAACACGGACTATGAAAGAATTCCGCATTATGAGACCGTTGAAAAGAGGATTTACTAAGGAATCCGATCGGGACGAGTTAAAAATGTAAAACTGGAATACAAATACTGTGGAATTCCACTTTTAATCGTTTTATAGAAAAGCAATAACGTTCTGACCTTAACAAACTCTTCAAAAGAACACCCTAGAAAATCTACCACATAAGACGTTACATGATCGTGCAAACGTAAATTATATACAAATCGGATGATCCGATTAAAAATAAGAATAACCTTATCAAAATGAGAGCTGGTAGTTCCGGAATATATTTCTATTCCGTAAATCCGTAGAGGCATTAATATTGAGTGCGCTATGGATTTACGGATCTTTAAAGGAAATCTGCACCTAGTACAATAAATTCTTTTTAAAAGAAAAGATATTCTCGAAATGACATTGTTAATATGGTTTTCAAATGTAAGCTTGCAGTCGACGTAAAATCCTAATGTCTTAATATAAGAACAACAATTTAACACTTCCCCACCGACTGTTAAGGGATATTCTCTCGATCCACCAGCATCAAAAACCATTATTTTGGTTTTAGAGGAATTGAGATATATAAAGTTGGCTTCACACCATGATTTTACATTGTTAAGATTGTTATTCATTATGTTCCACATAGTTCCCGAATCATCCGATCCTACTAGTTGTAGATCATCTGCATATAAGTACCCCTGAGCACCATTAATTACATTAAATATGTCATCCATGTACAAGATAAACATAAGAGGGCCTAAAATTGATCCTTGAGGAACTCCCCTATGTGTGTCTCTAATGCTGGATTTATATTCACCTCTCTGTACAAATTGCTTCCTTTGTTCAAGATACGATTTCAATAATTTGCATGATTGCTTTGAGAACGTAAAGTTTACGAAAAGTTTATTCAGAAGAGTTTCATGACAAATGGAATCAAAAGCGTGCGTGAAATCCAATGCCATTAGAAATGTAGGTCGTTTTTGATCAATATTTGCTCTAATATCATCAGTTATTTTGGCTATAAGCGTTGTGGTACTGTGTCCTCGAACGAAGCCCGACTGGTAATTACACAATTTGTTATGATTTGTTAAATAAACAAAAATTTGGTTTTTGAGAATAACTTCTAAAATTTTGGAAAATACTGGGAGTATACTAATGGGACGAAAATCAGAAAGGCATTGGGGAGTTTTGACTTTAGGTATGGGAATAACTTTTGCTACTTTCCAGGAAACGGGATATCTTGATGTCATAATAATATAGTTGAAAATGTGGACAATGTGTGCTGAAATAGAATTAAAAGCTATTTTTAGAAACTTTAGAGAAACGCCATCGGAGCCGATGGAACCAGATTTAATCGCACAAATTGCTTTCCAAACTTCTATTCTATTAGTTGTAGAAAAGGAGAATTCATTATCTCTATATTGCTCCTGTTGATGAAATTCAAGTTGAGGAGGATTCGTGATAGACGGAGCAATAAAAGAATCATTACACTCTTCAGCATTCACATCGATATTTGAACTATCACCACCAATTATTCCCTCTTTTCTTAAGGATTTCCATACACTTTTCGCGGAATCATTCGAAAATGTAGTACTAAAATGTCTATTTCTTTCTTTACGTATTACAGATTTTAGTTTATTGCGATATCTAGTGTATATTTTCCATCTCTCATTAGTCCTATTTTCAATATAAGCTTCATAAGCTAAGTTTCTAAAAACCGTTGCTTTTTGAATATTTTGGGATTTCATCCAATCAAACGAAGTAGATGACCGTATTGTTTTTATTGGAACATGCTTTTGATACAAATCAGTAAAAATACGATTAAAAATTGATACTTTATGTTCCGAATCCGATATAAGATATATTGAACTGAAATCTGCAGCGTTGAAATCCATCAAGCAATTCTCATAATTTACTTTGGAATAATCTCTTACTTTTATAGTGGTGGACATTTCTCTCTTGTTCCATGAGAATGAAATAAATATTGCAGCATGATTTGAATGCAGACCTGGGAAAGAGAATTGGCCCTTTCGAAGAACTAATGATGAATCAGAAACAAGAAAATAATCAATAAGCGAAAGTCTGTCTGAAAACAAATTAAAGTGAGTGGGTATTGCATTGTGCACAACTTATAACCCTATTCTCTCGCACATACTTCTAACACGTAAATTTTGGGTGTACATATCAACGTTAAAATCTCCCATTAAAATACTCTTTGAGTATCTAGCAGTTATATCCGCAAATATCTCCTCAGCGGCTGAAACGTTACCATAAGGCAAATAAACAACCCCAATTAAAATCTTCTCGGAAGTTGCAGATTCCAATTCGATAAAAACCGCTTCGCATTTACCTTCATCCATAACAGTCATAACTACCTTCGATTTGAGTTTGTTATTAACATATATACACACTCCACCCCCTCGCCTAAAAACTCTGTCTAATCTATATAAATTGTACCCACTTATTTCCACGGCGTTGTCTAAAATATAACTTCTTAGCCACGATTCCGAAATACCCAATATATCAAATCAATCAAATCAAATGAATGCAGTTGAGACTATTTTCACGGGAAAGTTCATTAGATATCAAATTTCGACTAATAACAGGACCAATGTTGTCATATAGATTCATTGTACTTATAAGAAAGTGCGACTGTTACATGTCATATATTAGATCTATGAACTAAAACTAAATATTTTTAAAGATATAATTAACAAATTCATGTATTATTATTTTTATTAATAGCAATCCAAAAAATATATTTTAAAATAAATGAATAGAGGTTTACAATAGAGTTTTACGTTTTTAAATACAATAGCTGAAATATTAATGCATACAATATAATTAGAGATCTGCTGTGACGGCTTCGGGGATATCATTCATAATACTTTGTACTTGAGAAAAGTCTAAAATTTTATCGGAACCATCAGGGAAAATGATTTTAGCGGCTGGCATCGATGAATTGCGAATACGAAATTTGGTTATTGTGTTGTTTTTTAAGAGCTTTCTACACATCCAGTTCAGCTTGGCAGTCAACGGAGTCATGTTCTCATTCAGGTATACCCGCTTTTGTATATCCGTATCCATAATTTGATCAAGTTGCAGATTACGGCTTTCAATATAACATTTCAACAAATCATCTCTTTTCTTAACAGTATTGAATTTAACAAGCACCATCTTTTTATTTCTAATCCACGAGCACAGATGAATATCATATGGCTGAATGTCAATGCTAAAAACTTTTCCGATCTTTGGAACTATATCGTATATGTTATCTGAAGACAATGTTGACGGAAGCCCGGTTATTAACAGGTCGCCACGGATCATTTGTTTACGAATAGCATTATTATCAATCTCAAGTTTACTTATTTTTGAATCAAATTAGCCAAATCTTCCTTAATGGCACCCAAATCTGGAACAACATTGTTCGACATTAAGTTGGTTACATTCTTAATTGCAGCATCCAGCTCATTAATTTTAGCAGTGAAATTATCGTTCAACATTGTGCTTGGCCCATTGGAGGAAGGAATCTGTCGGGGTTGTACATTTAAACAGCGGCGACAACGGAACGCAAAAGCCCCCTTGCTTTGTTTGATGATCTCAAGCATTGAAGAAGAAACATCAGGGTTATTAGCAGAAATGCATTTGTTGTGAAGTATTTCGCCACATACTGAACAATTAACATTTCCTCCTCTACCTTTAGATACTTCACGATTGCATTGAACACAGTTCATTTTGTTAAATTTAAATACAACAACTTAAACAAATTAGGTGTTTTGGTTTATAAAAATGCGGTTTCCTTATGTTTTTATTGACATTCATCAGTTTCCCACACATGCCTTCGCACTCTTTCGATGCATTGTATTTGTATATTAGAGCATTGATGGGCAGAAATGCTCTCCCTCACACACAAAAGTGTAAAAAATACATGAGTCTCTCGCAATTTGCCCATCAGTGTATTAGAGTAATAAACAAAGTGGAGAATTATGTATTCTACACAATCATGGATTGAGTGATTTCAGTTTGTATCCCAGTGGGAAAATTGGGAACATATTACATTGATAATATATTAATTAACGCATTATAAGCAATACGTTCCAAAACGAATTCGTAAGAATCGAGAAAAGAATATAATTGGACAAAAAATTAAATTATTAAATATATTATAGAAGATACGTTATATAATATACCGTAAAGAATCGAACGAGTAATTCCACTTGACAAAAAATTCATATTAATTACCTCTTACATTCCCACTGGATACGACAAGAGAATGCAATGTTTCTTTTTGTTTTTTTTTTTGTAATCCCGTTATCTGACGGCGCCTTTAAGTCGCAGTATAAATTTGCCAGTTTTGTTTGTGTCGGGTAACAATAAAGACGTAATTTTGTAAAAAAAATGTAATGAACTATTTTAATTTCTGTTTTTAATGAATGAATATTCTTCTTTTATATTCTATGAATACTTTTTTAACTACATAAAATCCTTATATGTATTTCTAAATATAAATAAAAAATGAATTAAAATTAATGCAGCATACATTTTGGTAGGCAATGAAGTTATGTGCACCCTAGGACCGAACCAGGCCCACTTTTTTTAATATGTTATATCTTGAAAACTGATGACCACGCCCACTCTTTTCAAAACATTATTTTTCCAAAACTACTGAACCTAATTTTCAGAAAATATTCAGGAATGTCCCGTGGTCCAAAATGATATATATTTGTAGACAAATTTCGGGGCCTATTATTTTATAATCGGTGTATTTGTTAAACTTATGAGTGCATCAGGTTGCAAATTAGTTTTCGAGACAACGGTGGTTGTCCCCCGATCAAGAAAAAGTATATATTTACAAATGTACTTAAACGGTGAGGTTCAACGGTCCATCAGCCATGAAAAGCTAAAACATATAGGTCTAAATAAGCGGGAGAATTCGATTTAATCATTTTTTAACTTTTATTATTAGATCGCTTTAGGATAAGGACAGTGACATGGACGATAATAAATCCTAAAAGGCACAAATTGGCGAAAAATCCGACAAAGTCCGTAAGAGAAAAGAAAGATTACAGACAAAATCTGTTGATAAATTTAAAATCCTTTTCGGTTTGACAATGGACCGAAGAAGTGAGGTAGAAAATACCTACTTTTGAATTAAAACTCATTACGACGGGCCAGCAACGCGGACCGGGGTCTGCTAGTATTTTATATATTTTTTAACAAATATAAATTAAAAGAAAATGTGAAAAACATCTGATTTGATTTTGGACAATGGAGCACTAAAAATCGTAGTGTTCGACTGCGGCACACTAAAAATCGTAGTGTTCCGACTGTCGAAACACTAAAAATCGTAGTGTTCCACGAGCCGAAACGCTAAAAATAACGTTAAGGTAATCGTCTGTTTGTTATGATATGTTAGGAAAATTAAATATTTTATGTTTGGAGCTCTAAAAATCGTAGTGTTCCGACTGCGGAGCACTAAAAATCGTAGTGTACCACGTGCAAAACACCAAGCTAATGTACCACACATGAGTTTATTATGATTTGTGAAATAAATACAAATTAAAAGAAAATGTGCAAAACACCTGATTTGGTTGTTGGACAATGGAGCACTAAAAATCGTAGTGTTCCGACTCCCAGAGCACTAAAAATCATAGTGTTCCGACTTCCGGATAACTAAGAAGCGAGCCAAGGCTATAGTCAGGTCGGGGGCGACTATGTGATACCCTACACCACTACCCCTGTGCATAAGCTTTTGACTGGTAAAATTTAAAATATTAAAATTAGGATAGCTTAGCACCTTTGTTCTGAATGTCAATTTGTTGAAACGCATTTAAGTGCCACGTCAGTACAACTCAAATAAAAAAATGAAAAAGTGGGATGTACGCCAACCATCAATATGGTTCTTTATCTGTGAGACCCCCATCAACCGCCAAAGTTTCGTGAGGATCCGATTAAAATTCCGACCTGTAGTGTGATTGCACAAAAAATGGGAAAATGAATGCATTACCGACTATTGCGATATCTCTGTTGTTTGACCACCTATGACAACCTACTTCACATCGTTGTAAAAGTGATATTTTCTACGTTCCTTGCCAGATTTTGCTTTCGATATACCTCTTACATAAGTTTTTTGCCCATGTGGACCTTTGAATATTATCCGACCATCACCAAAATCAATAGGCTTCTTCCCCTCCGGGACCTTCATAAACACCCAAAATTTGGTGACGATGGCATTAAAATTGCGACCTGTAGAGTGATTACAAGGTTTAGATGGACAGACGGACGGACGGACACACATAGCCAGCTCGACTCAGTTCGTCGCGACAATCAATTTGGTATACATAAGTTTGGGTCTACGACCATTATTTCGATGCGTTACAAACTTTTTGGGCAAAACCTACTTATAATACCTTTCTCACATAGTGGTGTAGGGTATAAAAATCGTAGTGCACCACGTGCAAAACAATAAGGTAATGTACCACACATAAGTTTGTAATTAATTTTAAACACGTGCATTTTATTTATTAATTTTTATTTTTAATTTTTACTCGTCCCACAAGCCATAAAATATTCAATTTTCCTCAGAAATCATAAAAAACAGCGTTTCGACTCATAGTACGCTTTGATTTTTAGAGATTCGGCAGTCGGAACGCTACGATTTTTAGTGCTCCGTATTTGAACACTACGATTTTTAGTGCTCTACAGCATAGCCGACCAAGAAGAGCGAGCGCTTAAATTGTTTATGTGTGGGTAAAATTACACTGACAGAACAGGGTGATGATTTTCATATTGAGTGTGAAATGAAAAATATATTGTTGGCGCGTTCGCTTTGTATGACTTAAATTAAAAATAATATAAATAACTTCATAATTTGAAAAGTATTTTTCTTCATATGTTAATTTTTTGAGAGAAAAAACAAATTGTATATAAAAATGATTTTTTAAGACTTTCAAAGCATACATACATTTTTTATTGTTGCATTGCAGACGAGACATTCTGCGTCATTAAAAATATTAATACAAAACAAAAGTCATTTTCAAATTCTTCCCTCCACATATTTGCTGTACAACTGCAAAATCTTTTCTGTGTACCCAAAAATAAACAAATAAAGCGGCATCAACCTGCTTGCATGAAATTCAGTACAAGACTGAAGTAAAAAAATCAAAACATTTGCTCTCTTACTTTGCGTTCGGGTCGCGTGTGTGTGATTTGCCGAAAAACTTCGTAACCAAATCAATACCCACGAACGGGTTTGCTCTACAGTCGCACAGTACAATTTTTAGTGCTACATTGTGCAAAAACCATTTTCTACTAATTTTTATTTCTTAATTTGTATTTCGTCAAAAAACATAATATATTAAATTTTTCTCACAAATCATAATAAACTCATGTGTGGTAAATTACGTTATTGTTTTGTACGTCGTACACCACGATTTTTAGTTGTCCGGCAGTCGGAACACTACGATTTTTAGTGCTCCACAGTCGAACATTCCGATTTTTAGTGCTCCATTGTCCAAAAATCAAATCAGATTTTTTTCACATTTTCTATTAATTTTTATTTGTTAAAAAATATATAAAATATTTAACTTCCTCAGGAATCATAATAAACTCATGTGTGGTACATTACTTTAACGTATTGCACGTGGTACACTACGGTGTTTAGTTATCCGGCAGTAGGAACACTACAATTTTTAGGGCTCCGCAGCCGAACACTACGATTTTTAGTACTCTACAGTCGCACGGTACAATTTTTAGTGCTCCGTTGTGCAAATCCAGTCAGATGTTTTTCACATTTTCTACTAATTTTTATTTCTTAATTTGTATTTAGTAAAAAAAAAACATAAAATATTAAATTTTCCTCACAAAGCATAATAAACTCATGTGTGGTACATTACGATATTGTTTTGCACGTGGTACACAACGATTTATAGTTCTTTAGTTCTACTTAAGTTCCCAACGTTATTAATTAGTATGTATACATACATGGATTTAACAGGAGTATCTGTGTTTTTATACCCTACACCACTATGTGGTAAGGGGTATTATGTGTTAGTGCATTTGTATGTAACAT
The DNA here is from genome assembly GCF_047663935.1 of Musca autumnalis. Lineage (NCBI taxonomy): Eukaryota > Metazoa > Arthropoda > Insecta > Diptera > Muscidae > Musca > Musca autumnalis. Next base: position 170,282,039 of record NW_027411977.1, read on the forward strand.
ACAAAAGGAAGCGAGATAGACCCATAGTTCCTTCTAGGGATATACATAGAATCACTTTCTGAGTCGATTTATGCATGTCCGTCCGTCCGTCCGTCCGTTCGCAACATACAGGTCGCATTTGTTGACCGATTTCGCTGAAAATTGGGGAATACCATTTTTTTAGCCGTCGGAAGATCAAGTTCGAAGATGGGCTATATCGGTCCAAGTTTTGGTATAGCCCCCATATATATTTTCGGCCGATTTCACGTATTTTCTGTAACACACACGCTATATATGTCCGATTTCGATGAAATTTGGAATGTGTGACTGAATTTGGTCTAAAAATAAATGTGCCAAATTATATCGAAATCGGTTCAGATTTGGATATAGCTCCCATATATATGTTCGCCCGATTTCACGTATGCGATGTACCAATCATGCTATATACGTCCGATTTTAATGAAATTTGGAATGTTTGACTGAATTTGGTATAGAAATAAGTGTGCCAAATTATATAGAAATCGGTTCAGATTTGGACATAGCTCCCATATATATTTTCGGCCGATTTCACATATTTTCTGTACCAAACACGCTATATATTTCCGATTTCGATGAAATTTGGAATGTGTGACTGAATTCAGTCTAGAAATAAATGTGCCAAATTATATCGAAATCGGTTCAGATTTGGATATAGCACCCATATATATATTCGGCCGATTTCGCGTATTTGCTGCTCCAAACACGCTATATAAGTCGGATTTCAATGATATTTGGAATGTGTGACTGAATTCGTTCTGGAAATAAATGTGCCAAATTATATCAAAATCGGTTTAGATCTGGATATAGCTCCGATTTATATTTTACATATTCACAGTGGTGTAGGGTATCATATAGTCGGCCCCGCCCGACTTTGATCCTTTCCTTACTGGTTATGTCTTAATTTGTACTTATCTCAAAAATTAGAAATATTTAATTTTCCTCGCCAATCATAATAAACTCGTGTGCGGTACATTATCATTACGTTAATTTTTAGTGTTCCGACATGTGGTACACTAGGATTTTTTAGTGCTCCGACTGCGGAGCCCTACGATTTTTAGTGTTCCGACTGCGGTACCCAACGTTTTTAGTGTACCAAAATGTGGTACACTACGTTTACCGTTGTGCTCCGGAACAGTATCACTAAAATATTTTTTAGTGTTTGTGTTCCGGAACACTAACGCTAACAATATTTTAGTGATACTGTACTCGGAGCGGTACCCTATGTTAGTGTACTGTTTATTTTCGAACTCTGCTTTCAAAAAATCGAAAAAATATTATTGGTTTATTTGGAGGTAGTATAGAGTATGCCGCAAAAATGTTCAACACGATGGGAGCAAAATTGCCAGAGACATGAGCATTGGAAGGGAACAATTTATTGTGATTTGTATGAAGCGTGGAAACTTTAAACGCGTGTTTCTCGAAATGGCATTTTTGAAGTCGGTGCCAACGATAGCACGAAAACGAATCGACCGATCTTCATATGGTTTGGTGAGCTTATTATATTCATAACAAGTGAGAAAAGGCTATAGTCGGTACGGGCCCGACTATGTGATACTCTACACCACTACCTCTGTGCATAATCTTTTCACTCGAAAACATTTCTTTTAGGGAGATACGAAAGTTTTCACCTATCTGGCTTTTATACCAAATGACTTAAGACGAACTGAACCAAAATAATTAATATTTAATTTTATATTTGACTACTATCGGCATCACCAACATCAATATGCTTCTATCTCTGTGAGAAAATTTCGTGATGATCCGACCAAAATTCCGACCTGTAGTGTGATTGCAGAAAAAATGGAAAAAGGGATGTATTACCGACTATTGCGATATCTCTATTAGTTGACCACCTACGCCAACCTACTTTGCATAATGTTAAAGATGGGATTTTCTACTTTCTTAGCCAGGCTTTGCTTTTAAATGGTCCCCAACCAAGGGGTGATATTCGTCATTATTATTAAAATCACAAAAATGAAAAGTTGGGTTCTATTAGCGACTATTGCTACATCTTCGTTGTTTGACCACCTACGACAACCTACGTTACATCGTTGTAAAGGTGATATTTTCTCCTTTCCTTGCCAAGTTTTTTCTTTTTATACACCCCTTATAGGCGCTGAGATATTTGCTTTGGAATAATATGTTAACTTTTTCTCCAAATAAATTTTTTGATCATTCCGGCCCCTAAATATTATCCGACCATCACCAAAATCAATAGGCTTCTTCCTCTGTTAGACCGCCATTAATCCTCGAAATTTCATGACGATCCAATCCAAATTGCTACCTGTAGCGTGAATTCCAAAAATAAAAAAAGGGGATGTATTACCGACTATTGCGATATCTCCGTTAGTTGGTCACCTACGCCGACCTAGTTTGCATCATTGTAAAGACGGGATCTTCTACTTTTATTGTCAGGCTTTGCTTCTGGAAAACCTCCAACCAAAACGGTGATGTTCGTGATTATAATTAAAATCGCAAAATATGAAAAGCTGGGTTTTATTTTCGACTATGGTAATATCTTCGTTGTTTGATCACCTACGAGAATCTACTTTACATCCTTAGAAAGGTGATATTTTCTACTTTCATTGTCAGGTTTTGCTTTTGGTTTACCCCATACAAAAGCTGAGATATTCGCTTTGAAAAAAAAACGTTGTCTTTTTATCCACATAAGTTTTTTGCCCATTCCGACCCCTAAGTATTATCCGACCATCACCAAAATCAATAGGCTTCTTCCTCTGTGAGACCATTAACCCTAGAAATTTCGTGACGAACCGATCAAAATTGCGACCTGTAGCATGATTACAAAGTTTAGATGGACAGACGGACGGACACACATAGCCAAATCGACTCAGCTCGTCGAGACATTCATTTTGGTATATAAGTATGGGTCTACGACCATTATTTCGATGCGTTACAAACTTTTTGGCCAAAACCAACTTATAATACCCTCCCCACATAGTGGTGTAGGGTATAAAAATAATTTTTACATTTTTTGATAAAATAACAAATTTATCACATTGGTATAAAGGAAAAATGGTATAGACAAATTTTATAAAACTCAGAAAAAATAGTAATCATTTGAATCCTTAGGACTTAAAATTTTTGTAATTGACCATAGTTTAACACAAAAAATTCAAGAAAATCGAAGAGGTCAATCATTGTTAAAAATTGATTTTAAATATTAAATCGCCAGAACTGCATCCAAGCCCACTGTGCAATTTTTTCTCTATTTTTTATTAAATGATAAAACAACATAACATTCAAAAAAGATTTTTTTCAAATTGGACCAATATTAAAGAAGTTATGAGTGTTTCTTTGCATATAGTTTTTAAAGAATTCTACTTTTTCAAGGCGCGATATCTCTGGAGTCGTTGGTCGAAAAAATCGGAAAATATACTCATGTGTTTTGTTGATGAGTAGCATCACCACAAATAAAGGAAATCAAAAACCTCAGTTTGAAAAGTGTCCGATTTCACTCAGAAATCCCCGTATATAGTTTGTGGGGTCTACAATGATTATTTCGAGTAGCTACAAACGGAATGACAAACCTTAGGGGTTACCTCTACTTGTCACATTCAAATAATCGAAAAATTATTATTGGTTTATTTGGAGGTAGTATAGAGTATGCCGCAAAAATATTCAACACGATCGGAGCAAAATTGCCGGAGATATGAGCATTGGAAGGGAACAATTTATTGTGATTTGTATGTAGCGTGGAAACTTTAAACACGTCTTCCTCTAAATGTCATTTTTGAAGTCGGCGCCAACGTGTTTCTTGAAATGACATTTTTGAAGTCGGTGCCAACGATAGCTCGAAAACGAGTCGACCGATCTTCATATTGTTTGGTGAGCTTATTATATACATAACAAGTGAGAAAAGGCTATAGTCGGTACGGGGCCGACTATGTGATACCCTACACCACTACCTCTGTGCATAATCTTTTCACTCGAAAACCTTTCTTTTAGGGAGATACGAAAGTTTTCACCTATCTGGCTTTTATATCAAATGACTTAAGGCGAACTGAACCAAAATAATAAATATTTAATTTTGCTTTTGGTATACCCCTTCGCTTTGGAAAAAGACGTTGTCTTTTTATCCACATACGTTTTTTTGCTCATTCCGACCCCTAAATATTATCCGACCATCACCAAAATCAATAGGCTTCTCCCCTCCGGGACCCCCATCAACATCCAAAATTTCGTGACGATCCGATCAAAATTGCGACCTGTAGCGTGATTACAAAGTTTAGATGGACAGACGGACGAACTGACGAACACACATAGCCAGATCGACTCAGCTCGTCGAGACATTCATTTTGGTATATATAAGTGTGGATCTACGACCATTTTTTCGATGCGTTACAAACTTTTTGGCCAAAACCAACTTATATTACCCTCCCCACATAGTTGTGTAGGGTATAAAAAGCTTGTCTTTAAGCGAGACAGATTGTTTTAAAAATTTTTTGCCCGAATTTTTGACAAAAACCTGTCAATTTCGACATTGAAAGCTCACAATTTTTTTAAATCGATTTTTAAAAATTCTGTTTCGCTTAATGACAAGATTATTAGGTTTTTAAAACGCGTACAAAAATATACGAAAATCGGTCCATCCGTTTTCGAGCTATCGTTGGCACTGCAAAACGCTTTTATAAAAAAGGGTTTCGCAGGTAGCCATTTACCACAAGACTAAAGCTAGGGTCACATTAGGCAAATATTTGCTCTAGCGACCGGCAGTGTGCGCTTACTGAGAGCAAATGAGCGTAAATAATGCATTGAAATTTATTTTTTTATTTTTTTATCGATCGTTCCCAACGCCACACTTTCCCGCCCTTGCCGACCGAGAGGGCCACCTCCCCTTAACGTAGGGAGCGCGTACACCTCATATTCCGGAATATGGGGGGTTAGTAGACTAGGGAAAACCAGCTACAGCAAAACATCAGCCGGTTAGAAAGTTACATTTTAAAGACAAACACATCAAAAAATAAATAGATCTAATCTAACATATTGCCTGGCAACTGTTGCAAACAATACTAAGAACGTAAGATAAAGTCTTTTATGACATGCAGAGGTTCGGATAAAGACATTCTATTATATAACTTGTTATATTCATCACATAAAGATCGTAGTGGATTACTTATTTCATAATTAGATTTCGCTAACTTTAATTTAAGTGGTATGTAGTTTCGAGCGCTACGTGAAGGTACATTAAAATTTATTTCGCCTATTAAAAACAGTGATTCAATTTGTCCACGCAAGAGTTTAATAATGAATATAGATCTGAGCATTAAACGTCTTTTCTCCAATGTTGGAAGGTCAATTAACTTTAGATGGTTTTCATATGGTGAAGAGATTCATTTGAGCTCCACCCTAAGCCTCTAAGAGCAAATAAAAGAAATTGAACTTGTACTGATTCTATCTTATCAGAATAACATTTGTAAAAAGGACTCCAAAGTACACAACCGTATTCTAATGTTGGTCGGACAAGGCTAATGAATAAGCGTTTGGTCACGTATGGATCGTCAAATTCCTTAGACCAGCGTTTTATAAAGCCTAGTATGCTCAATTGGTCTCAGTAAACACACATTCCCTGTCGCTGAAGCAAATATTTGCCTAGTGTGACTCTAGCTTAAGCAATGTTTTGCAACAACAAAAATTCCAGAAGTAGTTCAAGATGTGCTCTTTCATGTACAAAATATATCTACCTAAAAATATTGGTAGTTTCTTTGAAAAAATGCATGAAAAATTATTTTTTTTTGGCCGGCACACAGTGGTTCACAATCGTTTTTTCCTGGTCAAAATTCTGTAACTTTTGAACGGATAGAGATATTTTCACAGATAACACAATCAGCTTTCCTTTCAGAATTATAAGCGGTCAAATTCGGTCTGATAGTTGCAGAGGAATTCAATGTCAAAGTTAAACTTTTGACTTTTTTTTACTATTTTTCATCAAAATATCAGTGTTTTTGTGTTTTTATATCTTCTTATATATTAAAGATGGCCAAACGCCAATAAATAAACAATAAAAATACCAAAAAAAAAATTTCGAAAAAAAATTAAAAATTTTTTTCACCAATTTTTCACATAGAAAAATACAAAAAAATTAAATTTTTTCAAAAATTAAAATAAAATGCTCCTTGGGTTTTCATAAAACTTATATAACTCATATGAAAACTCATAAACTCCAAAAAATGTTAATTTGTGTAAAAAAGCTGTAATTCATATGGGAATTGGTATGAAAAAACATACATTTTTACCCATGTAATTTCAATAAATTTAAAAAAGTGTTAAACGGGCGGAACGGGACGGGAACAAAAGTATATATGGGCTGAAAGAGGAGACTCTCGGGCATATTTCTGTGGAAACAGAACATTGTTCCATGTTGTTCCACAAAAGTTCTAGTCCACTAAATTTGGAATTTCGAAAAATTTAGTACCTGAGGAAAAATAAAATAGCTCATGTTGTGTAAACGCCACGGTAATTTGTTTAATTTTTAATAGTCAACGAATCTTTTTGGCCTGAAGAGATTTTAGTAAGAGAATTTATATATAGGGATAGACAAAGACCTGATAATGCTACCGAAAGACCAAAACCTGTCAATCCTACCGTTATTTCGACAGCTTCAAAAAACTAGATATGCTACCCTTACTTTATCAAAATGTTAGAGGGTTGAAAACTAAACTAAATAGTCTGTATCTTAACAGTATTTATTGTGATTTTAAAGTTATTGTTTTTACTGAAACCTGGCTTAAACCAGACATTAAAGATACCGAGATTTTCTGTGATAATTTCCAAGTATATAGGAATGATAGGCTAATAAAAGTCGGAGGAGGCGTTTTGATAGCAGTTCATAACTCAGTTTCATCTGAATTGATTGATATATCCGTAAATCCTAATGATGAATTTATTTGCGTGAAATTAAAATTCCTTGGTAATACAATTTTATTAACTTGTTCCTACATTCCACCTAACTCAAGCATAGATGTATATTTGAGACATGCTAATTTACTAAAAACTGTCTCGTCTTCTCTTGCTAGTAATGATGTTTTAATGTGCATGGGCGATTTTAATCTGCCAAATACTTCTTGGGTCCCTGGTGATAATAGATTAGATTATGTACCATCAGTTAACACTGCTGATATGGAACCTTTCTGGGATTTGATTTTCGACCAATGCTTATACCAAATTAATTATATATTGAATGATAAAAATCGTCTTTTAGATTTGATTTTCTGCACGTCACTTAATGTATCACTAAGTAGATGTACTACTTTTGTACTGCCGGAAGATAAGTTTCATCCTACACTGTCAATTTTTCTTGAATTACAAAGTACCCCTTTTGTAATCAAGGAGACTAAGAACATTACATATAGATACAATTATCGTAAAACTGACTTCTTAAAGTTAAAATCTCTCTTAAGCAATACTAGCTGGACTTATGATGATGACTTAGATATTTCTGTTTCACAGTTTTATAACAGAATCAATTATGTGTTCTCCAAATCTATACCAATGTCAAAAGTTGTTGCGGGACAAGGTCCTTCATGGTTTTCTCCAGCACTGCGCCGACTAAGAAATATAAAAAGTAGGCTGTTTAAGAAATACAAATTATGCAATTCCTCTATAAATTATCTCAATTATTCTGTAGCCCGTAATAGATACAATGCTGAAAATTCTAAATGTTACTCAAATTACCTTGCCAAGATGAGGAATGACTTTAAAAATAACCCTAAATGTTTTTATAAATTCGTTAATTCCAAAAGAAAGGTTCGAAATTTTCCTAGTTTTATGAAATATGGTAGCAGTGAATCGTCTGACGAACTAGAAATTTCCAATATGTTTGCTGACTATTTTCAATCTTCATATACCGATAGAAGCTTAGACGGTCGGTACAAATATATGATTGATAAACTGAACCACCTGCCCCAAATAGTATTATCTGAAGAAGTATTAGCTGGTTTAAAATCTATACGAATATCGAACATACCCGGTCCTGACGGTATTCTCTCCTGCATTCTTAAATCGTGTGCGAATGAATTCTATTTACCTCTCACAAAATTATTTAACTATTCGTTGATAAAGAGTTATTTTCCTTTACTCTGGAGATCAAGTTTTATTATTCCTCTTCACAAGGCTGGTAATAGATGTTTAATTGAAAATTACAGATGTATTGCAAAGTTGAGTGCAATACCTAAACTTTTTGAATTATTGATTTCGCGTAAGTTACTACATTTTACGAAAGCGGTAGTTTCGCCTTATCAACATGGATTTTTGAAAAATAGATCCACAATCACTAACCTTATGGAATTTGTTTGTCATATTCATAAAGATTTTATTAAAAAACATCAGACTGATGTAATATATACTGATTTTAGTAAGGCATTTGATACGGTAGTGCATAAGCATTTACTTTATAAATTAGATGTTATGGGGTTCCCATCGTCTCTCTTATCTTGGTTAGCTTCATATTTAGAAGGTCGAACACAAAAAGTATTATTTAATGATTTTCTGTCCAGAGACATAATAGTGTCTTCAGGAGTCCCCCAAGGTAGTCATCTTGGCCCACTCCTTTTTGTCCTGTATCTTAATGATCTTCCACAGGCGATACGATTTTCGAACATTTTAATGTACGCTGATGACGTAAAGCTGTTTTCTCAAATAAATTCCATAAATCAATCCTCTAATTTACAATACGATTTACATTCTCTAACGAATTGGTGTTCTGCAAATGGAATGACCCTAAACCTTAAAAAATGCAAAAGTTTGTCATTTTTCAGGTCACAACAAATTCATTCTGATTATTTTATAGGCTCTTACAAACTGGAAAATGTTGAATCATTTGTTGACCTGGGTATTATCCTAGATCCTAAACTACGCTTTCACTTACACATAGAATCATCTGTTAATAAAGCCAAATCATTGTTAGGTTTCATAAAACTCTGGTCTAAAGAATTTGATGATTCATACGTTACCAAACGTTTATTTGTGAGTTTAGTCCGTCCAGTTTTAGAATATGGTTGCGTTTTATGGAGTCCATTTTATAAATGCCACTCTGATAAGATTGAGTCTGTTCAAATTCAATTTCTGTTGTTTGCGCTACGTGGATTACGTTGGGATACTTCAGTATCATTGCCGCCTTACGAAAGTCGTTTGATGTTAATAGATCTTTCTTCTCTAGAAAGAAGACGGTTTATGTTAAGAGCGCTATTTATAATAAAAGTTATACGTGGTCTGATTGATTCGCCATTTTTAGTCGGTGAAATAATGTTCAATGTACCCTCACGTTTAACACGTAACTTCCTCCCTATAAAGTTATCTCTAGTGAAAACTAATTATGAAGCAAGTAACCCACTTAGATCTTTATGTGAAATATATAATAATATTTTTAACACGGTAGATCTAACCAGTCCAACACATGTAATAAAAATGCTATCTTACGCATGTAATATTATGATCAGCAGGTTTGCCAGAAGTATTATTAGTCCTATTGTAGTGTTATAGTGTAATTTTATTATATACATACATTGTTATTTTGTAGTTACTTATTAACTTCCCGTAATCTATACTGGCATCTTATCTACAACTCCTCTTACGGAACAGTAGAATTATGCAGTAATCTTGCGTGCGGTTTCCTGTTTTTTATTTTATTATTTAAACTCTGCAATTAATTTAACTTCTTGAGCTCTGTTAATCGGCGTATCTACAGCTCCTTATGCGGAAATAGTAGAAATTTGCCTACGAGCGAGGTTCATTAATCTTTATATATAAAATTCAATTGTCGTTTGTTGGTAATTGAATCAGTTGAAAACGGCTGGAGCGATTTGGATAATTTTTTGTGGAAATGTTAGTCATAGTCCAGTTTAGGTTTTTATACAAAGAAAAATTGGCCACGCCCACTTTTCCGCCCACTTTTATAAGTATGTTATATCTACGAAACTACTCAACAGATTTTCCTGAAATTTGCAGGGAACGTAGAGGGATGGCCCCCTGTTGAAATAAGCTACACATTTGGTTGAATTTCGGATCGGGCGGGGTACCTCCCCTATGCCCTATTTTTGTAAAAATGCAATATTTGCAACAATTACAAATGTATCGCTTTAAAAATTAATTTCCGAGTCAATGGCGATTGTGTCTCCGACCTTAAGTGCTTATTTGGGGCATTAAGACTGGACAACGCCCACTCTTTTAAATATGTTATATCTACGAAACTACTGAATCGATTTTCCTGAAACTTTCAGCGAATGTACAGGGTTGGTCCAAACTTTTAAATCTTTAAAAATAAAAATCAAATGTCGTTCGTTGGCCATGGCATCAGTTGAGAACGGCTGCAAAGAAAATGTACGCCACCTTTTTTCAATTTTCAATTTTTATCATTTCTACAAAAACTACTGAACCGATTTTCCTGAAATTGCCAGGGAATGTACAAGGATGGCCCCCGCTTAAAATAGGCTACAAATTCAGTTGAATTTCGGAAGGGGCGGGGAACTTCCCCTATACTCTACTTTTTTAAAAATGTTATATTTACAATAATTGCGAATGTATCTATTTCGGAAGACCTTACGCACTTTTTTCCAATGACTTGACCACACCCACTTTTTAAAATATGTTACATCTACAAAACTACTGAACCGATTTTCCTGAAAATGTCTGAGAATGTACGGGCATATTTTCTTGAATTTTGAAGGGGGCATATTTGAAAAAAACGCCTTACCTTTATGAAATCAAATGCTGTCATAACCCAACTTAGGTTTTTTGGAAAGAAAAGTTTACCACGCCCCCCAAAACAGGTTACATATTTTATTGAATTCCAGAGGGAGCGGGGTACCTCCCTATGTGATATTTTTAAAAAACGTTATATTTGCAAAAATTATGCATGTATCGGATTAAAAATTTATGGATTAATCTACAATCTAGGTACTTCTTTAGGGCCTATAGGCCCTACCACGCCTGTTTTTTTTAATATGGCATAACTCCAATACTACTGAAGGGATTTCCATAAAATTTGCGACAAAAGCCCAATGTTTGCCGTTGTTATGTATATATTATGAATTTCGGAAGAGGTGGGGTACCCTCCCCATGCCTTTCTGTTAAACGCTATATATAAGCCAAATGTATGATTATATCGGTTTCAGCATACATTTTGGTAGGCAATGAAGTTGTGTGTACCCTAGGTACATATTTGGAGCCAAGATACCGGACCAGGACTTCTTTTTTTTTATATGTTATATCTTGAAAACTGATGACCACGCCCACTATTTTCAAAACATTATTTTTCCAAAACTACTGAACCTAATATTCAGAAAATGTTCAGGAATAACCCGTGGTCCAAAATGCTATATATTTGTAGGCGAATTTCGGGGCCTATTATTTTATAATCTCTATATTTGCTAAACTTATGAGTGCATCGGGTTGCAAATTAGTTTTCGAGACAACGGTGGTTGCGCCCCCGATCAAGAAAAACAATATATTTACAAATTTACTTGAATGGTGAGGTTCAACGGTCCATCAGCCATGAAAAGCTAAAACTTATAAGTCTCAATAAGCGGGAGAATTCGATTTAACCACTTTTTAACCTTTAAAATTAGATCGCTTTAGGATAAAGACAGGGACATGGACGATAATAAATCCTAAAAAGCATAAATTGGCGAAAAAATCCGACAAAGTCCGTAAGAGAAAAGAAAGGTTACAGACAAAAAATTATTCTCGGTTAGACAATAGACCGAAGAAGTGAGGTAGAAAATACCTATTTTTGAATTTTCAAGCATAAAGTCGATAAAAAGTTGTCATTAAAACTCATTACGACGGGCCAGCAACGCGGACCGGGGTCTGCTAGTTGCAAATAAATTTTAATTGAATTCTCAAATATATATTGTCGGCTGATGATTCCTCTGTAGCTGACATTTATAACCACTACTAACCCGCCATGGTCCGGTCTATGGTGTGTACGCGCTCCCTACGAATGGGGAGGTGGCCCCCTCGGGCGGCAGGGGCGGGTGTGAGAGGCGTGGGACCGAACGTAAAAAAAAAAAGGCCACAATCCTACCTACCTAACAAAAAACAGCGAACGCAATATATGTTACAGTTTCCGAGAAATAGCTATTTCTTTCTCCAGAAGTTTTCAAAAATTACTTATTTCTCAAACATGGGAAAAATGTTCGTCTTTAGATGCACCCCACGCCCGCACCTTCCAATATTTTGACCTAATTTTTTGGTTTCCTTAGTTTCAATATGTTTACTTAGTTTCAATATCCCATATAGAAACTAAATATCTGTTACAAAACAAAATTTTGATTTTTGGCCAGGAAAATCGTTTCTTGAACCATTGTGTGGCACAACTAAGGGTAACCCTTTAATATACCCCCATCTTATAGTGGAGGGTATAAAAAAGTAAGGAAAGGTACAAGTTGGACGGGGCCGACTATGTGATACCCAACACCACCACCGTTTCAATATAATTTGGTGAAATTGTTTCTAGATCAAATTGCATCGCATTTTCCAAATTTCATTAAAATTAGATAGAATTTGCGTGACTGGTGCACAAAATACCTACAATCGGGCGAAAATATATGAGAGCTATATCAAAATCTGAACCGATTTCAATATAATTTGCAAACTTATTTATATTCTGAATATGGTGACACTTTCCTAATTTCATCAAGATTGGGCAGAATTTGCGTGATTGTTGCACCAATTATGGCCAAAATAAGTATGGGAGCTATATCCAAATCTAAACCGATTTTAATATAATTTGGCTAATTTATTACCTCTAGTCCAAATTCGGTGCAATTTTCCAAACTTAATAAAAATTGGACAGAATTTGCGTGATTGGTACACCAAATGCCTAAAATCAGACGAAAATATATAGGAGCTATATCTAAATCTAAACCAATTTCAATACATTTTGGCAAACTTATTTCTAGTCTGATTTCGGTGACCTTTACCAAATTTCATCATATTGGACAAAATTTTACCTAAAATTGGGCGAGATATATGGGACCTATTTCCAAATCTTAACCGATTTTAAACAAAGTCAATAGCGTTCTTCCGATGGCTAATTACCAGCCGAATCGAACAATAAATGCGACCTGTACGTTGTGAACGGGCGGAAGGAAGGGCAGACGGACATACATAAATCGACTCAGAAATTCGTTCTATGTATATCCCTAAAAGGAACTATGGGTCTATCTCGATTCCTTTTGCATGTTACATACAAATGCACAAAGACATAATACACCTTACCACAGTATGGTATAAGGTATAAAAATATACAGCCGAACTTCCCTATAAAGTAGCAGTTGGGGACCGCCGAATAACTACGATATAGAGAAAATTCGTTGTTGAGAGACCAGTAGTGGAATTCTGTAAATCATTTTATGTTAAATATCGGTAAAATTAAAATGCTTAAAAATTCCGTAATTAACAATATTTTAATTAATTCTCTTTCGAGTTGAGCTGTAAGGCCTTTAGAGATACATTGAAAAATTAGGAGTCTACCGAAGTCCCACGCATCCAACCATTACACTACGTTTCACGGGTGGTAAAGCCGATCTTCAGGTGTATTAGGATGTTGTTGTTGTGGCAGACGAAGGCAAAGCTTGGAAACTAGTATATATATCGCACTTCATTAGATAAATGTGTATGCGAAATTATGTCAGTTAATTGAAACTCCAAACTTTTCCTACAGTCCTGCTTGGTAATCCCATTTTTCAATGTTCACAAATACTATGGTAAGTTTTATTCCTACATCATTAGCAATTGCTCTTCTATATCAGAAGATTTTATTTTTGATTTGATCATCAATTATTGTCTACTGAAGTTTTGACAAGTTGATGGTGGCTTAGAACGCTAAGACGCCGGCAACCTTGACACTCAGTTGTCGGAGACCCAGGTTTGAATCCCAGCCTGGCTCATGCTGAAATTATTATTTTTAACAATATTATTCGGTAAGTTAGCGACCAAAAAAGTAGTCGTAAAGTTCTACCGACAGCAACAGTGTTGTCAATTTTGCGTTTTAATTTTACCGACATTTGTCGGTAACTCAAAAAATGAGTTAGAGAATCGCACTACAGGGGAAGTTGGTTTAATTTTACCTACATATGGTAACATGAGGCGCCACGTTTTTGTTCAAAATGTTCTCATATCGACACCCTTAAAGTTTTTTTTCAAATATTATTGTTGGTAAAAATATTACCATATCTTGACTATAAGGTTTGATATATAAATGGTTATAATTTTGTTTTTAAAATATTATTTTTGAGAATTTACAAAATACCTAAAAAGTGTGTAGTTGTCTATTAACTGTATAAAATATATTTTTGATATCACAAAAGGCAAACAAGAAATCACAAAATAATACTACCATGAATATTTTTCGCAATACCCTGAAAACACAAAACCGCGTGCATATGCAATCATATCTTTGACACAAATGCCAACTTTTAGGAGATAATAGATCTTCGTCAAACTCACAATTTTCCCTTTAACGATTTTTTTCTACAACTTGTAGTTTTCAAGAAAACCGCCTATGGCGGAGGCACCCCATTGGCGAAGCCACCCCATGTTACCATATATACATACAATAATGAAAAAGAAAAAAATGTATAAACAGAAATTGAATTTTTATTTGGAAGTAATTATTTGGATGTGATATTAGGAAGTGATATTAACTTTTTTTCTGATTTTGCATTTCTCGTTATAAACAAAGTCTTCACAATGAGTAATGGAAGGAAAAATATGATCAGGCACATTGTTTCGAAACACCAAAAAAAGTTCTCGTCATTTTAAACGATATATATAACGGGAAAATGGAGGACAATTCAGAATCTTTTTCATCTTTGTCTGTTTCACTATCTTCCGAATTTAAGTAAAACAAGTAAAGAGTCGTTAAGTTCGGCCGGGCCGAACTTTTTATACCCTTCACCATAAAGTATTCCTAACTAAAATGAAACAATTAGTTTCCTTCCTGTCAAATTACAGTAAGTTTGGTCACGAAATTCAGCTACCATTCTCAAAATACCGAAAATCGGAAGGTACAGTTATATGGGGGCTATATAAAAACATGGACCTAAATATGTTGACGATTTTTGTTGGAGAAGTTTCGTGACACTAAGAACTTCAAATGTCAAATTACAGCTAGTTCGGTAAAAAATTGTGGCCAAAATCTTCAAAATACCGAAGGTCGGGAGGTACCGTTATATGGGGGCTATATCAAACCATATTAACGATTTTTGGTGGAGAAGTTTGGTCACCACTGAAAACCTTAAATGTCAAATTACAGCCAGGATCTAATTTCTTTTAAAATCTGGGGTTTTAGTCTATATATCCAATCAAGGTTGAAGCAAAAAGCTAACTATAAAAATGTACCTTAGATCTCAATGAACAGCTTTCTAGAACATTCGAACTCGGTAGAAACTGTTCTTATACGTGAAATTAGCAAAACAAATGCAATTTTTATTCAACTACAATAATGTAGCAAATATATCAGCAAACAATTTTCTGGAATATATGTACAATCTGTATGTGAAAGGTTCTTTGGAAATTATTCAATTGTATACTTTTTCGTCGCTTTTGGTCCATATACATATATCAAACCGTTCAAAATTCAAGAATACAAACAACTACAAAATGAACTTAAGATCTAAAAAAACACAACTTTTTATATCATATGAATTATCTAGAAACGGCTAATCAAGTTTAAAATTCGATTATTTTTGCCCATTCTTGTTCAGTGGCTCAATTCTGTTTCTATGAAAATGGAAATGAATGGATATAAAGGAAAAACTGAGAAATGAAAAAAATTAGAAATTTTCACAGGCCTGAGCAGGCGAAACCCATAGCAATACTTGAATTGTTGGTGAATTTCAGCCTAAAAAATTTTCATATGTTAGTCCATATTTATATTAGGCAATTTTCCTTGCGGCAGTTTGTAGGTGAGAGAGGTAAAGGGTTACCAAATACCTCACCTCTCTCTCCATCAAACTGACAGTTGCCGCAAGGAAAATTGCCTTATATAAATATGGACTTACACAAACTTGTTCATTAAATTCATAGGTAAATTTTTGTATTAAATCTTATCTTAAATTTTGAACGGTTTGATATATATATATATATATATATATATATATATATATATATATATATATATATATATATATATATCAGTCAGAGTCAAAAGAAAGTTTACACCTCACAAAAAGTTGTTAATAGCATAATTACACCGGTATAGGGATATAATAAGTATAAAATATAAATGCAGTATTTTTAAGTGTTTAGTGGTGAATTAAAATCCAGAAAATGTTAGGCCTTGCATAAGCTTAATTACGACATAAATGAAGATTGATAAAATAACCCAAAATTTTAAGAGTCAAAAGAAAGTTTAAACTCTTGCCAAAAGTAAGACATTTTTAATCCTTTAGCTTAACATGCCTTTATTTAGGCTTTTTAACTTATTTTGACCCTATTTGAGTGTCTAAATAGTAAATCCACCAGTATTTTGGGGAAATCCGGTGGTAATACCCCATTGGAACCGTAGTACGGTTTTCGGGCAATTTTGGCAGAAAATAGGGCGTTATATAACTTTCTTTCGAATTTTTTCGGTAAGTACTCTGGATTTGAGGTCTAGAGACTACAATGAGTGATCCTAGATGCATGGGAGTAAAATATAGTAATTTGTTATTCATCAATATGGGCTAAGCCTTCAAAGCCCTGCCCAAATGTCCTGTCAGGTAACCGATGAACATATATAAGACACTCTATCAAGTTTGATTCTGTATACAACATTTTCACCGTTAAAAGCTTCGTTCATAATTTTCCACAGGTTTGACATTTTTTCACCAAATATAGTTAAAAAATGTATATTGACACGAGATTACAGATCCTAGTGAACTGAAATGGGACCTATATCAAAGGGGGATCTGACATTTGGGCAGGGCTTTGAAGGCTTAGCCCATATTGATGAATAACAAATTGCTATGTTTGTATATTCATTATTTATTTATTACATTATTTAAGTTTATCGTTTTCTTGAATCTTGAACGGTTTGGCATCTATGAACCAGAACCAAAGAAACATGGATAAAAATCGTATTTGTTTTGATGTTTTGACCTTCAAGAACCGTTTCTACAGAGTTCTAGAAAGTTGTTTATATAGATTTAAGGTATACGTTTGTATTTGGTTGTTTGCTTCAATGTTGATCGGTTTGATATCTGTAGAACAAACCCCGAAAAAATTACGAGAAACTCGACCTTGGCGATTTTGACCATGAATATGAAGTTTGATTTATTGTTTGATTAATTTTTGTTCTTTGAAATTTTGTTCTTTAAAAGAACGAATGCAAATCAAAATACTTAGCGATGTGAAGATATGAGCCTGGCAAAATGATCTCTTTTGACATCAAAGCCTCAAATCATTCGAAGCCCATAACCGCGAAAGTTGATGAAATAGGGAAAAACGGTAAGATCCGCGTTTTCTCTTTTTTGGTCTTCTTCCACGCTGCGCTGTCAGAATATGATTAATAATTTTCGTGTCGCATAGTGATACCGAAAATCGGACGGTATCATTCTATGTGGGCTATAATAAAACGTGGAACTATACCAATAATTCTCTGTAGATATATTGTATAGCGAAAACTAAATACCATATTTTAGCCAGCTCTGCCGTTCTATGGGAGACCGACACAACCCATTTTCATCCTAGGCGTAATAGAAACGTCCGTACCAACTTAAACATACTCTATCTTGAATATTACGAGCTATATCTTGATTCAATAGACCAACGGGAGAGACAGGCGGACATCGTTGCATTGTGTTACAAACGAAATGGCAAAGTCAATTATATTCTCCATCTAATGGTGGTGTTAGGCTACTTTGAATAGGTAATTAATATTATGTACAGCATTCCCAAGTTAAAACTAATGTTGTACACCCAGCTTTAGAGCGAATCAATGAAAACCTCGCAGAAGAATTTTTCTTAGACATTCGTATCAAACTGGATTTACTAACGCTAGGAATCTAAATTGCCGATTCCAACGTTAAATAATTCACAGTTCAATTCATCTTACAGAGAACCGTTAATGTGAATCGGTTGATATTTCTTGACTTTTTAGAACGCGCGGACTATAAAAATTTTATTTTCAGGACAATAAGATATTCAATCTAGTAGTAGTAATCTGGACAAGGCGGATGTAACTTCTTATGAAGTTTACAAGAACTTATTATATCCAATCCAAAATTTGCCGAGTAAGAAACAAGTTTAGCACCTGAAGCGTAACACATGTGAATTTTGCTAACAGACACTAGGAGTCATCTATATAAAATAGCAAAAAATGAATAACCAGTTTTCAAACAAAAAAACAACGTCACCGATATGAATAAAACTGTTTAATAAAAAGATAAATTTAAATATTTTTATTAATTGTTCGAAATTGTGAAAACACACGTATTTCCTATTTGCGGCATACAAAATTGTACGAACAAAAAGTTCGTTGTTGTGTATACTACATTGCACGACGTACAAACTGTTGGTGCTATAACGAATTTATAAACAATTTTTATAAAAAATTGTCTAACTAAATGTTATCGTTAATTAAAATTATGACATAGAAAATAGTTTATCTGCGCAGTTTATGCAGATGTTAAAATGTCCTTATTTCAAATGTGTATTGCACCACCCTCAAAAAATAAAACAATCATATTTTATGCCACAATTATACATTCAGAGATTATCTTAATTAATATTTTTCTTTTAAAGCAAGACTTGTGCTTGATGAAAAAAGTGTCTACGACGTTATCAGTTTCATTTTCATTTATAAATGTCCTAGATTGATGTCTTAACTAACGATAAATTATACTCTGTCCTCAAAATCAAACAAAGTGATTGAGGAAACTTTTTGATTAATTGTAAGATGAAACTTTTCAATCCATTATCTATTCAGCCAGAAAAATTTAAACTTGACAAATTAATTTACTTTGTTTTATAGATGGAAAAGAAATGGAAATATCAAATGGAAATAGTACCAAATACATATAAAGCTTTCCACAGAAGGCAGTAACGGAAAGTATAAGCCTAATAATGCACAGACCTTAATATCTTGACTTACTCCATTAATTACTATTAATATGTATTATTTCTAGATACCTAATTTTGAATAATTTGTCTCCGTGCTTCGTTTCCATAGTTATTTGTATGGGACCAAAGGTGATATTTGACATTACCACTTCATTGTTGTGTCTATAAAACGATTCCTACAAAATCGGCTAACGATATCGCGCGAAGATATGAAAAAAATTGTTTCCTCGCCCCTCTTATATAAAAGTTCTTGATGTTGACCTGTTTTCATCAAAAGCCAAAGAGATTTTCACCATAAACAGTTTTTTTATTAGTAATATTTCAATTTAATAATATTTTCAATACACTTTAATGATATTTTCAATATTTCGTTAAAATATAAATTTTGAAATAAACTTAAGTTACATATGGCACGGCGAAATTATAAATGTCATATTTGTTTAAATGTGAAATGGTCCACAAATTAAAGATTACGTTCAATTTAAAACGAATATTTTACCCAACATTGTCATAATTTAACAGACCACCGAAAGATTTTCTGATATTATGAAGCTTTATTAGACGAAGTCTGTACGTCATTATACATGTTTAGTCGAATGTCTCATTACAAAGGGGAACGATAACAAACTGCAAGTTTTATACAGATATTCCACGAATAATTGAAATTAGCGAAGCAAAATGACAAATCCAGGCATTAGAATATGTAAACTTAATTTTGTTTACAAAATTTTATGTTTTTAAGCGTACAAGGGCATTCTTAAAGCATAATTGCAGTCGTAACCGTCTTGCCGTCTCATATTACAGGGGCATAAGTCTGCTCCCGATTGCATATAATATAGTATCTGGCATATAGTGTGAACGACTGAAGCCTATGGCCAATGATATAATTGGACCATATTACTGCGGCTTTAGACCGGAAAATCCATCATTGACCAGATATTTACCTTGAGACAAATCCTGGAAAAGACCCAAGGACAGCAGATCGTCCCCTTACCATATTTTTGTCGATTATAAAGCAGCCTTCGACAACCCTATACATTCAAAGGTATTCCATGCAGTGTTGCCAAATTTGACGATTTATCGTCATTTTGACGATTTTTGAGGCCAATATTGAAAAATGACGATTTGACGATTTTATGGTCCATAATGATGATTTTTCACTTAAGATACATTTTTATAAAATATGTGATAATAAATACAGTTTGATCAAATTTTCCATAGATTCTTTCTGACCGCCGCCATTGTCCTACCGGCGCGAAAGTCGAAAAAATCAAACTATAAAGTAGCGAAATATTTACCATTGTATCGATTGCAGACATTTTGCTGACAAAAGTTTTGTTTTTTTTTTATTTTTTGTTGTTGTATGTATTCACTCAGTTATTCACTATCAAATACGAGACATTTTTCTGCATCAGATTTTAAAAAAAATTTTTGCTAAAACATTAACATCAGATTTGTTAAATGTTAAATAAATTCGTATAAAACTGAACAACATTTATTTTTAATTGATAGCGGAGGGTGTGATTTAAATTATAAAAAAATTGGGATCTGGAGGCACATAGTTATATAGCAATACATTTTCAAAAAATTCAATTTTTATATCGTTTTTATGGGTTGTACGCGCTTGTTCTATATAGTGCATCTTGTAACTAGGCCGAACTCTCTGGATGCGGAATAACCACATTAGGGCTACAAATATTTGCAAATCTTCTGATAACTGCATTTTTAAAATATGGGATTTTGCTTTGCATTTCTATGGTAGCTATATCAAAATATGGACCTATCGTGAACAATTTTTGCAAGGAGTAGTTCTACCCCCGCGTGAAAAATGTGGTCATGATATTCAAAATACCTTTCATCGGGAGGTACGGTTACATGGGGACTATATCAAAACGTGCATCTATGTCCATAATTTTTGGTGGAAATGTTTTGTGAACCCAAGTACCAAATTACAGCTAATTTGCTACGATAATGTGGCTTAAATCCTCAAAATACCGAATATCGAAAGGTACCGTTTATATGGGCTATACCAAAACATATGCCTTATATTCCTTATATTTGGCCCATTATTACCCACTGTGCGCTGGGAACAAAAACGATCAATTTTTTCTAAATAGTCTGAATATATGATAAAAGTCTTTAAGATATGTTTATCTCGTATATGTGGGCTATTTAAAACGTATACCCCCTAATATTGTTGTAAAAGGAAGACAGTATCGAAAGGTGGATATATGCAGGTAATTGCTCACAAGGAGATATGCATAACGAATAACAAAACAACCAATTTAATTAAACTGCTTAAATAGACTACGCGGTGCTCTTGAACCAACTTTAAATGAATGGAGCTTGGACCTGGGAAGCTTTGCGAATTCTGAAACTACAATATTCATAGATGAGTAGAATCAAAAAACAAACAAAAACAAAAAAGTCGACGGAGCGCTTTTTAAATAAATCGTGCTCAAAGTTCACATTTTTAGGGTTTTTAGGTTTTCACTATTTTGCTTGGAAACCGCAAGTCCTATCTGGGATTAGAGAAAATATTGTAGCTATGAAAATTCGTTGGTTTTACCATTTTTGAGATATAGAAGTTGAAATTGGGACAATGAACTCTATCGCCTCCTTTATCTAAAAAATTCCAAATATAGCTTAAGTGTACTTCCAAATGAAAAATATACTAAAAAGTTTGGCATTTTTCTTGGAAAAAAATCAGAAAAACTTAATTAGGGCCCCTTTTGAACACCAATTTCCTTTCGTTGAATTACTCCAAAATCAGAGTTATGCAGTTTCTGCTCGAACGAAAATTGTTCACCTTATAAAAAAAGATTTTTCTATCTGTATTAAAGTCTGATTAAGCAAATTTTATTGCTATGACGGCTGTGGAGAGTCTTATGGAAAAAACATATGGTGTAATATAGCCATTACTGACATAAAAATCTGCTTTAAGACCCAGCAAAATGTTCGATGCCAAAGATGCTATTCAAGAATGGGTGCAAGTGAAATGGAATGACATTTTTCAGCATCTTCACTCATTCTTTTTACAAGAGCGTGACCCCCAAAAGATGCAATTCATTTTCAGATCCTAAGCATGTCATCTTTACTAACTCGATGGAATGGCATCTTCAACAATTCTTTGGCATGGCATCTATACCAATCCTTTGGCATGCCATCTTAACCAATTCCCAAGAATAGCATTTTCACTAATCTTTGGCATGTAATTTTCACGTCTTGTTCGGAAAATGGAAAATGCTGTATTGAAATATGATTTGCATGTTATTTATTTTATTAATTTAAAGGAATTTATGAAATAACTATAATTTATTTATCATCGGAAAGTTTACATCTATAATTGCAGTTTGCTCTCGTTGTTGTAACAGTAGTTAATATGTTTGTATTCTCATTTTTCTGCTTAATCTGACTCTGGGTCTATCAGTCGTAAGAATGTGGCTATTTCGCTATTTATATGGTTTGTAACCACAAAGCTGCAAACTTAAGTTTTTTAGCAGGATTGGTAGGGCAATTGAAAAGGAGCAGTGTGTCGTGGGGGCCTGTGCTGTATGCTGGGCAGATGTTTTCCACGGTGTCATCAGTACTTGCCCTATAGGAATTTTGACGGCTGCACCATCCCGAGCATATTGACCCAAAACTACTCTGGTTTGTCCTGACAGCTGGCGCTTCACAGCTGCGATAGATGGTGGATGTTCTCCAAGGACCGCATTCACACGATAACTGTTTACTGCATCTGCGACTGCATTCGTGTGAATGCTACATAAACCTGGTTGAACGGCTTGTTGATCTAGAGGTTCTCTCTTGTAACGTTAGACTTCTCTTTCTAGATTATGAGCACGGCTTGCTCTGAGTGAGTCCTCTGCTAAGATGGAGATGGCCTTCAGCGCAGTTGTTGTGCTGCTTACGGATCCTATGCTATTGATCGGCAACTGGAAAGTTATTTCTGATGCTGGAAGAACTATAGCCACAAGGGTCCTTGCTACGGGCGACAAAAGCGAAATCGGTTTGTAAGATTCACCTTTGCTGGCATCCTTTTCGGGCTTCAGTAGCTGGCCTATTTTCCAGACTTCGGGAACGATGTGTTTGGCAACCGACAGGTTGTAAATTTAAGTAAGACATTGGCTCCAACTGCAGATTACTATTTCGTGAATTTTATTTTACAACGTTTTCGAAATGTTTGTTGTTTTGTAGGGATCTACAAATCGACTTGTTGAGCAGGGTTCTCTAGAGCAGGCAAGGAAACTTTTATAATTGGTCTGTTCCTTTACTTTTAAAAATGGTAATTGTTGCAAAAATAGTAAAAGTGGTGAGCTGCTCTCATATAAATTGTATGGTTTTAAAAGTAAGGAAACACTTTGCGGGTAAAAACTGGTAACCTCAGGCACGTAAAGGAACACGACTAATACCAAAGAGTGCAGCCCGACTCTACTTTTAGCTCAATGATTGGGACTTCCTAGCATAATAAATCTTACATTGCTTTTAACGTACATATTTAGATAAATAAAAGAATATATACATGTGTAAAAATAAAAACACAAAATTCATCTCTATTGGATCGATGGAATGGGTTCAAATGCTAAGGAAAAAATCGGATCTATCACGACTTCCTTTGAATTGGTTCAAATGCTGATGAAACGATCGGATCTTTCACGACTTCCTTCGAATGGGTTCAAATGCTGATGAAGAGATCGGATCTTTCACGACTTCATTTGAACCAATGCAAAAGATCCAGTGAAATCATGGCATCTCATGGAACCACTTCCATAAAATTTTGCTGGGGATCGGCCATAAACGGCCAAAAATCTTCGTTTAGAAAATTTTGACGATTTTCCAAATTTTGTTGACGATTTAAAGATTTTTATGACGATTTCTTACCAAAAATTGTCGGCAATGCTGATTCCATGCCATGTCTAATTTTGGTATTCCCGCAAAGATCATACGGCTTTGTAAGATGACATTAACTGATACTTGGTCCTCAGTTAAAATAAGAAAGAACCTTTCGGAAGATTTTACTACCAAAAGAGGTTTCAGACAAAGAGACGACCTGTTGTGTGATCTCTTCAACATCCTGTCAGAAAAGGTTATACGAGATGCGAAAGTCAAAAGAAGTGGAACAGGGCACAGTTGTCCAGAATCGGGTTTTCGTGGTCAAAATTGAAAAATGCAAGAAATAAGCTTTATAAATAAAAAAACTAAAAAAATTTAATTTTTTGTCAAACAATTTAAAATTTATTCAAAAATAAAACCAGTAAGGAAAGGATCAAATTCGGGCGGGGCCGACTATATGATACCCTACACCACTGTGAATATGTAAAATATAAATCGGAGCTATATCCAGATCTAAACCGATTTTGATATAATTTGGCACATTTATTTCCAGAACGAATTCAGTCACACATTCCAAATATCATTGAAATCCGACTTATATAGCGTGTTTGGAGCAGCAAATACGCGAAATCGGCCGAATATATATATGGGTGCTATATCCAAATCTGAACCGATTTCGATATAATTTGGCACATTTATTTCTAGACTGAATTCAGTCACACATTCCAAATTTCATCGAAATCGGAAATATATAGCGTGTTTGGTACAGAAAATATGTGAAATCGGCCGAAAATATATATGGGAGCTATGTCCAAATCTGAACCGATTTCTATATAATTTGGCACACTTATTTCTATACCAAATTCAGTCAAACATTCCAAATTTCATTAAAATCGGACGTATATAGCATGATTGGTACATCGCATACGTGAAATCGGGCGAACATATATATGGGAGCTATATCCAAATCTGAACCGATTTCGATATAATTTGGCACATTTATTTTTAGACCAAATTCAGTCACACATTCCAAATTTCATCGAAATCGGACATATATAGCGTGTGTGTTACAGAAAATACGTGAAATCGGCCGAAAATATATATGGGGGCTATACCAAAACTTGGACCGATATAGCCCATCTTCGAACTTGATCTTCCGACGGCTAAAAAAATGGTATTCCCCAATTTTCAGCGAAATCGGTCAACAAATGCGACCTGTATGTTGCGAACGGACGGACGGACGGACGGACGGACATGCATAAATCGACTCAGAAAGTGATTCTATGTATATCCCTAGAAGGAACTATGGGTCTATCTCGCTTCCTTTTGTATGTTACATACAAATGCACTAACACATAATACCCCTTACCACATAGTGGTGTAGGGTATAAAAACTCATTGGGTTTTCCAGTAAATGGTATAGAAAGCCCAGTAAGGAAAGGATTAAAGTCGGGCGGGGCCGACTATATGATACCCTACACCACTGTGAATATATATATATATATATATATATATCGGCCCCGCCCGATCGTGAGCAAATATCTTCCACAGATGTCGTTGCCTTGGCATCTGTGGTCGACGGTACGGCTACAAGCACACAACCGAAAGGAAAAATGGAGAAGTAGACATTGAAGCTTAGGGAGAGTTTAATCTGGACTCAACCATCAGAGACTGGGCGAGCGCGACCGCAGAATCTTCTGAAAGTACCAAGGACTCGGAACAGAAGACCAGGTTCTTTCAGAAGAGGAAGATGGTCGCGGAGACCGGAGTGGAGCAGTCATCTAATTACGCCAAGGTAGCCAGGAAACACTACAGGGACGAGCGCTGTTATGCCGTAATCGACACCCGTTGCGGGTCTGGCAGAATAGCGAAGGGAACACCAAGAAGCCATTGAAAAAATGATCAGTGAAAAAATATTGGAATATATTCTAAGAAGTGGACCAATAAAAATTGCCAGCAGGGAGCTAGAGGGGACCTTTTATTGTACCACTTGGACCCACATGCGAACCCGGCTGCTCTCTAGGAAGTGGTCAGCAGTGTCTAAAATCCTTGGGAAGGCGGCAAATTAAAGCTAGTGAGAAAGGATGAAATACCTCATCTGACTAAAGCGGCGGTATACGTCAAAGGGTTTGGCTGCAAGTTGGAGACGGAGCGCATACTTGAGGTCTTTGGTAAGCAAAACGGGACCTTGGAAGTGAAGAGGTGGGAAGTCTTCCACAGGAAGGAGAATGAGGACTGCACTCTCCTTGTGGTCAATGACAAAGGGCAAGGCATATTACATCTTTAATTCAGTCACCTTTAAAATTGGAAGGGCAACAAACTAGCAAGGCGAATAAACCACCGAGCAACATACAGGAGGGAGTAGAAGCCATCAGCGACTTCCAAAAAGCCCGCTTAATTAAGGGCCTATGATTGAGGTCATCCATATCAACCTCCATCGGAGTGAAACGGCAGCTCAAGTCCTGATGGATAAAATAAGCATATTGGCTTAATCCAGGAACTTTGGACCGTAAAGAACAGGGTCTCTGGACTGAATCATATAAATTATCAACTTTTTTACGCTAATACAGGAGCTCGACCGAGGACCTGTATAATATGCCGCAAAAACTTAAGTTTTCTTTTCTCTCCAGAGTTGCCAACGTCGGACGCCGCAGTGATAAAGCAAGGGAATAGATATATATTCCTAGCATCAATATACCTGCTGTTCGACTCGCCGACATTACCACCTTCGTCGGAACTGCAGCAGCTGATGAGGAAAATCAAGCAAACCGGGGTAGTACTAATACTAACAAAAGGGATCAAGCCCTTTTATATTATTTGAATACTAATGACCTAATAACCATTAACGTAGGAAACAAACCAACCTTTGTTAACAGAATTAGGGAGGGTGTACCATAGACTAATGAATATATAGACAGAGTAATTGTAATATGTTTGTTTTTTGTAGGGGTCGCTCTTACACCCAATATGCTGTGTGTTCACCCAATTGAATTTTGTTTTTGAGTAAATTGCAAGATTTTGTTGATTTTTTTATATGATGGTGTAGATCCGTCCAAATAATACCTACATATTGTCTTTTACCATCATAAATAGTTTAAAAATGTATAGTTATTGTCATTTTAAAAATTGAGTATCTCGTAAACTGGCTCAATTCTCATTGAGTGAGAGAATTTGGCTGAGAGGATTTCTTCGTCTAATCATTCACTAGTTTATGGGAAATACTAGATATAACAATATGTTCAGAAAATCTAATAAACGATGCACATGAGGGGAGGGCTTCAGAGGACTACTCCTTCTCTGACCATAGGTATATTAGGTTTAAAATATCGAGGCCACCGCCGAACCTAATAACATTCCGAAAGAAATCCAAGACCAAATGGACTAAGTTCAGAAAACAAATAAAAGATAGGCTAGGGCAAGAATATGAGGTTTGCCTAAGTAAAGAGGATATAGACAGAAATGTCAACAAATTAGCTGCTACACTAGTAAGGTATTTCGAAGAATGTTGTCCTCTTCGAGAAAGGAAGTCCGCCTACGAAAAAGAGGTCCGAAGACATTACAATAGGGCAAAACGCAAAAAAGCAACTTTATTTTGGGACAACTACCAAACAAAATTAGAGGAATACAACAAGTTAACAAGAAACGCCAAACGCAACTTCTGGAAACTTTTCAGTGAACAGGTAGATAGCGTAAATGACGTCTCTAAAATTAAAAATTTTCTGTCCAAAACTCATACACAACACGACCTAATGGATGATGAAATTGGGAAAAAATATGGAAACAACCGGGGAAACCCTAAGCCTTCTGATGAGAACACACTTCCCGTCGAGCACTACAGCTCACACAGTGTCATCAGTATTGTTTTTTCAAATTAGTCTGGCTTAATCCCATTGTTGTTGTTTTATTATTTTAAAACAACTAATTTGTTAGTGGAAAAAGTTTTGCATTATTCGCCAAGGGGTAAGGCAGGGAAGACTAGTTTCGATCCACGCCACTGGATCTCATCAGTTCCAGTGTTTCTTGTTTGTGGATATTCTCCACCGAAGTTATTTTTCAATAACTTCTTCAACAAAAAACGTTTGTACCCAAACATCAATCGTCAGCTCGAAGTATAAAGGCGAACAAAGAAAAACTTCAATGAGAAGTTTATCTTTGGCATTCTCACGCAACTCCTACGAAAGTGTTTGCGAAACAAACCAAACATTTTCCACTGTTATGTGTCGTTGATTTCCAGCGAAGGCATCGTAACAAAATGATGTTGGTAGCTAACCAACCATACAAACCGTGCCAGTGTTTCTCAAATAGAACATTGGTGGCGTCGTTTTTATTGGGATAGCTGATACAATTTTGTTTTTTTTTTATACCCTCCACCATAGGATGGGGGTATATTAAGTTTGTCACTACGTTTGTAACTACTCGAAATATTCATTGTAGACCCCACAAAGTATATATATTCTTGATCAGCGTGCAATTCTACATCGATATAGCCATGTCCGTCCGTCTGTCCGTCTGTGGAAATCACTCTAGCGTCCGAACGGATTGACGTAGGTTGATGAAATTTTGGGAAAATATGTTATATTTACGTAGGACTTTTGGTATTGAAAGCGGGCTATGTAGGTCCACGCTTTCGTATAGCCCCCATACAAAATGACGCGTGACGCGTCGTCGTTTTAAGGAATTTTTAAGATATTTGGCCCATTTTACCACCGAATTGGTTGTAATTTGGTACTTTGTGTCTCCAGAGGCCAAAAAATATTCCTACCAAAGTTGGGTTATATAGGTCCACGTTTTGGTATAGCCCCCATATAAGGCCCCATATAAAGTACGCGTCATTTTAATATATTTTGAATGTATTAGACCCATTTGACCACAGAATTAGTTGTAATTTGGTATTTTGTGTCTTCAGAGGCCAGAAAACATTCGTACCAAAGTTGGGTTATATAGGTCCACGTTTTGGTATAGCCCCCACATAAGGCCCCTTATAAAGTACGCGTCATTTTAATATATTTTGAATGTATTAGACCAATTTGACCAAAGAATCGGTTGTAACTTGGTATTTTGTGTTTCTAGAGGCTAAGAAACATTTCTACCATAAAATGTTTATATAGGCCCACGTGTTGATATAGCCCCCATAGGACGATATCTCCCGATTTTCGGTATTTTAAAGGTTTTGGCCTCATTATCACACCGAGATGGCTGAAATTTGTGGTGGAGGGTATAAAAAGTTCGGCCCGACCGAACTTAACGCTTTTCTTACTTGTTTTTTTTTTTCAAAATAGTCTGGCTTAATCCCATTGTTGTTGTTTTATTATTTTTAAACAACTTATTTATTTATTATTTATTCTTAGGGGAAAGAATTCTAACCTGCTCTTTAGGAGAGCCGAAACGGCTCTTAAAATAGCTTACAACTGGACTAGACCGAGAGGTCTAAATGTAACCAAAAAAAGAACTATGTCTATTCACAAGGAAAACTCCATCTTTTCCAACTCTGTCAGTTCGTTTTAAAACATTACTCTCTGTAACAGAAAGTAATGATGAAGTTTAAGCCAGACTTAAACACAATCAAATGAGATTGAAACTTCAACCAAAACAAAACAAACAAAAAATCAGCGGATGGCCCGCGCCGGGGAATTTGAAACAAATTCCAACAACAATTACTCACAGGCAACTTTGGTGATGTTCTTTTCATCTTACAGAACTCGATGAGTTCTTAGCTGATACGTGCTAATAGTTGTTTGCAAATATTTTTGTTCTGATGTTTTTTGGGAAAAGCCGCAAAGTGAGTGTGATTCGCATTTATTTGAGAATACTAGACACTTAAAGAGTTCGGTTTAAACGCAATTTGTAAGAGTGTGGTAATAATCAAATAAATAGATATGATATGAATGTTATGAATAGATAGAAATGAAAGATATGCGCACTTTCTGTTTTAAGAAATAATTTTCTTCAAAATGTTTGTTACAGAAAAACAAATCGCCATATAGGATACAACCTAAGATTTTTTATCTTACTTTTGCATATAAAACACCAAAAATGTATTAATATTAATATTAAATGTATCCACCGCTATTAATTTTTGCCTCAAAAACAGGCCAAATTACCTATAGTGCGAAGTAGAAGCTTTCGAAGAACCTATTTTCCTAGATAAGACAATAGCAATTTCTCCAACAGGTAAGTAACTGGGAGTAATCCTGCTAATAAAGCCCACAGAGGTTGGTCAACCTGTAGGAGAGCCATTGGCTCAAAATGGGGTTTCAATCCTAGTATGATACACTGGTTATACAGAAGCGTAATTAGACCGATTCTAACTTACGCATCTGTGGTATGGTGGGCAGCTATGGACAAAAAATGCAATGTGAAAATATAGCAAAAAGTCCAAAGAATGCGCTGCTTAAGTATTAGCGGAGCAATGAGGACTACACCAACTAGGGCTTTAGAGACAATTTGTACACCCAATAGAAATTCAGCTAAGTTATGAAGCAGCCATCGCAGCCATAAGACTTAAGTCGATGAGAGCGTGGATCGAAAGAGACCACCAAAACATATGACAAATTACAAGGGGTGAATCAATAGAACATATTGTACATATGGGGCTGTGCTATGGGGGAAGGACGGATCTGGGTCTCTATATCGTAGACCAGGAAATGAGAATCTCCCTTCGACTACCGAATCATAACACGATCCTCCAGGCCAAAATCCGAGCGATCACAGAGTTTCTGAACTGGTTTAAGTCTAACACTTAGCCAACCGCCGTAAACATCCTAATGGACAGTAAAGCAGCAATCAAAGCTATAACAAGCAAGACAGTAAAATTAAAAACTGTCTTGCAGTGTAAAAAGTCAATTAACGACTACTCCCATCATGGTTCGGTTAACATAATATGGGTATCAGGACATGCAGGGATTAGGGGTAACGAGATAGCTACCTCCTTAGCAAAATGCGCTAGGGAGCAAACTATGATAAACCTAGACAACGCTAACTAAGGCTTTAAAAGCGGCGCGTCTAGAGTTAAAGGCATGGGCAAAAAATGCTCATATATCCCTCGGGAACACCGAGACAAGGGAAAAAACACAAAAATCCTATGGGGGAACTCATACGAGGACAAAACGAAGGAACTACTCTTGATGAGTAATAAAGACATTAGTACAAGCGCACCTGCACAAAATAGGTTGTGCAGAAAAAAGCGAATGTAGAGCATGAGGAGAAGACTACGAAACGTTGGAACACTTTCTCTGTCACTGCCCAGCTTTCGCGACTCTGAGAAACCAACACCTAGGTTACGATACTATACAAGAACTCAACCAAATTAGCGCAAGGGAGTTCAAAAACATAATAGATCATGTAAACTGGACAGATTTTCTATAATGATACCTTTTTAAATAATCACAAACAATAATCTGCGCTCAACAGGCCAACCCTGGCTTAAGTGTATGTCCATACGGACATGTGGTGCCCCTCTTTTCAACCTAACCTAACCTAACCTAGACGGAATTCAGTCACGCATTCTAAATTTCAAAATCGGACGTATATAAAGTGTTTGGTGCAGCAAATACCTAAAATTGGCCGAAAATTTATATCGGAGCTATATCCAAATCTGAACCGATTCCGATAAAAATTGGCACATTTATTTCAAGACAGAATTTTGTCACACATTCCATATTTCATCGAAATCAGACATATATAGCTCGTTTGGTGCAGCAAATACGTGAAATCGGCCGAAAATATATATGGCAGCTATATCAAAATCTCAACCGGTTTTCAGCAAAAGCAATTGCGTTCTTCATATGGTCGAAATAATGATATTCCCCAATTTTCAGCTGAATCGGACAATAAATGCGATCTGTACATTGCGAACGGTCGGACGGACATGTATATATCGACTCAGAAAGTGATTCTATGTATATCCCTAGGAGAAACTATGGGTCTATCTGGTTTCCTTTTGTATTTTACATACAGTCTGTCGCAAAAGTTAGTATACACGGTTGAAACCAAAATGTATTAGGTATAAATATCACTAAAACTTATTGAAAACAACAAACCATTAGTCCTATTTGATAGACAAGAAGGTTGTCTTCCGTAATAACAGTTAAAAGTGCGCAATATTTGCATACATAAGCAAATGTACGGTTCGAATCCCAAAAATACCAAAATTCCGGGTGTTGTGTCCTGTTTATGAATTTTAAAGCCACGAAATGCTCAGTAAAGCTCTAAAGTTTCAATATGGGGTGATCTTGATCGAGTTTCGACAAAAGTTAATATACAATGGAGAATCCTCGTGGAACTTTGTAAAAAATGCTTGATATTTGTGAACAAAATGAAACTAAATCTGTACCAAAGATGATAAACAGTATATTAATTGGTTTTAATGGCAGTTATAGTACTTATAGTGAAATCCACAAAAATTGGTCATCTAAAAATACAGCAACTGTAGCGACAAAATTCCCGGTGTTATGTCCTGTTTATGAATTCTAAAGTCATGAAATGCTCAGAAAAGCTCTAAAGTTTCAATATGGGGTGATCTTGATCGAGTTTCGACTTGTCCTGTTTGAAAAAACGGGAATTTGTTAAAGGAAACCCATACTTTTGAGGCCATTGTCCTTACGAAACATGTAATAATCATTAATCCTTACACATAAGGACTTTCCTTTTCAGTTAATTTTCTCACAAATTATGTCCATTTTCACATTCCCACCAAAAATAAATAGTGGGAGAACCTCAAGTTCTGGTGTAAGCCCAGGAAAGAGGAAAGTAATGAAGTTAAGCCAATGGGGGAATACTCCAGACTTAAGCAATCATATGATTGAATCTTCAACTAAAACAAAACAAACAAAAAACAGCGAAGGCACGCGCAAAAAGGAATTTTGTAAATAAAAATTCCAACAACATACTCACAGGTAACTGTGCTGATGTTATTTCAACTTAACAGAAATCGATGTTTTCATAGTTGAATCGTGCTGTCAGCTTGCAAATATTTTGTTCTGGTGTTTATGTTTTGGGAAAGCCGAAAAGTGAGCATCATTCTCATTAACATGAGAATACTCGATGCTTAAAGAGTTCAGGTTTTCACTAAAAAATCATGATTTCAAAAACTGAAAAGCCAATTGATAATTCCCTTCGCCGGGATGAAATCATGATATTGGTAGCGATCAGTAAATTTTGCAAGCTGTCAGTGCGTTTTGTAAACATTTTTCTCTGCAAAAAGGAAAGTGATGAAGTTAAGCCAATGGGGGAATACTTCAGACTTAAGCAATCATATGATTGAATCTTCAACTAAAACAAAACAAACAATAATTTCTATCTTTAATATCTAATTTTGTAACGTAATTTTCTTAACAAAGTATTTTACTTAAAAATCCAGTTTGTTCTGGGATTTACAGTGAAATTTTGTGTAGAATATTTCTTCTTTTAACAACTTTCATCTAGAACTAAATTTATGTTACTTTCATGCATCAACTTGAAAAATGAACAAAACAAATTTATTCAAAAACAAGTAAGAGAGGGCTATAGTCGGACGGGCCGACCATGTGATACCCTACACCACTACATATACAGTTGTGTGAAAAATAATAAGGACACTTCAATCGATAACCAAGATTACATTGAAAACTGACTAAAAAAGTGAAAATGACTTCAGTTTATAAAATTTATTGTTTTTTTTTTTTTTTTTTTTTTTTTTGTTAAATGTTAAAAAAAGGTTTATAAAAACATTTTGATTGTTTATAAACATATTTTATTTATCTTTTATATTTCATACGAATTGACGTTGTTTGTTGTGTGCGAAAAAAATAGGACACTTCATGACATCTTTTAATAAAGACCAAATTTGAAAGAAATTAATGCAGGTTTTTAATAAATAATGGTAGATAAAGCGTTTCAGCTCCATTAGTACTTTGTAGACGAGCTATTGTTTTCTAAAACGGCAGCGCGTCGTCTAAGAATTGAGTCAACCAAATTTTGGCACTCCTGTACTGGTACAGCGTCTCACGCAACCTGTATAAATTGCCAAAAGTCGTCATAATTTGATGGACACTTCCCCTGCTTGATGTTTTAACTACATTACACAAATTTTCAATCTGGTTCAAATCAAGGGATTTTGCGGGCCATTCTTACAACTTAACTTAATTGTCCTGGAACCCTCTTTTTCATGTTGCCGTATGCTTTGAGTCATTATCCTGCTTGAAGACTCATTTGAGAGGCACATCCTAGCACATTCGGCATAGGGTAGTATTATATTTTTCAAAATTTCAATGTAATCTGGTGATTTCAAAACACTTTGAATCCTGTATAGAGACCACATGGCTTAGTAAGAAAATGAGCCCCACACCATGATGTTACCTCTGCCATATTTAGTCGCCTTCAGAGTATATTATGGGCAATATTGATGGATTTTTAGGTCTTCTACCTTGATGAACTCCTCTATCCGAACATAAAAAGTAACTTTGGTTTCAAGGGACCAAAGAATGGTACGCAATTTTTCTTAGACCAAACCATGTTATTTCTAGCAATCTGTATTATTTGTTGAATATTTTTATACCCTACACCACTACGTGGGAAGGGTATTATTTTTCGATTAAAATGTTACTTTTCTGACACTATGAGCTCTAATGTGGACCCCAAAGATAGTTTTACGAGTTGTTGATGCGTCAAAATTAATTTTTAAGTGGTTTTTTTATTTGTAAGGATGTGGTAAAAGGATATTTTTACTCATCGGATAACGCCACTTAGTATAACAGGTGTAATTTTTGGTGTTCTGCCATGAGTTTCTTTTTTGAAGTCCACTTAACTGCATTCTCTACCATTTTTTAAAAATCCCAAGCTTTTCCTGTAATTTTTCTATATGAATTTCCTTCTTTATGTAAACATTTAGTGATTTCTCGAGTAGCGTGATAAAAATACGTATTTTTACCCATATTAAAAAAAAACAAACAAGTATCGGTAGATTTAACATTTAATGAATAGAATTTAATTCATTTTAAACATGTACTTACTGGGATGCATCACAAGAAATAATATCAATTTATCTTCACTAAAACGAAAAACTGTCCTTATTATTTTTATTATTCATTTTATTATTATTTTTCACAGCAAAAATCGCATATTTTACGAAAAATATTTGTTTTGTATAAAAAGAAGACAGCAAGAAACCAAAATCGTAACGGAATTTCTTATTGCAATACATGTACATTTTCAAAAACAAATTTCCATCGCCAATTCTTCTTTTACACATTTTAGGAGCGATCAAAGGTAGTGAACGTCACTGTCCTTATTATTTTTCACATAACTGTATGTATTAGCTTATCGCGTATTAAAACCGTTTTAAAATTTGATTTTGCCTGGCTGGGAAATCTTTTTGAAAGAAAGTGGCAAAGCGAATCATGCTGCAATGTATGTATAAAAATCCAATTGGAGAATTAAAACGTTAGGGCACCATGTAATATGCAACAACTGGGAATGGGAAAATGTGGTTCTCTACACATAAACCTTTATATATTAAGCAGTAGGCCCGTTATCTAGCAGACACTTTATTGCAATTTTCATCGGGGGGAAGATCATAGTTCTATTTTCATATGTAGTCTACTTTGCCGGTATATGCCCTCCAGGAAAAAAATATAGACCAAAAATATATTTTTTTTGTATTTTTCATACAAATGTAATGGTCCATTTCACCCGCTAAATAATATCAGATCATCATCCAAAATTGTAGGCCTCTTCTTCGACCTAAACTCTCACCTCATGCAAAATTTCGTCATTATTGAACTATAATTGCGACATCTAGCGTGTTTATCATTACACTACAAACAAATAACAGGGTATATTAGGCTGTAACTCTGTTATCTTATAATGTACACCAACACAATTGACATCAATAGAAAGGCCAAGCGTTCCTCTTCCAAGTATAGCTACCTGCCCGGAATGTCTCTTCCAGGAATAAAGATAAAAGCTGTATACTAAAATTTTTCACAATTTTCACACAAAAGTTTTGGTCCATTTAACCCTCTAAATATTATCTGACCGCCATCTCAAATTGCAAGCTACTTCTTTGTCATATACTCTTACCTTATTTAAAATTTCGAGGCGATCTGACTATTATTGCGACTTACAGAGCATATACAACATCGGATAAAAATTATGTT
This sequence comes from Musca autumnalis, assembly GCF_047663935.1. NCBI lineage: Eukaryota > Metazoa > Arthropoda > Insecta > Diptera > Muscidae > Musca > Musca autumnalis. The sequence continues at coordinate 170,318,086 of NW_027411977.1, forward strand.
TTTGGTCCATTTCAACCGCTAAATATTTTACGATCATCACCAATTAAAATAGCGATCTATTCTGATGTGAAACCGACCTCCATACCAAATTTCGTGACGATCGGTCCAAAATTGCGGCCTAGAGTTTGATTACAATTTATAATGGACAGACGGACACACGGACGGACGGACACACATCTCAAAATCGCTTTATCTCGCCGAGATATGAAGATTGGTATACCACATTGGGGGTCTCCGACGAATATTTCGCGGTGTTACATGAATTTTTACCAAAACAAACTTATAATACCCTTTCCACATAGTGGTGGAAATATATTTATATATATTTTTCGTGATATATATTGTAAATACATATTTCATTTATTCGGCGACTTATATTGAAATTTGATGGAGAATATTTTTGTCTTTGACGTCTTCTTTGTAGAATGAAGTTTTGTGGGAAAAAAAACTTTATAAACTCCGATAACGTACAACATTAACCCTGAAACGTGATTTTACTTTTGGCATATTCCTGGCGTTTAGGTACGATTTAGAGTTTTGGTGTATTCGGGGACCTATAGTAAAATTTTAAAGGAGTTTTTAAACATTTTTTTTAACAAAAGGACCAAAATGACCCCTTTAGTGACTTACATGAGGGTTAAGTTTTTCATAAAAAGATACCCCGCATTGTTGTCAGTAATATTGCCAAAGACACTTTATACCTAAAATTTAAGGATTCAAAAGAATCTGATCTCGGATATTTCAAAACCTGTAGAAATGGGCTGAACTTGCCAAGCCTATTTATGTTACTTCCCGACGTAAACATTCAAAACGCCGATACACGTGTCTTCTTTTTTGGTCCACTTTCATAATCTGTGCTGGTTTCTTGTAATTTTAAAACAAAGTTCAATTTTGTTGTACAGTGTAATGTAATTTCAATAAATTTAAAAAAGTGTTAAACGGACGGAACGGCACGGGTACAAATGTATATATGGGCTGAAACTTTGTTCCATATTGTTCCCTAAAAGCTCTACTCCACTAAATTTGGAATTTCACTAAAATTTAGTACCTGAGAAAAAATGGGTGTCCAAAACAGAAACCGGCTAACCAAAAAACGGTTATTTGTGTCGGTTAACCGGTTTTAAGAAAATAGTAATATTTTTAATATTCCATACCTAACACAAGGATCGGCAAAGTTGTAAATGTCAGATACCTTTAAATTAGGGCTGCTCAAACTACAAACACATTTTGTTATTGTGTTGGTTTTGAAACACAAACATTTTTATAGTTTCCCAACATACCATTCAGTCTGATTTTATAAAATTAAGGAAAAACAATTCGTATAAATACACAATTTTAAAAATATTTTGTGTAAAATATAGAGTTGTGCCATTCTAGTTCAATTGAACGATCTAGTTTACTACGCAGTTCCAATGGCGTATACGTAATATCACACGTTGGTTTGTAAGACGTTACTCATACGTTTTTGAACTAGTACAGTGAAGTAGGAACTAGAGCTACAGTAGAAACAATTTGGTCCAACATAGTCATTATTCAGACCGTCGAATTTTCCGATGATGTATAATATTCACTTTGTTCAGACTTTTTAGGCGAAGTCTGTACCTAAATAAAGTGTAACGATAACAAAAAATGTACGTTTGATTCAGGCATTTCACGATAATTTCAGGTTGGCAAAGCAAGACGAAGAATCCAGACTTAATAAAATGTAAACTCAATTCTTGATAAGTAAAAAGGCTTCAAAAAATACTTCATATCTGTAAATTTGTAATAACGGTTGTATAAATAGAAGTTGTCAAAATCAGCCTTTGTCTTCTAGCCATTCACATCCGATATGCCTGATGAGCTGAATTAAACCACCAGCGAAACGATTTTAGCATATAGGTTGGGTGTGTGGGACTTCGCTAGAATTCACTTTTTCAATACAAACTCCTTAGGTCATGTTAGCTCGATTCAAATTCAATTAATTAAAAACTTTCATAAATATTGACCTTCGTCCTAATAAGACAAGAATAAATAAAAAGTAAACTTAATTCTTTTGGTACACAATTTTATATTTATGAGATATATTATGAGATAATTTTATAATAATGAAGTCGTTATACTTAATTTACCACTTGCAGCATATTTGTACGCTCAGCATTTATGCTAACGAGGGTATGTACACTTTCATACGGGCAAAATGTGCCTCATCGAAATAATGGAAATATGTATGTTGGGACGAAATCTGTTTCAGACAATTTGGAGTTGATTTAACCATGTCCGTCCGTCTGTCTGTCTGGAGGGCACGATAACGCTAGAATGGATCAACCGATTCGGTCCAAAATTTGGTTTCGTAATATTTTGCCCAAACTTAGTCCAAGTTCGAAGATGGGCTGTATCGGTCAATTACTACCGGTACCGGTAATGGACTATGTCGGTTTTTGTCGGCAAGTTCAAATGTCCAAAAAGTGTTTCAATTCACATGGGCTGAGAGTATATCTCTGTCGGCAAAGCCGACGGATACTTTATACTTGTTTTAATGAAATATTTATCAATTATGAGCAATGTTGTACCTATTTAATAATTCTAAAAAATTGTGAAAACCGGTTTTTGAACAAATTTAAAATTTCGGTTAACCGAAAACCGTTTTGTTTCGAAAAACCGGTTTTTGGGATACCCTATACCGTTATTTATTGTAATGTTTTATAAAGGCAACAATAACTGCCTATCTAACAAAAAAAAAACATTGAAGACAATATATGTTATAGTTTCCGAGAAATAGCTATTTCTTTCTGCGGAAATTAGCAAAAATTACGTATTTTTAATAATTGGGGAAAATAGTCGTCTTTAGGAGCACGCCACGCCCACACCTTCCAATATTTTGACCTAATTTTTTTGTTTCCTTAGTTTCAATATGTTTACTATCGAATCCCATATAGAAATTAACAATGGGTGGCGACAATAATTGAGGTTTTGGCCAGGAAAATGGATTCCTGAACCACTGTGCGGCGATAAATTCAAGTCAATGGTATCGACGCATAAAACGTCCACAGATCTCTGTGAATGTTGGGTACCTACAATTTTGTAGTAAAAGACTTCTACTTCGGCACAGTCATAGGCACAATCAACAACATCAGTTGCGTAATAAGAAGAAGAAAAGTGTTGGTCAAAAGACGCTACTTTGGGCTAAGAAAACAGTTTAAGAATAAAGCCTCGTTTCGTCATACAAAACTAAAGCTCAACAAAACACTGATACTACTTGTACTAATGTATGGTATGCAGATAAGGCAGTGCTTGGTGTGTTCGAGAGGAAAATTCTCCGAAAGATCTATGGCTCAATTTATGTTGACGGTGGTTATCGACGTCTTTTGAACCACGAGCTGTATCGCATATACAACGAAATCAGAATAGTTAAACGTATCGAGTTGCAGCGATTGCGGTGGCTAGACCATGTCTGGAAAATGAGCGATGATGACCCCACTAAAAATGGGTATAAATTCGAGCCCAATGGCGGTACATGCGGAACTGGAAGGCCAAGGCTTAGATGGAGTCAACAAGTGGAAGAAAAAATCAGAAAACACGATATTCCGAAGTGGCAAAATATAGCAACATAAAGAGAGGAATGTAGATCTTTTCTTAGTTCGGCTTATGAAACAAATGTTCTTTAGATGGCCAGCTACGTTTGTAGGATAAAATCTGAATTATATGGTTAATCGATGAAAAAACCTTCCGCATGTTTTTAAAATTTTTATTTATCAGCACTTTGGACAAGTTTTTAAAGTCACTGTAAGCAGATACATATATGTATAACGGAAAACAAGCTTTAGAGCCACACGGCATAACCAAACTGAAACTTTGACTATTAAGGCGAAAATCATTTTCTAATGTTAATTTTTAATTAATTTTAATTTTCTGGTTGGGGTCGAGCTTTACGATAGAAGATTTTTGTTATTTTAACCATTAATATGCAAACGTTCATTCAATCATGCAACAGCAAATATTTAAATGGATTATTCCTTTCATAATTTTTTTCCAAAAGTGGTTTGTGCGGATCCTTTTTTAATACTTAAAAGGAATAGATACTATTGTAGTCATTAAAAAAATTATTGATTCCTGCTACAGGGAATCATTTTTGACAAAAATATGTCAAATGTCATAACCCTATAAAACTAGACTATCGACCGTTTTCAATCAAATATGTATCAATTATAAGCTATTTTGTATATATTAAAAAAACCTGTTATACTCGGTTAACCGGTTTTTGAAAAAAAATTAAATTTCGGTTAACCCTATAAACCGTTTGTTAAAGTAAACCCGTTTTTTTAAAAAAAGAACAGTTTTTTTGACTCCCTAGTCTTAGCGGAATCGAAGCAACTGTTATAAAAATCAGTCTATGAATGCCATTCAAAAGAAACATAAGGGTAACATATTGTTTGGAAATGTTTGACTAAAGATTCACTCTTTTCTTTATCCATACTTAATATTTAGTCAACAATCGGCGGTGGCATCAGTGAGGGTGAATTTTAATTTCCGTTTCCTGTTTGCAATCTTTATTTCCTTACACCAATTTACGCTCAGCGAACCCAAATCGTATAAACATAGATAAAAATGTGTGTAATATTTAAATAGACTAGAAGGGAGACATAATGCTGTACATACAGTTTAAGAATACTAATTATAAAGAAAGGGAAATGTTGTGGGTAAAGTAGTTTGTGTTTGACTCAGAGTATGTGAATTTTAACAAGTAACAAATCGTTAAGTTCGGCCTGACCGAACTTTTTGTACCCTCCACCATAACATATTCTTTAGTAAAATGCAATAATTTGCTTATTTCCCTGTCCACACTTTAGGGCGCAAAAGTTTACGACCATTTTTGGGTTTGAAAGTTTCGTGACTACAGGGAACCTCTAACTTCAGGTAGTTCCGTCAGAAAATTTTTTCAAAACGCTGAAAACACAGAAACTCGGGTGATACCGTTAAATGGGGCCTATACCAAAACATGGACCTATATTGACAACGTTTTTGGAGAAGTGTTGTGCACAATATATACTTAAAATATGAATAAAATATGCTTAAATTAAGCAAGTTCGGTGAAGAAATCAAGCTAAAATGCACTGAGTAAAACTGCTTAGGATGATTGAAAACATATTACAATTTATAAATATGAAGTGAATCCCTCCAAATTTCAAGTTTTTATTGCTTGTTTATTACAAAAAATAAGAAAAATATTAAAATTTATTGTTTTTAATATATCTTAACTCGGTAATATTCTTTACGACGTAAAATATCACATGATTTACTTCAATAAAACCCAAATATGATGTCAAAGGAGTAAATGAACTTATCTCAAATGTAACAAACGACGCCAAACCAAGATTAGTAACAAAATATATCACACACAAAGTGTTTTAATTGCATAACGTCCGATATAACGGACGGTCTGTAAAACATAAAATAATTTATAAATGACAAAAGTTGTACTTGAAATGTTTTATGTATCTTACTATTATTCGAAAACAAACAATAATTATGAATAAAAGTCGCCAGGGAACTTTATGCACTAATGGGTTAAATGTCAAATTACAGCTAGTTCGGTTAAAAATTTTAGATAAAACCTTCAAAATACCGAAAAGCGGAAGGTACCGTTATATGGGGGCTATACCTAAACATGGACCTATGTTGACAGTTTTTGGTGGAGTAGTGTTGTGACCCCTAAGAACCTTAAATGTCAAATTACAGCTAGTTCGGTTAAAAATTTTAGATAAAACCTTCAAAATACCGAAAAGCGGAAGGTACCGTTATATGGGGGCTATACCTAAACATGGACCTATATTAACAGTTTTTGGTGGAGTAGTGTTGTGACCTTTAAGAACTTTAAATGCGAAATTACAGCTAGTTCTGTTAAAAATTTTAGCTAAAACACTCAAAATACCGAAAATCAGGAGGTACCGTTATATGGGGGCTATACCTAAACATGGACCGATATAGCCCATCTTCGAATTTGACCTCCCTATGAAAAAGGAGCCCAGGTACAAAATTCCAGCTCACTAGCTCAATTTGTGCGGACGCTAGAGTGATTACAACAGACGGACAGACAGACAGAGAGACATGCCTAGATCGACTCAGAATTTTATCCTGACCAAGAATATATATACTTTATAGAGTCGCAAGTTATTATTTCAATGCGTTACAAACTTAATATACCCTCCATACTATGGTGGAGGGTATAAAAAGCATATTAGTTCACAATAGTTGCATATTTGTAAGCATTTCAATTTAAAAATTAAAGCAAAACATACATGCAAACTTATAACTTATTCAAGTGTTTACAAAAGCCAACGGAATTTTGCATATGAGGGTCAGGTAAAACTTAAGAGGTTATTCCTAGTTGTGGAGGCCAATAAAACTAATTTTTCATGATTTTTTTCTAGGAAACTGCCAATATTTGCAAGTAGTTCTTTTTTCATTTGAAATAGCACATCTTAAATCTTTTGGAATTATTGTTGTTAAAAATATTGATTAGTTTTGTGGTAAATGGCGTTTTAGGAACCTAGCAATATTGTTTTTATGCGAAACAGAATTTTAAAATATTACCCAAACATTTGGTCTGTTCCAGAACCTGCAAAAATCAACTATTGGTAGCTTTTCATTCCATTCATTTGTTATAGACATACTAAAACAGGCTGTTAATTATGCATGTACAAATAGATCGGAAGAGAGCTATTATCGGTAAGAATATTCTATTCTTATCTTATTTTTTTAAAAGACTGAACAGATCATGCAATTGATAGAACCGGATATGCGTTTTTAATATTTAAAATGTGTGAACAAATATTTTATAGTCATTTAGGTTCTTTTCTCAGCAAGATTCTTAAAAAAAAAACAAAAACAATCGGCGCCATTTCTAGGAAAATATTAGAAAAATCGGCAAATTTCTAAAAAATATTCAGAAAATCTCGGAAAAATCGGAAATCAGAGCCTCGGAAAAATTAAAACTGTGGCTACGTACAACAGCTTCCAGGAATAAAGATGTAGTCATTAAACTAAAAATTTTAGCAATTTTCACACAAAATTTCTATTCTGGTGGGAATATCAGGACGATTGGTCCATGAAAAATATCGGGACGATTGGTCCACAATTGCGGCCTGGAGTTTGATTAAAATGTTTAATGGACGAACGGACACACATCTCAAAATCGCTTTATCTCGTCAAGATATTGAATTTTTGGAAAAAACAAGTGATCAAAGACTATAGTCGGGGCAGGGCTACACCACTACCCCTGTGCATAGGCTTTTCATCCTGGCATTTATACCAAATGACTAATGGCTAACTGAACCAAAATAATTAATAATATTATATTTGACTACTATCGAGAATGTACTTGGTACTGATTGAACGCTTTGCAGATAACTCTGATATTCTGATCAATGCCAAAATATTTGGTAATAATTTCAAGCTCAGATGTTCTAGTTTCACTATCATGCTCTCCCCTTATAATATGTTCAACAGAAGCAGAGATATTCGCATTGGAAATAAAATTCCACAAATTAGAAATTGGGATATAGAGTTTCTGGTCGGGAATTCCCGGCCCGGGATTTCCCGAAATTTTTTGAACGGGATTTCCCGGGAAAATTTTTTGAAATTCCCGGGAATACGGGTATTTGTATTTTCATGTTTTAAGGCTGTTTCGTCATTTATTTGCTAAAACAGGCAACATTTTGTCATTTACCATACAAAAATAAATGACGGTAGCTGCGTCATTTATTCTAAACAACGCACGAAAACACCATACTATTATACGCAACCCTGCTTTTTCGTCATAAACTACCAAAAAATGCAACTGTTTTATGATGTTTTTTTTTGTTTGTGTGTGCTGTAGAAAAACAAAAATACTCAAACGATGACAAAAATGTAAATAAATGGTTAAAAAACTTGCAAAAGTTATATTATCTTTTAATTTTGAATTACGTCAAGTTAGTTGGTAACATTAGTGTTGTGAAATTCTTATTTTTCGAAATTAAAATTATTGTGTGCGTGTGTATGTGTTATTGTATCCGTGTGTACATACATATGTACGATTGTGTTCGTAAGCAAATGACGCAAACAACAGATGTAAATACACTTCATTTGTTTCTAGGATTTCGTAAAACGAAATCATTTAATGTGGATATGTAAATTGGACTTAAGTCATATATTATTTGCCTTATAGTTACTTAATATTGGAAATATAGTAGAATTGCGATAATTCGTGCCCCGATTATTCGTAATTGCGGCCCATTGGAAAAATCGCCATAATTCGTATAAAATATGTATGTATTGGTCTTCTCGATAATTGGTGTTTTTTTGGAATACGAAGTCTGTACAGCCTCACATAATTCTTAATTTTTAGTTTATCGTGGTTGTTCTAGTCTAAATTTTTATTGGTGGTATTCTTGAAGGATATTAATTGGCTAAGATATAAAAGCTGTGATCCATTCGAATTATTGTTTGCAATATAAAACACTGTATAATGTGTAAGTGGCAAATAGAGCATATTAGGATTGGAAACCAGTAATAACAATGGTATGTATGTTCATGTAAGTACGACTCTATATCTTTGGTGCCAAAGTGTTGCCATTGTGAAGCCGTGTACCCAAAAGGTCAACCGTGTAAAATTTCGTTATAAACGGATTTATTATATGATCAACACGCATTTCGAATCATAAGAAGAACATACAATATAGATGACTTTAAAAATATAATCGGACAGCACTCTTTGATATCAAGGAAGCTTTGCTAGGATGGTAGTTGGAAAAAGATTTTGTATATAACCTCCGCTAATTAGTCAGGAATAATCTCTGTCACGTCTATGCCCCACGAATTCGAATTACCATAGTCCCGGGAATTCCCAGGTTCCCGGGAATGAAAAAAGTCGGGAATTCCCAAACTCTATTGGGATATCTGGGTGTCTTTTTTATATATCTAGTATTTTACCATTTTTAAACTCAATTGGGATCAATTTATAACTCAGAATGGCAGTTTTGTTAAAATACACCTTTGGTTGGGTGGAATATTCGTCAGTAGAATACAAATCAAAAACAAAAAATGGAAAAGTGGGATGTACCCCATCCTAGTATGAACAATATTGCCTGAGATATAAGCTTTGGAAGGGAAACATTTATTGTGTTTTGTATGTAACATTTAAACTAACAAGAGAGCAAATGCTATAGTCGGGACGGGGCCGACTTTGTGACACCCTACGTCACTACCCCTGTGCATAAGCTTTTCACTGGTAAACATTTATTTTAGCAATTGAACTGAACCAAAATAATTAATTATTATTTTGTAGCGGCCCGTTTCACCACTAATTATTATTTTTATATTATGACTATAAATAACAAGGAAATATTATAAAGATAAATAAAGTTAGTTAACTTATGTTAACTCGTACATTCCACTCACTGAACCCAGAAAAACATTCGAATTGATGCGTTCAGTTATAACAGTTCATGTCTTTATTATTTATTTATCCCCTAAATAATAAAAATGTTTAAAAATTTTATTTTTATGAAATTTTCCTTAGAAGTTATTCACACAAGCCTGTTACACCTATAGTATCTGTTGGTATCTGTAGTATTTGAAAAATATCTGTTGTACAACAGATACTTGAGAACGAAAAAACAAATAAAGTTCTCACTCGTTCATATACAACACAGAACTGTTTCTAACAGTTATGTTATTGTGAGTATACACAACCCAAACCATAGACTAATGAATCGTATAGACAGGGAAAATTGTAGTGTGCTTGTTTGTTGTAGGTGTCGCTCTTACAACCAATATGTTGTGTGTTCACTCAATTGCATTTTGTTTTTGGGTAAATTGCAAGATTTTGTTGATTTTTTTTATTTGAGGATGTAGATCCGGCCAAATACTACCCACATATTGTCTTTTACCATCAAAAATAGTTTAAAAATGTATAGTTCTTGCCATTTTAAAAATTGAGTATCCTGTAATCTGACTCAATTCTCATTGAGTGAGAGAATTTAGGTGAGAGGATTTCTCAGTCTATTCTTTCATTTGTCTATGATTTATATCATATTATATCTGTTATGTATATGATATATCTGTTTTGTTGATATAAACAGTTATACCATTGGACGTGTTTATTATATATATATATATATATATATATATATATATATATATATATATATATTACCATTTTGTTGAAAAATATTTATTTTTGTAGAGATATTATTTCGATTTACTCCCCATTAACTGAAAATATGTGCGGTGATTGATAACATAAACAAGGAGCAATTCGAAATACTAGTCTTTTGTTGGAAAAAATTGCTATAAAAATGCTTGAAATACGTGGGTGCAATTAAAAATAAGTCTCTTTTGTTGATATATAGTAGTTACTATGAAGACATAAAGAGTAACTTAACGGTATTTTTTGATGAAATAGTGGTTTTGTCTGGGAAATTTTTACAGTAAGTGGAGTTTATTATTATGAATCATTTGTTGATGAAAAGTGAAAATTGTAAGAATTTGAGTTACTACCCTTTTGTTGAACAAGTGCGATGTCTTTAATACACCAAATAGAAACAGAGGTACTATTTGTCATTTAAATAAAAACTTCAAAATATCAAAATTGAATAGCTTAGCGTCTTTTCCAACAACTCTGATATTTTACAATCAATGCATCACATTTTGAACTAATTTAAAGCTCAGATGGCCTAGTTTGTTTATCAAGCTCTCCCCTTGGAATATGTCCAACAGACGCAGAAATATTCGCCATGGAAATAAAGGTTCACAATTTGGAAAGTGTTTTTTTTCTACATCGTTAGTACTTGACCAATTATGGTATCGCATTTGGGACCAATTCAAAGCTTTGAATGTCTTAATTAATAAAGACCACTTTTGCTGGAAGGCTCTGATATTCATCAGTATATTTCAATAATTGAGATACATATTATTTTCATTATTATAAAGGTGATATTTTCTTCTTCCATTGAAGCGGAGATATTAGCATAAGAATAAAATTCTGATTATTTTTCTCCATATTCGTTTTTTGCCCATTCCGATCATCACTTCTGCTTTTGCTTCTTCCTTCCTGCGACCCCCATTAGCCACCATCGATCCGATCTAAATTGCGTGATTACAAAAATGGAAAAATGGCCTACTTTTCGATATCTCCTACTTAGCATCAAAGTAAAGGAGATATTTTCTTCTTCCATTGGCGATGCTTCCTTTTGTTGGCGTGATACCAATGAGAGTCGATAGCTCAGGATGAAAAGAGAGGAAAATAAAAACACGACAAGTATATTAGTTTAATTATTATCAGTGTTTGTTGGTATAGGGTTTCATAGTATAAGAAAAATTACCTTTTGTATTTGACGATTACGAAACGATATGCAATGAGAGTGTGACTCCTTCGAAAGTTTAACAACAAGTCAAGTTGCAGGTGGGCAGAACAACGTTAACAAGGCGGTGACAATCAACTACGGCCGCATCATTGGAAAGCGCCCCTCTGCATCCCAACTATGCGATCCTACAATCCGAACTAGGCGAATAAGGCTCTTGGAAGAAGTGCGGAGAATATATCTCCATTTAGCTCAAAAGAGCGGTCAATTAGCGTGCACAGTGGCCAATTTTACGAAAAACCTGGCCAAAACTCTAAAAATGAATGGATTTAGACATAACCTTGGGTTCTTATGTGTTTCGGGTCGCTGGTTTCATTTTTCATATTTGTTAACCCCCAGGCAGTCTTTAAAGGGTCTTTTACCTATGAAATGTTATCGTATCAGATCAAAATATTATACAAATTTGTTCGCCATCAATGTTTACTGTAGGTCCTAGAATGCACCAAAACTCTACATCTTACCTGTACTCCAGAAATATGCAAAACTAAAACATATTTTAGAGTTAAGGTCGTACTTTATGTGAGTTTTGGCAAATTAATCAAACAAAACATCATTTTAGAAGAATGGACTCAAAGACAAAAATGTTATCCGCTAAATTTTACTATAAGTCACCAAAAAATGAAATATCTAATTGCATCGGAAATATCGGTATCAATTTTGCCAAAAACCAATGCTTCTACCATTTCTACAGTTTTGGAAATATATATGTTAAGAATATGTTAAGAATACTTGGAATACTTGCACTTTAGGTATATGGTGTCTTTGGCAACTTTACTGACAAGAATGCGAGGAGTATTTTTTTCTTAAAAAATTAACCCTCGTCCGAGTCTTTTTTGTACCTTTTTCCACAATTCTTTAAAATCTCCTATAAACTGTGATCGTACCAGATCAAAATATTCTAGAAATTTGTTCGCCATAGAATTTTGCTATAGGTCTTGGAACGTAAACGCCAAATAGTTACGATATACTATATTCTGACATTCTGAATCAACCAAAATATGTACACATATGACTGAAATAATAATCGTAGTTTATGTTTGATGTTGTGCTTCTCCATCAGTTTTTTCTCAAGGAAGATGTGAACTGCGTTACATTTCGAAACTTCTATTTGTAATCAATGATACAACAAGCAAAAAAACGAAAAAACGTGGTGTGTACTTTTTCTAAAAGTCCTAAATTCGGTTGGCCAAAAAAATAAGTATATTTTGGAGTTTTTATTATTTTCTTATAATCAAGTAAATTTTTATGAATGTTCGTTAGTAATTTAACTGTGCTAATAATTAAAAAAAAAAAAACAAAAAAAAAACAAAATTCAAACAAGTAAAAGAGGGATATAGTCTGACGGGGCCAACCATGTGATACCTTACACCACTAACCTGGGTACTAGTTTTCCACAGAATTTATTTTACATGACTGCTACATATCTTAGCCGTCCGGCCATACATACGTAAGTTAACATACATACATGATAACCAGAGCTCCGAATATTCCACTCGGGAGTGAAACTCTTCTCGAATTCTAACAAGTTGAGGGGGCAACTTGCCCCCTCCCCCTAACCAAACAAAAACCTACCCCACCCAAAATAAAATTGCCCTAACCGCTCCAAAAAAATTGCACCCATAAAAAAACTTACCACCCGCTTTCCCATTTTCCACTCGCGAGTAAATCGGAACTCTGATAATAACTAGGCTGGTTTTAACTCAAAGGGAAAAATCGATGTCAGAATTATAAAATAAAATTATTAGTTTTGTTGGATTTTAAGATTGCCAATGTTTCGGCCTCAAAGTTTCCATAGTAATTTCTATGGGGCCAGTGGTGAACTTAATCGCTTTAATGGCCCTAATTATTGTCCAAACGATGAGAAGTAATCCTACAAAAAGTTGTTAGAATCGGTTGGAGCAATATCAAAGTCTTTGTAGAATTCGTTTTCTAGCCAATACAGATTACTATTGAAATTTTGAGGCCCCGTGGCACGTGTTAACATCTTCAAATGTTGTTTAAACTTTGGAAATCGCCTAAAATCATGCGACATCGATTTTTAAAGTCACCCTAATGATAACATACCAGAGATATAGCGTTATTACTGGAAACGTTAGATGGTATTTTCCTTATTTTATAATGGATAGACGGATTGTTTCATAAAAAATGAAATTTGTATTAAGAAAAAATATCAAAAGACCTTTATAATAGCTTTCGGCGATTTTTACAGAACTGACCAATATTTCGTGAAACTCTTATAATAACTAGGCTGGTTTTAACTCAAAGGGAAAAATCGATGTCAGAATTATAAAATAAAATTATTAGTTTTGTTGGATTTTAAGATTGCCAATGTTTCGGCCTCAAAGTTTCCATAGTAATTTCTGTGGGGCCAGTGGTGAACTAAATTGCTTTATTGGCCGTAATTATTGTCCAAACGATGAGAAGTAATCCTACAAAAAGTTGTTAGAATCGGTTGGAGCAAAGTCTTTGTAGAATTCGTTTTAAGCCAATAAATTGGTAAACATTTCTAATCGATTGGACAATAAATGTGGCCTTTAGAGGAATTTCGTGTAAATTCATCTTTGGCCGCATACAGATTAATATTGAAATTTGAGGCCCCGTCGCACGTGTTAACATCTTCAAATTTTGTTTAAACTTTGGAAATCGCCTAAAATCGCCTAATGATAACATACCAGAGATATAGCGTCATTACTGGAAACGTTAGATGGTATTTTCCTTATTTTATAATGGATAGACGGATTGTTTCATAAAAAATTAAATTTGTATTAAGAAAAAATATCAAAAGACCTTTATAATAGCTTTCGGCGATTTTTACGGAACCGACCAATATTTCGTGGTATTATATTATTTTTGACCAAAGGGGGCACAAACACTTCAAGTCCCCATACATCATTCTAATTTCCCTCAATTTAAAAACGGGGAATTTCTCTATCAATACTTAAAAATTATCTATCATGATTGCGACTTTTTGTAGCATGTAAGATAAATGTATTTCCTTACAAACCAACCAAAACAATAAAGGAACCCACTTATATCTTAGAGAGTAGATCCGTTATCTAACCGCTACATTGATGTAATTTGCGGTGCCAGAACATAACTCCCACGGACATAACTCCCAAAATGATTTTTTGCGTAATGTCCACTTTGCTTTGCGGACATAACTCCCAAAATTCGTTGGGAGTTATGTCCGTGAAGCAAAGCGGACATAACTTCTAAACAAATCAAAAATGAGTCTTCCTCTGCATAAATTTCGAGTCATTTTTGCCCATTTTCTGATGGTATATAAAGTCTTTTTCGAGTCGTATTTTAATCATTTATTGGTGATTTGTTGATTAATTTGGGACTCTTTTTTGGGTCAGTTTTTGAAATGATTTTTAAGTGAAAACCTGAACTCTTTAAGCATCGAGTATTCTCATTTAATGAAAATGTTGCTCAATTTTCGGCTTTCCCAAAAAAAACACCAGCTTGATTCAACTAAGAAATCATCGATTTCTGTTAAGTTGAAATAACATCAGCACAGTTACCTGTGAGTATGTTGTTGGAATTTTATTTAAAAAAAACCCTTTTGCGCGTGCCTTCGCTGTTTTTTGTTTGTTTTGTTTTAGTTGAAGATTCAATCATATGATTGCTTAAGTCTGGAGTATTCCCTTATTAGCTTAACTTCATCATTACCTTTGAGAGTAATGTTTACAAAAGGCACTGAAATTTACTGATCGCTACCAATATCATGATATCACCCCGGTGACGGGAATTATCAATTGGCTTTTCAGTTTTTGAAATGATGATTTTTAGTGAAAACCTGAACTCTTTAAGCATCGAGTATTCTCATGTTAATGAGAATGATGCTCACTTTTCGGCTTTTCCCAAAAAAACACCAGAATAAAATATTTGCAAGCTGACAGCACGATTCAACTAAGAAATCATCGAATTCTGTTAAGTTGAAATAACATCAGCACAGTTACCTGCGAGTATGTTGTTGGAATTTTATTTACAAAATTCCGTTTTGCGCGCTCCTTCGCTGTTTTTTGTTTGTTTTGTTTTAGTTGAAGATTCAATCATATGATTGCTTAAGTCCGGAGTATTCCCCCATTGCACAGTGGATCCACCCATTGGCCAAAAATAAAAAAATTAATGTCAAAATTTTGGTACAACATCTGACAACTCTGACAGCTATGACATGGATCTTTTTAAAAATATATTAGTTTTTGTTTCATTCGAACGCAATCTTCTTAAGACTACCTTCAAAATCGGAACATTTGACTAATATTTTTTGTTGTGAGTACAACCGATATTTTATGTGCAAGTAAATTCAAAATATCACGAAACTAATACGTATAGCAAAATATTATAGTGGATTTTCAAGGAGGTGGTTATAGCTTAATTTTCATTAAAAAATAATGTTTTAGCGTGTTTTGGAATTCTAGTTAGCTGCATATTTTCTTAGCGTATTTTGTAATGCCGATTCGATCATATAATTACATTTGACCTAAGGTTTTAGTCATGATGCCCACCAGTGCCCACCTCGGGAATAATTTTCCAAAGTAGGTCATGGGTTTAAGATTATTCAGTATTAAAATCAGCTGCCATCTAGTGCCAGATTATAAATGGTGGGTCGCTGACTAAAGCTGCCCTAGAATAGGGTTTCTATGGATATATTAGCGTATAACTCTGCTATCTGACCACGTACATTAACATAATTGGCATCAGTGGCAAGATGAAGAAATCTTCTTCAAAATTTGTCTTCGGTTGGCGGTACGGGCCTTCCTATATTTTATTTCCTGGAGGGCATATACCGGCAAAGTAGCCTATATATGAAAAAAATTACTGACCTTTCCCCTGATGCAAACTGCAGTAACGTGTCTGCTACATAACGGGCCTACTGCCTAATATATAATGGGTTTTGTGTCGAGAGCCATATATTCCCATTCCCTGTTTTTGCATTATTGCAAATTACATGCTGCCCTAGCGTATTAATTGTACAATTGGATTTTTATACGTACATTGTAGCATGGATCGCTTTGTCACATTTTTTTTAAACGATTTCCTAGCCAGGCAACATCATATTTTCAATGGTGGCAAAATACCCTTCAGTAATTTGGGCGACATTTTCTGAGTATAGCTCCCATATATATTTCCGGCTGATTTCCTGTTATTTATGCACCAAATTCCCTATTTATGTTCAATTTCTATGAAATTTGGCATGTGAGACGAGATTTGATCTAAAAATAGATGTGCCAAATTGTATCGAGATTGGTTCATATTGGAATATAACTCCCATATATATTTTCGGTCGATTTCATTTTGGGAGTTATGACCCTTGGGAGTTATGTCACGGCACCGTAATTTGCATCAAGGTAGAGGCCAAGGACTTATGTTCAAGTTTCGTATTCGTAATTTGCCGGAAAATGTCCCCCAGAAATTAAAATATGTTCCAAAAATTAAATTATGATATTTTTCTCACAAAAGTTGTGGTCAATTTCCCCCGCACAATACTAACTGATCATTATCCACAATTATTGGCATCTTCCTTGATAAAACTCTTACCTTGAGCAAAGTTTTCACCAAAAACTATAGGGGTCTATACTGGTCTGAACCCGACGTCCATACAAAATTTTGTGATGATTGGCTTATAATTGCGGTCTGTAGCGTGATTACAATCTTTAATAAGGACGGACGGACACACGTCTCAAAATCGATTTATCTCGTCGAGATATGAATTTTGGTACACCACATGTGGGGTCTACGAAATTTATAATACCCAATCAAAACGATAGTCAGACTATCGATAGTTAGCCAGCTCAAGGATATGACTATTAGGACTGTCAGCTCTATCATATCCTATAAGTTTTTGTTGTGATCATTTACAAAATAGCCCATATCTTCGATTTCTAGCGTATATTATAAAAATTCCTCAAGGCAAAAATAGTATTTACCATGGTATTTTCAAGATTCCACGCACTTTGACATTTACTTGCCTTGTAGCCTATTATTTAACTTTTTAACAATCCGACAATCAGTAACGATAAACTTTCAAAAACTTTAAATTATGAATGTTTTCCTAAACAATTTTTACAATTTTTGTGTTGTTGTCATAACGACATTTATAGCAAAAGTTGTTAAAATTTAGTTACACAATGCCAAGGTGGTTAATTATTTTGTTAAAATGAGTTTATCAAAAAAGTAATATCGACTGCAGTGAAAAATATACTGAATAGGCCAACTGATGTTGTATTTCTAGTTTAAAGTACTCAAGATAAGCAATTTTAACAACTTCCGATATGGATCTTCTATATTTTCACACATCTCGTATATTCACGATGATTGCACACGAAAACTTTTAACAAATTCATGTTTCAAAACACCGAAAATATATTTTTGATACAAAAGCTAACGAAAATCTGGATAAAACTCGTAAAATAGACCGGCGCGCAGTGGTTCAAAATCGTTTTTTCCTGGTCAAAATTCTGTAACTATTGAACGGAAGAGACATCTTCATAATTTTTTTTTTTTTTTTTTTGTTAGACATGGTCAAAATTAAACTTTTGAGTTTTTTTTGTTGTTTTTATATCTTCATATGTATTAAAGATGTTCAAACACCAACAAATAAACAATAAAATTACAAAAAAACAAAAATTCGAAAAAAAATGTCGAATTTTTTTTTTTTAAATTTGTAAAAAAAAATTTTCAAAAAATTTAAATTTTTTCAAAAATTAAAATATTCTCCTTGGGTTTTCATAAAACTTATATAACTCGTATAAAAAATCATGTACTCAAAAAAAAAATGATAAATAAAATAGCTCATGTTGTGTAAACGCTACGGTAATTTACTAAAACGATTTTTAAAGGCCACAATCCTACCCACAAAAAAACAATGACTACGACATCTGTTATAGTTTCCGAGAAATATCTACGTCTTTCTCTAGAAATTTGCAAAAATTACGTATTTCCCAAAAAAGGGGAAAATGTTCGTTTTTAGGGACACACTCCTTCCAATATTTTTACCTAATTTTTTGGTTTCCTTAGTTTCAATGTCTTTACTATCGAATCCCATATAGAAACTAAATATCTTGACAAAACAAAGTTTTGATTTTTGGCCAGGAAAATCGATTCATGAACCATTGTGCGGCGTTAAGTTCGGCCAGGCCGTACATGTTATACCCTCCACCACGAGTTATATTCATTTATAAAGAATACTAAATACCAAATTTCAGCGTGTTCGGTAATACAATGTGGCTATCCTTCAAAATACCAAAATTCGGGAGGTACCGTTCCATGGGTGCTAAATCAAAACGTCGATCCATACCTACAATTTCTGGTGGAAAGTTTTTAGACTCAAAGAAGACTAAATACAGAATTTCCGATATTTCTGTAAAACCTTCAAAATACCAAAAATCAAGAGGTTTTTGCGGATTCTGAAACAGCAATACTCATAGATGAGAAAAATCCAAAAACAAGAAAAATTAACTGGAGGGATTTTAAAAAAATCGCGGTCCCATTACGATAGGACTTGTGGTTACCAAGAAAAATCGTGAAAACCTAGAAAAACCCTAAACATGTGAATTTGACCGCGATTTATTTGAAAATCCCTCCGGCGATTTTTCTTTTTTTTTGTTTTTTTTTTTTTATTTTTCTCATCAATGAACTTTGTACTTTCAGAATCCGCAAAAACTTCCCACATGTAAGCACCTTTCATTTAAAGTTAGTAAAGGCGCACCGTGCTTAACAATTTCCAGCCATATTGGCTATATTTAGTTACGTATCTGGAATACAGGTAGTTTGATGGTTCTTGCCTTACTTTCGAATTATATCAGCTGAAAATTGTCGTTTAGCATTGTTAATGGATGAAAATCTTCCCTGATAAGTTTTCGAGATAAAATGGGATTTGTATCTATTTTATTGATTTCCGAATGGTCAACAACCAAATGTACGTGAATGACCGACAAACAAGGACCACCACACTGTCAACCAAGCAACATATGAGCAAAGCTGTCATTCAAAACACTGGTAATGGGTACGCTGGATTACTGAAAACCGTTTAATAGCGGTATTTAAGTGCGATTGGGTCAGATTTATTGCTGTGGGTTGAATATCTTATGTTGCCAGTCTCATTGACATAACTATCAGCGAAAAAACCGCATTAAACAGTAACCAAACCTAGTTTTTGAACATGTTGACGATTTTTCAAATTTTAATGATGATTTTTTTTCCGACGATTTCCGATCAAAAACTGTCAGCAACGCTGGGTCTACGATGAATATTTAGCGTTTTTACATGAATTAGTGGAAGAACCCTTTCCAAATTGTGGTGTATAACAAGAGCTGAGATAAAAAATCCGGATTTGAGAATATCTCGCTGGTTAGAGTTTCAAAACACAAAAAATTCGGTTGGCACAGCCAAATTTTTTCATTTTGTTGAATAGTGGTATACATCCACAGTGTGGTATAAAACTACGAAAATAATGATAATAGGTAGACCGAACAACTTCCCCGTAGTACGCAAGCACACAACTATCGCCGAAGTAAACGAAGTAAGTTATATACAGTGTTGCGCATATCAAAAGCAACAAATCCAGGATTAAGAATTAATTCAATTCTTAGATCCGTTACATTTTTTAAATGTAATATTTTGTGTCCAGTTGTTCTTTGTTATGTACAGAGAGTTTTCAACAAGTTGTTTCTGTACTCTGTAGTTGGATGGATAACAACAACAACAATATTGACTGATCCTTGAGAATGGGGAGTTCAAAATCAAAGCAACAACGGATTTTTTTTAACAATTGGTTCGGTTTTAATTAGCTGTACTTTTGAATTAAATTTGTTGTTTTGGGGCATCTTAGTGTCATTTTTGGAAAAATTTCCATTTGTTATCCTAACAGGGTTGCCATCTCCTACCACTTTTCCCACGGTCCGGGGGAAATATCATAATACCCTCAAATCAAACATTTTCCCTTATATAAAAATTTAAATTGTTAAATATTCACTCGGAAATTTGTTAAGTATAAACCGTTTTTATGTTTGCCGAATAATACAAAATTTAAACAACCGAATATTGGTTTACACCAGGATTTATTGTGTTTACCAATATTCGGTTGTTTAACTATTTTATTATTATGCAAACATAAGAACGGTTGATACTTAACCATTTTCCGAATGTATATTTTACAATTTAAATTTTTATATAAGGGAAACAATTTTGATTTGAGGATAATACGATATTTTCCCCAGCTCATGGGAAAAGTGGTAGGAGATGGCAACCCTGTTTGGATAACATGCCCCAAGACAACAAATTTATGTCAAAAGTACAGCTAATTAAAACGGATAAGGCTACAATTCCCAAGGATCAGTCAATATTGTTGTTGTTATCCCATCCAACTACAATTTACAGAAACAACTTGTTAAAAGCTCTCTGTACATAACAAAGAACAACTGGACACAAAATATTACATTTTATTACATGTAACGGATCCAAAAATTTGAATTAATGCGTAATCCTTGATTTGTTGCTTTTGATATGCGCAACACTGTATATTGCCATATAGACAAACACGTGGAAGCTGATGCAGATATATGCAATAGAATCACTTTTTCATTAATTGCAAAAGTATCCACAGACAAAAATATACATTTGCAATACAAACGTGAAATCGGTATCTTGTACGACTGCGAAACGTGGTATCATTGGAATGGAAAACATGGAATCAATCCCACATAAACTACCAGTTATCATACATCAATGCATAAAACGCTTGAATACTTTGGTCTTCACAAAGAGTTACATAAACAGAATAAGATGGCGACAAGCAACATGATCCCGATTGATACAGAAATTAGGCAGAGAATGTGGATATGGATTGGTCACATGCTACATAAAGACAACTTGGAAATCGCTAAAATTTACCAATAGAATTTCATTCACAAAATTTGTGCACATTTACTAGTTTTAATACCGAATTAAGAACTATTTGCTGACACATTTAATTTGTTTACATTCTAGTGACAATCTGTTCGCAATGTGCTGTCATAATATATGCAAGGTTCTTTCATATACAAATATCTTGCAATAGTGAAAATGACGACGCTTTCTCCACACGATGTGGACGATTTCAACTTAAGCAATTTCCTCCAATTTCCACATTCATCTAGCTCTCGATGACTAGATGGATAGATGCATTGCTCACGTCGCCGCAGGATAAGAAAAAAAGTAAACTACCAAGAAAATTTTATGGTTTGGAACTTTTCCCTTATGAAGAACCTACATCTTTTTATACTTTTTCCTTACAGATGATAACAGCAATTTGGACGATTATAACGATGACTTGTCTGTGCATGGATTTTATATGGCTCATTTGAGAGCATTTGGGTTGGTTTTCAGAAGTAGATATTCACAGTGGGAGTCTTTTTTAATAACACAAATATTTCAACGTCCTGTTATACTAAAACCAATCGAAACCATATTCGTTCGAGTAACTTCCATAGTCGATATGGTAAAAACAAAAATTTGCTTTGCAATTCCCTTTGAAAAAATTTAAAAAGTTTTTTGCGGGCACATCTGCAATTTTTTGTATAGAGATTAAAGAAAAAATTTTTATCTTAAATCTGTTCGCGTTCACCAAATTGGACGATGCGCGCAAAGTTATAGCGGTTTTTATTCTGTTATTTATTGTTATGAGAAAAGTTATGCATAAATCGTTAACAGCATTCCATATCTATTCGTAGATGTTTAAATATTTATTAAATTTATTATTATTTTCGCGGAAAATCAACAAATAATAAAAAAAATTGAAGTAAATCCAAATTATCCTGTCCCAGAGTCTGTACAAACCCTAAACCCAAAACCCCAAAAATAAATTAAAAAATATATGCGGAATCTAGACAATGCGTAGAAAAATATCAAACCTTATTTATAGAGATTGGGTACATAAATTGCATATTATAGCAACAACAAAAGAGAAAAACTTATTGTTGGAAAATATTGTTGCAAATATAATTTTTGGTTTGATTCGAAAAATTAGACAAAAATATTTGGGAGTTCTCCAACTAATTCGCTAAAATCCCATACAATAATTAATGTGTATTGCTAAAACTTCATCAAGAAATAAAATATGTGAAAATTAAAAAGCCTATTATTCGCGAATTAGTTAAAATCAGTTAATGCGCATCCGTTTTTGGATACAGCGAATCAATTTCTTTCTATATTTATGCATATTTCGATATTTCACTCAGCGGCCAAACTATGTCAGCCGCCAGTTGCATCACACAATGCAAAAAACCTTAAAGTGGGTAAAAGTCGCGCAATGTGCATACGATTTTGATGCGCATCCGGTTTCGGTAGCACCCATCAAAAATACGTCTATATACACATATTTCAAATAGATTCTTCAAGGACCGCGGATGTGCCTCCACATTCGAATGGAATCTTTGTAATTTATGGCACGCGTTTTCGCACATATTATAATCGCGTATAAAGAATTCCTTTTGTGTAAAAAATGTTAAAGAAAATCGCGGTTTAATACGCCGATTTGTCAAAATACATTTTCGCCGATTTTCGTACTTCCAAGGTATCTATATCCTCGGTTTTAGTGGATGGATTCGATCGCGGAAGGTCTCATTAGATCCGTCGCGTAAAAAAACTAAATTCACGCGGGGTTCAAAGGAAATTCAATGACACTTGTAAATTTTACAGGCAAAAAATAGGTTTTTTAAGAAAATTCACGCATCAAATTTTGGTTTTTAGGCTCCAATTACTAGGATGCTGTACGGAGCGCACTCATGAGATATACATTAAACGATGTAAAATCACTTGTTCTATAATCCTATAATGAGTTTTGAGTTTGTCGCGCGTCCGCATTATTAAAAAAATTCAAAAAACCCCGAAATTCCGGCTTCAAAATGTCAGCATCAATTTTAGGTGGATGCAGTGGATTATCGAAAAATCATACACTAGTATCATGTTGCCCATGGAGTATTCCTTGAATCTTTCTTTGGGCATACCTCTATGAAATGTAAGGTTAAGCCATAAATCGGAAGGGAACATAAACAAATACGTTGGCTTCAACCCATTTTTCAACATTGATGCCAACACAGCCTCCACGAAAATGAATTTCTTAATTTAGGATCCCTCCTAAAACATTTCAGTCATACTATATAGAACATGTTAATAGTTCGCGAATTCTGTAAGGGTGAAACACGGATTCATCGATTATAAATATTTTTGGTTTTTACCATATACCTGTTAACGCAAATTGGCACTTAGGTAGATCTTTCGAACAACTTTTCTTTCAAACACACCAAGCACTGCCTTTTCTGCTTGCGCAAGTACCCAGGCTTCGGAACATACATTATTAGCACGGGTAGTATCAGTGTTTTGTAAGGCGTTATTTTTATTTGACAAGATGCGGCTTTGTTTTTAAACTGTTTACTTAAGCTGGCCAATACAATTCTTCTTCTTATTTCACAAATGATGTTGTTTGTTGTGTTTATGGATGTGCCGAGGTAGACCAAATCTTTAACTATCTCAAAATTATAGATGCCAACATCCACCGTTGCACACTGGTCGAAACCACTGATCTAGCGGCCCGAAAGTCAAAAAATCGAACTATAAAATTGCGAAATATTTTCATTGAATCGATTACAGACACTTTGCAGACAAAGATTTTGTTTTTTCATTTTTGTTGTTGTAAATATTCACTCAACTATTCACTATCAAATACAAGAGTTTTTGTTTCATCAGATTTTAAAAAATTGTTGCAAAAAAATTAGCTTCATATTTGTTTAAATGTTAGATAAATTCGTAATGAAAATGGACAAGATATATTTTTAATTAATAGCAGAGGGTGTGATTTAACTTATAAAAAAATTGGACTCTCTGGATACTGAATAAACACATTCGGGCTGCAAATATTTGCAAATCTTTTGATGACTGCACTTTTAAAATAAGGGATTTTAACTGTGCATTTAACTGTGCATTTGTATGGGAGCTAAATCAAAATATGGACCTATCTTGAGAAATGGTTGCATGGAGGAGTTCTACCCCCGAAGACACTATAATACCATATTATAGCTAAATATGTTATTAAATATGGGATACCAATTAAAAATTCAACGAATCGGGGGTAACATAAAAAACATAAATCCGTATTGAAACATCGAAACATAAATCCGTATTGAAAAAGTTTTGAAAGAAGATTTTATACGCAGTGAGAACACGGAATACAAAATTACAGCCAAGTTGAATTAAAAATGTGGTCATGATATTCAAAATACCTTAAATTGGGAGGTACGGTTACATGGCGGCTATATCAAAACGTGGACCTATGTTCATAATTTTTGGTGGAAATATTTTGTGACCACTAGGAACCCTAAGTACCAAATTACAGCTAATTTGCTACGAAATTGTGGCTTAAATCCTCAAAATACCGAAAATCGGAAGGTACCGTTGTATGGGGGTTATACCAAAACATTAGCCGATATTGTTCATATTTGGCCCATTATTACCCACAGGTACAAGCTGAGTTTGTGCAAAATTTCAGTGACGTTTGCAAGTTATGAATTTTGCGCCGCTAGATCAGTGCTTTCGACCACCGTGCGTTGGTCCGATTTCTTTGGATGCGTTGCTCGTCGATTCCACCACCTTGGTCTTATCGCCGTTTACTGCCAGACCCACTTTAGCAGCTTCTCCTTCGACCTTCTGAAGGGCATCAGTTACTTCTTTTACTGATCAACCCATGATGTCAATGTCGTAAGTATATGAAAGTGATATTCATATGATTGTATCATGTCGTTTGCATCTCGTGTAACCTTTTTTCACAGAATGTTGAAGAGATCACACGAAAGCTGTGTCCTTGTCTGAAAACTGTTTTTGTACTAAACTGTTCGGAGCGTTTTTTTTTCTATTTTAACAGAGGGACGGGTATCACTTAAAGTCAAAAACAGGGTAAATGCACAAAAGGGCCATGAAAACGAGACAAAATCGCTTAGTTCTCAATGAGAGCCGTACCTATAATTTTCTGAGCGACATTTTTGCAGAACATTTCGAATCTGAAAAAAGTCATCCTGTGGTACTTTTATAGCGGTTCTTAAAATAAGGGACGAAAAGGATATTGAAGGAAGCCAGTTAGAAGGTCGAAATGCTCATGTCAAAGCATAAATAAATAAGCTAGAAAAACAGTTAACAAAGATATAACGCTAATTTCAGATGCCTGACAGGGTCTTCAGCAGAAACTTCATCACGCCATAACTCGGAAATTCGACTTACGGCGGATCTGTCCTTCGGGATTCTTACTATACTCGCCAAGGGCTTTCATCCCCAAAAGGAATTATCTCTGCCTCAAAATTTCGGTTCACAGTGTAATAGGTGTATGTCTCTGGTATCCTCCTCCACCAAGCCTCTGGTATCCTAGTATGGATTTTGCGGCTTTTTGCAGGGAGTGGGCAGTACTTTGCCAGTGTGCAGGTATTTTTTCGGGACGAGGAGTGTTTTGATTAAGCAATTAGGCCAGTGAGTGCAGCTTACCGACTTCCGTGTTGGGTCTGTTCGTCCTTTATTTGCTACTGGAAAACGCAAATACCTCTGGTTTTTAAGGTCACTTCAGAAAGTGATTTTAAAGCGGTAAATGTAGATAAATTGTGAATGATTTTTAAATAGAATTTCTACATTTAAACTGGAATTTGTGAATTTCAAATGGAATTACCGAATTTTGATTGACCAGTTCCGAATTACAAATATATGCTCTGTTCCAGAACCTGCAAGAAGCTACTATTTCTTACTACGATAACATTTTTTCCTTTATGTTATCGGAAAAAATAGTAAAAATTAGTATATTCTTGCAGTAATGGAACAGACCAATAATTTCTTAATTTCTGAATTTCAATTAAAAAGTTTGAATTGTCATTTTCTGAATATGAAATGGAATTTATGAAATTCAATTGGTATTTTTTTAATTACATTTTGAAATTGTGTAGTTTTCCTTGACTTCTTTCGCTTTTACCCGATCATAAAACCCGTATTCTTGCTCATAAAACCCGTATTCTTGCTCATAAAACCCGTATACTTGAGTTGCAGTACATTGCTATCGATTTGAAAAAAAAGTGATGTAGAAAAAATTTGAACTGTTTTCTAAAATCAGTAGCCATCGTAAATTTGGAGCTACATGCGAATGTGAATACGCATTAACAAATTTAGACATAAAGGTATTCAAAAACAAGATCTTCTGACGTTTTTATACCCTCCACCATATGGAGGGTATAATTAAATTTGTCATTCCGTTTGTAACACATCGAAATATTCGTCGGAGACCCTATAAAGTATATATATTATTGATCAGCATAAAATTCTATGTCGATTTGACCATGTCCGTCTGTCCGTCCGTCCGTCCGTCCGTCAGTCCGTCCGTCTGTCTGTTGAAATCAAGATACAGCTCGCAATTTTAAAGATAGAGAGTCAAAATTTGGTACAGAAGTTTTTATTACTTGCAGGATGGTTGGTATTGAAAATGGGATATATCGGTCCACGTTTTGATATAGCCCCCATAGAACGGTACCTCCCGATTTTCGGTATTTTTAAGGTTTTAGTTCCATTATCCTGCCAAAATGGCTAAAATTTGGTACGTAGTCTTCTTTAGGGGTATAAAACTTTCCCCCAGAATTTTGTCGGTATCGGTCCACACCTTCATATAGCCCCCATAGAACGGTACCTCCCGATTTTCGGTATTTTTAAGGTTTTAGCTTCATTATCCTACCAAAATGGCTGAAATTTGGTACGTAGTCTTCTTTAGGGGTATAAAACTTTCCCCCAGAATTTTGTCGGTATCGGTTCACACCTTCATATAGCCCCCATAGAACGGTACCTCCCGATTTTCGGTATTTTTAAGGTTTTAGCTTCATTATCCTACCAAAATGGCTGAAATTTGGTACGTAGTCTTCTTTAGGGGTATAAAACTTCCCCCAGAACTTTGTCGGTATCGGTTCACACCTTTATATAGCCCCCTTAGAACGGTACCTCCCGATTTTCGGTATTTTTAAGGTTTTAGCTTCATTATCCTACCATAATGGCTGAAATTTGGTACGTTGTCTTCTTTAGGGGTATAAAACTTCCCCCAGAACTTTGTCGGTATCGGTCCATGCCTTCATATAGCCCCCATAGAACGGTACTTCCCGATTTTCGGTATTTTGAACGCTTTGGCCTCAATATTCCACCGAAATGGCTGAAATTTGGTATTTTGACTTTGTTGGGGGTGCTCAAACTTCCCCCTTAAATTTGTCGGTATAGGTCCACGCCTTCATATAGCCCCCATAGAACGGTACCTCCCGATTTTTGTAATACTGAAGATTGTGACGTCAATATCCAACCGAAATGGCTGAAATTCGTTATTTCGTCTTCCAAGAGTTATAAAATATTCCAAGAGTTATGAAATGTTCCACATCTTCCTATATTCCCATAGAAGCGTACTTCTTGACTTTCGGTATTTTTTAAGTTTTAGTCACATTCTCTTACCGAAATATAGGAAATTTGGTATTTAGTCTTCTTTGAGCCTAAAAGCTTTCCGTCAGAAATTTGTCGGTATAGATCGACATTTTGAAATAGCCCCCATAGAATGGTGCCTCAAATTGTTTTACCAAAATTGCTGAAATTTAGTATTAAGTCTTCTTCATACACGAAAGGAAACTAATTATTCCATTTTACTTCAATACAACTTGTGGTGGAGGGTATAACAAGTTCGGCCCGGCCGAACTTAACGCCTTTCTTACTTGTTGCTTTTAGATTTGTCCAGAAATTTCAAAACTTCTACCAATTGGGCAGTAAAGCTTTATGCAGCCTGCACCAAAAAGTAAACTCGTACGTAAACCTTCTGTCGATTTTTTGGAATATGAGCTATACCAACATGAGAGCGGAGCAAACATGTTAATTTTCCTCCTTCTTACCCATGAACTCGAAGGCACAATGATGAAACGGCGTATTTCTAACCATCGACATCGATTTACCCATTACAATACCAAACATAGGAGTAACATAAAAGTACAGTTAATTTTTTTCCGTTTATAAAATTAAAAAAAAAAACACACACACACACAAAAACACAGATATACAGGCGAGCATACATATGTCAAATACAAGTGCTTATATTTCAACAAAGTCAAACACTGTGTTCTTACATTTCAAGTAAATGTCAGTTGGTCTCTTGAGTTAGTCGAATGCGACGTAAAATGTATTCGTGGTTTTTACTTACACATTCATAGAAACACTGGCTTCCACACAATGGCTAATGCTGTGCAATACGGAGGGAAACTTATACGGAGGAACATGTAATCAAGAGAGGCTGTGTTTTTCTGTGGTGTGATTAAGATTCCCTGCTAACTAGAACATGAGTTCAATTGAAGAAAAATGCCCAAGGGATATGTGGCGGGGTGATTGGTGTGGACACGTTCTAATGTAAGTATTCGCATAGCAGTGGCAGAGCCTTTCGAAACAGTGCGTGTTTTTTCTATTTTATTCTTTGTTGAAAGTCCACTCAGGGATTTCAAATTTCCGATTATATTTCTCACGTTTCGTCATTTTTCTTTTTAAATTGAAACGAAAACAATAAAAGCGTTTCCAGCATACCCACACTAAAATGTAAACTGGCAATAATTTTAAACGATTTTATATTTTTCTCCTTTCCGCTCAGTTGTAAAATCCATTTTAAAGTGATGTGTTTCATTGCTTGTCATTATGCTAGGTAATGGGATACAATATTATTCTTCTAAATGTTTAAAAACAAATAGTCAGCAAAATTGTTGGATTGAATATCGGATCAAATTCAGTATTCACAACTGGTAGCTGACCACAAAACTACAAATAAATTATGCACACCACAAAAAAATTGTTTTACTGAAAAGCCATTTTAAACAGGTAATAACAGGAAAAAGCAACGAAAAAATTTTCAAAGCATAAGCATTCTCGAAATGAAGCATTTTTTGTTTCATCGTCGCCTTGGAGTTTTTCTATTAGTAAACCTACAGCCCTTGGGATACGTTATTAGCTTTCGAAATTTGCTAATGTTTAAAGTAAAATATGAATTGGATAAGCCTACTTCTTCTCAATAACTATGTAGTGGCTTTAATTGTGATGCATCGGAATTTGAATAAAATGAAACACGTTCATTTTCTAAGTTAAAAAGTATTTTTTATTCTGGTGATCGATTTAAAAAACGCAAACAAAATGCATGAATTATTTAAGGACCCCGTAATTTAAGTTTACAGAGATTTAAAAGGGTTTGGGCAACTGCGGGGAAATACAAAGCCAAATCGATAAATGAATATGTAAATAAAACCACAATAGGTGTTTGCTTTTAAATATAAGGCAAACGCCGGGTTTATTAATAATAACAACGTCCGACAATTTTCAAACAATTTCGTTACACATACACCGGACTATATACGTCTGAAACAATAGGCAAAATGGAGTAAAATGGCATTTAAGATTTTTCGTTTTCTCGCCCTGTTGAACTTTTAAAGGACATTCAAAGTTCAAAGGACAACATTTTTTTCCAAAAAAAAAAAAACAAGTAAGAAAAGTCTATAATCGGACGGAGCCGACCATGGGATACCCTATACCACTATCCCTGGACAATCGCTCTCCACGGAACTTCTTTTCAATGATTGTGAAAATTTAATTATCAAATATCAGAGATGTAATGTATAATACTTATGACCAAACCCAAAAAGTTATCTAGCATGACAAAGACATTTTTGTAGCAGGAAAGGAAAATTTAGTTCACACAAACTAAAATGTAATGAAACCCACGTATGTAGTACTACTACTACTTCCGTGGTTTAACCGCTACGTTATTGAAAATTTTACCAATTTCACACAAAACTTTCAGTCCATTTAACCCGCTAAGTATTATCTGACCTTCACGTTGGTTTGTACGCTTCTTCTTCATCATAAACTCAAACTTTGTTTAAATTTTGCGGGTTATTATTTTGACCTACAGAGCCGCTACAAAATTGGTTAAAATTTTGTTTTTGGTCCATTTTAAAGGACATTCAATGTTCAAAGGACAACATTTTTGCAAAAAAAAAAAATATTGTAAATACTTATACTAATCGCACGA
Source organism: Musca autumnalis (assembly GCF_047663935.1). Lineage (NCBI taxonomy): Eukaryota > Metazoa > Arthropoda > Insecta > Diptera > Muscidae > Musca > Musca autumnalis. The sequence continues at coordinate 170,348,560 of NW_027411977.1, forward strand.
TGCTGTTCTTGGTGTCAAATTAAAGAGAAGAATATTGGACTTTAAAACGAACTTTCATTTATTATATTTATTACAAAAATGTCATTAAAAAATTAAATACTACAAAATCTTTTGAAAATATCTTGCAATTTTTTTTCAAAAAAATATATGTTAATATCTTTTATGTAGTGCAACACTTCCCGAAATTTCAATATCCTAGCTTTGTAAGTTGTTATACCCTACACCACAATGTAATACCGCGAAATATTCGTCGTAGACCTCCATGTGGTAAACCAAAATGCATATCTCGACGAGATAAAGCGATTTTGATGTGTGTTCGTCCATCCATTAAAAATTGTAATCAAACTGCAGGCCTTCACGAAAATGGAGGTCGGGTTCAGACCAGAATAGGCCCCTATAGTTTTGGCGATGATGGTGACATGTTTAGGGGGTGAAATGGACAAAACAAAATTTTTATCCAATTTTGTAGCAGCTCTGATGGTCGCAACGGTAGTCTGATCGGCGCGAAATTTTATGTAAGGTTTATTTTAGTAGGTTAAATGGACCAGAACTTTTGTGTGAAAATTTGTGACATTTTTAGTATAATGATTATAACGTTATTCCTGGAAGACACATTTTACTCACGCAAGTTATATTTGGAAGAGGAACTCTCCATTGACGCCATTTAGTGCTTTAAGACAAGAGCTACAACTTTTCTTCCGAGAGCAAATTAAAATTCTTATCGGTTTAGAAGATAATAGCCTGACAAAATGATCCCTTTCGACAACAAGGAAAGTGGAAGTGATGGGGAAAAACGCCGGGGCACGTGTCTACTTACTTTTGGTCTTTTATCATGCTGCGGTGTCATAAGACATAGGGCTTCTATAAAACAGTTCCATGTTAATCTATCTTGACATATTAATTTTATTTCATCGAAAGATTTATTTATTTTTTTTAAATCATTTTTAATGGTTCTCCTCCAAGTATTTTTTGGGCGTCCGGGTCGACGGCTACCATGTGGATTCCATTCCAGGGCTATTCTGGTGACACTGTTAGACGGTTTGAGCAGTGTATGGCCAATACATTTCCGTCTGGTAATTTGTTAAAGTATTGGATCTTCCTTTGTCTGTCTTAAGAGTTCGTCGTTTGATATAGTGTTTGGCTATAACACTTTCGTATTTTTTGAGATGTGGGCTGATTTCCACGTTCTTCTCAAGCGACTGAATGCTGATCTGGCTTTGTTTATCCGACTGTTAACATCATCGCTTACTCCACCATCTGCTGACACGATGCTACCGAGGTAGCAGAAGGTTTTGACATATTTTATGGGATTATTGCCAATCATAAAGCTGTTTGCGCTAATATTATTTATTCGCATTGCATATGTTTTTTCAATGTTTATTTCTAGGCCGACAGTCGTTGCAATTTTAATGAGGTTGTTGTTGTTGTAGCAACGCATATATGTTCGTTCGTGTATTATTTCAGTTATCAAGTTCCTCTGTATCCAGACTCAAGAATTCTGCAACCTGGACTGGTTGCGTCCATAAAGAATGAGGAGACAGGTGAGTGGGGTTAGCTGGGCAGTTGAATAAATGCAGAGTATCGTGAGGTCCCAATCTACATGCTGGGCATATGTTGGCTATCGTAGCGTCAATTCTGGCCCAATACGAACTGAGGCGGCTGCATCGTCCGGATCTTAACTGAGCTAAAACCACTCGTGTTTGCCTTGGCAGCTGTAGTTCTTCTGCTGCGATGGATGGGGGATGGTTTCCAAGTACGGCATTCACACTGTATCTTCGTACTGCTTGCGCAACCATGTTGGTGTGAATGCGATTCAAGTCTGCCTGATAGGCACGTTGATCTAGCGGTTATCTTTTATACCTTTGGACCTCTCTCTCTAGATCATGAAGGTCTCTCCTGACGTGCCTGGGTGGGGGGCGCCTTTCCATTAAATCGTGACAGGGATGCTCACTGCGGTAACACCCAAGCAGGTACTGCATCGACAACATCTTTTTGTGCTGACGCACCGGTAAAACCTTCGCCTCCTCATGAAGATGGTCCACTGGTGTCATGAGGAGGCACCCTGTTGCAGTCCTCAGGGCGACATTCTGGCAGGTTTGAATCTTCTTCCACTGCGATGCGCTAACCTTTGCGGACCATGCTGGCGCCGCATAGCTTACCACAGACCGGCCTATTGCATTGTAGGTGGTCAACAAGGTTTCTTTATCAGCACCCCAAGTGCTGCCGGCCAGCGACTTGAGAACCTTGTTCCTACTTCTGATCTTATTGCAAATAGCTGTGGCATGCGCGGACGACTTGAACATGCTATCGAACGTTACACCCAGTATTTTAGGGTAGTTGGTGGTCGGAATCAGTGCACCATCGACCAATATGTTCAGTGGGAGCCTCATCTCAGCCATCCATGTGGTGAACAGCGTGGCTGTGGATTTAGCGGCGGATATTTTCATATTCCTCAGATGGAAGAACTGCACTAGGTCAGCTATGTAGACATTTAACCTATCACATATGTCATCGACGATAGGACCCGACGCCAAGATCGTACAATCATCCGCATACATCACGATCTCTATGCCGTCTGGAGGGTGTGGAATTTCAGAAAGGTAGAGGTTAAACAGTTCCGGAGACATCACCCCTCCTTGGGGAACTCCCTGTTTCACTCTACGGGTTTTGGACTTCTTGTTTCTGAATTCTACAAACGACTGGCGTCCACACATATAGTTGATTACCCAACGTTTCTAACATGGCTGGAGATTGGTTTTCTCTATATCCTCGAACAGCTTGGCATGGTTGACGGTATCGAAGGCCTTCGATAGGTCAAGAGCCACCATGACTGTTCGGTCGCACGGCCTTTTCTGGTTCAGTCCTCTACTGATATGTGTGGATATGGCGTCTAATGCTGTTGTAGTACTATGCATTTTCCGAAATCCATGTTGATGTTGGGCAACTGGAAAACACCTTCTCATCGTGGGGAGGAGTAGCGCCTCTAGGATCTTTGCTACTGGCGACAGGAGTGAAATCGGCCTGTACGATTCACCTCTGCTGGCATCCTTGCCAGGCTTCAGTAGCGGGACCACCCTGCCAACTTTCCAGGCATCCGGTACAACATGGGTGGCTAACGATAGGTTGAGAACACTTGTTAAATACTCAACTCCAGGTGCATCCAGTTGCTTAAGCATTACCATCGATATTCGGTGCGGGCCCAACGCTTTGGATGATTTAGCGTTTCGGATGGCATCTGCAACATCGCTCATCGTAAATTGTGGTGGTACCTCCTCGGCTGGAAGAGTTCTTCTTATACGGCGTAGCACACTTCTCTTCGCCCTATCACTCTCGGGGTGCTCTATGAACTGCCGGTTAAAATAACACGCGCACCTCTTTGGGTCAGTTACTGTCACGCCGTTGAAAGTAACAGCCGTTCTGTCATCCTTCTTTTCCGGACTCGAGAGTGATTTAACCGTTGCCCACAATTTACTTATTCCTGCACCAATGTTGCACTGCTTCAGATGGTCTAGCCACTTTTTCCGCTTATGTTCGCCCACTAGCCTGTTGACTTCAAGAGTAAGTTCTCTAACTCTTGGGTCTTCGGGGTTCGTACGACGAAGCTCATCAAGTTCATTTGCTAGTCCCGTCGCCTCTGCTGGGAAATTTGGTCTTATTTCGGGTATTCGACCAGCAGGTATGTAGCGAGCGGCTGCTTTAGTGATGATGTCTCGGAAAGTTCTCTCAGCTACCCGATGATCTGAGGGGGTGGGCAATTGACTGAAGCGGTGATTGGTAAATTCTCTGAAACCTTGCCAATCAGCTTTCCCATGGTTCAGGAAAGTACGGCGTTCAGAGGTTATGAAGTCGGGTGGTCTGTTTACGGAGACGATGATAGGGAGGTGGTCCGAACTAAGGGAAATGACGGATTGCCAGGTTACGTCATTTATCAGACATGGTGCCAAAATGGTGATATCTGGCGAGCTGTAGCAGTTTCCTCTAATCCTCGTAGGAGCGTCTTCATTCACCGTGCAAAACGTGGAGCTATCGATTTGCTCTGCCAGCGCTGTACCCCGCTGGTCATTACCTAGGACGGAGTGCCAAAGCTCATGATGAGCATTGAAGTTGAAGGTTATCGCCCTCTAACAGCGAACTAATATTGGGCATATAACTTCGGGCACAGCGATTCACCGGCGGTATGTACACATTAAGCAGCTCTACCTCGGCAGTACCACACTTTACTGCTACCCCCATACACTCCATGTATGGGTCACTAGAGCCAAGCTCAAGCGAGATAGGTCTGTACTGGACAGACTGGTGTATTAGGAAGGCAAGTCCTCCTCCTCCGCTTCTTATGCGATCCTTCCGCAAAACGTTGTAACCATCACAACGTAAGCTACAGGTGGCGGTGAGCTTTGTTTCCTGGATCGCGGCGACCATGATGTTTTTTCGACTCATAAAGTCCACAATTTCACTGACCTTATTGCGGAGACCGTTGCAATTGAATTGCAGGTATGATGCATTTCCGGGCCGTTGAACAACAACATGTGGTGTTAGAACAAACGGAACAGATCCATACTGGCCCGGGGTTCATTTCTATCCCGGCACGGAACAGAAGAGCTCGGAGCAGGCATTCCGGGATAAATTGCCGCTCCCATGGTGAAAAAATACACGAACACAAACACATAATTGTTGAGGTGACGGCCCCTGGTCGAAGATTCCTCCGAGTCAATCCGGTGCATAGAACCGGCCGTCGCGGGATTGATTTTAATGAGGTCGTCTAATTTGCTTTGCATTTGATTGAAATTGTGTGACAATAAGCATATGTCATAGGCATAATCAAGATCTTCAAACTGTCGGCCAAACGTCCAATCAATACCTCCTTTTTGGAACATAAATATAACATAATCTCATCCGAAACTGCTGCAAATAAAAGAGGGGAGAGGGGGCAACCTTGCTTTACTCTAGCGTTCGTACGAAAGGATTCGCTTGTGAGGCCGCTATGACGAACGTGGAGTGTGGTACTTTCGTACATTGATTTGATAATATTTATTATTTTCTGCGGCACCCCCTTTGCTGCTAGTGTTGCCCATATAGCATCGCGGTTTATAGAGTCGAAAGCTTTTTTGAAATCTACAAATATGAAATACAGTGGAGTTTTCCATTCTATGGATTGCTTTATTATTATTTTATTAATTTGATCTAAGCAGCTTCGGTTTGGTCGAAACCCAGCTTGTTCGTCAAGCAGAGACTTCTCTATGCTCTGCAATCTATCATTTAGAAGGATGGATATTAATTTGTAAACTGGGTTTAATATGGTTGTTTGGGTGAGGGAGGGGAAATCCATAGGTTAGACAAACGATAGCTCAGTTTACCGAATGATGAGCAGTGGAGGGAGAAAAGAACCAAATAAAGTAAAAACACAAGCAGTATCAGTTTAAATATAATATTATGCAGGAAGTTTATTTGTGATTCTTTTCAAACGACAAAGAGATTACCTTTTGTGATCGGTGGTATTGGCGACAGAGGCCTTTAAGTAATAACGCGTACACGTTATTCTTCGACTAGTGACTAATGACAAGTGAACGCAGAGGTTCTAAGTGATCGCAGAGGATCCCATGTCATATACCAATGCATTTACAAGTTATTCCAGTGAGAGCAAAGTGTAACAAAGTGAGCAAACCGACAACAACCGATGCCCAGCGACGATCCACATTACGGTATCCGCCGAGGGAATTGTAGAGGAGATGCCAGTGCGCCAATCAGCATCCGTGATTGATCGAGCAGGGGAAGTTGAGGGACAAAGTATCTAATTTATACATTGTCGCCCACCTTGATACACGTAAGCGTGGATCAACAAATTAAAGCTAGGAATAATTACTTATTAGTATAAAGATAAATACAATTCTTCAAATTAGGATTAATGAACGTAAATTCAGATTCCTAAGTGAGCTATAATTCAAATTATCGATTTCTATTTAAGAATGTGGAGACGAGTCATTGAACAATTCAATTTTAGCTTGCAAGATATAATTGTACCGATTTGTTTCAACAATTAACTTTAATGGTCGATTTCAATGTAAGGTGCGAGTTTACGTACTAGCGGCAAGAGGAGCCGGTGAGGAGATACCCAAAAATAGACTTTTGGGCCAGCAACGAATTTAAAACGATTTTAGGAGGTTCAGCTTGAAGTATCTTGGGATACAGATCAGCACCAAGTAGGAATTCTATTGAGCTGTCATCGAAAGAATCCGCTAATTCTAAATTAGGAATCCGAGCTTTCAATTTCGACATGTGTGGAGGCGATAACAATTTCTGTTTGACGTAAGGTAAAACTACTGCTGATGTTTCTATAATTCTAGACGAATTTTTAGGGGACGACAACTTAAGAGAACAAACTTCCCTTGGTGTAGCAGATTTAGCGTTCTTAGTCACAGGAAGTGACGAAATTCCTATTGAATTTTTAAGTTTTTTAGATAAAACTGTTACCTCAGACGAAGGGTCAACAATTGCGCGTGCAGTATACAATTTACCATTATGAACTATATTTACTTTTGCGGTTCCCAAAAGCACGTTACTATCTGAGGAATTAGGAACCGGGTGCTTGAGATTGCTTTTGTCAGATGTACAACCAGGTTCTCGACTTTTGACGTTTGTAAAAGCCGGAGAGGGGAATGGGCGTGACAAAGAAGAAGTAAATACTCGACTTTTGACCTTAGTAAAAGCCGGATCTGAAGTTGGTGGCGACAATTTCCAACCATAAACTCGATTGTTGACACATTTAAAAGCCGGAGCGGAGCTTGGTTGCAACAAAGTTCTCGACTTTTGACATCAGTAAAAGCCGGAGATGTCTTCGTCGTTGGCGAAGCAACAATTTTTCCAATTTGTGGCCGGTGGAGAAGGCTGTGATGTCTTTGCTTGCATGTGTTGCAACTATATTTGCTGTTACATTTCTTAACAGCATGACCACGACATAAGCAATTTATGCAATAATTATGCTTTTTCACAATCGAGAATTTGTCCTCAAATGATAATTTAACAAACTGGGGGCAGAGACAAAGAACATGGCTCTGGCTAGGGCAAATTGGGCAAGTACTTGTCAACAAATTTGTGGATCGAGGAGGTGGTACATCGTTAGATTTATGTACCGACCACACTTTATTGGAGGAGCGAGATGAGACAACTTTCTTTGTGACCTGATTTCCGTACAAGTTTTGGATACAAGTCAATGTTTGTATGCTCTCTGTGAGGAAAGCATCTAAGTCTTTCCAAGAAAGCAACGACGACTTGTTTTTTATGCTTTGCTCCCACAGAGTCAATGTCAATTTGGGCAAACGCTGCAAACAAATACAAACTATTATTGGATCCCAATGATCCGTGATGACGTCATAGACGGTCATTGCAGCAAGACAACTACTAATACCACGCTGAATAGTTTTCAGAGCAGCACAAGTTTCTTTTTCAAAAGATGGAAGATCAAACAATTGAGTTATGTGGCTATTCACCAGAATACGTTTATTATCGTACATATCCGTCAAAGCTTTCCATGCTAACTGGAAACTACAATTGGTGAGTGGAAATCTCGAAACAATTTTGCGAGCCTCACCGGAGGTTTTCTGTACTAAGTAGCACATTCGTTCAATCTCAGAAAGGCGAACATTTTTCATGTACAGAGTGGTGAATAGATCACGAAATATGGCCAAGACATAAAATCGCCAGCGAAAATATCAATGTCGATAGGTGGTAAAGGCAGACTATGGGTATCGACAGTTGACTTGGAATGGTTTGCAAGAGGGGCAGTAGAACAATTTGTGGTGGTGAAGGACAGACATGTAGTGTATCAATCTGCAAAGGGATAGACTCCCTCAATAGCAAACCAGATGAAGACTGTTCAAAATAAAAGGTGATGTCGTCAGTCTGTGTACTACACGTTTTCGAATTTTCGTAAACTGGTGACCTTTGAGATGCAACAGTTTGGGTGGTAGAGAGCTCAGAGGTCAAAGCTAGGGATTCGGTCAAATGGAAACCTGACGGTTGTGATTCTTGACAGATATTCAATGGTGAAGTGCTGCCAGCTGATGTTTGGTGGATAGAACTGGATGTAGGAGAGGTGGTAGAAGAAACTGACGCTTTTAATGGGGACGATGGGGGAGTATGATTTCTACTACCAGATGATTGTAAAGCACTGAATTTCTGATCAATGGAAGATGAACAGTTAAGGTATGCCTGATATGATCCGCTGTATTTCGCAGGAACATTTATACTACCAATTTCTGCACCACTATTTGTTGTGAGATAAATTAGACACTCCTCATAGCACAATTTTGTCTTGTTCCACAAATTCTGAGGTTCAGGGGAATATATGTGTAGCGTATGTACGCTATGACAATTGTCTTTACGCAATTCGAACGAAGCATCGAATTTTACTACTGCCTCGGTGCCTCTAATGAAGCGTTTGAGAGGAGTGACCGACATTTTTCAATCGGTATGAGCAAAAATTGCAATTGAATTTGCAACAAATAACAACAGAAAGGCAGAAAATTAAATTCAATTGAAGCAATAATTGCCATAGATCAATAGAAATAAGAAATTTCCATAAAAATCTCCAAATTTTTACAATTATGCCCTAGAAATTTTACAAGGCGATAACAATTTTAAATTAAAGTAGGGGGAAATGGAAGATAAGTTCAAGAAACTTTCTCAGGGCGAAAAAACTGCTTTAATTTAGCCAAAATATGCTAAAAAGTCTCAATTATAAAAAAGTGTATATGGTGCTACCAAGTGTAGGGTGTATGAAAAGGTGAGATTTTTCAATGCTGGGGTGTACTTGTCCAAATTCCAACGACAAATAAGCTATTTGTCTGAAAAAGAAATGTTTGCCCAAGAAAATCAACGCAGAAAAAAAAAATTGTCAGAAATATATCTTATTTAGTTGTCACGTTGGTGCAAGGTATGCCAAAAGTAGGGTGTATTTGTTCAAAAATACCGAAACCCCTACGGAGAGTCAAAAATGTTTCCAAAATTTGTAAGTAAAACTCCAAAAACAATATAAAAATTATAAAAATTATCGAAAAATAATTTTTCAAAATTAATTATTAAAAATTTTCAATTGTGCTGTTTTATCCCACTGTGCTAACCCATCAACGAACATAGCAACAAGAGGAATCGACAACACAATGGACGCTAGCAGAGAAATTGATATGTGTGAACAGCGAAACTCCCACTGAACAACAGACGTTGCAAACACGACGATTTATCGTCATTTTGACGATTTTATGGTCAAAAATTGATAAATGACGATTTGACGATTTTTACCCAAAAAATTACGATTTTGGATATTTTGCTAATACAGTAATTTTTTATGAATTGTAAAATAAGAACTTGTAAGAACTGTTCTGGGCAGTTAACTGCGTTAACTTTTATATTAAGCTATGTGCAGAAATTTGAAAAGTTTAATAGATTTGATTTTTAAAACGTTTTTATTGATTTGTTGACATCCTTAACGAATTTTCACATTTCGTCAACAAGAAGGAAAAGTAAAAATTGGAGTCAGATTTTCGTGAACTAAAGCTTTTGGATTCTGAGGAAATGTTTGAAAATAATGAAACGGATTTATTTCGCATTTGTAATGTTGTATTTGAAACGTGTTGATGGTTCATGTATTTTGCCAATAAGACCAAAAAGTTTAAAGAAAATAATGGTAGGTATTACCACGTTCGTCAGCAAATGTTAAACGTGTTTTCAGCCAAGTAAATCTTCACAAAACGAAATATGTATGTATCGAAATTCTCTTAATAAGGATTTAATGTTGGGTATGCTTAACAAAACAAATTGTTCGACACATTGATTAAACACGACATGTTAAGAATGTTAACTCAAATATTTATTTACAAATTCGTTTAATTAATCATTTAATTTAATACTGATTTGAAGTACAAACATATTTACTAACTTGAATAACCAATTAATGTTTATTTTAATTAAAAATATATTTAAATATAACTAAATGTTCCCATTTTAATTTTTTTGGCGATTTAATAAAATACATTTGACGATTTTCCATAAAAATAATCTGGCAGCCCTGGTTGCAAACGACCAAGCAAGTGAGTGCTGAGGATCAGCAGAATTTTTACAACGTAACTAAAAAAGACGCTTCAAATGTCCATATCTGCTCCTCATTTTGTGCGCACAATTATGTCTCGATTAGGGATGTTTCGTAGTGTTGCGTTCAGTTGGTTTTAAAACTCGTCGTTTATGAAAGAGTCGGCATCCTCTTTTGTAATACGACAAACACATTTTTATATATTTTTTATATATTTTATTTAAAATATATGCTATGCTTTGAAATTTGAATGGTAAATTTTATTCAATTTTACCTATAGTTTCAGACGTATATAGTCCGGTTCATGTGTAATTTTGGCTTTCGCACGGTGTAATAAATATGAGTTTATTAACCAGATTCCCTGGTTTCACAATAGGGGGGAGCGCGAATCCGTATCGAGATATAAAAGATGAGAACCTTATAGTACGTTTATATTTACGAAGTCAACTCAATTTCAAATGTCAATTTCATAGCGTATATGTCAAGTAAAATCCAGTGGATTTATACTAGGATTTATTAGACGTATACGATATGAAATTGACATTTGTGTGTAATGACAACGCTCGTAACAAGAATGAAGGCGGTGCACGGTGGTCGAAACCACTGATATAGCGGCGCGAAATTCATAACTTGAAAACGAATTGAGATATGTTACTGAAATTTTGCACAAACAGCCTGTGTCTGTGGGTAATAATGTGCCGAACATGAACAATATCGGCTAATGTTTTGGTATAGCCCCCATATAACGGTACCTTCCGATTTTCCGTATTTGGAGGATTTAAGTCACATTTTTGTTGGAAATTAATTGTAATTTTGTACTTAGGGTTCCTAGTGGTCTCAAAACATTTCCACCAAAAATTACGGACGTGGCACGTTTTGATATAGTCCCCTTGCAACCGTACCTCACTATTTAAGTTATTTTGAATATCATGACCACATTTTTAAACCGACTTGGCTGTTGTTTTGCATTCCGTTCTCACTGAGTGTAAAATCTTCTTACAAAACATTTTCAATGTGGATTTATGTTTTTATGTAGCCCTCTTTAATGGTACCCCCCGATTCACTGAATTTTACTTGTTATCCCATATTTATTACCGGATTTATTTCTTTATTTCTTTATTTCATAATAGTCTATAGAACAATGTTCCTTACAGACTAGGACTAAAAATAAAATGTACATATAATTTACTTGTTATATACATACATAAGAAAGGGAATTACAATAAAAATCTTTTTAAAGTTTCTTTGAAAGTGTTTTTTGATGCGCTAAATTCAATAAGGCAGGATCGATTAAGATTGTTATAGTTTATTAATGCCCTATTTATAGGGCTATTTAAGGTATAATTGGATCGATGACAATCAATATGAAACATGTTAAAGTTCCGAAGATATCGTATTGGCACGTTGAAGGTAATTTTTTCCAAAAGACAAGAGCAATCAATACTATAGTTGACAATGTCATAGATAAAAATCATGGAATGCAATTTTCTTCTCCACTCCAATATATCCAAATGAATGAGGAGACAACGGGACTCGTAACTTGGAAAAGGCTGAGTGAAATTAATATTCGATAAGGCATATTTAATAAATTTTCTTTGTATTTTTTCCAAACGGTTTATTTGAATTTTAGTATAGGGACTCCAAATAATGGATCCGTATTCTAATTTAGATCGGATAAAAGAAGTATACAGGAGTTTTAACGTATAAGGATCTCTAAACTCCGCAGAATTACGTTTAACAAAAGCGAGTAAAGAATACACTTTAGGTATTAATGAATCAATGTGAGGCGTAAACGAAAGCTTATGATCAAAAAGAATTCCTAAGTCATCTTTTTCATCAACTTTATTCAAATTGTGACTACCAATCATAAATGTAAGTTGAATTGGATTTCTAGAACGATAGAAACTGAGATGAAAACATTTATCAACATTGAGAGTTAAATTGTTTTGGCAACACCATCGATTAAGATTATTAAGATCATTTTGAAGTTTAAAAGAATCCATTATTGAATTAACTTTCAAATAAATCTTCAAGTCATCAGCATACAGTAAGAATTCTGTATGTTCAAAGCAAGTATGAATATCATTGATAAATATACTAAACAGTAAGGGTCCAAGGATGCTTCCTTGAGGAACGCCAGACGTTTGAAAGTATGCCATTGACTCATATTCACCTATTTTTACCACACATTTCCGATTATATAGATATGACTTAAACCAATTTAAACATGAGGAATGAATGCCTAAATTATACAGTTTATTCAACAGCAAAGAATGAGAAATAGTGTCAAATGCCTTAGAAATATCCGTATATATCGCTTCAACTTGGTAACCCGAAGCAAAAGACGACAGGCAGTATTCCACAAAAACAGCTAAATTAGAAATTGTTGATCTACCTTTATAAAAACCATGCTGCTGTGGTATAATAACAGGATTGAAGAAAAAGCTTAATTTATCATGTATAATATTTTCAAAGATTTTAGCAACAACAGTGATTTTTGCAATAGATCTATAGGATGTTACATTCTCTCTGCAACCTTTTTTGAAAATCGGGCTAACAAATGTGAATTTCCATCTATCCAAAAACATCCCCTCAGATAAAGATTTATTGAAAATATCCCTGAGAGGTACAGTTAGAGACTGAGCACATGCTTTAACTATGAAAGATGATAGTCCATCTGCATCCAACTTTTTTGAACTTTTAATTTTATTAATGCCACTAAGGATATCAATATTCGATAATGTAATATTACTAAGATTTGAATTAGATAACATAATAGAGCCCATATTACTGGCAAAATCTAAATTGCATTCAGTATTATTAAAGTTCGATTTAAAAAATCGTGCAAAAAATTCAACAATTTCTTGAGGAATATTTGAATTACTCCCCTGATAAGACATCGAGGAAGGAACATCGAGAGTTTGTTTTTTTGATTGAATAAACTTCCAAAAATGTTTTGGATTAGATTTGATGTCATTTTCCATTCTCTGAATATACTGACCATATAGAAATTTATTTAAAAAATTAAATTCTTTTTGACACAAGTTATATTGGCGAAAAAGTTCCTCATCAGATGAATTCATATATTTTTTATATAATTTATTTCTTCGATTTTTTAACTGTTTTAAACGTTTGTTATACCAAGGATGAGAGTAATATTTAATAGATTTTTTTGGAATTAAACGATCGAATATGTCATAAAGCACTTGTAAGAAATATTCATAACTTTCAGTTGCATTAAGATTTACAGAACCCGAAATCCAATCAAAATCCTGAATACATAAATTTAGCGCATCAAAATCAACAGCGTTAAAATTATATTGTTTAATATTATTAATCCTCTTATCTTTCAAGAATACAAAATTATCAATTCTTATTGATATTGGCAAATGATGGACAGTAGTAGGAGAAAATGGATGCAAGCATTCATATAAAGCATATTTCATATCAGATGGAATGAAAAATAAATCTAAAATTTTATGTAATTTATTAAAAATTGAATTAATTTGTGTTAAATCAATACTGAATAAGGAATCTATGAAATTAATTTCATAATCCTTATTTATGTTTGAAGGCGTAGACACACCATCATTGAACGACCAAATAATATTCGATAAATTGAAATCTCCAAATATACAAAGTTTAGAGCTTGAATCCAATTTCTCATACATAGATGTAATGTTATTTATATGCTGAGAATAAATGTCATAACTACTATTAGGAGGAATATAAGAAACTCCGAAACAAAAACTCTTATCGTTTAAAAAAATACGAACAAAAATTTGATCTAAGACATTATCAATTTGAATATTATTGCATATAAATGAATTTAATCGCCTCTTAACAGCTATGAGAACACCTCCTCCACGAGAAAACCCTGTGGCTTCCAAAGATCTATCCTTTCGATATACATTAAATTCATTAGGATCAAAAAGTTCCCCATTATAAAAATCGGGATTTAGCCAAGTTTCAACAATTATAAATACATGATACTCAGACTGTGTAGAAAAATTAAATAAAGAGCGACATTTTGATCGCATTCCAGAAACATTTTGATAGTAGATATTTAATTCAGAATTATTGTTTATTACATCTCCGACAACGTTGCTGGTTTCCTTTGGAAAAAAACAAACGGCCGAATACTAACATTCACAGGCCACAAAGAAGCATTTGTAAGATCAGCATAATAACTTGGGGAAACGCCAATTTTGAAATTAACATGCCTAAGTGTATTAACATCAACATCTTTTTTCACCAGTAATGTGCATTCTAAGTGTTGTTTATCTATATTTGTATTCTTTACAACATACGCTAAAATTTGATCTGACGTCACACTTGTGTGAAATGATGACAAATGTAAATATTTCTTCTTAGGCACAACATTTAGATCAGCAGATGTGTTGTTACCCACTGCAATTATTCTATTTCTTCGCTTACGTCTATTAACATCCATCCATTCAGACTCATACGCGTTCGATCTAACATCCGACATAAATGTTGGATGAGAAACGGAAGAAGCAGCATCACCCTCATGTTGATGTGTATGTTGAATCACGCTCCGCTCTGGATCATTAGGTTGACGGTTGTACTCATTACTAATATTCCCATTTGTTGTATTTGAAACAGCAACATTAGCAGCAGAATGCATTTTATGTTTGGACAATTTTTCAAGGTTAATTGATAGTTCAACGAACTTATCTTTTAACTCTTTCACATCACCAGAAATTGAGAGTAAAACGGACTCTTTAACTTCTCTTAAATCCTGAGAAATTAGTGAGATCATGGAGAGCATTTGTGCAGAGACATTGAGACAATCTTCGCAGTTAAAAACAAGGTTTTTATAATCATTAAACACTCCACCAAGTTTACTTGCATCCAATTGAACACAAATAAAATGGTATTTTGCTTTACAGATGTGGCACGAAATATAATTTGAATTAGCAGGTTTGAAACATTTAGCACACAATGTATTTGGTGGGGTTGTCATCTTCAAAAGATATTTTTATGCAGTTTAAAGTTAAAGAAATAACTACGCGTGGCTAAACGTCTGTTCTCGACAACGGCTGAACTCAAAAAATTTAGCTATAATATGGTATTTTAGGGTCTCTGGGGGTAGAACTCCTCCTTGCAAAAATTTCTCATGATAAGTCCATATTTTGATATAGCTCACATACAAATGCCCAGCTAAATTAAATCCCATATTTTAAAAGTGCAGTTATCACAAGATTTGCAAATATTTGCAGCCCTAATGTGGTTATTCCGTATCCAAAGAGTCCAATTTAATTCCCCAAAAAATAATCGAATCCAAGTTCGGCCAAGTTTACAAGATGCACTCTATGGGAAAAGCGCGTACAACCAATAAAAACCCTATAAAAAAAATTAATTTTTTTTTTTTTTTGAAGTTATTATTATTTTTTTTTTTTTTTTTGACCTAAAGCTCAAACATTTTTATTTCCAACATAAATGAAAAAGGTCGAATAAAATCAACTCTTACAAATTTTTTTGAAAATTTATTGATATATAACTATGTACCTCCTGACACAAAACTATTTTTTATAATTTAAGTCACACCCTCTGCTATCAATTAAAAATAGATGTTGTTCAGTTTTATTACGAATTCATTTAACATTTAAACAAATATGAAGTTAATTTTTAGCAACATTTTATTTTAAAATAGGATGCAACAAAATTGGTTGTATTTGATAGTGAATAAATGAGTGAATATTTACAACAACAAAAACGAAAAAACAAAATTTTTGTCAGCAAAGTGTCTGTAATCGATACAATGGAAAATATTTCGCAACTTTATAGATTGATTTTTGGACTTTCGCTCCGCTAGATGAGTGGTTTCGATCAGTGTGCGGTGGCGTTCAGCAAATCACTAATGGGTCACAAATTGAAAACAATTCACAATTTACAAATGTAGATTTTGTTGTTTAATATACATCCTTTTAAAATTTAATTATTTGTTTACATCACTAAGGAAAGCACACAAAGACACAACTAGCAGGCAGAGTTGTCAGACATATCGATGTTCACCATATAAAACAACAACAAATTACAAAATCTTCATATAATGATGGCCTAGCGGTCGAACCTACTACAGTCTGCTTAACTTTGGCAGTTTGCCATATGAAGTGTCAGACACTAGTAAAGTTGCAAGATGCACGGTCAACTTAAGTTAGGGGAAAATTGTAAAATTAAGGAGCAATTAATATCAAATTTAAAACATGCCATTCATTTGTTCCAAAAAAATATTTGAGAATGTTACCTGTGCATTTGAAATAGAAATAGTTTAAATATAAATATAATTAAAGGAAACATGAAGAATAAAAAATTCAAAAGGATTTGTAAACTCATAATTGCATTCTCTATCAGTTTTCAGTCCATTGTATATTGAAATTTACCAAACCTTTTGAGAAACTTTGTTTTTACCTGGAAGGTCAAATCTTAAGCTACTTTCGCAATTTTTGTTGAAAAATATTGCATCGTTTTCTGATAAATCTCCGCATACGAAACACTGTTTTTATTAAAGCAGTTTAAGGTGCCAACTGTAGCTCGAAAATGGATTACCTTTCAGCATATATTTTTGTGGGATCATTAAGAACTTAAAAATCTTGTCCTAAAGGAAAACGGAATTAAAAAAGCCATTTCTAAAAAATGGTGAATTGTCAATGTTAAAAGTTCGATTTTAACGAAAACAATTGAGAGTTTTCGCCATATATCCGTCAATTTTTTTTTCAAAAAAGGTATTTCCTTAAGGATAAGCTTTTTATATGTATAATAATCCCACAAAAACGTATGAATCATGGAAAATGCAGTTTTGAGAAAACCGCGTTCAAAACTTCGATGTTACCTTTCTAACGCTCAAACCTCAGTCAGTTTTTGTCCGATTGACCTTCGAAATTTGTTGCAACATATTCTATTCTGCCTGTACTTTAAAGACAATAATACTGCAATTTTTCTTAAATTCGCAAGTGGCCATCACCCCTTAATAACTAAAATTTATTTGTGATTGAAGGTACTTCAGTGTCTGAAATGTGTTTTATTTTTAAGGTAACAAACACTTCTTAAATAGAAAAAAAAAAATTCCGAAAGTTCCACGCAGTTGTTGTGCATTATTTTATTTTCTTAACGCTCCCACATTTAATAATGAATACACAGATAAAAAATACTTTATTATAGGAATAGTGTTCATAAAGTCTTGCCAAAATTCAAATTTCTGCATTTCAAGAACGCCTTTCATAAGGCAAAAAAATACTAGTTTCTTCTGAGAGATTGAAAAAAAAAACAATTTTGGCGAGTTGTTTTTGTTTTTATTGTCTAACAACAACCACCACCACACACACCACCACTAACCACCCCAACCAAACCACCCAGCTAACATTTTTTCCGATTTTTTCCCGAATTCGGAACGAAACTCTGCACAAGTATGCGATTCCGATGCCGAATTCGTTCAGAAATCGGAACAAAATTGTGTGTAGGTGCACACGAATTCGGAAAGTTTTAACGGAAAAAAATCGGAAGGAATATTCACAAATTGGATTTAATAGTATTCATTGCTGCTGCCCGCTAATATTGTATGTTTGCAAAATTATAAAACACAACTTTTCCTAATAAAGCTTCCATATGTCATCACGCTGTTGTTTTTTATTTGGCGGATCTAAAATAGAATTAACAATATTTGTTATTATAAACAGCTTTTTACAAAATGTGTATGCAAACTTCCAATTTTGATTTGTTTTACACAATAATTTGTTCCGCTACGTCTTACTCAGTTAACTGCTGCGAAATAACTAAAAAACAAGCTACAGCATGCAAACAAAGCAAAGAAATTTTCCTTGCCGATGGCGTTGTTTGTATACAATCAACTCTCAACCAGAGTTCGGGATTTTTGCTCGCGAAAAAAAGAAACATATCAACAATTCTTTCAGATTATGTGCAGAATACTCGGAAACTAATCGGAAAAAATCGAATTAAAATTTCCCTTCAGAGTATGTGCAGAGTACTTGGAAATTAATCGGAAAGAAAACGAATCAAAATTTCCCTTCCGAGATTGTGCAGAGCACTCGGAAAATAATTGGAAAAAATGGTTACGAAATCTCGGAAAAAATCTGATATCAGAGACATCGGCAAAAATTGTTGGCTGGGCAGTGACAAATTCTGCTGCTTTTTATTTATTAATTCTTTAGTTTTGTATTATTGTAACTTACCGTTTCTTCTAAAGATTTTTACTGTAGTTGTTATCGTCTAGTAAGAACAATATGAACCATACATACATGTTGAGTCTATCAGCACTAGGTTGAGATATTAGATGTTGCCTTTATATTAAATAAATTACAAATTTGTACAATTTTGTTGATAAAGTCTCAATGTGATGGTGAGACTATGGTGGGGGTTGTGTCGTGGTTTTGGGTGGTGGAACGATGAAACCATACAAAAGAAACCGAGAACAAAGTAGAGAGCGTTTACCAAACAAGAGAGGAAATGTGAGAGAATGTAGGGAAAAATAAGAAAGTGATTTTGCATTTCATGAAAATCTTACATATTTTTGAAAAAAAAGTGGCTTTCGGAAAAAATGTAAAAATATGTAAAAATTCTTGAAATATTTTTTCTGTGTAGATCGAAATAACAATCAAAAGAATGTACAGTATAAACAAATGTCGTTGTTGCAGAATGTTTGTTATGGTCTGCATAAAGCGGCGCTACGGTGATGTCGAGCTAGCTCAGGGTGAAAACTTCCCTCACTGTTCCATCCCTATCAGTTTGTGTTATTGCACTTATTAAAACTTTATGCATTTGAATTTGGGCGCCATATTGTTATGGTCTGCCTACAGCGGCGCTGTAGGGATGCCCAGCTAGCTCAGACATAATAAATACAAACAACAAAACACGACTACAAACAGTAAGTACCCACCAACAAGTGAGCTTAGTGGTTGCTGCCCCCACACTGGCCCACCCATCCTGAACCTTCCATGGCATTTTCACGAAATTAACTCTTTGGAAAGCCACCCAATCATATGATCGCATACCCCCCGCTAACTTACTCCATATGATTCTTCCTCACAAACAAATTGGACAATCATATCGATTTCAGACACTTAAAACAATCATAATTTATTGACCAAGTCTCTTTGTACATAAAGCTAATTTACAAAATCATTTGACATGGTGAGCACTCATAAACTGAATGCCTTTGTAACTTAATATTTATTTATTTTTATTCCCCGAAGACGGCCACTAAATCTTCAGTGACCGCCAAAAGCCAGCCGATTCCAACCCTCTCTGGCTTATTCGCAATGGCAACTCCGAATCGCACCACAAGATTTATCTATATCGACAACATGCACCCTGAAAAACATGATAGATATAACAGCAGACCACAAACTTTGTACAAAATCTAGCACATTCATACGAAGGGAACTAAAAAAGTTTCTGGCCTAGGCAATATGCAGTCTTGCCAGACACCATTTGACATTATTTTTGGAAAGTTTGAAAATTTTTAAGCGAAACGCACTCAAGGCAGTTTGAAATACGATCATGTGTTGTGTTGTTTACAGTGATTTGTTTGAGACACCTCCAAAACATGGTTTTAGAACGCTTTTAGAGCATCTTCTGGTGATCGCTGCTGTTTCATAGTGCTATAGGATGGTTCTTTATTGACATACAAAGATTTAATTTGATCGATGGACTCTTGTCGTGATTATCCACATCGCAATTTGTGAAAAATGATCGCACGATAATGTGATGGCAAAGTGATTTTTTCAGTTCTCTGTAAACAACTGTGGTGGACTTTGGCAAATATGAAAAACTACAAAATTTTGTAAAAAAAATAATTTTCTATTTTTTGTTGCTTTTAAATTAAATTGAAAGTGTTATAACCATTAACGACAAGTTCATACAACAATTGTACGACATGTTGTAGAACAAATTTTTTGTTGAGTTAACACGTCTAGAAAATGGTAACTACTTAGAGCCATCTAATATGCTTGAATAATCGTTTAGAACACCGACCACGAGTTCCAATAGGTTACAATTAAACTTCCTTGCACAAATCTCTTTCTTTCCTGTTGAATTATCGTGAAGTTCACATCATCATCCTGGTAAAAATAACTAAGAAATTCTGTTTTAAATACAAAAATAAAAGTGTTGTCTACAATCCATACAAATTGTGATTGAATAGTGAATTTTCATCAATACCAAGAAAAAATATTTTCTCAGGTAATAGTAATCTAACTTTTTATAAGAAATTTTACCAACAGAACATTTATATCTGTCATCAGGAAACATCACCATTTCACCCCTATTGGGTATATTGTCAAAGCACAATTACGCATATCTTTTCCTTTGGTATAAATATATCTAGAATATGCGAAGGAGAACTCGCATATCATGGAAGTGTTCCAGATTTCAGCTACCCTAGCTGGCTCCTCTCTTTTAACATCGAAGGCGTTTTTGGAGGCTTGTTCAGTCACCCGAAATATCCAGTGTCCACCAGAACAGGATTAACTATATCTTTCTCTTATTGCTGAAATTCATCATTAAGTTAAACTTATTGCCAGTACATATTCGAGCTACCACCAGAAAGGAGACACGTAAGATCTGTCCATAGTCGATAAACCATATGTATGTGGCACGGAAAGCATACTATAATTAGATGATCTGTTTGATATACAATTTTCATATTATAATAATTTTATATTGATGTCAAACTTCATAGATTAGATCTCTTATCATTTCGGAAATTAGATTTCCCTAGCAATTAATCGTGATTAATTATCTTTATAACTAAAGTCTTCATTATTGAACTCTTCCATAGTTTTGCTGTTAATTAACATTGTAATATTAACATACCAAAACAGAACCAAAACTAAGCAATGAATTTAAGATCACCCACATATTCCTTTGTGTGTACAGTACTTTAATGGAATGGAAATAATCAAAAGAGAGAGAAACCTAAACAATGATACCGAACAACATGCCTTTGCACAAACGAGAATTGTTGAGGACTAACAGTTTTATTTGGAAGCTAAATCAGTGAGTTGTGAATTGTAAGAATAAGAAAGATTATACTAAAGTGTGAATGATTCAAATGAATTTTTATTAATTGCAATAAGTATTTAAAATTCAAATTTAGTGAAAAGAAAACAACCAGTGTTAAAAATGCATGTTGTTCGTGTACGCATCATTCTGAACGTGTATTAAAATTACATTAAAGTTAAATTCCTATAAAACTAAACAAAAAATATATATGTATATATATTGATATTAAGAGAAAATTAAATGTGTTGATATTAAGCTATAAAACGATAGTGAAAGTGCCAAAATATCATAATCTGGTTAATCGCCATTTTAGAGCATTTACATACATATACGCCATTTTATGCATTCATCATTTATATCACCAACCAATCTAGGTACAGCTTTTTTTTGAACAGGGATTGGCTTCCCTAGATTACAACGACAGCAACAAAACATCATAATTGAAAAGGCCTTCTCAACGACCGCTTGTTTTGGTAAGTTTTTGTCTTCCCCAATATTCGTAGCATTTTTTTTCTATTGCTTTGATTTACCATTGGCCTTGAAACCGAACAAAATAAAAGAACTAGTTTTTTTTTTTTGCTTCTTTCTCTTGTGTGATCAATGCAAATGGTAATTCTCGCATTTTTATGATTTCTGTATGTACATGATAATTATGTTTTGGCATAAGATCATTATCTATTCTATTGTTTGATCAATTAATACATGAAGAATCATTGGTTGTTTACGAAACTGAAATTCAGAAGAATTACAAAAAAAAACCCAGATAACGAAAAAATAAATATAAATTTAGGTTTTGCTTAACTTACCAGTAATATAAGAAAGCATGCAGTATATACAAAATTATAAAACTTATTTTATTAGTTGAATAAACATTGTTAATAATTATGGATTACTAAATTGAAAATTTTGGAGTTTTATCTAACCAGATGATGGGTATAAAGGTCTAGGTTGTAATTTAGCGTCTTGTTTAGGGTCTTGCTATAAAATGAAAGCCGGCAGGACACAGGAAGGGAGGGTTATGAGGCTTAAAGCTCCCCAACACCTGGGAGTGAAAACAAGAAATTTTAATAGAAACCAATCCACCATAGTACAGAGAATAATCCAAGTTGAGGGGCAATTTTTACAGGCTGTTTGTGAACTAATCCATTTAAAAAATACACTTCATTCTTAATAAAAAAAATAGGGAGTCTTAAATTATTATTGAAACGTTCGAACCGACTATCAGAGAGGCAGGACTCGAACCCCCCAACCGACTGATTAGTTAGCCCCAACCATGACTCCCTTAGTCCTATACCTCAATAATAGTTACCTAAAAGATTTCGCTCTTTAAGAAAAGATACCTTATCACAGGTATTAGAAAACACTGTATCGTGTTCGTTACACAACACATGATCGTATGTAAAACTGTCCTGATAATGGTTATCTTAAACAATGTCAAACTTTTTAAGGGAAATGTAAAATGGCGTGTGCAGGGTTTCGGAGTCGGAGTCTACGAGTCGGAGTCGAGCAATTTTGCTGGAGTCGGAGTCTGAGTCGAAAAAAATTACTCGACTCCGGGCAATTTTTTTTACAATATAAGAATATAATATTAGATTCGGGACACCAATTTTTTCAAAAATCTTTATTTATTTTAAAGGAGCAAACGGTATACCATTTAAATTCAGAGAACGATTCACAGGATCATTTGAAGTCTAGTCTTTTCATCTATATTTTGATTACAAATTGCATGTCCAGAATATTTGTGGTCCAGTTGATCCTTTATTTTTGTTGCAAGCAAAAGGTATGTTCTTTGACAATCGAATTATAATTGGACTTTTAACGTCTTTTATATAAGTCTTCTGTCAGAAGATCTACTGGTCTTCTCACAAAAGTCTACTGATCTTCTTGATCTTCTGATCTTGTCTTTTGTTAGATGTCATCCTTGTCTTTTATTAAAGGACCTGTTGGACACCTATGAAGGACATTGTGGCCGCTATGGGAAATCTTACTGATTGCACTGTGACATAAAATGGAAGTCAATGTCTGGGGGTAGAAGAAGAATTCTAAACTGCTTATATCCATTTTAAAACCTGGTCATGAATTGCTTATAATTTTTACTGTATGTAGTCCTTATGATTTGTATTGTCCATTTATTTTCACATAGTCTTGTGCCAGACTATGATTATTTTCATAAAAATGTTTTGATCTTATGGGTAAGAAGGGAGAAAGCTATCTCCTTCACCTCCTTTCTCTCTCCCCTAAAAGTTAAAAAATGTTCATGTTATATTTTCAATGTCTGGCGCAAGAGTTATTTTCTCACGAAGAAAAGTTCCTCCCAGAATATTCTAGTGCTTGTACTTTGTTGCTATTTTCCAATGTTAGATTCAGTAGAAACAATATAGATATGAATTGTACTTCATATTTATGTTCTGTAGTTAAGTATTATATTCGAACGGATGTCTTTTCTAAAGAATATGTTAGGAAAAACCAATAGATTAGCCTATATGGGCCCAAATACACGAAAAAAGTTTAAAAAATTTACATATTTTATTAATGTTTAGCGGTATAGGAATTTACACTCGGAGTCGAACCGGAGTCGGAGCCGGAGTCGTGAAAAAAATTGGTCTGGAGTCGGAGTCGGAGTCGACCCAAAAATACCTCGACTCCGAAACCCTGGGTGTGTGGCAACTCTGCGTATTGCCTAGGCAAGAAATTTGTTTAGCTTCCCTCGCATATACGTTTTTGCCAACAATTTAAAATAATAAAACACATTTATGCCATAAAATCTTGCTGAATGATTTACTTTACTAATTGTTCTGTGGGTTTGTTGTTGTTCATGTTTTATATTATTCTACTGATAAAATGTTTTTTTTTTTCCATCGATCAGTAACTAATATGGAGTAGATTTAACCTCTTTCGAGCCATTTATATGGGAAATGGGTCGCTAACTTCCTACATCTTATTAATTATCCCTCATTTTCCATGTAATTTTTCGATTTTGAAAATGAATTAGCAATTAGTGTACCACCGAACAATAACTTACTCCAACAATTTAAAATAATAAAACACATTTATGCTATAAAATCTTGCTGAATGATTTACTTTACTAATTGTTCTGTGGGTTTGTTGTTGTTCATGTTTTATATTATTCTACTGATAAAATGTTTTTTTTTTTCCATCGATCAGTAACTAATATGGAGTAGATTTAACCTCTTTCGAGCCATTTATATGGGAAATGGGTCGCTAACTTTCTACATCTTATTAATTATCCCTCATTTTCCATGTAATTTTTCGATTTTGAAAATGAATTAGCAATTAGTGTACCACCGAACAATAAGCTAACTAAATTGATGATCAAATAAATACAGCTCGGGAGTTATAAGACTTGGCATCCGAGCCGAATAATGCACCAAATATTAAAGTGATTTTTTTTAGAAGATGATTATTTAAATACGAAAGGGGATTAGAATTTGAAATATGCAATGGCTAAACCTATCGCGGTCACAAAAAAAATTAATTCAGTAATACTCACTAATGCTGACACACTAATTGCTACACCATTCGCAAGATCACAAAATGACGCTGTTTTTTAGATGTTTAAAATAAATTCCCGAATAAAAAAACAAAACAAATGTTTTAAAATTTAATTTTGTATTTTTTTGGTAAAATAACAAACGTTTCACGCTGGTATAAAGGAATAATTGTACTGACAAATTTTAAAAATTTAAAAAAATAGTAGTCGTAGTCGTAATTTAATACAAACAAAATTTGAATAAAATCGAAGGGGTCAATCATTGTTAAAAAAGGATTTTAAATATTAAATCGCCCAAGCCCACTGTGCAAATTTATTTTATATTTTTTATTAAATAGATGATAAAACAACAAAACATACAAATAAAGGATTTTCAAGTTGGACCATTATTAAAGAAGTTAGGAGCATTTCTTTGCATATAGTTTTTACAGAATTCGACATTTTTAAGGCGAGATATCTCTGGAACCGTTAGTCCAAAAAAATCGGAAAATATACTAAAATGTTTTACTGATGAGCAGCATCACCACAGCAAAAATAAAGGGAATCAAAAACCTCATTTTGAAAAAGTGTCCGATTTCACTCAGAAATCCCTAAATACATAAATATTTGAAAACTCATTTGTTAACATTTGTCAATAGATGGAGTTAAGCTCTGTTGTTACGATATCATAACAACATCCTGTTAACTAGTTAACCATTTAAGGCGATTTTAACCACTAAGTTCATACTCAATAAACTGGAAACTGATATGGAATACTATCCTGAGTCGAAAATTTTCGAACTTTAAAATTTCACCAACACTGCACTATGAACAGATTTCTGAGGCAAAAAGTTTATTTTTCAATTTATATATTGGAATGAAGTGGTAACGGGATTAGATTCTTGACATTTGGACCACTTAATATGAGCAACTGCTTTCTCATAGAGTAAAGCTGTTTTATTTTCTTTTGCAAGAAACAATTAAAAGTAAAGAGACATATCCCTGCAAAAACTAGCAAGCAATCATATGATTTGCAATGCAATGCAATTTATAATAATCAATTTTCATACAAAGTGGATGTTGAAATAATTTTGGCCAGCTAATTCGGTCAGAAAATGTTGGTAAACATTTCAAAATACCTGAAATATGCCGGTATCGTCAG
Source organism: Musca autumnalis (assembly GCF_047663935.1). Classification (NCBI taxonomy): domain Eukaryota; kingdom Metazoa; phylum Arthropoda; class Insecta; order Diptera; family Muscidae; genus Musca; species Musca autumnalis. The sequence goes on from NW_027411977.1 coordinate 170,374,336, forward strand.
TTTATGAGGACTATTCCAAAAGGAGGACTATTCCAAGTCGATATGCCCCATCTTCGACCTTGACCTACCAGCAAACAAAATACGCATATGTGCCAAAAATAAGCCATTTCTCAATTTATTTGGATGCTAGAGTGATTACCATAGACGGACGGACTTACATGCATATATCGACTCAGAATTTCACACTGTATAGGAATTCAGTAACTTTTTTGTTACAGAATTCCAATACTGATCAAGAATATACATAATTTATTCCCATTTATTCGTAGTCCTTAGAATAATAGGCTCCCTCGTAGTACCCCCATGAACGTTACAGTTAATATAGCATGTTGCTGTTCCAATACCTAAAAATTCATTCTTTCTGCATCCCTGAAAACTACCTTGAGTACGTTCTTGGCTCTGATGAAAGATTGAATAAGAAGTGGAGGTAGAGGATTTGTATCCTTTCGGTCGATACAGATCGATGTATCTTGAACGTAGCTTTTAGTGCCATACACAGAATGTATAAGAGTAGCTGTCAAGTGTTAACGTGCTTTACGTATGCATATGAAATACGGATCAATAACTGCGTTGCAGGTTAGAAGCCTAACATTAGACCGCAATTGGAAATCAATAACCGCCTGGTACTGAGAGATTTCAATGTCCATCGTCAGATCAGATAAGTAGCTTAAATCTCATCCAGGCGAGGCAGCACCATCACAGTTTACTATGAATGTTGCGAAATGCTCCGCAGTATCAGAAATAGCAATCCAAATTTCGATCATCATCATGGATTTCGCTATATCACAACGTAGATATGAAGACTAAATACCAAATTTCAGCTATTCCGGTTGGATTATGAAGATAAGACCTCCACAATTCTCAAAATCGGGAGGTATTGTTCTATGGGGAGACTTATGTATCAAAATGTAATCCTGCACCGACCATTCTCTGCGGGAATATTTTGTAGGATAATGTGGCATACCATACAGTTTCGCACGACACACTGCACCTTTTCAATTCCCAGCCAAATATACTTACCTATTGCCAGCTCGTGGAAAGAGCCACATTTCTAGCCCAGGAGATTGAACCAGAGCCAAATTAACCCTTTCGGCCCCGAACTTTTTTCCTCGCATTAGTAGTTACTTTAAAAACATAAAATTAAAGTATAAGTCAAAACTAAGACATAACATAAATTGGTGGGCGTTACCCCACCTATTTCGGAAGATACAGTACATTTAATCTAAAATTTATTTGCTCATTATTTTGTGCAATTATGTAAATATAAATGTTATAATCATATAGAAGTATACCTCTGACCTTACTTTTGAAGAATCAAAACTAAAGTTTAATATAAAGCTCATACATTTTGATTTAGAAACGATTTAAATAATTTGGACTGTACACATCGATTTTTGACATGCCGTGATTTTCCAGACTTCACACTGAATAATGCATCGTAGTTCTGTTGATCGGGATACAACTGGCACTTTTTTATAATTTTTGCATTCTTAGGACTACAATTAGCCAAAGCAATGTGTTCTTTGAGGAAAAAATTCCGTTAGTCTTAAATAAAACGACGTTAAAATCGAAGTTGCGTATTAGCAACGTTGGGGCCGAAAGGGTTAAACATAAACGAACACATATGTACTTATATCACAACCTGTTACAAAAACAACAATAATATTGTATTGTTACGGAATTAGGTTTAACTTAACGCCGCTACGATTTGTACGAAATAAATAGAGGGTTCTTTTAGATTACGATTCTGCAATGCTTTATTAACGATACTTCGCTCACTCAAAACTTTACTAAGCACACAGCTTAACTGTACTAAGCATACAGCTTAAGTCTACTTAGGTCATTCTTTGATTAGCTGACGGTCTAAATTCGTAGTCTGCACTCCACCTGTTTCTCTCCCGTATTTATACTGGGTCGCTGAAGCATAGCCTCTTCTAGAACATGGGTGACCAAGAAGAGAACAGACCAAAATGTGAATGTATTCAAACCATTGGCAACTTATGACTGTGTGTTAGTGTGTTTTAAGGCACGAACGCTACAAAACAAAAACAAATCAAAACATTATCTCTATTTCGTACGCTCTTTCTATGCATTCGGGTCGTATGTGTGTAAATTGCCGAACAATTTCGGCACCGCCGAGCCAAAGAAAAACACATTGGTTCTAGAATCCTCTATCTAGGGCACAAATCGGCGGCCCTTTACTCGTGAGCAAGCAAAGGGAGTTTCTCTCTCCACCTACACAATTTAACTCATTGAAAAAACAATGACAACAGTGTTTGCTCAAATTTTTGTTGTTGTACGCCTAAACCTGATCTGGGATTTTCTACAATGGTCAAGCGAAATGTCAATCGATTCGCAAATACACATACAAATAGACAGATTAATGTAAGCAACAAATGGGGCAGAGGTAATAAATACGAGAGAGTAGAAGGGGTAATAGTGAATGACGTCACAATGTAGACACATACTTAAGGTAAAACGGAATGATCAAAACAAATATGAGAGAGATAGATGACAACAAAAATAATAGCATATGGCCTGTTCCTTTACTTTTGAAAATGGTAAAAGTTGTAAACTGCTCCAATATGAATCGTATAGTGTCTGAAGTAAAAGAACGCTTTTCGAGTAAAAAGTGGTAAAACTTGAAGATTCTTGCACGTAAAGGAACAGAGCTATAATAAACATGAAGAATAGTGAGTGAAATTTCATACAGTAGTTGTTGTTATAAAATAAAATAAATGCTTAATAAAAGTGTACGCTACAAATCAGATTTCTAAATTAACGGAAATTCATCTAAATTATCTTAAATCCACCAGATACTTTCGTAACAATACTATTGGCTGTAGATCCGTTATCTGCATAATTGACATAAGTGCAAATCTGCGGTGACCAAATAATTCCATCAATACTAAAATATATGTATATGTATGGGTACAACAAATTATGATATTTATCATTTGTGTTTGTTCACGTACAGTGAGAGAAGCAAATGTAAAAACAGCTCAGTGGAATCACGCAGAATACAGTCTTTGCAAAGAAGAGCGCCTCTGATGTAAATTAACGTTCCGAAGAGCTTAAATCAGTGGCGACCAACAAAATATCATTAACACGAAAACAAGTGTGAATGTATGAGTTAAAAAAAACAACAATCAAATGAGTTTTTGTTTCAATTCGTTCACGTACAGTGTGGGAGTTATGCAAATGCAAAAACAACTCATGGTTATCGCCTTTGCAAAGAAGAGCTTCCCTGGTTTAAATGATCTACCTATGAATTCCCGTCTATCTTATCTTGTTATTAGTATACATGACGTATTTTTTGTGCCATTACGGAATAAAGTGTGGAGAATCCCTCCTGTTCCTAGCTCTATAATGTAAACTCTTCTTTTTTCCGCTTAACTCCATGAGGAACATAGAGCCTCATCATTTAAAGTAGAAAAAAATATTTTTATAAACGTTAGAGAGACATATTTTTCCCGGAATCAAGTGTAAATTTTTGTAGGATTTGTTTTTTTGCCCAATTTTGGTCTATAGAGCGAAATGGAAATAAGGTTCGGTCAGAGGCACGAATTAGTCACAACAATGAACTGGTAAAGCTTTTTTCCGATTGGACAATAATTACGGCATTTAGAGAATTTTCGTGAAAATGCACCTTTGGCTCCATTCAAATTACTATGGAAACAAAGATCGATAGGTTGGCACGGGTTAACGTTAACCGATCGCCATAAAATTTCATGTATAAGGTTTTTGGAGGTTTTTGGGGAAAAATTAGGGGGTAGGAGTTCAAGAAAAGGACATTTTGTTTTTGGACCACTCTAATGTATGTATATATGTATTTCCTGAGAATTTCCGGTTTGTCAAAACTTCGCTACAAATGGTGTCCGTCATGTCCAACACGCCCTTTCGCCGCTTTAATAATAAGTAGGTTACTTATCATTGAACAAAACTAGAATCGGGCTGCACTCATTGATATGAGTTAAGTCCCTCCTTGCAATATGTACTTAAATAATACTTCACTTGGAGTTTGGAAAATGCTGTCATAAAGATCTTGTTAACTCAATGGTCTTCTAGGTAACATTATGTCAACAACTTACAATTTTAATCAACCAAATAAATTTTTACTTCTATAAATGTTGAAATCTTTCATGTACTAAGAGCATTTACGGCGTACATTGCACGTTGTACGTCGTACAACGAAGGACTTACATTTACTCGAGTGCAAAACTACAAGTAGTTTCGACAACACACACATACAAACATTTTATGTACATCTAAAGAATATTTTCTTCTGTCTTGGATGAATGTTTCATAACCGCAAATTGCAGACTTCAAGGACTATAAGGAGGATGGTTGGGTGATTGTTTGACAATGCTGATATGGCTTATGCATGTTATTGATAGAGTGGTGGGTGGCTAGATGGAACTTGATGCTGTGGTTGTCAGTGTGTAAGTAATACTCGTATATAATAATAATGCATGAAATAAGTAACTAAGAAGTTTCCTCTTGAAATTAATTAATTTGTGAGGTTCCGTTCCAAAGCGTCTGCAATCCTTCAAAAGCCACAAACAAATCTCTTTTAATTAATTCATTATTCCATTAAAAATATCGTACAGAAAGATGGAGGACAACAATAATATTTCCCATAGTCGAGTGTGGCAAATTGAGCGTTTTTAATAGAAAGCAAGTATTGTCGACTGACATATTCTCTCAATATGTTGCAGTTAAAGACTTTGCCCTAAAATCAATGTCTTCGCTGTAGCAGATGGAGTTGTTTCGGAACTTTTTAAATCCCAAGCTTACGATTCATTAAAAAAAAGTACTGGTAGTACGCAAATTTCACAATGTTAAATGTAGGTTTTGCATATTTTCTAAACATGTAATACCAAGCAATACCCTTTTCATGAATTTTTTTATTAAAACAAAAAAAAAAAAAAACAAGTAAATAGTGGTTATAGTCGGGAAAGGGCCGACTATGTGGTACCCTACACCACGATCTCTTTCATGACTTAAAATTTCATTTAAGGGAGGAACAAAAAATATCTTTTAAAAAAGAAAAAATACATATATGGGCAATATTTTTGAAAATTTAACATAGTTGAAGCCAAGGTTAAGCCTTAAATAACTCGCGAAATGTGGTTGAATATTATACAAATTAAATGGTTTCGGATAAAATGAAATATTTTTAGACTTGGCAAAAAATATTGGCCTTAAAAGTTAATTTGCGTGGAGCTGGGCCATTTCCACTACAATGAAAAAACTAGTGAAGCATCTTCGTTTTTGCGGACACAGAGATTTAAAAACTTCACTAATAAGGGAGCTACATTAATTTTATCCCAAAAAATAGTGTGTGATGCTACATCCACGGTTGCGCAAATTAGAGATGTTTTATAGGTTTTTTAATGCTTAGATGCTGCCGATGCCACATCTAAGCGTCCAAGTTATATTTCGAAAAATATACACAAATTAAAAGATATGGTCTTGCTGTACATGAAAATCACATGCGGACAAAACGATATTGATAATTGCGCGATTTACACATATTTTAATAATGCATATAACTTAAAGCGGTTTATTTGAACTCTATTTCCGTTTAAGATGATTTATTTCATCAACCTGATAACTTTCCTCAATGGGAAACCTTCTATGTGAATGTAGATAAAGCAAAATCCGCCCATTTTCTTGGGAGTTTTAAGAAAAATAAAAGAAGTACTCCTATAGAATATTTTCAACTCTAGAATACATGTGAAAACTATAATTCCAATCCAAAATTTGTTTTTGTAACACAAATATGTGCTTATTTTGGCTATCATATCCTTACTACTATCCCGATGATTATAAGTTTGGTCTCATTTGATTCCCCGTGCAGTGCAGTCTTTATTTAAAATTGTTATTTTTTTTTTTTGTAATTTTTGAAGGGTACATGTACCTATATTTCCAAAAAAATTCGGATTACATTTAGTATTTTGTCAATTTTTTGTAAATTCCGCGAATGCTGAGTAATATTTTACAAATATTATGCAATCTACTTAATGACGTCACTTCGTGATAACTTTTTAGTGACAATTGTGCTCAATAAAATAATTAGCGTTTTTATAATATTTTTTCTTAAAAGCAGAAGTAAAACCGCGATAACATTTGTCCGCAACAACCAAAAATTTGCTCGCGAGCGGATTTGTACTGGGGAATTTTTTCTTAACCTATGTACCAAAAATCGTTAATGTATCGCGAAAAGAAAAAATTCATTTTTTTGGAAATGGAATATGAAATAATTGGCAACATTTCCCATATACGGTGATGGAAGTGCTAGTGCTATATTAACAATCGAATTCAAATATGGTAAATGATATCTGGCACTCAAAACTTACGAACATATCGCTCATTTACTCAAAGAGTGACACATCTCAAAAAATCAAGTTTCGAAAAAAACGCGTTTTAAGTTGGCTATTGACATTTGACTTCCCAACTTAAAAATATTATTACATAAAAACTAAAATAACTACTTTCACCCTATTTTGCGAACAGCTAGCCAGATGCATGTGCTTAATTTCTGTGCAAGACCAAGCATGATTTGAAGTGTTTTAGTGTTTCATAAACTCAAAAAACTTTTGTGTTGAATTATGCGAAACTCGTAGTAAATGAGCTGTAACTCGAGTTTTAGAGATATCAGCATGATAATTTGACACAAGATAAAGTAGAAGTCGTAGAAAAAATTGAAATTACTAACTCGGAAAACGCATTTTTTGAGTTCTGACACTCTTTGAGTAAATGAGGGATATGTATATACATGAAACGTATCACTAGAAAACTGCTAACTTTGCTAAAAAGCATTTTTTCATTTTCGTTGAAAATACACATAATCACAACACTACGTCAATTTGCTTGACGTAGTCCAGTCCGTGTTTATGGTCCCTCATAATGAGTTGTAATGACAACTTTTTATGGACTTTATGCTTGACAATTCAAAAATAGGTATTTTCTACCTCACTTCCTCGGTCCATTGTCAAACCGAGGATAATTTAATATGTATCAACAGATTTTGTCTGTCGAAATTCGTCAAAATATATAGAATTTTGGACCACGGGACATTCCTGAACATTTTCTAAAAATTGCATGAAATTAGTAGGTCTGGAAAAAAAATTGTCATCTGTTTCCAAGATATAACATATATAAAAGTGTGGACGTGGTCCGGTATTTTGGCTCCAAATATGTACCTAGGGTACACACAACCCCATTGCCTCCAAAAATTTATAGCGTTTAAAAGAAAGGCGTTTGGAAGGTACCCCACCTCTTCCGAAATTCATAAAAATATACATAACAACGGCAAACATTGAGTTTTGCTGCAAATGTCATGGAAATCGGTTAAGTAGTATTGGAGATATAACATATTAAAAAAGTAGGCGCGGTAGGGTCTTTAGACCACAAAGAAGTACCTGATTGTAGATTAATTCCTAAATTTTTTTTTTTAATATCGCATAGGGGAGGTACCGGCACCTTTGAAATTTAAAAAATATGCATCCTATTTTCACCGGAGGCCATCCCTGTAATTTCCTGACATTTCAGGAAAACCGGTTCTGTAGTTTTGTAGATGTAACATATTTTAAAAAGTGGGCGTGGTAAAGCCTTTGGGTCCTAAAAAAGTTGGTAAGGTCGGAGACACAACCACAATTGTTTCGCAAATTAATTTCCATAACGGATACATTCGTAATTATTGTAAATAAAGCATTTTTTTAATTAATAGGGTATAGGGGAAGTACCCCGCCCCTTCCGAAATTCAACAATATATTTAGCCTGTTTTAACCGAGGGCCATCGCTGCACATCAGGAAAATCAATTCAGCAGTTTTTGTAGAAAAGATTAAAATTGAAAAAAGTGGGCGTGGTCAAATTTTCTTTGCATTAAAACCTAAGTCGGGTTATGGCGAACATGTCACAAAAAGAATTATTCTAATCGGTCCAGCCGTTCTCAACTGATGCCATTACCAACGAACGACATTTGTTTTTTATTTATAAAGATTAGCATCACTTTATTTCTTTTACGTACAAAAGACTAAAAAACCAAATAAAGGGTTGGTTGATGGGACATCATCCCTTCGCTGAAAACAGAAATAAACAAACGAAGTGGCAGAAAGGATAACATAAAAACGGATCCAGAATAACAAATCATAAACGCAGTTTGCGGTTACAAAACAAATTGAAAATTTAAGCTAATTACTCATTTGGCCAACAAATCTAAAAAGTAAAAAAATTATGAACTTTTGGTTAGTAAGTTCTGAGGATTTTTTTCTGGGGTTTTTTTACTTATTACCTAAAAATTCTATAGCCGTTAATATGACGAAGTGTAATAATAATGTTTAAAGATTCTTCAATTATCAAAGGCTTAAAATTTGTTTGCAAATTACAACCATAATTTCTTTTGCTTTAAGTTTTTATACCCTACACCACAATGTGAAATGGTTATAATAAGTTTGTTTTTCTGAAAATGCATGTAACACCACAAAATATTCGTAGTACCAAATTGTGGTGTACCAAAATTCATAACTCGACGAGATAAAGCAAATTTGAGATGTGTATCCGTCCGTCCATTAAAAATTGTAGTCAAACTCCAGGCCGCAATCGTCACAAAATTTTGTCTGGATATCAAGTTCCGTCATCGTAAAATATTTAGGGGGTGGAATGGACCAAAACAAGTAAGAAAGTGTCAGTCAGCTATGCTGACGAAGATACGCTGAGCACTGACTAAGAAAAAAAGCAACAAAACCAAACCAAACACAATAATTATGCGCATATAAAATATATTGATTTTGTATCACGAGTTTGCTTTAAAATCTGTAGGTACTGTAATGTGGGGCTATACCACATCATTGACATTTACTTCATCACGAAGAACTCGAAATATTACATTACGTTAAACTAACAGCCTGTTTCACTTTGTCGAAAGAAAATTATTGCGAACGAAAAACACCTAAACTTAGGTTTTCATGACATGGTGTTTGGGTTAAAACAAATACAAAATTTAAAAATCATACACGAGTTTAATTTTTTTTCTTTCGTTTTCATTTTCGTTCGACTTAGTGAAACAGGGTGTAATTTTAGAAGAATTTTTTGAAAAGGTTCTAGAGTTATCTTGCTCAATAGCCATAGCCGCTAGAACAACCTACTGAAAAAAGAATCAAAACGATGCGAGAGGGGCTCTTAAACTTCACTTTTCCGAATTTTGTGTGGGAGGTACCCGTATGAGTGGACCGATATAGTGCATATCCTACCTGATACATGACAGAATGAATAATACGATGTGCAAAGTCTGCACCAATCAGAAACTCCCACCAAAATTCAGCTTTGTGGGAATTGTTGCTATTTCGTCCTTATTCGCATGTCTATTTTGACTGGGCTAATGAGGCACATTTTTGTTCGTATCAAAGTGTACACATATAGCCTCTCTAGCCTAAAGGCTAAGGGTATAAACAAAAATTTTATCCGATTTTTTAAGAAGGTTTCAATTTAACATGATAATCAGATAACATTTAGCACATGTACACAGAATTCCGACCACAAACTGCCCTAAAATTTTAGGGGTCACATTCGACACTACATTCACGTCGTGCGCACACGCCACAGCTATCTGCGACAAGTTGAAAAGTAGGAACAAGGTCCTCAAGTCCCTGGCCGGCAGCACTTGGGGTGCAGATAAAGAAACCTTGTTGACCACATATAACGCGATAGGTCGGTCTGTGGTAAGCTATGCGGCTCCAGTCTGGTCCCCGAGATTGTGTGATTCGAACTGGAAAAAGATTCAAACTTGCCAAAATGCAGCCCTGAGAACAGCGACAGGGTGCCTCCTCAAATCTTCAGTGGACCATCTACATGAGGAGGCAAAAATTCTTCCTGTAAAGCAACACAATGAGATGCTTTCGTTGCAGTACCTGCTTGGATGTTATCGTGTGAGCCATCCCAATCACCATCTTGTGGGTAGGCCCGGCCCATTCAGGGAGATCAGGAAGGATATCCATGCTCTAGAGGGAGAGGTCCAACGATACAGGAGAGAACCCCTAGATCAACAAGCATATCAAGCAGGATTGAATAGCATTCACACGGACGCAGTTGCCAAGGCCTTAAGCAATTATAGTGTGAATAAAGTACTTGGAGTACATCCTCCATCTATCGCAGCTGAGGAGCGTCAGCTGCCACGACAAACTAGAGTAGTTTTGGCCCAACTACGCTCGGGATATTGCAGTCGCCTAAATTCTTATTGGGCGGAAATCGATCGCACCGTGCAAGACATCTGCCCAGTATGCGGCATGGGCCCGCACGACACACAACACCTTTTTAACTGCCCCGCCAAACCTACCCATCTAACTCAAGTGGATCTATGGCTACATCCCATCGAAGCAGCCACTTTTCTTGAACTGGAGATAGACCCAGAGCCAGATTGAACAGAGGAACGAACAAATAAACATAACAAAAACACTGTTACAACAACAACAACATTTAGCACGCTAAATGGACGAAAACTTTTGTGTAATAATTAATAAAAATTTTAATATAATGGAAGACACATTCCACCCACGTAAGTTTTATGAGGAAGAGGAACACATAGCCCAGAAAGTCTGCGTTTACCTTATTACTTTTCAAAAATGATACTAAAACATTACATAAATGGGTAAATTAGAACAATTTTTCTTTCATAAATATTTTATTCGCACTCTTTAGTACAGGAGTAAAAATAAGAATTCCATAAAATACATTACTATTACGAAGATAACGGTATAAAAGTGTTACAACTGCTAAATTAGAGAAACAAAAAGTCTGCGTTCACTTTGTATGTTGTAATAGTACCGTTAGTTTTTGGAATCTCTTGCAATTTTTCCCCATTTTTTAATCAATACTGTCACTACTAATCGTTCTGTGAGTTCGCTTGCACATTTAACTTAAAAGAGTAAATAATTTCGAGAATGGAAAACAAGGGCAAAGAAATTAGCATTGATGAAAGGAAAATTATAGGTTAATTATAAAAAGTTATCGAAATATTGGTGAAACTGTAGGTAGAACATATTCGTCCATATTGCAAATAACGAAAATAATAGAAGCTATTAGTGTTCCACAATAATTCCCTTTCCCGGAACATGGATCTCAGCAGTATGCTTTGAAACGTTATCTTGTTGGAAACAAAATGTCGTACCTAAGTCAAGTTTTTCTGCATTTTGGTCCAAAATGGGTTTCAAGATGTTTAAGTAACCATACTTGTCCATTGTCGATTCAATAAATATAAGTTGGCACACTCCAGAAGCTGCCATACACCCCAAACAATAACAGCACCCCCACCATGTTTACCGTGCCAAAAAAGATCTTGTTTTTCAAGCGCTATTCCAGCTTTTTTCCAAACTATTTGACGTCTGGCGGTTTCTGCACAAATACTACCTCTGAATACCACGTTCATATTTTCAAAAATTTTCGGATGATATGTTTTTATATCCTACACCACAATGTGGAAAGGGTATTATAAGTTTGTTTTGGTAAAAATTCATGTAACACCGCGAAATATTCGTCGGAGACCCCCAATGTGGTTTACCAATCTTCATATCTCGACGAAATAAAGCGATTTTGAGATGTGTGTCCGTCCGTCCGTCTGTCCATTATAAATTGTAAATACGTTCCAAACCACAATTATGGACCAATCGTCACGAAATTTTGTATGCAGGTCGGGTTCAGACCAGAATAGATCGTGATCGTGAAATATTTAGCGGGTGAAATGGACCACAAACATAATTTTTATCTAATTTTGTAGCGGCTCTGTAGGTCGCAATAATAGTCCGATCAACCCGAAATTTTAAACAAGGTAAGGGTATATGACGAAGAAGAAGCTTGCAATTTGAGATGATGATCAGATAATATTTAGAGGGTTAAATGGACCACAACTTTTGTGTGAAAATTGGAAAATTTTGTAAAATACAGCTTATATCTTTATTCTTGGAAGACATATTCCGGGTGAATAAGCTATACTTTGAAAATAAACTTTTCACCTTTCTATTGATGCCAATTGTGTTGGTGTACATGATAAAATAAGAGAGTTATAGCCTTATATATTATTATGTTACAATTATTTGGTTGTAGTGTAATAATAAACACGCTAGAGGTCGCAATTATAACTCAATAGTCACGAAATTTTGTAAGGTAAGACTTTAGTTCGAAGAAGATGCCTACAATTTTGGATGATGATCTGATATAATTTAGCGGGTGAAATGGACCATTACTTACATATAAAAAAAGAACGACTGACCTTTCCACTGATACAAATTGAAGTAATGAGTTTGGTAGGTAACGGGGCTACTGCCTAACAGGGACGTAGCCAGGATTTCATTTCGGGGGGGGCCCACCTGACCAAAATTTTGAAATTTCGTGTTAGCGAAAATGTCTTATTTAGCAAAGATGTAAACCTTATTTTAGACTTATTTTACTGATGAAATAATTTTCATTACTATTTTCTAATTCAAACGGCGTAAGACTTCTTGGCCAATTTTATCTTGTTTTTAGAACTTTTTTGACAATATGTCACAATTATTATATGGTCAAAACAATGAATATATTAATAATTCCATATATTTTGGGCGTATCATTTATCAAATAATTTATAACTATAGTGAATGTTATGAAATTCTGTGATATCACTTCGGTAAGACCAAAAGAAAGCGAATACAATCGGAAAATCTTAGAAATATCATAACATTTAATTTTCAAATTTCTTCACATTATAATTTTCAAATACATGCAAAAATCCGATGTCTACTTATCACAAAGAACTTCTGAAGGCCGAGAACTAATGCTGAGCAATAGTTAGTCTATCCATCAAGCACATAATCGCGGTTATGTAAATGACAAATTCTGTCGCCAAAACATGCATCTGTCAATAGACTAATTTTGGCGTCCAATCGTCGGACTTCACTTATAGAAATTCTGGTTTCCTATCCTGGATCTTCTCATAAAATGATCAGGAACAAGGGGAACTCTGGTTTCCAGTCTCAAATTCTTTTAAAATGAAATCATGTCGCCCAATCCAAGGTCTATACCTGTATAAATTCTTTTAGCAAAAATCCATAAACACAATTTTTCCCAATCTACATTTTTTATACTCTCAGCCTTTAGCCAAAATGTGCCTCATCGAAATAATGGCTTTAGGGCCAAAGTGTGTTTGGAAGAAATCTGTTTCAGAAAACTTGTAGTCGACTTAGCTATGTCCGTTCGTCTGGGTAGCTGCCTGGAGAGCACGATAATTCTCAAACAGATCAACCGATTCTGTCCAAAATTTGGCTTTCGTGATATTTTGATCAACTACAAAGATGGTCCATATCGATCTACTCTTTTGGCAAACTTCCGCAGAGTATTTCAAAAATTTTCAGCGAAGTGCAGTTTGAAACCTCCCTGAATAAGCTGTGTAAGCTTAAGACCTCATTGGTCATGACTTCACTTCCTTAATTATAAGCATAATTTAGTTATAAGTAAAAATATGAAATAAATAAAAAGAACTGCTTTTTGGTCTACTTCTTTTGGTATTTTCCCCCAAATTTCAAGAATTTTAGCTAAAGTGGTATGCGCGAGTTTTCTTGAACAGAGCAACAGATTTGGTCCAAACTTTGGATTTAGAAATACTGGGTACCTCCCTCACAAACCTTCAAAATAGTTGTTTAAATGCAGTTTAAGGTCTATTTGAGGACATTTTTACTGAAGGCATTCCTTGTGTTTAGATCGGTATTGTGTTTTTCGTGGGCAAGTCCATATTTCCTGACATAAGGGTCAAAAGGTGAAAATTATACTGTGGCGAACTGAAATGACTAGTGGGCGTAATATCTTTAAAAAGAATGACTCCAAAAATAAGATCTACTCCCAAAATGAACTATGTCGGTCCGGTCCATTTTTCCATACCTCCTCCGCAACACTTGTGATCAATGATACAAATCCATATTTTGTTTGCAAGTTCATACGTACGAAAATGGCTATAAATTTCTGAAAATCTCCTAATACATAGCTTTTGGGTTTAAGGATTTTGGCCGCTATTCGATGTGTCTATAGATGAAAGTTTCAATTCACACATGCTCACATGTCCTCAAAGTCGAGTGTACTTGTTGAGATTTTGACGAAGAAGAGCCTGTTTCCAATCAGTCTTTAGATTTCGTTTGTCGTCACAAAGTAATTTACCGAAGGAGGAAAAATTAACATTTCTAGAAATGTGCATCCATTGAAAGTACTTCCCAAACTGCAATTGCTGTGGGTTTCTATGACGTTTTCTTATAGTTTTATTCAAAGAGTAATCGGCAGAAAAATCCCTGAAGATGATATTCATTGTAATTTTGAATTATTGGAAATAATATGTAATAAATCAATATGTTTGTACGTTTGTTTGTTTGAAGTTTATGAACTCAAAAACCGCTGAACTGATCTTCCTGAAATTTTCAGATTATATCACTACATGGCCTGAAAGTAACATAGGCTATAAAAATTTCTGAAATTCTGCGTTGATCCGGAGATATAGCATTAGAATCGAAGGTACCTCCAAAAAATTTAGATTTTTTATGCAAATATCTATAGAATGGTAACAGATAATGTCTCCAAATTTTGGATGTGTGCAGGAATTTGGATTAGAAATACAGTTGCCAAAATATATTGAAATCGGTTCAGATTTGGATATAGCTCCCATATATATTTTCGTCCGATTTCATGTATTTGATGCACCAAACGCGCTTTATATACCCGATTTTAATGAAAGTTGGAATGAGTGACGAAAATAGGCCTTCAAATAAATTTGTCAAAATATATTTAACCTTATTCGGGGTAGCGAGGCGCACCGGGTTCAGCTGTAAAATAAAAACATTGACCTCAACCTCAATAATCTTGATTTTATTAACATTCGAAAAGTCGAACATAGCATAAAAATTCGACAGAAAATTCCTGTTGTCCAATAGACTTTAACGACACTGCGGTGGAACAAAAATTAAATCATAAAAACACTTAAAACCACAAAGATTAAGCAACGGGTTTATCTTTTATTGTAGAATTGCTCTTATAAAAAATTTCAAAAACAAAATATTGCAAAAATTTTTTTTCTGGATGTTGTTTATAAGCCAAAGTCATGGACGAAATATGTTACAAACGTTCAATAAATACAAATAAAGGTTTTGTTCTGAACTCAGTAACACTTACAGTCAGCCTAAAATTCCGATTAAACGCTTAACAAGAACTATACATAAAATTGCGCAAAATGCCTAACTTGTTCATTATTTTTATATTTTCAAATATGTTGGACAATAAGTATACCAATGTAGTTAAATAATTTTCTGTAATACTTCCAACTACTTTACATATTTTTTGAACAATTTAAAACAGTTTAAAATTTTACTCAAAAATTAAAAAATGTGTAACATAAGCTAATATCCTATGGGAACTAAAATCATTTCGGGGGGGGCCGGGCCCCCCGGGCCCCTCCCCTGACTACGTCGGTGCTGCCTAATATAAAGTGGGTTTTCTGTAGAGAACCACATTTTCCTCCCATGGTATAATTGTCTCTATCATGACAGAGAAATTCCCAGTTTGTGCATTATTGCGAATTACGTGTAACCCAGGCGTGTTAATTGTCCAATTGGTTTTTTTATACATATCGCACCTGTTGAACAGAATGGTAGTAACTAAAAATTTTAACTTTTTATTTAGAAAATCAATTACCCTACCCACTGTATAAATCTGTCATTTCTTTGCTATTCTTTCGTCAAAAATACCGGTATCTCACTTTTCATACTACTACGTATGTACCAACAGTTTTTGTCTCTACTGAAAAATAGTAAAGTTTGAGTTACTACTTTTTGTTGAACAGGTGCGATATATTGCAGCATGGGGTCGCTTCGCCAGGTTTTTTTTTTCAAAATGTTCTCGATGTCGCTACGGTTAAAGTTTTTTTGAAACATTAATTTTGGTGAAGGTGAAGACACCCACTGACCTCCTCCCGGCCGCCAAGTCCGAACGACGTGCCCTAGACACCACTTGTAGAGAAGTGTTTCATGGCTGAAATTCTCAGGAAATGTCGTCAACATTAATAAGATGTATTTTACCACCGTTGACCGTGGGAAAATACACCTCATTAATGTTATCGAGATTTTCTGAGTATTTCAGTCATGTAAAACTTCTCTACAAGTGGTGGCTTAGGCACGCCATTCGGACTCGGCAATAAAATGAAGGTGCCATATCAGGAAATATGAATATCCCTTATAGGATATTGGTGGAACAATTATTATATTATTATTTAAGCTTGATGTAATAAGGTGGCAGAATCCACAAAGTTATTTCTTACAATCGTTCCATAAATGAATTTTGATTTGCTGAAAGCTAATTCCAAGGGGTAGTGGTGTAGGGTATCACATGGTCGGCCCCGTCCGACCATAGTCTTTGCTTACTAGTTTATTATATTAATTACATACGTTAAGCTCCTCCAGTTTTGATAAAATTTTTAGACGGACTTCGACGAAAAAAATCCGGCTTCTTTATGGTTAGTTATCACTCTCTGTAAGGACGAATAGGTTCTACCCACATTTCACCAATATTTCGATAGCTTTTTCCATAATTTACCTACAATGTTCCTTTCCTCTATTAGAGTATGCTAAAGAAGCACGATTTAAAAGACCATCTTTAACGATTTTTTTTATAGTATGAAAAAATATTTAATTCAAATTGAAAAGTACAGAAATAATATTTCAATGAAAACTTGATTGAAAAAATTTTAATTAAAATAAAGTGTAATTCTAACACCCTTCCTCAATTTGTACTCCAGTTTGCTCTCTAAATTTTGCGATTTTAACTGATGGTAATGGCTTGGTCATCATATCCGCTATCATATTTTCTGTAGGGCAGTAAATACACTTGATGTGGTTTGACTTGATATGATCCTTTACAAAGACTTTAGTATCGATGTGTTTTGTTCGATTGCTGAGTTTTTCGTCCTTGATCATTCGGAAACAGCTTTGATTATCTCCGTAAATGATGGTTGGTTCGCATTGTTGCAGCATCATGTCATTTAACAATTCTCGTAACCACAATGCCTCTTTACAAGCTTCTGACAATGCCACGAATTCTGCTTCTGCCAATAATTGTATTCTTTTCGGGAGTGTTTTCAGTACTGAGGCGAAGTATGTAGCGTGCCGCACCCTTTAGATATTTTAGAACCCTTTTCAGCTGTGCCCACTCGGAATTTTTAGGGCAACACATCTTTTGCCGTAGTATTGAGACACTGGATGTAGTATCTGGCCTAGATTTTTCACTTATACAGAGAAGAGATCCAATAAATTCCCGGCGTCTTGAATTATCTAGCAATGGTTCAGATTCTATATTTCCGTAGCCAGGATCAAGTGAATACTTTGAAATTTTTGAATTGAATGAATTTTGTGAATAAGCATTAATCTGCCGTGCTTGTTTAAATCTTCCTGCAATTAAAACATTATCTAGAGTTCTGTTCCATGCATGTGCAGCTTGTTCTAAACCATGCAAGCTCTTCGCAATTCACAAACAAATTTTTCATTCATTTCCTCAAAGCAGATTTCACATCCATATGAACCACAAGCATTTTCTTAACACCAGCAACGGACAACAATGCACGGAAAGTGGGTTACCTGACGACGGCAACGAAAATTTCGTCGTAGTCTCCTTACTTTTAACTAAAGCCACGAGCAACTAACATTGGTTTATAACGCAAAATTTCTCCCTGTGCGTCTGGCTTGACTTTTGTTGTCTGGTTTCGGAAAAAAACCGATTTCGGTTAATCGTTTATGGGCCGTAAAATTTCTAAAAGTCGTAGTCGACTTTTGACTGTGCGAAAACCGTATAATCAATTATTCTTAATCGACTTTCGAAAGACGGAGTCAACTATTATTCGTAGTCAATTATTATTATTCGTGGACGACTATTAGTCGTAGTTGACTATTGGGTGTGCTAAAACCGCGTCATGGACGGTACTTTTTTATACTTACTTATATATGTACATCACGGCTCGCATAAATGAAAATTGTCAATTATATTCGATTATAATCGGTTTTCGGCGGTTAACGAATAATCGAAAGTCGACTTTTAGTACACTCTCAAATAATCGACTAACCGAAAATCGAGTTTGAAGTTTTTCACCAAAACCGTATAATCGAAAAACCGATTATTGGATTTCACTGTGTATCCCTATTTCGGAACAATCTCCCTAGTCTTGTTATTTTTCAGTGATGACATTTCCTCTGACATTGCTTCTATCCATTTGTCGCGCTCTTTCGAGTTAATTGCTTCATTGTACGTCCTAGGTTCACTAGCATTGCAAATCGTAGAACGTTTCCTCATTGGTATTTCCGCGTGGCAATTGCTCAGATGAAATTACTTCTATTTCAGTGTTCACATTTTTTTGACAATTTGCATCTGCGTCTGAATCTATACTGCAAAATGAATCGCCAGCGCACCATGGTTCATCCGAAGGTATGTTCGATGTGCTCGACACCGTTTGCTTAGTTCTACCTTCAATAAAATGCCTTCGCATTGGTTATTCTGGGATTGATCTATTTGCATATTTGTAGCATTTTCAATAAATTTAATATCTCGGCTTATCGTAATTGTCTTCGTTTCAGGATCTGCCAATCTGTACCCCTTCGAGTGTTCATCATAACCCATAAATGTTAATATTTGAGCTTTTGAATCCAGGTTCCTCCTCTTAACATCCGGTACAAGAACGTATGGCTTTGATCCAAAAATACGTAGATTTTCTATGGCTGGGTTTTTCTTTTCCCATAACTCAAATAATTGGCGGTCATGATGGCTTCACCCCAATACGTGTTTCGTAATCCTGCTTCTGCTAACAGACACCTAGTCATTCCAACCAGACTTTGGTTTTCCTTTCCGCTACTCCGCACGATGGGGCCAAAGGCAGGTTTTTGAGGCAAAAAGTCATTTTTCAAGTCAGTGATTGAAATCAAATAATAACGGAATTACAATCTGGCAACGGCCTCCGGCGACATGTCAAGCTGCCAATCAGTCGTAATTAAACAATTTAAGTATTTTGGCGCCAAAACCTGATCTGTGGATATTATATATTTTTTAAAAATGGAAAATACGGGTAATATTATGTTAATTAAGATTATAATTAAAAATGTAAATGTAATATTAGATGTGGTCAATAATTTGTTGTGGCAGTAAGTGATGTTTTTTGATGTAGTCTGTGGTATCGTCCATGTGTTCTTTGGAGTAGAACTTTCGGTATCGGGGTGTATTCTCGTAAAAATATGTATCTGGTGAAAGCTGACAATGCCGGCTAACAGATTTTTAAAAGAAATTTTGCGTATACTTGCGAATAAAAAAAAAGATCAATTTCCAGATTTCGTAAAACTTAAAAATTTGGATATTTTTAATTTTTGGTTGGAAAATCAGCGAAAACCTAAGCATTTAATCGAGGTGTCAAAGACAACTTCGTGACGGGAGTTAAGAAATAAGTTTATAACATTTGTGCACTCCTTAACCAAAAATGGATAAAAAATTGGAGGTCAAAAAATCGTGTGTTACAATTTGAAAGCTTATGGTTAGCTAGCGACACAGTATTTACGCTAGAACAAGGTAATGATACAAAGAAGCGAGGGCGAGGGAAGGAAGAAAACTTGCTTCGGGAGTCTCCTATGAACACGGCAACAATATCAAGCTCTTGATTCATGCCGCCTCTGTTTCGGCCAATTTGTCAAAAGAAAAATATACAAACTACGAGTATGTTCTCAAGGAAGTTCGGTATCAACCAACTAAAATAAGAAAACAATTAACTTCGACAGAGATAATTTATAACGATATATCCAAATCTGAACCGATTTCAATATGATTTCCCAATAATGTTTTTTAGATTCCGTCAGACACTTTAAATTTCATCACAATTGGACATATATAGCGTGATTGCTGCACGAAATTCCTAAAATCGGATGAAAATATATATGGGAGCTACATCCAAATCTGAACCGATTTCGATATAATTTGGCATACTTTTTGCTAGGCCTAATTCCGTCACACATTTTAATTTTCATTGAAATTGGAACGAATTTGAGTGTTTGTTGCACCAAATACCTCAAATCGGGCGAAAATATATATGGGAGCTATATCCAAATCTGAACCGATTTTAAAATAACTTGGCAGATGTATTTCCAGTCCGATATCCGCCACATATTCCAAATATCATCATAATTGGACAGAATTTTCGTGTTTGGTCCATCAATTACTCGAAATCGGGCGAACATACATATATATGTATGAGAGCTACATATATCTATATATGAACCGATATCAATCTATCTAGGCCGATTATAAACATCCGCGCGAAATTTTGAAGGTCTAGCTTGCCCCTGTGATTTTTTGCCTCAAAAACCTCTCATCGGCCTCATCGTGCTCCGTTGTGTTGTGGTGAATATGGAAAGGTGTACTGATACTGGGCACCTATGCTTTCGAAGTAGTTTTGCACACGTTTTGCTGTATATTATCCTCCATTATCAGATCTGAGAACATCCATATGTTTCCGAACTTAATTTTAACCATTTCCATTTCTGGAACGTTACCGCCTTATTGTTTAGCAAATATACCGTGGTATAGCGAACGCAGTTTTCGATCAGTGTGAGAAAATATTTCTTCCTTCCTGGGGTTTCCGTATGCATCGGACCCCAAACATACGAGTGTACTAAATCCATCACTGCGGTTGACTTTGAATCAGAAACTTTGTTGAATGGAGTTCTTGTCATTTTTCAATTAACACAGACATCACAGATTTTCCTCACTTATTCATCAGCTGTTTTGTTTTTCTGCATAGACTTGACCACATCTACATCTCGATGTCCAAAAATCTTATGCCAATAATGTTGACAAATTTTTAAATTGCATTTAACAATCATTGCTTGGTGGTTCGGTTGTTCTCTGTGTAGAATCAATAAATTACTAACATCTCCAACACCGATTTCTTCGCCGCCATTAGTATGTATTTTGCAAATTGTATATTCAAAAACTAGTTGAAAACTCTTCTTCAGCACTTTCGAGACTGAAATCAAATTACCATGAAACGGTGGTATATACAGAACATCTTCCATTGTCACTTTTGTCCTTTCACCTTTGCTGTTATACATTACCAGTTGACAACTTCCTTTGCCGCTTGATGTGACAGTTTCACCATTAGCAACTGAAACAGTTTCACGACTTTTGCTATCAAATGTAATAAAATGTTCACGATTTGTACTTATGTGACAAGTTACGCCTGAATCAATGATCCATCCCGATGTTCGAACTGTTGAAAATATATAGTGTGTTTCACTTTCCACTCTATTCGCTTGCTGCTTGGATTTACTGTTGTTTCTGTCTTTCTTGAATTTCCAGCAGTTTTTCCTGAGATGACCTTTCAACTTACAATAATGACAGAGTTTTCCATATCTCGTAGACTTTTTCTTGACGATGGTATTCGTCTAACAAACTGCTTTCTACCACACTCACGGTCAACTCCTCTAGTTCACGCGCTTCGAATGCAGTAACCAATGTGTCATATGATGGTGGTAAACTACTGAGCAACATTGCAACGACCCAAAGTTCAGAAAATTTTTAACCAATTGCCTCAAGTTACTTAAATAAAATTTTCATCTTCGATATGTGGTCAACCATGGAATTCTCCATATTGAATTTCATTGCACATATCATCCTCATAATTCCCAGGCAGCTGCCAAGAGCGTCCTTTCATGGTGCGATTTTAAAATATTCCAGGATTCCTTTGCCGTAGTAGCCTTATAAGCAAAGCTGATAGTCCTCCACAGATAATCCAATCAATATTCTGACATTTTCGTCATTTTTCGCCTATTTATTATTTGTTTCCTTAGGGACAATATTGATTATACATTTCCAAGCTCCTTCTTTTCGCAAAATCAATTCCATCTAATACTTCCAAAGATGATATTTATTCTCGTTAAGCTAAATACATGATGGCCCAAAACATCTTAGAGCACGCTAAAGAAGCACGATTTAAAAGATTATTTTCGACGTAATAATGTTTCAATGAAAACTTGATTGAAATAATTTTAAACAAAGTAAAGTATAATTCTAACATCATCAATTCTAATTTCTTTGACCTTGTTTTTCATTCCTGAAATTATTCACTCTTTTAAGTTTAATTTGTAAAAGAGCTTACAGAAGGATCAGTTCTGACAATATTGATTAAAAAATGGGTGAAAACTGCAAAAGATTCCAAAAAAACTAACGGTACTATTACAACATATAAGGTGAAAGCAGACTTTTTGGTTCTCTAATGTGTAACACTTTTATACCGTCATCTCCATAATAATAATGGATTTTCTGGAGTTTTTCATTTTATTCTTGTACTAAAGAGTGCGAATAAAATATTTATGAAAGTAAAATTTTTCTCAGTTACCCATTTATGTAATGTTTTTGTATAATTTTTAAAAAGTAATAAGGTTAACGTAGACTTTTTGGGCTTTGTGTATATTATTTTTAGCGTTGGTTGGTAGACAATAAAAAAAGTCCATAAAAATAATACTAAAATTTAGTTTGGCTGACTTCCGTATCGTCAGTTGCTTGGCAAATGACTGCAAATATGTGAAGTATTACGTTTCTTAACGCCGTAGTACTTAACAACTGCGAAGCTACGTGTTTCAAAACGTAAAATTTTTTACGCAGGTAAAAAGCAAACATGTATAATTATTATTTCTGAGTTGCATTTTCGAGGAACAATGTATGAGTGTGCAACCGAAATATTTTGACGAAGTTTAAACAAGACAATACGGAAGTCAGCCTTTATATTCTTCATTCATCTGTAATATAACATCAAGAATTGCTACTAATAGAGCTATTCAAAGATTTGAATTTTTAAGGTATTAGTTTTTTTCCTATATTTAAGGTATTAGTTTTTTCCTATATATTAGTTTTTTTTCCTATACATAAATACTGTTTCCTATATCAGAATGTTCGAAGCTTAAACACTAAGCCCAAAAAATCTTTATTTAAATAGTTTTCATTGTGATTTTAAACTAATAGTTTTCACAGAAACTTGGCTGATGCCAATTAATGATACTGAATTTTTTTCCGATAACTATCAAGTCTATAGAAAAGACAGGTTAAATAAAATTGGCGGTGGTGTCCTAATTGATGTCCATAGCTCCATTTCATCTGAACGTGTAAACATTCATTGTAACTCTAATGATGAATTCATTTGTGTAAAACTAAAGTACCTCGGTAATAGTATTGTTATAACTTGCTCATACATTGCTCCTAATTCAGAAACTGAAATTTATACCAGGCATGCTGATCTCATAGGCAACGTATCGGCAGCACTTTCCGACTCTTGTACGTTAATATGCATGGGTGACTTCAATTTACCTAATGTTTCATGGGTGGAGGGAGATAATAAAATTGATTTTGTACCAGCTCTAAGCAATATAGGTTTGATATTTTTTGGGATAAGATATATGATAAATGCTTGTATCAAATTAATAATATAGTTAACATCAAAGATCGGATTTTGGATTTAGTTTTTTCAACCTCGCTAAACATTTCTTTAAACAGATGTTCGCCACTTGTACTACCTGAGGATAAGTATCATCCTGCACTTTCAATTAACATCGAGTTAAAGAATTCTTCAAATAAAACAAAGCCCCTGATTAGTACGACTCCTTTATACAACTGTGCAAATGTTAATCTTGCTCAACTGAAACCCATCCTATTTAATACTAAATGGGATTTTGATGAAAATTAAGAGTTATGTGTGCCAACTTTCTATAATCAACTTGACGCCGCATTTTCTATTTGTGGTTCACATCGACTCTAAGACGTTTACGTAAGATTAAAAGTAGGTTCTTCAAGAAGTATAAAAAATGTAATACCTCATTAAGTTATTCAAAATATCTTGTTTCTCGAAACAATTATAACACTGAAAACTCAAAGGCTTATTCCTATTATCATAATAAAATTAAATATGATCTAAAAAAGAATCCCAAAAGTTTTTATAAATTCGTGAACTCTAAACGAAAGGCTCAAAAGTTCCCTAGTTGTATGAGATTTGGTAGTATTCACTACTGATAACTTAGAAATCTCAAATAAGTTTGCTGATTTCTTTGAGTCATCGTATACTTCTATTGGATTTAATTCTCAATATAACTTTCCTATTGAATCACTTAATCACTTTCCCTGTATTTGTTTAACTTATAAAGAGGTTTTGGCGGCTTTAACTTCGTTGTGTATATCTAACCAACCTGGACCGGATGGTGTTCCTACGACCATCCTTAAATCTTGCGCAAAAGAAATGTACATACCACTTACTAGGATTTTTAACGAATCATTACGCCAGGGCTATAGATAATTATAGATGTATAGCAAAACTAAGCGCCATTCCTAAACTGTTTGAACTTTTAGTATCTCGTAGATTAAAACATGTTATGAAATCAAAAACTAAGATCAAAAACTAAAAATCTCTTAGAATTTGTCACTCGTGTACATAATGCATTTAGAAAAAAAACTGCAGACTGATGTTATTTACACTGATTTTAGTAAAGCCTTCGATACGGTTGTATATAAACTTTTGCTCTTCAAACTTAATTTAATGGGATTTCCTGATATACACTCCACGTCAGTAGAATAGAACACCTAAATTTTTGTTAATGTTAGCTTATTTATTCCAAAACGAATGAATCTGCGTTTTTAATCTTGTGGGGATTTAAAGTCTATGATGTTCCGTATCAAACACAGAAAAAATTATGTTTCTAGCTTTTCGCGAAATGATTTTCTGATCAATTTTCAGATAGTACTATGAAAAATAGACATTTATTTTTGGTCATCAGGATAGAACAGTCACTTTATTTTCGCGAATTTTTGAGATATTAACGCCGAAATTTTTTCAGTCGATAAAACATTCATTTTCCATCATTTTCCACCAAAGAAAACCTATAAATTATTCCGCGGACACCGTAATAACAGCGTTAAATGGTTTAAATTGACAGATATTTGGAACATCTCTGAATATTAATAGGAGTCGCGCAGTTATGTCATATTTCTTCACAATAAGATAGAATATGACACAGACAACCTCGACGGATACAATCGAGTGCTTCGGATGCTGATAAGATGGAACATTTTCAAAATAATTATGAAAACCGTCAAAATTTCTCATAAAAACCATGATGTTTTGATCAATAAAACGGGTTTTCCGCGAACAAGTCTGCCGTTTAGGTTTGGACATATGCTACACATTTAGAGGAAAATAATCTGATATTAAAACAACCGCTATTTTAATAGACTGAGCTAAATTTTAGCACATTTTTAAATTGAACACACCTTTTGGACTTTGAATTTTTTATGTGTTCTTATTTCGGTGTCCGCGACTGTTCTCAACAGTGTTAAGCTCCAATATAAATGGACCAGGTTATGCTCTCCATATCGGATTTTACGAATTAGTAGTTTTTTCAACTGAACTCGCAAATGTAAAAGACCCGTTTTCGCGGAAAAACACAGTCATGGAAATTAAGGTTTTAGGTTTCGTATCTTGTTTTAAAAAGTACTAAAATTTCTCTCAGTGTTTAAAAATAACGGTTGTTTTCGTATCAGATTATCTTCCTTCAAATGTGGAGCATATTTCCAAACCGTTGAACGGCAGACTTGTTCGCGGAAAACCCATTTTATTGAACAAAACATCATGGTTTTTATGAGAAATTTTGACGCTTTTCATAATTATTTTGAAAATGTTCCATCTTATCAGCATCCGAAGCACTCGATTGTATCCGTCGAGGTTGTCTGTGTCATATTCTATCTTATTGTGAAGAAATATGACATAACTGCGCGACTCCTATTAATATTCAGAGATGTTTAAAATATCTGTCAATTTAAACCATTTAGCGCTGTTATTATGGTGTCCGCGGACTAATTTATAGGTTTCGTTTGGTGGAAAATGATGGAAAATGAATGTTTTATCGACTGAAAAAAATTTCGGCGTTAATATCTCAAAAATTCGCGAAAACAAAGTGACTGTTCTATCCTGATGACCAAAAATAAATGTCTATTTTTCATAGTACTATCTGAAAATTGATCAGAAAATCATTTCGCGAAGAGCTAGAAACATAATTTTTTCTGTGTTTGATACGGAACATCATAGACTTTAAATCCCCACAAGATTAAAAATGCAGATTCATTCGTTTTGGAATAAATAAGCTAACATTAACAAAAATTTAGGTGTTCTATTCTACTGACGTGGAGTGTATTTAATTAATTATATAAGTGTAATTCTGATAAAATTGAATCTGTTCAAATCCAATTTCTTTTGTTTGCTCTTCGTGGTTTGAATTGGGACACGTCTATCGTGCTTCCCTCTTATGAAAGCCGTCTAATGTTAATCGACCTGCCTACACTTGAGAGAAGACGTTTAATGTTAAGAGCAATTTTTATTATAAAACTGATACGCGGTATAATTGATTCTCTTTCTTATTACACGAAATAAATTTTAATATTCCATCCCGAATTACTCGCAATTTCATTCCAATAAATTTACCACTTGTTAGATCTAATTTTGAAGCCAGTAATCCCTTGCGTGGTTTGTGTGTAGTTTTCAATAATATATGTATATCGTAGCATATCGTTAACTGATCCTCTACAATTATTAAAAATGCCATTCTGCGTATGTAGTGAGTTCCAGATACTAATGCATGTTTTGTATTTTACTTCCTCATGTGTCCATATTTTAATTGTTTATCTGTGTAGTAACTTAGCTTGCCGGCTGATATAATATGTAGACGGTCATCCCATCATTCTACTAACCCCCCATAGTCCGGTCTATGGGGTGTACGCGTTCCCTACGTTACGGGGAGGTGGCCCCCTCGGTCGGGTGGGGCGGGTGTGAGTGGCGTGGGACCGAACGACAAAAAAAAGATGTGTCGTTCGTCGACTTCTATGCGAAAACAGTGCCATGTTTTGCGGCCATGGTTGGTCCTCCATATTGAAAAAGCTCTTATCAAGGCCCATTTTTTCATGCACATAAATACTGTTGTTAATATATATATTTTTGTTAATGTTAGCTAATTTGTGTTAAGAGTTAAGCTTGATGATAAAAAATTATTTGCAAGTGAGAAGGAAAGCCAAGGACTCGAACCCACACAGTCACCAAATTACGTGACCTGGTTTCGCTATTAGTTGAGTAGCTCTTCAGCTTTCAAATGCAAATGTGTTGTTATACATTCACGGATATTTGGCCGTAGAATTGTATTTCTTCATGACAAACGCTTTTGGTGAAAAATGATTAGGAAGCCTTGCTTTATCGACTGAAAGAAAATTCGGAGTTAATATCTCAAAAATTCGCGAAAATAAAGTAAATGTTCTATCCTGATGACCAAAAATAAATGCCTATTTTTCATAGTACTATCGGAAAATTGATCAGAAAATCATTTCGCGAAGAGCTGGAAACATAATTTTGTCTGTGTTTGATACGGAACATCATAAACTTTAAATCCACACAAGATTAAAACGCAGATTCATTCGTTTTGGGATAAATAAGCTAACATTAACAACAATATAGGTGTTCTATTCTACTGACGCGGAGTGTATAACAGAGACTCCTCTTTTATATCTGAGATATTTTGTTGGGAATACACTGGCGTATAGATATGTAGTTACAGATTGGTTGGCTTTGAGTCTTTTAAATCTGCAAAAAATGGATTATAAGCTATTAAATTTTTTCCAGTTGTTTTTATATCCCACACAACATTGTAAAAGGGGTATTAGAATTTTTGTCAACAAATCATGTAATTCCTCGACCCACCTCTTGGTTTAATTGTTGTTAGTGTTAAATTGGAAATCACCATACACATGAATTAAATTGAATTTACATATGTAGCTACAAAATAAACACCAAATATTTGTAATGTAAATAAGAACAACCACAAGCACCAAATAAATATTCACACAAATCTGAATAAATTCTGTCTGGCTTACAGACCGGACCTGAATGTGCCATTTAATTTATTTATCTTATGGATAGTGCGGTTAAGTTCTACGGATTAAACAATTTATGTAAATATCCAAACATTAAATTAATGGCGAAATTACGTAAGTGAATATTAATATTTGCAGCAAAGCCATTGACATTAGTTCGAATGCAGACTACTTTAAGTGTATTTTTATTCATAAACTAATTGTACATATTAGGGTTATGACTTTTTGAAATTTTTCCTCAAAAATGATTTCCTGTAGTGAGAATGAATAACATTCATACCATTTTATTACACTATGCAACACTGAAAATGCAAACAACTTCTAGTGTGCATTTTTTGAAAGCACATATTGGGACTATAAAAACCCTGGTAGGGTTTTGTCCTGTCAGATCCAGTTCGGATTTTATGGGTCTTTATCTCAGAAACGATTAGGAATTTGGCCTTGTTGTGTTTGGCAATATTGTAGTCCTAAACTAGTAGAACTTATCTTTTGAAAAAACCACATAAGAAAAACTCCATCTAGTGCATCAAAATCTATAAAATATAGAAAATTTTACATAATTGCTGAAATTCTGGTCTGTATCGGCTAAACTATTGGGAGTTGAACCAAGTAACCTTCCATCTTCCAAATAAAGCTCTCAACAATTCTTTAGAACATTCTGAAACTCTAAAATGCTTACTTCATGTTGTTTCAGCGGTATTTTGCATCATATCTTTTACAACTCGTATTTCAAACACAGTTCACACCAACAGTTTATTCTCGCATTTCGGATTTCACAATATTATTGAAATTTTTATTAAATCGTCGTTGAAAAATGTACTGAAAAGAACAAAATAGAGGCATTTTACAACAATGACATGTTCTGAAGAGTTGTGTGTTACATTCCAAGGAATATTTTTCCACAAGAAAATATTTAGAAAAATTAACGATTTTGGAGATACGGTGTGAAATATATAAAATTTGTGGCATTTTTGCATATATTTTGAAATTTGAGGCAATAAATGTAGTTTGTCGAGTTCATTATTTCTCCAAATATTTTATTCTTGTCCTTATCTACAAATTTGCTTCAGAGGTCAGAAGAAGATTCGCATTGCCCCGAATTTCTTTAAAAACTCAATATTTAACCATGTTTAGATGGGGCCATAATATCCGAGCTGGATGTGACACAACAAAACCCAACTAGGGTTTCTTGTCGTTTGGGCCTGTACTTTCAAAAAATTCTCAGTTCGAATTGTTTGCACAAGATCACCTTAAAAATGTTGCAAAGTGTTATAATTTTTTTTGAATAAATTCTATGAAATGAAATATATATATATACTAGCTGACCCGGTTCCGCGTTGCTGGCCCGTCGTTTTGGATTTCCGTGTAAGCCTTTGTAATCTATTTACAATTTATCAGTTAAATATTATCAGTTAAATCCCTCTAGATTTTCGAACCGCATTGTTGGCCCGTCGTTTTAGTGACCAATGCACATTATCGGTGTTGTACTGTATTCTAAAATGTGGGATTGATCGCGCTTTCCCACCTATTGGAGCCCGGGTTAAAAGCGTTTTTGTAGTCACGCTTACTAAAATTAAGGATATTATCTATAATTATACATTTTTGAAAAATTGGGTTGACCGCGATATTCCATTTCCGAGATGACCATTCAAGATCAAGACAGTAAAAATCATATTATTGCAAACGTTTTTTAAACAAAACGTTCAAAAATAACTTTCATTTCACGATTTCTTAAAAAATTTTGTGGGGGAGGTACCCTGGTCACTCCACTGACCACTATAAAAAGTAGTTAAAAACCTGTTCTCAGACCTACAAACTCCACATACAAAATTTCATCAAATTCGGTCCAGCCGTTTCGGAGGAGTTCAAAGCCGAACACCGTGACAGGAGAATTTTATATATATATAGATATATATATATATATATATATATATATATATATAGATATATATATATATATATATATATATATATATATATATATATATATATATATATATATATATATACCCAGCAAAATGTTCGATGCCAAAGATGACATTCAATCATGGGTGCAAGTGATCTAGCATGTCATCTTTTTAGCATCTTCATCGATGAATTTTATATGAGTGTGGACCCCAAAAGATGACGTTCTTTTCTGGATCCTAAGCATGTCATTTTAACCAATGCGTTGACATGTCATTTCCACCAATGCTTTGGCATGTCATTTCCACCAATGATTTGACATGTCATTTTCACCAATGCTTTGACACGTCATTTTCACCCATGCTTTGACATGTCATTTTAACCAATGCTTTGGCATGTCAATTTCACCAACCCCTTGGCATGCAATTTTCATGTATTGTTTGGAAAATGGAAATGCTGTATTGAAATATGGTTTTCATGAAAAAGAAAACTCTTTATTAATTCAAACGAATTCATGAAATAACTACAATTAATTTATCAGTTTAGTTTTTCAAAAGTTTACATCCAAAATTGCAATGTAATCACCACCGCTGCAACGCAAAAGATTACTTCCTCCGTTCTCCGCAACTGATATTCTTTCATCTTACAAAAGGTTTTTTCAATTATCTTCCCATCACCAGTTCAGATTTCGACATGGACTCCAAATGCACTCCTTTAAGTATTTTTATTTCGTAAATTACTTTTATTTTATAATTTTGTTATTTTATAACAACATTTTGGTAATTTATACTCTTTTGTTTAGTGACGGAAATATGTAGGGATCTACAACCCGGCTTGCTTTAGGGATCTCTAAGAACAAAATGTAACGAACGGGGAGGAGAGACTTTTTATGGAAAATACCATTTATGCTTAATTAATTTATTTTTAATTGTTTCTTTCCAAAAGTAGTTTCTTCTTTATTTTCAGATTCTTGTTCCTTTTCGTTTCGGACTTTTTTTTCAAATTCCAAGAAGCGAGATTTGATTGATTTCATTCTATGTCAGATTTAGAACAGACAAGGGAACTTTTAAAATAGCAATGTGTGCAGTCCGATTCTATTTTTAGCTCGATGGTTGGGACTTCATATAATACCAATTGTTTTGAAGTTTTAGTTGTTTGATATGCAGGAAATGTAAGACAACATCACGACGACAGTTCTAACAACATTGGTCTGTTCCAGAAACTGCAAGAATCTACTTATTTTTACTACGATAACAATTTTTCCTTTATGTTATCGGAAAAAATAGTAAAAATTAGTAGATTTTTGCAGTACTGGAACATACCAAAATGAAAATAAACAGGTGTGTAAATAAAAACACAAACATCATCTCTATTGGATCGATGGAATGGGTACAAATGCTGATGAAAAGATCGGATCTTTCACGACTTCCTTTGAACCAATGCAAAAGATGATGACATGAAATGGTACATGGGTTACGTTCACAAAATTGGATGCTGCACTCAAAAGTTATATGCGGTTTTACTCTCTTGTAAAGAAATAATACTTAAAAATTTCTATTGTCTTGTAATAAGAACATGTATATATGAATCGTTAGCAGCATTTGATACTTATCCGTGGATGCTAAAATAGTTGCTAAATTTATTTTTATTTTCGCGTAAAATCAAAAAAATATTGAAGAAATCTTGGAATAAATTTTATTTATTCTAACTCAGAGTCCAAAAAATCTTTAAAAGGAACAATTTAAAAATACGTGCAGAATCTAGACAACGCGTAGAAAAATGTGAGACCAAAATTATAAAGATCGCGTTTATAACTTGCATATTACAGCAACAACAAAGAACGGAAACTTATTGTTGGAAATTATTTCAAAAATATATTTTTGGTTAACTACGAAAAATTTGAAAAATAAATGTTTTGAGTTATTCTATTATTTCGCTAAATTTCGATCCAAATCCTGAAGTATTTTGCTAAAACCATTACAAGGAAAATAATTTGTCATCTTGAAAGTATATTTGCTTTTTGCGATAAGCAATAGAAATAAGTAGTAGAGCGTAATAATGAAATTACAACCAAAGAAAAAACACAAAAATTAAAAAGCGTGTAATTCGCGAATCCGTTTAAATCAGTTGAGGTGCATGTGCTTTTCGGATACAGGGAGTCCATGTCTATCAATATGCGTGGATTTTCCCATGTTTTATTCAGCGGCCAAAGTGTGCCATCAGTTGCATCTTACTATTCAAAAAACCTACAAGTGCGCAAAAATTACGCGATGTGCATATCATTATAAGGTGCATCCGATTTTAATGGCCGCCTATTAAAAATACGTCAATATAAATTATTTTAGACAGATTCGTCAAGAACTGCGGATGTGCCACCGCATTCTATTTTGGGATAAATAGGGATATTACTCCCGAATATTTGTAATTTGTGACACACCTTTTTGGCAAATATAATAATAAGGGATTACATTTATGTAAAAATAATCAAAGAAAATCGCGGTTCAATTCGCGGAATTGTCAAAATATATTTTTGCAGATTTTCCTACTTTCAAGGTATCTATATCCGGCGTTTTAGTGGATGGATTCGAACCCGGAAGGGCTTATTAGATCCGGCACGTAAAATAACTAAAATCACGCGGGGTTCAACTTCAACGATTATAAAACTTTTTTGAATATTACCATATATACTAGCTGACCCGGTACCGCGTTGCTGGCCCGTGGTTGGGGATTTCCGTGTAAAACTAAGTAATCTATCGAAAATGTATCGATCTACTGATACCGAATTAACGATAAATATATGTTTTGGTATATCCCTTGTGCAACGGTATCTTCAGATGTAAAATAGAAAATTGTTTTAATTGTACCCTTCTCCATAATATGGAGGGTATAATTAACTTTATGAATCCGTTTGTAACACATCGGCATATTCGTTGGATAACTTATAAAAAATATATTCGTGATCACAAAAAAAGAGTCTATATAACGATATCCGTCTATCTGTTGAAATCAAGATACAGCCAGCGATATGAAACAAAAAGCTTTTCAATATAGTACAGATGTTTCTATTTATTACTCATAGGATGTTCGGTATTGAATTGATATCTGTTCACATTTTTATATAGCCCCCATAGAACAGTACCGCTCGATTGTCGATATTTTCAAGGGCTTAGCCGCATTACCCTGCCGAAATGCCTATAATTTGGTATTCAGTCTCCCGTGAAGGCATAAATCATTTCTGCAAAGAATTATCGGAATAGGTCCACGTTTTGATAGAGCTACCCTAGAACGACATAAATAGAGTTTGTAAATAGTCTTAATAGAACGGTACTTCTCGATCTTCGGTATTTTCAAGTTTATAGCCATATTATTCATACGAATAATGTACTTAGTCTCCCTTGGGGGTATAAAACATTGCTGCAGAGAATTATCGGCATAGGTCCACGTTATAATACAGCTGCCGCAGGACGGTACCTCCCGGGTTTCGATATTTTTGAGGTTTTAGTCTTATTATACCACAGAAATGGCTACAATTTGGTGTTTATTCTTCATTATGGGTATAAAACATTTCCGAATAGAATATTTGGTAGAAGTCTTTATGTTTAAGCGGCATTATTCAACAGAAATTACTATATTTGGTATATAGTCTCCCATGAAGGTATCAAATATTTTAGCAGAGAATTGTCGGTAAAAATCCATAAAACGATATCTACCGATTTGTTGGAGATTCTGCATGTTTCAGCCACATTATTCAACTGAAATGGCTGAAACCTTATTTCAATATAATTTACGGTAGTGGGTATAAAAGTTCGGGCCGGTCGAACTTAACTTCGTTTTTCCTTGTTGTTAACAAAGTGCTGTTTCATTGAACACGTTATTATTTTACACTACTAAACATGAAAACATCAATGATTCATACTAATGCTAGTTGGGTTTGCTGTATTAAAAACCGTAGTCTCGAGTTATTCAACTCATTCAAGCCATCCAAGCGTGTTTGCTGTCCCCCTTACTAAATTTGTAAATCTAATCAGTAAGAATAAAGTTTTCAAAAATTTAACGCGATAGCGGTATTCTGCTTCCAAAACACTCATTAATGACAGAGGCCACAATTGCTATTGTGTTGAATACTAATACTTTTAATAACCTCTGAGATTTCGCGATTTGCTAAAACCCGTTGTGGGCGATGTCCCCCACCCCCACCATTTTCGGTATTCTCCTACCTTGTGAGCCTAGACCCAAAAATTTTACAAAATTCGGTCCAGCCGATTCCGATGTTTAATTTAGAACATCATGTCAGACTTAATGAACTTTTGATAGATTCTAGGTACACCGCTTTGTTGGACCGTCGTTTTAGTGACCAATGCACATTTTTTAGACGTTCTAGTTATTTAACATTTTTGAAATTAGGGTTTTCCTGATTTCTCTATAGATTTTTTGGAATTTCGGTCAAGCGACATTTTACATTATCGGGGTTGTACTGTATTCTAAAATGTGGGGATGTCGCGATTTCTACTTATTGAACCCAGCGTTTTTGTAGTCACGTTTGCTAAAATTAAGGATATTATCTGTAAATATATGTACATTTTTTAAAAAAATTGGGCTGACCGCGATATTCCACTTCCGTGATGACCATTCAGGATCAAGACAATTATTACCATAGTATTGAAACCAATTGTTAAACGTATTGTTCAAAAATATCTCTGATTTCAAGTTTTCTTAAAAAAATTTGTGGGGGAGGTACCCTGGTCATTCCACTGACCAGTATCAAAAATAGCTCAGTTCGCTTTATACTCTCAATTTAAACAGACATACCTCTGCACTGTATCGGATACTAAATCGTTCATTTGATATTACATATTGTTATCATAAATTATTACTGTGCTACTTGTATTTCTCAAAGCGGACCTTCAATCGAAACAGAACACAAAGATTTCAAAAAGAAAATTAAAACATTTTGTTGCAGACGAAATGTCTGCACCAAAGCATAGAAAAACTTTGCAAAAGTCAAGTAATAAATTCTTGCCTTTACAAGCTCTTGATGACACTGATCAAGATGATGAGAATGCCATTGAAATTGACGAAACCCCTCAACAACAAGAACAAAAACAAATTTTGCCTCCCATTAAAGTCTTGGGACAAACTGTTAAAAAAATACAAGAACTATTTGGAAATAACAATATTTTGGACTATTTGATTAAAAAAATGTCCATAGGCGTTAAAATTATGTGTGAATCAACAGAAACATATGAAAAAATAAAAAATGTTCTCAATGAAAACAAAATTCAATTCTTTTCTCATAGTAAAAGAGAAGATAATCTATTTAAAGCTGTGCTGTATAATTTAGATCAGGGGTGCTTAAAATATTTGGTGTATTAGTAGTGGTAAGACACTCTCCCCATTGATAAGCAATGGCAAATCAGAAATAAAGAGAGAATACGTGTGGTTTGTTTTTACGCTACCGTAAGGAAGCGATCACTAATGATTTAGATGGTCGATCAGCTGATGAAGTTAAAAATGCTCTCATTAATTTGGGTTTCAAATGTTGTGACGTTAAATCGGTCATCAAAACACATGGTGATTTCGAAGATACGCTCTATATTGTTTATTTCGAGAGAGGTTCCGTTAAACTTAATGATCTACGTCAGAGGGCTAGGTCTCTCTTTCGAGTAATTGTTATATGGGACTACAAAAGGAGGATCAAAAACAAATTAATACAATGCTATAGATGCCAGATGTTTGGACATGGTGAGAGAAACTGCAATGTAAATCCCAACTGCTCAAACTGTGCCGGCAGACATTTAACTACTGTTTGCCCAAATGCAGATAAAAAGAAATGTGCTAATTGTGCTGGTGAGCACAAATCTACTTTCGAAGGTTGCCCAAATAGAAAGACTTATTTGGAAATTAAAAACCGCCTCAACAAATCAAATCAGAATCGTAATTCTAAAATGTCTACAACTTTTCATTTTTCCAATGAAGACTTTTGTAATTTGGGCCAAAAATCGTATAAGAAGTCTAATATGTCAAACAACATCAAACAAATGAATTCTGCAAATAGCCGTCCGGTCGGAAATTTCTGGACTCAACAATCTGGCAACGCTGCAACTAATACTAATTTCCCTCCGCTCTTATGTGATCAAAACCTTTTCTCTGAGAGTGAAATAACATCTCTTACTTTCGATATTATCAATGGATTACAACATTGTAAGAATAAACAAGAACAATTTAATACGATTGCTCAATTAGCAATTAAGTATTTGTACAATTCATCTAAATGATGTCTCCTGACTCTATAACAGCCAAGATCATTCATATACGTTAACGTGACTACAACAACAACACACGTACTCTTTTTTTCTCATCTGCCGTGGTTTAGTAAAGGAAAGACACTCTCAGAGAGTCAAACGAGCATAATAATTTGAGCATCAATGCTCTATAAATATTATGTTTTGGAATTGTCGTAGTATCCGAAACAAATACGCTGAACTCTTTAATTCTCTTCAATTTAATAATATTGATGTATGTTTACTCTCTGAAACTTGGTTAAAATTCTCACATAAATTATATCATCCAAATTATAATTGTATTCGTGTAGATAGAGAACATTCAGTTGGTGGAGGTGTTGCCATAATGATTAAAAAATCTTTAAAGTTTAGGGAATTATCTGTGATTCCGACGAAAATAATTGAAAATGTTGGTATAGAAATTTCTAACAATTCAAGTAATATAAAAATTTTTAGCACATACTTCCCAGGAGGCTCAATGTCACCAGAACATCAAATCCTATTTAAATCGGATTTACGCAAACTTTGCAATATAAATGGATCTTTTTTATTATGTGGTGACTTTAACAGTAAACACAGAAATTGGGGTTGTTCAAGGGCAAACTGCTGGGGAAATATCCTCAACGAGTTTACAACATTTTTCCCAATTTCCATATTACATCCTGATGATCATACGTATATTCCACCTTCATACAGGTCCTTACCATCTACTTTAGATTTGATAGTAACAAATTCGCCCAATTATGTTTCGCAAATAAAGCTGAGAAATAAGCTCAGTTCAGATCATTTGCCAATAACTTTTTCTCTGAAAACCGAGACATCCTCCAATTTTCTTGGCCTTGACTACAAAAGAGCAAATTGGAAAAGGTTTAAGTCTCAGCTGGCGGCCGACTTGACTGATATTCCAATGTTCTTAAATGAATCCATAACTACCGATAATGTTGATCGTAATTTAAAATTTCTTGAGGAGAAACTAATTCAAACCGAAAATACGTGGGTACCAAAATTAACTACTCCTTCTAATTTCATGAAGTTACCCAGGAAAATATTACATCTCATAAAACGTAAAAACTATTTTAAGCGGCAGTGGTCAGCGTACAGGCAGCCTTATGATTATAATATGATGACTCAACTCTCTTCAATTATAACCCAATCTATTTCTCAACTTCGGAACAGAAACTGGAATTCTCGTTTAATGAATCTTAAAAAGGGGGACAAACCTTTTTGGAACATAAGCAAAGTTTTGAAAAGAAAGAATGCTGGAATCCCACACCTTGAAATTGCTGATCAAAAAGTATATTCCAGCAAGGAAAAGGCCACTGCGTTGGCAAACAGTTTTTCTTTTAATCACACCATCGCAAATCACCTAGGTGATCTGTCTCATAGCCAGATGATCTCAAATTTCATGGATCGCTTTGATAACACTGATTCAAATACTTGTGTCACTGATATTATTGATTGCGAGCATATTCAATCCTTAATTCGTACAATGAAAAAGAAAATGTCCATGGGTCCAGATGGAATTAAATTAATACTGCTTGTGCACTCGTCAAATATAGTTATAAAGTTCATAACATTTATTTTTAACTGTTGCCTGAGAATAAATTATTTCCCTACAACTTGGAAGTTGGCTAGGGTTATTCCAATTTTAAAAAGTGGAAAGCCACCAAATTCTGTTGGTAGTTACAGGTCTATCAGTTTGTTAAATGTTATTGGGAAAATCTTTGAAAAAGTTATTAAGGAGCAAATAGTTTTATTTATCGAAAGGCATAATATTATTCCCGACCAACAGTTTGGATTCAGAAGTTTTCATAGCACTATTCACCAGGCAAAACGAATATGTAACTTTGTAAAATTGGGTTTTCAAAATAAGATGTCAACGGGATTAGTTCTACTAGATGTAGAAAAAGCTTTTGACTCAGTTTGGCATGATGCTCTTATTTATAAACTTGTTCAATTTGGTTTCCCTCTAAATCTAGTAAAACTTATAAACAGTTTTTTAAGAAACCGCAAATTTTATGTGTGTGTTAATAATTCTGTTTCAAATTAAATTGCAGTAACGGCGGGCGTACCACAAGGGTATGTCTTAGGACCTCTGTTATATATAATATTCTGCTCTGATTTCCCTAAGTTAACCAACTGCTTCACTGCTTTATATGTTGATGATGTTGGAATTTTCACATCAAGTCAATGTCCTCAAACTATCACAGCCTCCCTCGAAAGAGCTGTTGAAAGTATTAATTCATATATGAACAAATGGAAAATTAAATTGAATGTGTCTAAATCGCAGGCCATCTTTTTTACTAGAAAAAGAAAATCCTGCAATTTACCAAATGCAACTCTCTGTATATCAAATCATTCCATTCCTTGGTTACCAAGTGTAAAATATCTAGGTATAATTCTAGATACTAAATTACTCTTTCGTGATCATATCAAATTTACCAAGAACAAATTCAATATCGCTATCAAGTTGATGTACCCGTTAATTAATAGAAATTCTAAATTATCATTTAGCAACAAAATACTGATTTACAAATCTATTTTTGAAGCCATACTTATGTATGGTTCGCCCGTATGGGGAGTATGTGCTAATTCTCATATTAAAACACTACAAATTTGCCAAAATAAACTTTTAAAATTAATCATGAGATTACCCTGGTATTATTCTACAAATAGACTCCATTTTCAAGCTAGAGTTAAAATGTTACCACAAAAAATTTCAGAAGCTCAGGAAAGATTTAAAATTCATTGTAGCATGTCGACCAACCAACTCATATATAATTTATACAACAATAGTACTGCTTAATTTATACTTACATGTAAATTTAACTTTGCTTTTAAGGATAAAAATCAAAATGTTTTTGCCATTATGCAAATATCTCTAAAAATATATTTAATTTCATAGAAGTTATATATATTTTTTAGAGTCTTATATATAAAGGTTTTTTATTTGTAGTATTTTCCTTTGTAAAAATTTATACTTATACAAATTTTTCTGCTTTAATGCTTTATGTAATGTTATAGAATTAAGGTTAAACCGTTTCTTACCTGTATACTCTATAATACAAATGTAATTATAATATTTTACTACTTGAATAAATAAATAAATAAAAATCAAAAATAGCTAAAAACTCCACACACAAAACTTCATCAAATTCGGTCCAGCCGTTTCGGAGGAGTTTAATTTCGAACATCATGGCAGTCTTGAAGAATTTTATATATATATATATATATATATATATATATATATATATATATATATATATATATATAGGTGCCACCGTGGTGCAATGGTAGGCACACCCGCCTTGTCCGCTGAAGGTCGTGGGTTCGATTTCCCGCCAGTCAACATCAACATTTTCAACGGTGGCAAAATACCCCTCAGTAATGTTGGCGACATTCCCTGAGTATTTCAGCCATGTAAAACTTCTCTACAATATGGTGTCTTAAGACACGCCGTTCGGACTCGGCGATAAACAGTAGGTCCCATATCATTAAGAAAATACGAATCGGGGTGCACTCATTGATATGAGAGAAGTCTCCTTTGTCCCGTCTGGGATGTTTGTGGAGCAATTACACTGTGCCACAAATTTGAACTCAAGGTCTGTGCGGTGGGAAATTCCTTCTGGAGATGAAAGCCCTTAGTGGGTATATTAAGAACCCAAAAGGAAATTTTCCCCATAGGTCAAGATTCTGAGATATCGCGCGATGAATTTTTTGAATTTTCGAGTATGATGCTTGAGAAAATAGCTTTATATCTCTGTTTGCCGTTATTGTAGCTTCGTTTTGAGATTACATGTCTGCAGTCAAATCGAATGGCGAATCTTTTTGTAGAACATTTCATTCTTCTAACTCAATTCCTTTCATGTCCTTTTCGTCCTTTCTTTCTTGAACCGTAGTAAAAGTACCACAAGATGAGATTTTACAGCATCCAAATATTCCACAAAAATATTGCTCAGAGAATTTTAGGTACGGTTCTCATTGACAACTAATCGATATTGTCATGTTTTCATTGTCCTTTTTGACATTTACCCGGTTTTTGTTCAGAAAAACCTTTGTTTTGTTTTTCTGTATATTCGTTATTTGTTATGTATTGGTAGGTAGACATACCCATTGGTTATCGCTTATATTGACATCTGGGATGTATCTGAAATGACAAATTTTCTTAGAGAATAGATCCGGTTTTCTAATATTTTGAACCGGATATAGCGATATAAAACCCGGATTTTGTACCGATTTTATGTAACCGATTAAGGTTATATGTATACCATTAGAAAGCTAATAAATTTGCCAATCAGGAAAAATAAATTTTTTGACAGCATCTTACCTGAGTTCGGTGCTAAAACAAAAAACCCGTATTCTTGAACCGTTTTTAAGGGAAACAAGTAAGAACGGCGTTAAGTTCGGTCGGGCCGAACTTGTTATACCCTCCACCACAAGTTGTATTGAAGTAAAATGGAATAATTAGTTTCCTTTCGTGTATGAAAATTTCAGCAATTTCGGTAAAACAACGTGAGGCACCATTCTATGGGGGCTATTTCAAAACGTCGATATATACCGACAAATTTCTGATGGACAGGTTTAAGGCTCCAAGAATACTAAATACCAAATTTCCTATATTTCGGTAAGAGAATGTGGCTAAAACTTAAAAAATACCGAAAATCAAGAAGTACGCTTCTATGGGGATATAGGAAGACGTGGACCTATACTGATAATACTCTTCTGGAATATTTTATAACTCTTGGAAGACGAAATAACGAATTTCAGCCATTTCGGTTGGATATTAACGTCACAATCTTCAGTATTACGAAAATCGGGAGGTACCGTTCTATGGGGGCTAATCGAAACGTGGACCTATACCGACGAATTTTAGTCAGAAATGGGGCAATATGAAAGCGTGGACCTGTACAGACATATTTCTGGCGAACAGTTTTATATCATATTGAAGACTAAATACCAAATTTCAGCCGTTTTGGTGGAATATTGAAGACACAACCTTTAAAATACGAAAAATCGGGAGGTGCCTTTCCATGGGGGCTATATGAAGGCGTGGACCTATACCGACAAATTTAAGGGGGAAGTTTGAGTACCCCAGCGAAGTCTTAATACCAAATTTCAGCCATTTCGGTGGAATATTGAGGCCACAACGTTCAAAATACCGAAAATCGAGAGGTACCGTTCTATGGGGGCTATATGAAGGCATGGACCGATAACGACATAATTCTGGGGGAAAGTTTTATACCACCAACGTAGACTAAGTACCAAATTTCAGCCATTTCGGTGTGATAATGAATCTAAAACCTTCAAAATACCGAAAATCGGGAGGTACCGTTCTATGGGGGCTGTATGAAGGTGTGGACCGATACCGACAAAATTATGGGGGAAAGTTTCATACCCCTAAAGAAGACTACGTACCAAATTTCAGCCATTTTGGTAGGATAATGAGGCTAAAACCTTAAATATACCGAAAATCGGGAGGTACCGTTCTATGGG
This sequence comes from Musca autumnalis, assembly GCF_047663935.1. NCBI lineage: Eukaryota > Metazoa > Arthropoda > Insecta > Diptera > Muscidae > Musca > Musca autumnalis. Next base: position 170,416,000 of record NW_027411977.1, read on the forward strand.
GGCTATATGAAGGTGTGGACCGATACCGACAAAATTCTGGAGAAAAGTTTTATACCCCTAAAGAAGACTTCGTACCAAATTTCAGCCATTTTGGTAGGATAATGAAGCTAAAACCTTAAAAATACCGAAAATCGGGAGGTACCGTTCTATGGGGGCTATATGAAGGTGTGGACCGATACCGACAAAATTCTGGAGGAAAGTTTTATACCCCTAAAGAAGACTACGTACCAAATTTCAGCCATTTTGGTAGGATAATGAAGCTAAAACCTTAAAAATACCAAAAATCGGGAGGTACCGTTCTATGGGGGCTATATGAAGGTGTGGACCGATACCGACAAAATTCTGGGGGAAAGTTTAATACCCATAAAGAAGACTACGTACCAAATTTCAGCCATTTCGGTGGAATATTGAGGCCACAACGTTCAAAATACCGAAAATCGGGAGGTACCGTTCTATGGGGGCTATATGAAGGTGTGGACCGATACCGACAAAATTCTGGGGCAAAGTTTTATACCCCTAAAGAAGACTACGTACCAAATTTCAGCCATTTTGATAGGATAAAGAAGCTAAAACCTTCAAAATACCGAAAATCGGGAGGTACCTTTCTATGGGGGCTATATGAAGGTGTGAACCGATACCGACAAAATGCTGGGGGAAAGTTTTATACCCCTAAAGAAGACTACGTACCAAATTTCAGCAATTTTGGTAGGATAATGAAGCTAAAACCTTAAAAATACCGAAAATCGGGAGGTACCGTTCTAATATAATATATATACTTTATAGGGTCTCCGACGAATATTTCGATGTGTTACAAACGGAATGACAAATTTAATTATACCCTCCATATGGTGGAGGGTATAAATATCACTGCGCGTAAATATGAAGATCAAAGCTTGGTGGGTGAAATATTCTTTTTGCCGATGAAAGTGGATGAAGTTAATATTATAAACCCGGAAGGACAGTTATGCCGTAGGTCAAACTTCTGAGTTAAAGCGAAATGGAATTTATGTTACGGGTTTATTGTCGTGCTCTTAAAGTTCATCAAGAATGTATGCATCACGCCATAACTCAGAAGTTTGACCTACGGCATAACTGTCCTTCCGGGTTTATAATATTAACTTCATCCACTTTCATCGGCAAAAAGAATATTTCACCCACCAAGCTTTGATCTTCATATTTACGCGCAGTGATATTTTTCCTTAAAATCGGTTCAAGAATACGGGTTTTTTGTTTTAGCACCGAACTCAGGTAAGATGCTGTCAAAAAATTTATTTTCCCTGATTGGCAAATTTATTAGCTTTCTAATGGTATACATATAACCTTAATCGGTTACTTAAAATCGGTACAAAATCCGGGTTTTATATCGCTATATCCGGTTCAAAATATTAGATAACCGGATCTATTCTCCAAGAAAATTTGTCATTAACGTGTTCAGCATATCGGGAGCTATATATGGTAAATATTTCAGATACATCCCAGATGTCAATATAAGCGATAACCAATGGGTATGTCTACCTACCAATACATAACAAATAACGAATATACAGAAAAACAAAACAAAGGTTTTTCTGAACAAAAACCGGGTAAATGTCAAAAAGGACAATGAAAACATGACAATATCGATTAGTTGTCAATGAGAACCGTACCTAAAATTCTCTGAGCAATATTTTTGTGGAATATTTGGATGCTGTAAAATCTCATCTTGTGGTACTTTTACTACGGTTCAAGAAAGAAAGGACGAAAAGGACATGAAAGGAATTGAGTTAAAAGAATGAAATGTTCTACAAAAAGATTCGCCATTCGATTTGACTGAAGACATGTAATCTCAAAACGAAGCTACAATAACGGCAAACAGAGATATAAAACTATTTTCTCAAGCATCATAGGCGAAAATTCAAAAAATTCATCGCGCGATATCTCAGAATCTTGACCTATGGGGAAAATTTCCTTTTGGGTTCTTAATATACCCACTAAGGGCTTTCATCTCCAGAAGGAATTTTCCACCGCACAGAAACCTTGCTGCACAGTGTTATTATTATTATATTATAAATACTTGGTACTGATTGAAAGCTTGGCAGAATAGAAGCAGTTGCAGTTTTTAGAGTATATAGTAGCCGATATTTTCAATACCTAACATGTTTCACATATGCATAACATAATTCAGTATAAAATTTTGTCTTTATAAATTGTTTCTACCGATTTCTTCATAAAAATATTTTTTGGAGCTCTAAGCATCGATTTTCATAAAATTTCAGACCCTAATACAAATTTTTGCACATCAAATATTGTGCAATTAACACTCACGGCATTTATTTATAATTATAAATAGTTTTTTGTTAAAGTTTACCACATCTAACAAAGGATTTGTGTAAATTCTTAGGGTGGTTCTATCCTGGTGAACCATTAAAACATGCTAATATTTTGACATTTTTTAATAAAGCGAGTAAAAAGTACCTTTAGAACGCATATGTGAAACATGTTAGGCATTGAAACTATCGGCTACTATATACTCTACATAACGGTATTTGTAGGCAAATATTGACTGGTTCTATTCAGATGAACCGGAGTGTATATCCGCATAGGAAATAAAATTCCACTAATTAGAAATAGGGATATCTGAGCGCCTTTGTCTATATCTCAAGTATTTGACCACTTTGGTAACACAGTTGGGATGAATAAAAACCTCATGATTGTTCTTTTGTTGAAATGCACCTACCCAAAGCAGGGATATTCGTCATTACAATTAAAGTAAAAAAAATGTACGCCAACTTTGCATCCTTGTAAAGGTGAACTTTTCATTGACAGGCTTTGCTTTTGGAATACCCCTACTAGAAGAGCGGAGATATTTTCATATTTTAACATTCCGACGCCTGTATATTATCTGGCCATCACCAAAATCAATAGCCTGAATTCTCTCTGCGACCCCCTCAAAATTTCGTGACGATCCGATCAAAATTTCGACCTGTAGCGTGACTACACAAATATTTCATATTGGTAAAGGTGAACGTTTCTTCTATTGACAGGCTTTGCTTTTGGAATACCACTACTAGAAGCGGAGATTTGTATATAGAACTAAACGTTGAAATAGCGGTATAGGGTATAAAAATGGAAAAAGTGTTATGTACACCAACCTATCTTTCACTATTGTAAAGGTGATATTTTCTTCTTCCATTGACAGGTTTTGCTTTTGGAATGTCCCTACTAGCAGCAGAGATATTCGCATAAGAATAAACCGTTGAAATTGGGTCCACATTAGTTTTTTTGGCCATTCCTCTCTGCGACCCCTATTAACCACCAAAATTTCGCCGACGATCCGATCAAAATTCCCGTAAAAAGGAATGCATTAACGACTATTTCGATATCTCCGTTGTTTGACCACATACGCCAACCTACTTTGCGTCATTGTAAAGGTGAGATTTTCTACTTTTATCGATTTGCTTTTAGAAGGTCCACAACTAAAGCCATGACATTCGTTATTAATTAAAATCGCAAAAGAGAAAAATTGGGTTGGTTTAGGGACTATTGCTATATCTTCGCTGTTTGACGTCCTACAGCAACCTACTTTACATCGTTGTTAAGGTGATATAAAAATGTAAAAACCCAACTGATTCTCTCTCACAACTTTTTTTATTACACCATGTATTCATTCATATGTAAATGTTTTGTCTTGAAAAACAAAAACTAATTTCAGAAACAATATTCGCCCCAATCGAAGAATGAAAACAAATCATAGGGAGAACGTGAGGAATTCAATCTTATTCTTCCGTTATGGTTGGAACTAGAAGTGGTCCTTGACTTAAATCTTTTGTATCCTTTTTTTCATCGAATGACGTGTTCTGGCACGAAAACAAATTGTTGCGATTTTTCACACTTAAAGGCCATTGTAATCTTTTTAAAACATCTTCATCAATGTTTACCCAATACAGTTTATTTTGCCTTTCCGATTGTTTTTAATACACTTGAGTTGTGTGCCCAGGATGAATGGGATTAACAAAGAAAAGGGGAATAGCTACGAGAACAAATCGAAAAGCGAGCACTTACGAATAAAATCTGAATAGCATTTGTTTGACGGTTAGCTTATGGCATGTTAAAAACATAAAATATTTCATCACACACACATCCTAACATTCATATAGATAAACGTGGATAGGCAGAAATAAAAAAGGATATGATGAAATATTGAGAGTAAGGCCGAGTTACAAATGATTTTGTAACCCTTTTAACTTCTCAACAAGTGTTACACTTTAATTCCTCAAAGAATGCTGAAACCCTTTTGTTTGTTTTTAAATTACAAACTTAGAATTATATAACAAGGATTCGAGAGCAATAACTTTTACCACGAACTGGCACAATAACACAGAGCCACAGACAGCCCGCACATATACAAATAAAAAGGAACGAACAAACACAAATTTATACGTTAACTAGAAATAGAAAGTCTTCCGCTGATAGAGAATGCGGGCGAGTTTGGTTGAATGTGAATCACACAAACAGCTACACTTAAAGAGAAAACACTATGAAAAACTTCCTACGCTTTGTGGTATATGAGTTGGGTGGTGGATGGTGGGATGAATGTTATGGACCAACATGTACGTGTATGTAAACATTTAAAACCCCTTTTTAAAGTACATAAAACACATTTATCTCAAAATTGGGGTTGCATTATGATAACCTTTTTATCAACAACCTATCACACAATTCAATTATATCGCACTTTCCCTTTTTCCAATGAGGCCTCAATGTTCAAAGGGACTACGAAGCGGCATACAAACATACCCTTAATGGGTTCTAATATTGACTTTTTTGACACTTGAAAAGTCTCCATTATGATTTTAAAAGACAACGGAATCGACAAGAACGAGTAAAACACATAATTCGCAAAATATTTTAAACAAAGTAAATACAATTTGATTAACCATATAGGCACATACTTTTTATTTATATTAAGCATGGTATATACAGTGTCTACGACTAAAAATGTTATATAAATATCATACTCGTATATGAAGTTTTCCTGTTACGGTGTTCAAACTAATAATGTACATGTATGAAAAAATAAACTATGTTATATATGGCTTAGTGGTCTCACAACCATATTTAACCCAGATAAAGCCACTGGTCGTTTAAACGCCACAAAAATGGTTGCAAAAATTAACGTAAAACTCTGGCTTTTTTGAATATTTTTGTGTGTTTTTTTGCATTTTGTTATAGTATTTTCTGTTATCTGTCATTTCACGCTTTAAAGCAATTGGCTTAAAACCGAAGCTTTTCAAAAAATCGACTTTTTGTAATTTTCGACTTTTGATGAAAAAATTAAATATGCGATAAAAATTTAATCATAAATGTTGGAATCATATAAAGTCAGGGAATATAGTAAGAGTATTTTCTCAATCAAAAACCTAGGGATTGGCATGTAAGAATACGCCTATAAGTGTCTTTAAAAAAATGTTTAAAAAGTCTCAAAAATATAATTTTCATAAAATTTGTTAAGGTTTCTCGAAAGAAAAAATCTCGGCGCTAAAGGGGTTAAGAAAACGCGAAATCCCAGATATTGTTAAACATATTTTTTCCAAACGCCACATTTTCCCGCCCCTGCCGACCGAGAGGCCACCTCCCCTTAACGTAGGGAGCGAGTACACCTCATATTCGGAATATGACGGCTTAGTAGACTAGGAAAAACCGGCTACAGCTAAACATCAGCCGGTTAGAAAGTTACATTTTAAAGACAAACACTTCAAGAAATAAATACGTCTTATCTAACATATCGCCTGGCAACTGTTTCAGCATACTAATAACGAAAGATAAAGTTTTTTTATGATATGCAGAGATTCGAATAAAGACATCCTGTTATATAACTTGTTATATTCATCACATAAAGATCGGAGTGTATTACATATTTCAGGTCTATAAAATGAAATTTTTTAGATTTTTAAGTTTAATTACATACCGTTAACACAACGCCAGTTGTCAAGAGAATATAAATCATGTTGTAGATTAATTGATTGATTGTAAGAATCCAGCTTACTAAACAGATATTAATACTTTAGAGCAACGAATAACAGATGGTAATTTAAGTAGAGTTCAAAATGTAATGGGCCTAAATGGCTACCTTGAGGAACACCAGAATACCCTTTGGGTACGGTCCTGTAAATAAGAACGTATCCATGACAAGAGTATTGATGGGAAACCCATACAATTAAGTTTATGTATTAACAATTCATGTACAACAGTGTCAAAGGCCTTGTTGAAATCTGAGTATATAACGTCAGTTTGGCATTTGCTTAGGAATCCATTGTGAACGAGACATGTAAGCTCCAATAAATTTGTCAAGGTAGACTACCCTTAACGAAACCATGTTGATACGGTGATATTATTATAAATCTAGCGAAATGAGTGATTCGGCGCGAGACCAGAAGCTCAAATCGTTTATGAATTGCACTTAGTTTTGCAATACATCTATAGTTTTCAATCTCATCATCTACTATCAGACTTATGCAAAGGAGCAATGAAGCTAGATCTCCAGACAAGAGGGAAATATCCCAATGTCAAAGAGTCATTGAAAATAATTGTTAGGGGTCGATAAAGTGCATACGCACATGATTTTAAAATAGAAGTTGGTACACCATCTGGACGTGGTGAGTTTGAATATTTCAATGACAATAGACCATTTAATACTTCATCCTCTGTGAGAATAATGCGAGGAAACTGGTTAAGTTTATGAATATTATAAGGGTAATTAAGGGAGTTAGATGAAAATCTTGAATAGGTATTTCGAAAAAAGTCGGCAAACAGGGTCACATGATTCTCTACAACAAGTCGCGTGCTATGTATTCACGTAGTTTTCTTTTAGAGTTTACGAATTTATAATTTTTTTTTGGATTTCTATGGAAATTATTTCGCATCTTAATAAAGTAATTTTAATAACACCTTGAATTTTCTCTGTTGAACGCATTTCTAGCTTTTGCATAATAGGTAAAATTTAAAGTGGAATTACATCTTTTAAATTTTTTATACAGTCTACTTTTCATATTGCGAAAGCTCCTGAGTTGCGGAGTAAACCAAGCAGGACCCATTTCTGAGCACATCTTTAAGAGAGGGACGAGAATCAATGTCTCCATCAGGAAAGTAATTAATATTGGATAAGATAGAACCCAGCAGAACCACGTTAGTCTTATCAAAAATTTAGTTTACTTGAATTAGTTTGCGGTAAAATTTTAGTAGTTGAAATAAAATTTTAGTAGTTGATTTTGGTGTTTCTTTGGAAAAGCCGAAAAGTGAGTGTGATTCTCATTCATATGAGAATACTAGACACTTAAAGAGTTCGGTTTTTCGCTAAAAAGGCATCATTTCAAAAACTGAGAAGCCAAATGATAATTCCCTTCGCCGGGATGAAATCATGATATTGGTAGCGATCAGTAAAATTTTGCAACACTGTCAGTTCTTTTTGAAAAACATTACTCTCTGTAATAGAGGGTAATAAATGAAGTTGAGCCAATGGGGGAATACTCCACTCAAACAATCGAAAATGAGATTGAATCTTCATCAATAAACAAAACAAACAAAAAACAGCCGAGGCCAGGGATGGAAATTTAAAAATGTCAAAAAGTACTAAATGGTACCTTTTTCTGTGAAAAGGTACTTTTTATTATTTTTAAGAGAAATTAACATTTTTTATTGAGTAAACAAAAAAGCAACAAATGCATATTAGGGCTATAACCAAAAAAATGTTGGTGAAAACTATTAGTCCCTTTTGACCACCGAATTCGTTGTAATTTGGTATTTTGTATTTCCAGATGATAAAAAACACTTCTACAAAAATTTTTTTATATAGGTCAACGTATTAATATAGGCTCCATTGAACGGTACGTCCCGATTTCCGGTATTTTGAGGGTTTCAGCTAAATTTTTTTCATCATGGGCTCAACCTTTTTATGTTCCCATAAAACGGTGGAACCGATTTCAAGATTCTTAGTTATACCCTCAGCCTTTAGGCTAAAGAGGGTATATACACTTTGATACGATGAAAATGTGCCTCATCGAAATAATGGTTTTAGACCCCAAGTATGTTTGGACGAAATGTGTTTTAGACAATTTGGAGTCGATCTAGCCATGTCCGTCCGTCTGTCTGTCTGTCCTGCTGGCTGGAGCGCACGATAACTCTCGAACGGATGAACCGATTCGGTTCAAATTTTGGCTTTCGTAATATTTTGCCCAAACTTAGTTTAAGTTCGAAGATGAGCTACATCGGTCCACTCCTTCCGGTACCACCCCCACAAAAGTTCGACAATTTTCAGAAAGTTTGTTCGCACGATAACTCTTAAAGGGAGAGACCGATTTGGTCCATACTTTTATAGCGTAAACTTTCTCCCAGAGTAATATAAGTTTCTAATATGGTCTCATTAGGTCCACTCCTTCGGGTACCTCCCACACAAAATTTCGGAAAAGTTCGGTTTAGGGCCTGGTCTCGAATCGCTTTGATTTTGGTCGTAGAAACTTACATTCAGTGCCCTCTATACGACGGTGCAAGTTCCATCTGGAGGAAGTCCATATTTCCTGAGAAAATAGCCTGAAAAGTTCAAAAAACCCGTATGCCACCGTATGTAATGGTTTGAGCGCAAATAACTCTCGAACGATTCAGTCGAAAATTTGGCTTTCGTAATATTTTGTCCAAACATAGTTTATGTTCGAAGATAATCCAAATCGGTCCATTCCTTCAGGTACCTCCCGAAAAAAAGTTCAAAAATGTTTGGAAAAATTGTATGCACGATATCTCTTGAAGGGAGTGAACGATTTGGTCCATACTTTACACATCTTAATACATCTACCAGATATAGATCAGGTTTAAATATGGACTATATTTGTCCACTCCCTCGGGTCCCTCCCACACAAAATTTCGGATAGGTTCACTTTAAGACCTGCTCTCGAGACACTTTGATTTCTGTTGAAGCAACTTACATTCGCTACCACAATTACGACGATAAATGTTTTTTCAGGGGAAAGTCCGTACTTCTTGAGGAAACAGCCCGAAAGGTGTAAAAACCCCTATATGTAGTCGCTGGAGAGCACGAAAACTTCTTCTTCCCCTTAGGGTACCTCCCCCACAAAAATTCAACATTCGTATCGAAATGCTGTTTAGGGTCTCTTCGAAGATGCTTTGGAAATGAATGCCGATGCTGTTCATTGTGGTACTGCTGTTTACAGTCATATTATGTTTTCCGTGGACAAGTCCATGCTTCCTGGCATACTGGTCCAGAAGTTATAAGATGACCCACTGAAAAAACTAGTGTGACCAATATATATTAAAAAGATATGACTCTCAAAATCAGATCCACTTCCTATGTGGTCTATTCATTTAAGTAGCTCCTCCGCAAAACTTTAATCCTAATGCACATTATTGTCGGCAAGTTCAAAGGTACAAAACTGCCACAAAATTCTAAAAAGACCCGAAATACATATCTCTGTCGGCAAAGCCGACTGATTCTTTTTTACTTGTTTTTATCTACATTTGCTGGCCAGATTGGATGTCCGTTGGCATTTATGGTTCTTCGTGGTTAAAAATTTTCCATCAAAAATTGTGGACAGTGGCCCACGTTGTGGTACAGCACCCACATAACGGTACCGTCTGCTTTTAGCTGACCGAATTATCTAAAATTGGGTATTGGGGTTCCCAGTGCAAAAAAAAATCTCCATAAAATTTTACAATTTTCCATATAACTTCAGAAATTTCCAAAAAATTTAACATCGGAACTAAAGTGTGAATTGAGTTCAAGAGTTACCAGAAGGGTAGGCTGATACATAACGTCAGGTTCTGAGAATGGAGGACTTGCACATACAGAAGTGTTTATCTAAAATTTAATAGCCGATAGCCTTAGATGCTAGTGCTATTTTTTATATAATTTTATTGTAATTTTTTATTATAATAAATATTTGAAATAAATAAAATAAATAAAATTTAGCTTTACATATGTTATTTATTTGATAGAGACATTAATCAAAAATATTTTCCCAGAAGGATAACATATCAGGTACATAATCTACTATATTGTCGCCTGAGACCCATGTCAAGTTTGGTAAATTAAAATCACCAAGACAAATCAGTTCAGAATTTGACGAATGGCGTAATGAAACTTCTTTTATTAATTCAGAATGTTTAAGGTAAATGTCTATGACTGAATTGGGGCAATGTAGGAAGGAGCACGTTATAATGAAGGAATGATTTAAATATTTTATTTTAACACAAATATATTCAATAATATATTCAATATTAAACTCCACCACCAATTTTGTTTAATCTGTATTTTCTGTGTACTTATGGGTCACATATTGTTATACAAATTAATTATAATACCATGGTTATATTTACAATATTAAGTGTTTCTCCATCAACTCTTGATATTTGACAAATATCCTTGGGGCCTATTTTAAAATTTTTGCCAGATTTTTGTTAGGCTTCATCACCTAAAATATTTGTTGGGTGTTTTAGAAAAATGAGTTTTTATAAGAAGATGTCGTGTGCTCGACCCAACCAGTTTTATCAGAGAAATGCGTAAGTAGCTGATTTCGACACGCATGAGCCACTTGCCAAACGAGTATAAGTGTGGCTTGGCACTTAAAAAAAATAAGTATCATTTGCCATTTTAAAATTGATAGTTTTAGGCACTCGCGTATGCTTTGCAAAGTCGTTTTGTGTACTCAATTACATTAAGTGTTGCTTTCAAGAACAGATTGTCTTTTGCTCACTGAGATAGTGAGAGCAAAGATCACAGAAATGATTTACAAAATACTTAAAACACTTGCTAATTGTTTAAGACACTTGTTATTATTTTTGCATTTTTGTGATCTTTGAAAATGGTTTGTTTGTGTTTATGGAATATGTACCTACATATATTCTTGATCAGTATAAAACTCTGAGTCGACTTAGACTTGTCCGTCTGTTGTAATCACTCTAGCGTCCGCAAAAATCGAGCTATAGGACTGGATTGCACCGAGTATCTTTTTTCCAAAGACAGGTCTAGTTCGAAGATGGGCCATATCGGCCTATTTTTTGTATAGCCCCTATATAACGGTACTTCCCGATTTTTGGTTTTTTAGGGTTTTAGCAACAATTTTTAACCGAATTAGCTGTAATTAGACAGTTAACCCATATCGTACCGAGACAAATTTTTTATTTATTTTTTAAAACAAAGCACTTTTTTAGGGTAATTAGGACCCATTGGTGTTCGAAATTTCGAACACTGGCGCTTAAGCTATATGTATAGAAGTAAAATAAAATTGATTTATTTGCCGTTTTATTGATTTATTTCTCCATCTTTGTATGAAAAATGGTTGAAGATTGGTATTGAGACTTCTTTGGGCCTACAAAACTTTTCCTCGAAATGTGTCAGCACTGGTCCACGTTTTGGATTGGTCCCCATATAACGGTACCGCCCGATTTTCGGGAGATTTCAAGGATTTAGCTGCATTATCCTACAGAAATGGTTGCAAGTTAATACATATTTAGTCTATTTTGAGGCTACCTAACCTTCCTCCAGAAACTTGTCAGCTTAGGTCCACGTTTTATATAGCCTTCGTTGAATGGTACCTAACGATTTTAGGGTATTGCAGGATTTTAGCCGCACTATCCTTTAGAAATGGCTGAAATTTAGTATATAGTCTTATATGGTGCTATAAGAACTTTTCCCGCAATTTGTCAGTAAATTTAAACTTTTTGATATACCCATCGATATGTAGGTTAAGTACCAGCGTTCGAAATTTCGAACAGTCAACTTTGCACATCTGTAAAGTCGCGTTTACGCATGTAAATCAAGTTCTCTATATTTTGTGAAACGGCAACATATGCACGAGGGCGGTTCGGAAACTTCTTAGCCTATCAATGAAACAGAATAGTTAGTTTTTCAAAAATATTTTTATTTTTCAATATAATCTCCTGAAACTTCAATACACTTAGTCCAACGCTTTTCTAGCAATTCTATCCCTTGATTAAAATAGTTTTCCTCAAGGTTTTCAAAATAGTGGTTTAGAAATGTAATTGCATCTTCATTTGAGGTAAAACGCTTGCCAGCAAGGAATTTTTTAATTGCATTTTTTTATATTTTTTAAAATTAATTTAAAAAGTATCCAAAAATATAGGTTTCAAAAATCTACCCTTAACATCGAGGGGGAATTTTTTCAAGGTAAAAATTTTTTTAATTTGCTGACAGATTAGACTTTATACATTACCAAAACTTGTTTACAATTTAACCCTTTTCATCCATAAATATGTTTTTAAAAAGAAGTGATTTTACTGTTCGAAAAATCGAACACCAAGTACGAAATTGGTTAAGATTCCTATGGAGGGAACTAACCGCAATTTGCTCACTGCAGTCACAAAACTTTTGCACCAAAAATATTAAACATAGGTCAACACATTGATATAGCCCCCATATAAAGGTATCACTTGAGTGAACACATTTTTTAGATTAGATTATAAAATTTTGGCATCTGGGTTATCCGTGGTCGAAAAATGTTTGAACCTAAAATTTTGGACAGGAAGGGAAACTATTATTCCATTTTAGCTAAGAATATTTTATGGTGGAAGGTAAAAAAAGTTCGGACCGGTCGAACTTAACGACTTTTTACTTCTTATTATTTGTTTTGTTTTTCCTATATGTATGCAACTATAAAATTAAATTAAAAATTGATTTTTAATTATAAAAAGTAAAAGCATTGAGTTTTCATTTTCCAGTGATGACTACGATTTTTAAACGTTAGAAGGATGGCCTAATTTAAGGAATATACAAAAGTACACATAACATTACCAAAATAAAACATCTGAACCTTTGTACTGTTTGTAGTGTCGTAAGTGCTTCCGCTAGTTGAGCCCATTGGAAATTTATCTTCGATTATATGGCACTTGCGAGTTTTGTATACGGTGCAAAATACGATGGACACTTATTTTACTCTGATCGCACAATCAAGGATCGTGAAGCGTCGTAAGTATTTTTTTGTGGTGGTAGAAAGAATACTCTAGGAATACACTTGTATTAAAAAGCATAAGACCCAAAAACACTTGTGTATGCTCAAGAGGATTATAGAGACAAATGACTTAGTGATGATCTCTGATATTTATTGTGAATACATATTGGAAAATATACAAGACCCGTATCGGACATTGTACAAATTGCTTGTTTTGAGTAATTTAATTTTAACATGGGTACATTATATTCTACGTCAACATACGTGGGATGTCCACGGTTTTCTTCCAGTGAAAATGTCAAATATACCGGGGGCTTGAAAATATAATGGTGACTGCTGTTTCTGCCTTGAGAAATTTTACATAATTACCTAGGAATCGAATTTACGGGCTATTTCGTAAAAGATCACAACAAAAATGGAAACGATTTAGCCATATTCGAGACGCTCAGCGCCATAATCTATCTAACGGAACCTTTGGAAATAAATACTATAAAAAACTCTCTATTGCATTGTATAACACTATACTATATTGCCTGCTGAAGCTATGCAATATGCAGTTTTTGGCATTTATTTTAAAGGGTTCTAATTTAAATACAGAAAAATGTTTGGATCGGGCACACGTCATCCTCTATATCCGGTTTGAATAACACCTCAAAAAAAAATCATAAAATAGCAACCTAAGCAATATCTCAAAAACAAGAGCTGATGGAGAAAAAATGCTGCCGAATGTGAAAATAACTGCCCAATTTTGAGTTAGAGACACAAAAAAATCGGATGAAACAAAAGTCGTAAACTCGGACACAAAAGGTAAGCTTGAGCTGGCAAACTATCGATAGTCTGACTATCGTTTTCTTCGCTGTCGTAAAGCTTTTCAAAACAATTATTTTTAAGTAATTCGTGACAAACGACCCAAAAAAACATGTTTTGGTGGCCGACGCACACAGGAATCGATTTTCCTGGCCAAAATCCCATTTTTTGTCGTCACCGATTGTTAATTTCTATATAGGATTCGATAGCATATGTTTTGTTTGAAACTAAAGAAAATTACCGATTATTTTTGGAAGTGAAAAACGAAAGCCGAAGATTCGAACATACACAACCACCATGTTTAGACTTTTTGCGGACATTTGAGATTTTGGCAGCTATGGCCAAATTTTAACTCGGTTTTTAGGAGCTGAATTTACATTTTTTGGAATGTTTTTAAGGGGTGACCCCCACTTGTAAATCCCAAAAAAGACAATGTTTTATAATTTTTTTCCAAGAAAACTACCAAACCTTTTTGGAAGATTTTTTTCATGTGAAAGAGCACATTTTAATCTAATTTCTGATTACTTTTTTGTTGAAAAATACTTTGAGGTTTTGTGGCAAATGGCCGTCCACGAAACCGTCAACTCTAGTTGGAAAACTATTTAACCGATAGTCATATATTTTTGTGGGCTTATTTAGAACGTGAAGATATAGTCATTCAAAGAACGAATTTTTAAAAAATATGTGCTTTTACTGAAATGGTGGACCACAAAATTCAACATTTAAATTTTTGGCTTAAAAAAATGATTTTTATGTCCTTCATAACTCCACAAAATTCGATGACAATCGGTTCATTACCCAGCAAAATTTGAAGGAAGGGGTTCGATGCGATGACGTGATTTCATGGCATCTTTTGCATTGATTCAAAGGAAGTCGTGAAAGATCCGATCCTTTCATCAGCATTTGAATCCATTCAAAGGAAGTAGTGAAAGATCCGATCTTTTCATTAGCATTTGAATCCATTCAAAAGAAAGTCGTGAAATATCCGATCTTTTCATCAGCATTTGAATCCATTCAAAGGAGGTCATGAAAGATCCGATCTTTTCTTCAGCATTTGAATCCATTCTAAGGAAGTCGTGAAAGATCCGATCTTTTCATCAGCATTTGAATCCCTTCCGAGGAAGTCGTGAAAGATCCAATCTTATCATCATCATTTGAACCAATTCCATCGATCCAATAAAGATGATTAATGTATTTTTTTATTTACACGCGTGGTATATTTCAAAAATAAAAAATACTACAAATTGTTTGTGAGCACATTAGCACATTTTGTTAAAAAAAAACTGGTTTTAAATCTGGTTTCTGATTGGATACTGCGCTTAAAACTTACGCTTCCTTTATAAAGAAAAATCACTTCAATATTTCAAGTTCAATTTTAATTTCAATTTATTTTCAATTTTCGTATTGATTGCAATAAGAAATATACATATTTATACATTTTTAAGAGTATTTGACAACTATCCGCAGATACAGCAATATTTCTAAATTTTATTTTTATTTCCGCGGAAAATGAAAAAAAAATACTAAAGAAATCTGGGAGTAAATTCAAATTATACTACATCAGAGACCAAATAACCCAACATACCAAATAAAAAGTAATAGGACTTGAGAATAATATTATAAAAATAGAAAATTCACAATCAATTTGTAACAATGCTTGTAAAACTATTACTGGCACAAACTTTTCTAAAGTCTGCCTGAAAATTATTTGTATACACATTTTTGTTGATTGACATTTGTTGATAAATTAGTTTTCGTAGAATTTTTTTTTTGTATTTTACATCGATCTATTAGTTTTTATGTGATTTAATGTATATCCGCGTTGTGCTAAAATATAATTGCCGATGCCTACAAAATATATAACAGTGTCAAAGACAAAAAAGTCATTGAACTTTTGAATCATAAAAAATATGAATCTGAAGAAGTTTTCAGGATTGGTGATGTAAATAGAAGTGAATGCGAACATAGTGAAAGTGACGAAACTATGAATAATTATATATTTGACATTCATACATATGTATGTTCCCAAACCCATTTTCTAAGGGAGACGGTAGATTTCTTTCATATTAATGAGTGCATGCCGCTTCATATTGGCTTAATGACATACTTGTTATCGCCGATTCCGAAAGGCGTGTTGATCCGGTAATGTCGTCTACATTACGCTGAGAGATATTTTGCCACCGTTGGAAAGTATGATGTTTTTGCCCGACCTGAGAATCGAAACCGTGCATACAGAGTGCAAGGCGCACAACTATTGCACAAGAAACGCTATATAAAGTAAGTTCAATTTACAAAATTAACTGAAAAAATTATTACTAAACTTCTACTTTTCATAGATACCGCAACTCCAACGACACATTCATTCAAGACGGTTCGCGAAAAATCGTATAAATTATAAAACCAAACAAGTAAAAAAGCATTAAGTTCGGCCTGGCCGAACTTTTCATACCCTACACCATAAAATATTCTGAACTAAAATGGAATAATTACTTTTCATTCCTGTCCCCAACATTAAGTGGGTACGCTAAAATGTCAGATAATGTTTATGTACATTTATGCTTCATTCGGGAGGCCCTTTTTTATGGTGCCTATATCTAACTATGTATGTTAACAATTTTTGGTGGGCTAGAAATTGGGAGGTACTGTTATATAGGGGTTATAATAAAACATGGGCCTATGTTGACAGTTTTTGATGGGAGCCTTTAATGTCAAATAACTCCTAATTCGGTTAAAAATTTAGATAGAATCTTTAAAATATCGAAAATCGGTACATAACGTGGGAACTTCAAATGTCATTAACAGCTAGTTCGGAGGTATCTGGGCTATACGAAAATATGAACTTAAATGAACCGTTATATGGGGGCTATACCAAAACGTGGACCTATGTCCACAAGTTTTGTCATATAAGTTTATTGACATTTAAGAACTTTAAATGTCAAATTATAGCTACATCGGTCTAAAAATGTAGCTAAAAACGTCAAAACACCGCAAATCGGGGGTACCGTTATATGGGGGCTATACCAAAACGTGGACCTATGCCCACAAATTTTGTTATATAAGTTTATTGACACTTAGGAACCCTAAATGTCAATTTATAGCTAAATCGGTCTGAAAATGTAGCTAAAACTGTCAAAATACCGTAAATCGGGGGGTACCGTTATATGGGGGCTATACCGAAACGTGGACCTATGCCCACAACTTTTGTTATATAAGTTTATTGACATTTAAGAACCCTAAATGTCAAATTATAGCTACATCGGTCTGAAAATGTAGCTAAAAACGTCAAAATACCGCAAATCGGAGGGTACCGTTATATGGGGGCTATACCAAAACGTGGACCTGTGTCCACAACTTTTGTTATTTAAGTTTATTGACACTTAAGAACCCTAAATGTCAAATTATAGCTACATCGGTCTGAAATGTAGCTAAAAACGTCAAAATACCGCAAATCGGAGGGTACCGTTATATGGGGGCTATACCAAAACGTGGACCTATGTCCACAACTTTTGTTATATAAGTTTATTGACACTTAAGAACCCTAAATGTCAAATTATAACTATATCGGTCTGAAAATGTAGCTAAAAACATCAAAACACCGTAAACCGGGAGCACCGTTATATGGGGGCTATACCAAAACGGGGACCTATGTCCACAACTTTTGTTATATAAGTTTATTGACACTTAAGAACCCTAAATGTTGAATTATAGCTACATCGGTCTGAAAATGTAGCTAAAAACGTTAAAATACCGTAAATTGGGGGGTACCGTTATATGGGGGCTATACCAAAACGTGGACCTATGTCCACAACTTTTGTTATATAAGTTTATTGATACTTAAGAACCCTAAATGTCAAGTTATAGCTAAATCGGTCTGAAAAGTAGCTAAAAACGTCAAAATACCGAAAATCGGCAGGTACCGTTATATGGGGGCTATACCAAAACGTGGACCTATGTCCACAAGTTTTGTTACATATGTTTATTTACACTTAAGAACCCTAAATGTCAAATTATAGCCAAATCGGTCTGAAAATGTAGCTGAAAACGTCAAAAAACCGTAAATCGGGGGGTACCGTTATATGGGGGCTATACCAAAACGTGGACCGATATATCCCATCTTCGAACTTGATCTTCCGACGGCTAAAAAAATGGTATTCCCCAATTTTCAGCGAAATCGGTCAACAAATGCGACCTGTATGTTGCGAACGGACGGACGGACATGCATAAATCGACTCAGAAAGTGATTCTATGTATATCCCTAGAAGGAACTATGGGTCTATCTCGCTTCCTTTTGTATGTTACATACAAATGCACTAACACATAATACCCCTTACCACATAGTGGTTTAGGGTATAAAAACGTAACTGTAAATATAATTATTTTAATTATACCATAGAGTGAAAACTTAAGTCACTAATCAACTTAATTTAAATAAAAAAATAATGATAAAATAAACTACACCTTTTGTTAATTTATGACTCAATCTCAAAATATGAACTGAAATTATAAAAATTTAAAAAATATATGTAAGCTTGTTTTACTATTACAAGGGTAAGCTTAAGATAATATTAATTGCATAAGCTTGTTCTACAATTACAAGGGTAAGCTTATAAACAAGGGTTCCGTTTCGATTTTTCTACAATTATGACATAAGCTTTTAACAACAAATTTCTCAAGTCTTTTATAAGCTTAAGGCTTATATTGGTAAGCTTATTATAATAAATTCTCAAGCTTTTTTGGTATGTTGGGAAGTCTCTGAAAAATAAATTGAAAATACATATGTACAAATTTTACTCCCAGTTTACACACACCATACCATTGATTTCGAAAACGATATTGAAACGGATCAACATTATTTTGAATTATTTTATTTTACGTTTTCTTTTGTTTACCATAAATGAATTTCTCATGTGTACATATTTCCTTTTATTATTAATTTACGTTACGTTTCCAGTAACTTCATTCATTATTAGATTAAGAATACAACTCACTCTTGAATTTTAATTTAACAGCTAAAAATACACCTCTGTAAATATATTTAATACTACTACTTTAAGCAACTATGTACTACTAAATTTTATCATACATGACTAAACGACTTTTGGCTTCTCAAAAGTGAAGCTAAGTAGAATAAAATTCAATAAATTCGTTCATTCCTCTTGAGCCACTTGAACTCTGTACATCAACCTCAGTTGTGGTCTGTTCCTTTACTTTTGAAAATGGTAAAAATGGCAAAAGTATCAAAAGTTGTAATCTACTTCCATATGAATTGTATGGTGTCTGAAGTAAAGGAACGCTTTTCGAGTAAAAAGTTGTAAAACTTGAAGATTCTTGCACGTAAAGGAACAGGGCTTTGGTGTTTTATTGTATGTCCTCATACAACCTTCGCAAACGGCCTGTTACACTGACGGCCAACGCAGTGGCCACGAACGACGACCTAAAAGTTGAAGCCGAGGACAAAAACACACAAGCAGACAGGGACGAGTACGTGTCAAGGGAAGAAGATATGGCGCAATTCACAGGCAGCCAATTTCAACAGCTTCTCCAGGTAATGCAGAAAAACAACCGGACGGGTTCGTTTTCTCATTGCACTGCACGCTTTCGGGGGCAGAGAGACGCCGCCGTAGTTGAAGAGTTTATTACTGCCATAACTGTCTACAAAGAGATAGAATCCATCTCAGACGACGACGCCGTAAAAGGTTTACAGCTGCTGTTTGAAGACTACGCCGCTAATTGGTGGATAGGTGTAAAAAGCACTGTCACCACATTCAGCGACGCCATCAAATTAATAAAAAATACATTTTCTCCGCCACTACCTGACTGGCGCATATTTGCAACAATTTCCGAGAGGAGACAGCAGAACAAAGAGCACACAGACAATTTCATATGTAAAAAGAGGTTGCTGTTCTCTCAACTAAAAGTGCCTGTCGCCGAGGAAGTGCAAATAAACATCGTGTTTGGCCTGCTCAATACAAATATACGAGAGCGTGTGCGCCGAGACGATGTCAAAACATTTGAAGATCTCTTGTCAGCTTGTAGAGAAGCAGAGCTCTTGTTGCTAGAGACACACACAAAACAAGACAAGCAGAAGAACGAGAGAAAAACAGTGCGATGCAGTTTTTGTAATTTCACAAATCACACTGTGGATGAGTGCAGAAAATTAAAAAAAAAACAAAAGCCGAACAACAACAGAAGCATGGTAATAACACACAGCCAGCAAAAAACGTTAGTAAATTGCCACAAATAAAAGCAGAAGTTGCTTGTTATGGATGCGGTGCGCCTGGCGTGTACAGATCAAATTGCGCTACCTGCAGCAACAACAACAAAGACAGCCCTCAGCCGCTCTCTTTCAACAGTATTTCAACTACTGTAATTGGTCGTACACTCCCTACAACACATGTGGAGATATTTGGACTGTTGGGAGAAGCAGTTTTCGATACCGGTGCCAGAGTTAGTGTTGCCAGCCTGAGGCTAACGAATATTTTAAAAGCAAATGGGTGCAGTTTTCAACAAGTTCGAGCTGATATTAGTTTAGCAGATGGCTCATCATCAACCGAAGTAGTCGAATCAACGATATGTGATATCCGTATTGGCAACCGAACGAGAAGAATTCGATTTGTCTGTCTCCCATATGCTACCAAAAACAGAACTCTTATTGGTACTGACTTTATGGAACAGACCGGAATAATTTTGAACATGGCGCAGAGATACTGGTACTTTGAAGACGACCCAAAACGCAAGCATTCGTTCACCAATCCAATGGACATGCGTGTATACGCAGTAGACGTCAAAGGTCATGAAGATTCGCCCACAACCAAAGCAGTCGACGGAATGTCCAAATTCATAAAGTTTGTGGAAGGGAAAAATAATATCTCGCCGTTACCATCAACTCCAGGTATCTTGCGAGAAGTACAAAATCGCCATCCCTCTCCTCTCGCAAGCATTCCTCCTTCTCCGACAATGCCATCAACATCCACGATCCAGACAAGAAATGAGTATTCGCCTCACAGCATTCAAAGCATCTTCCGTGGAGCCATTCCAGCAAATGAAGAGACACCAGGCAATACTTCAAGGCTATTTGGTCCACCAGTGAAAGCACAACGAAAGGAAGCAGATGACTATTTAGACAGCATATTCATGCCGCTCTTCCATATCCAAATGCAGGTGCATAAAGAAAGTGATGGAGTTTACCACCAACAGTATTCAACGGGTGCCACTACATCAAACATTGACCATCACAATGTACCTCTGATCAAGGGGGAGATACCCGAAAAGAAGTCAACTAAGTTCCGTAGCAGAAGAACCCCAAGACGAAGGAGAAGACAAAAGAAGAAATGTGCTGATGCTTGATCGGGACGATTCCAAGCATCAGAGGGGGAGACTGAAACGGATCAACATTATTTTGAATTATTTTATTTTACGTTTTCTTTTGTTTACCATAAATGAATTTCTCATGTGTACATATTTCCTTTTATTATTACTTTACGTTTACGTTTCCAGTAACTTCATTCATTATTAGATTAAGAATACAACTCACTCTTGAATTTTAATTTAACAGCTAAAAATACACCTCTGTAAATATATTTAATACTACTACTTTAAGCAACTATGTACTACTAAATTTTATCATACATGACTAAACGACTTTTGGCTTCTCAAAAGTGAAGCTAAGTAGAATAAAATTCAATAAATTCGTTGAGCCACTTGAACTCTGTACATCAACCTCAGTGCTTCCTTAAGTAGTTGAAACTGATAGCAGAGCATCAACCGCAACATAGAGAGTGAATAAGTATTCTTTCAAAACCTAAACATTTGGTGTTTTATTGTATGTCCTCATACAACCTTCGCAAACGGCCTGTTACAATATTGTTTTCTAATGTTTTTCTAAAGTTTCGCTGATATTTTGTTCGAAAAAGCCACACGAGAATGAATTAAAAACGGTTCAATCGTCGCTCTGTTTGTGGCAGGAAAACCTTCGATTTCGAATATCGTTAATAATATTATGCCTGTCTTCGTACTCGATCATTTGTAGTAATCATGGTGTAAGAAGTAATGCCATGTTCCTACCAACATTTGAATCACGTTGTTCGCTCTCATAATTACTAGACATCGGATTTTGCATATTTGCATATTTTTTATTAATAAAGATACGAAAATTCTGATTGGACCAAAATTCGTTTTGAAGAAAACTGAATGCAATGACAGGCTCATATTTTTTATTTTTTTGCATATTTGCATATTTTGCATATGCACAAAATATGCAACAAATATGCAAAATATATGCAAAATATATGCAAAATATGCAAAAAATATGCAAAATATGCAACTATTTTTTTTGACGAAAATCGTCAAATTAAATTTGGAAAGTCATCAAAAAGTGTTATAAATTAAGTTTATTGTCGTTAAACGTCGATTTCTTAGCAGATTATTATGTTATTAATTATTATTCCGCCACAGTAATAAATCTGGACTAAAAGACTTAGAAAATTTCCTATAACCCAGCCTTCTTATTACAACATAAGTTGCTTTCTAATACAAATTTGTTCAAAAACTCAATCAGAAATATATGGAAAAAAATTGTGAAATTTGGGAAAGGAAACAAATTATGCACGGAAATTTTATTCATGATTGCACTGATAACTATATTTTAATACCCTAAGGGTATTATGTCTTAGTGAATGAGTTTGCAACATGCAAAAGGAAACGAAATAGACCCACAGTTCCTTTCTATGATCTGCATAGATTCGCACTTATCCATCTGGCCAGGTCTTTTTGAAAACAAAATACAGGTCACATTTATAGACCAATTCGCATAAAAATTGGAGATTTTTTGGCCCTAGGGCGATCCCTGTTTATTTTGGTAAGAATCGATTCAGATTTGGATAATGCACCCATCTATACAGTATAATCTCGATAATCCCTACTCCACAGGTTTCGGCGGTGTCCGAATTATCAAATTGTCCGGATTAACGAATAGTAAAAAAAATAAATTATTTTCCATGATTAAATAACTCGTGGTAGTTATATAATTCTCTACGTGCTCTAAGTGTTAAAAATAGTGAGATTTTTCTATACGACAATCCGGACATTTTTATTGGCATTGCCCGTATTTGTTCCTTTCCTTACTTTTTACCAATTTACCATGCAACAAGACTCAATTTTCCCAAATTACAGAAGACGCCAATTAGATTGTGAAAGTAGAGCTAAAAATATGGCGTTTTTAAAGTATACATCAGGATGTAAGCAAAACACGGTGCAAGTGTGAAATTTAATTTTTTTTTTTGAAAATTAAGATTCCTTAAAATCTTTGCCTTTTAGGTGTATAGTGCCTTTGGCAACTTTAATGACAATATTGCGGCGAATATTTTTCTTAATATATTTATTTATATCCTAGACAACAAGACTAATGGGTTATAAAAGATGTTATATCCTTGTACTCGATAATTTTTTCTAAATGTTGCTGGAACAATTTTTACAGCAACTCCTCCATTAAACAACTGTCCAAATTCGAAGCATTTGTAATAATTAGTTCAAATAATCGAGTACACGGTCAGGTATAAGTTAATTAATTGTATATTTTCTTTTCGACTGTGTTATCAAAATTGTTTTCCTGTAGCAGGAATGAAAGAACTATATTTTTTTAGCATTCCAAATGCTTTTCTAGCAGAAATATGTGAGTGATTTTGCCATGTTAAAGATAATTCCAAGGGTTTGACTTATTTTACCACTACCACGCTATTGTGTGGTTTTTCTGAGTGATGTCATTTTGCACTAATCATTTGGTGTTCTTCGCATCAATTTTAACTACATCCCACTTTAAATAAAACTTGTTGTTTTTAAAAATTTGAAAACAATAAAACCCGAGATTAAGCTCAAATTATTTAACAACAATAAAATAATACACATCTCAACAAAACTGCCAAAAGTGAATCTAAAAATAATGCATTATTTTTCGCCGAGGAGTGAACATTTCCCAATTCTGCATTAAGCGGTTGTATGCTTACAATATACATATAAAATTATGTATTTTTAGTGCATTAAACTAAAACCATGTCATCAATATTAAAGCGGCAGTTAGAGCATTTTTTTAAAGAAGCTTTTTGACCACAAATATAGGACTAAAAACTATAAAATATATTCAAATCTAATATGTGGATATTCAAAACGTATACTTCATTATAGTTATATTCCAGAACCTGGAATCGTAAATGGTACTTTAGTACTTTTTCCCATTTTGCGCTAAAAACGAACCCTTTTTGCTAGACAATTTTGGCCGATTAGAAACAATCCCCATATTTGGACATGTTGATTTTGACATTTCTGATTGAGTTTTTGAAATTTTTCCATTATCTATCTACATTTGTATAGGAAGCAAATTATGTTGTAATAGGAATGCTGCGTTATTTGACATTTTCTCACCTTGTGAAAACAGATTTAAGATTTAGTCTAGATTTATTGCTGTGGCGGAATATCTGGAGAGTCTCAATAACATAATAATCTGCAAAAAACTATGTTAAACGTCAAAAAACTTAATTTAGAATGCTTTTTTGATGATTTTCTAAATTTAATTGACGATTTTTGTCAAAAAAACACTTGCATATTTAGCATATTTTTTGCATATTTTTTGCATATATTTTGCATATATTTTGCATATTTTTTTGCATATTTTTGATATGACCCCAAATATCGAAAAATTGACCCTCAAAACGCCTAGATCCAAAATTTGAGTCTAATCGGATAAGAAATAAAAAACATGCTAAAATCCGATGTCTAATAATTACGAACACGAATTAACCCGTTCATACGAACGACATGGTTCACAATTCATAGGAATATGATTCATATTACCATTTCTGGTAACTGACAAAGTCGATCGATATTGACAAAATTCTTCTGAAAGGCCTAATTTGACAGACCAATAAAATTAAAGTTGTGTTAAGTCATGTCGAAATTGGTACGGTTATGCAGGTTTACATTAACTCTCCTTGACTTTAAATATCAAACGGGATTTCCGACATTACTGATGCTATTACCCCTTTTGATCTATGGATCAGAATCATGGATATTTGTATTAACAGAAGATATTTCGTAATATGCGCTGACTGTGAATATCAGGCTCGTATGAGCCACGACATAAACTAGCTATATATCGACGTAATTACGATTGAGTTTCTTTCATTATCATACTTATATATACATACATGTTGGAGCAAGACGAGTATACTGGCTGGACTTGGACTTTTTACGCTGCAGTTACACATGTCAGTAAACTGGTGCCAATTTACTGGCATGTGTAACTGCAGCGTTACTGGCATGAAAAATCTAGTGCCAGTGGAGTCGACAATTCAAGAAATGTAATTATGGTAGTAAAATATTGTGTATGTATTGAATTTTTCGAACTTTCACTGGCATGTGTAAACGCTGGGTTACTACATGTGAATCTTTCCGTCCTTTTAGGTGAACTCCATACTACCCGAGATATGGGCCTCTGAATTTTCGGAAATTCCCTTGTTTAAAGCCCGACCACTTGCAAAAAATCTATGATTTAAAAGAACATTTTGTTACCGTGCGCGAGATCTGCACCTGTTCATAGGAGAAATGTTTAAAAACTGTGAAGTTTTAAACTAGGGAGTCTTCGGAACTTCATAGGCCTATATCTCGGGTAGTATGGACTTGCCCTAAACTACTTTATATCAAGTTCGGCCATTACATATGTTCACGTTATGCCTAAATGTAACCTCCACAGCAGTGAACCAAACGAGGTTTTATACAATGGGACTGCCTAACGTACGATCTTTTCAAAATGTTCTCTGGAAGATAGTATGGGATGTGAATAAATTTTCCACTCTATACCGACGATATCATCGGCCAAACTCCACAGCCACATTTGAAAAATAGGAAGAAGAATCTGCGTTCTAATAAAAGGCGAAAATATGTCCAAAAGACGGAAACCCAACAGCCGCGGTAAGCCACTGGTAACTGTGCCATGACGATTACCAAATACTATTCAAAGTATGTATATCAATAAGGTTACTATTCAAAGCATATTAATAAGGTAGTCTTATTTTGTTAGCATATTTAATGTAACATGAAAACAAATAAATCAATAATGCAGAACGTTTTATTTTATTTATTAAAATAAAATGTAAACTTTTCATTTTGATAACAAATACATTGCTTTGCAAAATAAGTTTTTGAAAATTATTTGCTCAAGTTATTTTTGAAAAATATTTTTAATAAGTGTGTTTACCGCTACCTTATTAATCGTTGGTGGCACGTTCGATTACTTATATTTGGTTACTTGAAATGATGTAGCCATCATCACAATCAAATACAAAAACAAAGACAAAAAGAGCGCGATTAAATAAAGACGCAACACGAATTTCATTTTAAAATTGTCAATTTTATTAATAAAAGGTAATTATGAGTCCAAGAACTTCTTATAAAAGAAATATCAAGAAGGAGAAAACAAGATTTGCGCAAATGCTTCAAAATTTGAATGAAAATAATCCACCAGAGGAAATTGAAGAGCGAATGCAAAGTGAGGAAACAATGGAAGTGGAATTCGATACGTTCCTGGAGCCACGGAATATTTCCTTGTCTGAAAAACTAAGAAAATGGTTTTTACAATATAGCCCATCAGTCAAGTGCTGCAATAGTCTTCTTAAAATATTAAAGGAAGAAAATTTAAACGTTCCCCTTAGTGTGAATGGTTTGTTGGAGAAGTCAAACAAATGTGTTAGTGCAATTGGACGTGGGAGTAGACGGCCTTCCCCTTTATAAGAGCTCTGCCGTAGGCCTGTGGCCCATTTTGTGCAAGATAGTTAATTAACCATTGATTGGAGTTTTCTTAGTTGGAACAAAAGCCGTTAAACGTGGACTGTTATATGCACGACTTTGTGGAGGAAATTCGCAGCATAAATACAGAAGGTAGTTATACCGTATCCATACGCGCATTTATTTGCGACACTACAGCCAAATCGTTTATTTGTGGAACAAAAGGTCACAATGCCCTCAATGGTTGTCACCGTTGCCTTCAGAATGGGACGCGGTTAAGAAACAGAACAGTTTTTTCATCAACAGTAGGTCCGACAAGAACGGATGAAGATTTTAAAAATAGGATCGACATCAATTTCCATAACCCTATAACTTTACAGTGCCAATCTAAACTAGAATCCTTGGGTATTCAAATGGTTACCCAGTTTCCTTTAGGTTGTATGCACCTTTTAGATTTGGGTGTGATGAAAAAATTCTTTATCTTCTAATCTCTAAAAAGACTACTCAGAATATTGATGCTGTGAAAAAATCCTCCATGTCCAGTTTGCTGTTATCATTCACTTCGTATATAACTGCAGAATTTTCGAGAAAACCAAGGACTCTTGAGGAATTGGGTAGATGGAAGGCAGTGGAATTCCGCCAAGTAGCCCTTTATACAGGAATGGTTCTTTTAAAGGACTTTGTTGATGAAGAATTTTACAAACATTTCTGTCTGCTATCCGTTGGGTACAGAGTATTTGTCGGAACGTATAGTGGCTCAATATCTCCAACAGATGCAGCGGAGATGTTTCAACAATTTGTTGAAAACTTTTATACATTCTACGGGCAAGAGTATCTATCATATAATATTCACAATATCCTCCGCATTGCGGAATGCCACAATAAATTTGGAAGTCTTATGCAATTTTCGGCGTATGATTTTGAGAATTTTCTCAATACCTTAAAGAAAAGTATAAAAATGACCATGCATATAACGCAGCAAATTTATAACAAGTTCAACAACAGCGACATTATTATTTCACCAAAAGAAAATGAAGTTATTATCAAAAAAGGTCAAGTTAAATCTGTATATATTGATGTATTTCTTTACAAAACCACTTCGCCGGATAACTTGTGCTGCGTAGGCAATAACACATACTTTATTATATCAAAATTACACGAAAATGGCTATTTTGATGGAAAAGTATTTTTAAACATAAAACCCTTTTTTGAACATCCCGTAAATTCATTGGATATTGGTATTGCTTTTAGTGAAAATCTTGTTACCAGCAGTACAGACCACACATTTTATGTAAAGGATATATCAAAAATAATGATGATTCCTTACAGAAATGGAGGAGTGTTTTTTCCAATTCTACATTAATTTTTGTATATTATGTAGGAAAATGAGTCAGCCAAATTCAAAGATGCCACAAAAATCGACACTGATATATCTTATGGATATAAGCAAACAGATTGACACATTAACAGGTAAATATTTATGTTATTATATCGTCGGTGTCATGCTTAAGTGTTCCATACGCCATTTTTGACATTTTGAGATAAAGGTACCTTAGAAGGTTTTGAACCATGCTCTTTCAGATTTTTTGGTCGGTTTTTCTCTATCTCTTATAGTTTCTGAGATATTCAGATGCCAGTATGTTCCATATCCGCTTTGTGACCCAAAAAATCTTGTCGTTTTGTTCCATATCCATAAAGCCTGGCGTATGGAACAAAACAACTTTGAACTTTTTAGTTCCATATCCATTTCGTTTGGCGTATGGAACAAAAAGAGACAAAAACGAATTGTTCCGCACCAAAAATGATGGCGCTTGGAACAAAAAATTGCCCTTTTTGCCAAGTTACGGAAAAGTGTGGCTTATGGAACAAATTGTTTTAAAGGACTTGATTTAAAAACTGAAGAATAATAGTTTCTAAATCCAAATATTTTTGAATATTGCATTGTTATATAAAAACGAAAATATATCAATCGTTTTGACAAAAAATCCCTTGTTTAAAGGCAAAATGTTGATGTAAGTCCACAAAAATATACTCAAAACCGTCCATTCGGCTTGAAGCTAACTGACTACAAAAATGGTATTATAAGAAAATCGCGTTTAAATGTTTTAAGTTACCTTAGAAATGCAAAATATCAATTCGTTTTGTCCGATCGAAATTTTTACCACAAAAAAATAGTGATAAGTGGAGGAAATCCCTTAAATAAATGTGAAGGAGACCTATAATAATGGTCCTTATTGTATTTGTATGAGAAAAATAAATGTTTCATTTAAAGTCCTGATTTTTAAACTCCACAGTAGCGCTTCATATAAGGGAGGTGGAACACGATTGATAAAAAGTGTTTTGGTTGAAATGTGACAAAACGTGTTCCATGTGACACAAACTGCCAAAAACATGAAAAAAAGATTCCATGGAACAATTTAGCAACTTTTTGCAATTATAAAAATTTGCCATAACTTCTAGACTATCACAGATATTTGACTAAAATAAACTACTGATATATTCTATGAGTTTAATTAAGTAGAACTGAGCTCTTAAAGTATTGGATTATTGATCCATTTTTATCCTGTGTGGCCTTAAACATTAACTTGAGTTTTTCTCGAATCAGGCAAATGGCGTATGGAACACTTAAGCATGACACCGACGATATATGTTCCACAGCCTGCAAGAAACTACTAATTTTTACAATGAAAACATTTTCTCCTTTAAAATATTAAAAATTATTAGATTCTTAGGGTTTCGGAACAGATTTTTAGTCACTTAAAATGCTAATTAAACTTATTATTTTAGAATCTGTAAATTCGTTGCATAGGAAAGTAGACGACCTCTGCATGGAAAACCACAGAATGTTCAAAAAAGAGATTAAAGGTAAGTATAAAATATATGAGTGAACCACTTCCATTTCACTTTGCTGGGATATAAATACATGTCATGTTTTATAGTACTGTTTTTCCCATTGCAATTCTTTTATTGTTTCCATAGTAGTAGATCATTTTTATTTTTGACTGTATTTGTTGTAAATCGCAAATGAACTTAGTATATTTTGATGGAATATTGTTCTGAGGACAAATAGCAAATGATTTGCAC
The DNA here is from genome assembly GCF_047663935.1 of Musca autumnalis. Classification (NCBI taxonomy): domain Eukaryota; kingdom Metazoa; phylum Arthropoda; class Insecta; order Diptera; family Muscidae; genus Musca; species Musca autumnalis. Next base: position 170,445,618 of record NW_027411977.1, read on the forward strand.
AAAAAACCGTACAGTTTTTACATAACTTGTTGCCATAAACGAACAACTAATATTAAATATCTTACAATTTTGAGTTTTGCAATACATTAGTTGTCTAACTTTATGTTTCCAATCATTATAAATGTATGTCTATACATGTACTCTACTTTTGTGGTCAAAAACGCTTTGGTCGTACAGGCATATTTAGGTATGACTGTTAAAAACAACACAACCAACCATAAACGAACAACTAATATGAAATTTCATACAATTTTGGTTTTTGCAATACATTAGTTGTCTAACTGTACGTTTCCAATCTCTATACAGGTATTCTACCAAGGCATATTTATACAAGGTAGAAGTGACAATCAGCTGTATTCTTAATTTTTTTGTAAATTTAGTTTTCAAATTATAATAGGGTCTACTCATGAAATTTGAAACTTCGAAATTTGCTACCATAAAATTCTTCTTTTCACCGTAAACGTGTAATAACAATGATCTACGACAATTCTGTATGCTTTATATTTACAGTTTGATACAAATTTGCTCCATTTTTGAGGATTTTCAAAATATATTTATGTTTTTCCTGAACATTTTTTTGGAACGACCTTATTATTCAAGTTTATCTTTGACAATTAATTTTCAATAACAATAATGTTGTTTTTGTAAAAAATTTTAGTTGTTGTAATTCATGCATATACCTTATATAAATTTGCCTTGTATTCTACTTTTGTGGACAAACACGCTTTAATCGTGCGGACATATTTAGGTATGACTGTTAAAAACAACACAACCAGTTTTTTGTTTGTTTACTTTTCATACAGCTGATTTGCAAGAGAAGATAGAAGGTGGAATTTTCATAAAAACTGAGAAATTTGTATAATTTGTAATTCGACATATGAAATAAAAAGATTGTGTTTCGCGTTCTTAATATACATATAAATTGTAAAACTACATAAATGACGGAAATTCGTATGCCCATATCTAAATCCACAATTTGAAGGAATACTATCGCTAAGGACTTATTGCAAGACAGTCTAATCGACAATAGTATTTAACATATTTAACGAAACTAATGGAACAAAACTTTTACATAAAGTCCTGCCACTACAATCATCTTGTCTCCGGCTGTCCATGTATTTTTGTTCGCGACGTACAGATCGCATTTATTCGGATTCGGCTAAAAATTTGAAAAGGTAATTTTTCCCCCATAAGAAGAACTTTATTGAATCGGTGCAGATGTGGACATAGCTCCCATATACAGTCAACCAAAAAAGTCTACATACACCCTATAAATCTCGAGTTTTAAGGGTAAGGAAACATTTTTTGAAAATCCAAGTACATAGTTCTATTTTATATCCCTAATAAACATTATTACATACAACAAAAATATATTCAATCATATGAATAACGGTAAATTCTATAAAAATTAAAAAATTAATAGGGAAAAAGTGTACATACACCCAATGAAATATTAAGATTACCGTAATATTTATGGAATAAGCAATACAAATTTAACATTTTATTGCTTTATCGAATGTTTCTGGTTGTCTATGATATATTTTAGACAAAATAGGAACATATTTGTGCTTTAATTGACGTTATTTAAGGTCAGACTTCGCGTATAGCTCCTTAAGGCGGACCCTTGCAGATTTCTTCGAGTTTTTCTGTCTGGTAGTTTATGAAACCCCAGGAAATACAGTGGGACTAATTATTTTGAGATCCTAGAGCGCTTTGATGTAGTTCTTATGGATAATATATGCTCCTGCACCATCGCCAAATATGCGAATTCCTGAGTTTTACATAATTTTTTTAGTTTTCACAGCATTCCAAGGGTCAAATTACAAGCAAGAACCTTGGAATTACTTTGTAATACATTTTTGGACCTTAACTCAATCAGTAATGTACAACATTTTTCTACAAACCCGCTTCTAAAGTTTCCAAAGTTTCAAAATAAAAGCACCACCAAAGAATGCATGAAATTTGTATGAAATTCACACTGTTAACTAGTATGTTCTCATATTATGATCGTTAGGGTCACTTGAAGCGCTATAAATGTCGGATACTTTTACATTGCTGATTCAATGGATGCTCGAGGATTGTACCAGACCTTATTACATGGTAATTCGAAGGCTTCTGCGTGTAATTTGTCCCTGGGAATGTTGTGAAAACTATAAATTATGAGAAAACTCAGGAATTCGTATATTTAGCGAAGCTCAGGAGCATATATTATCCACAAGAAAAACTTCATAGCGCTCTTGGATACTAAAGTTATTAGTTCCACTGTATTTTCTGGGGTTTCATAAGCTACTAGACTGAAAAACTCAAAGAAATCTGCAAGGGTCCGCCTTAACGAGCTATACGCGAAGTCTGACATTAAATAACGGCAATTAATCCACAAATATGTTCCTATTTTGTCTAAAATATATCATAGACAACCAGAAACATTCGATAAAGCAATAAAATGTTAAATTTGTATTGCTTATTCCAAAAATATTACGGTAATCTTAATATTTCATTGGGTGTATGTACACTTTTTCCCTATTAATTTTTTAATTTTTATAGAATTTACCGTTATTCGTATTATAGAATATATATTTGTTGTATGTAATATCGTTTATTTGGGATATGAGATAGAACTATGTACTTGGATTTTCATAAAAATGCTTCCTTACCCTTAAAACCCGAGATTTATAGGGTGTATGTAGACTTTTTTGGTTGACTGTATATATTCGTCTGGTATTTGGTGACCAATCGCGCTATGTGTGTAAAATTTTAATGAAATTTAAATGTGTGACGGAATTCTGTCTAGAAATAACTTTGCCAAAGTATATTGCAATCTTGAAATCGGTATATGCAGTTTGTCGTAAAACTTAGTATGCAACATTCAACATTCCTTAGCAATAAAAACCACTATAACTTATTGAAAACATCAGAAGATTTATATTATATGATAGACACCAAGGTAGTCTTCGGTGATAACAATGACAAGTGAAAAACGGTTAGAATCCCAAAATGTATATCGGGAAAGTAAGTATGCACAGAGAATGCTTGCAAAACTGTGTAAAAATTCTTGATATTTTTGAACAAAATATAACTAAATTTGTATATAATATACCTACTCAAGAGGACATTAATAAGTTTTAATGACAGTTATAGTACTTGCAGTGAATCCACCATACACTGGCTCGTTAACAAAATATTAGAATAATTTGAAAATAAATAGTAGAATAAAGTAAAAGTAGTACATTAGGCATTAGTAGTACAATAGACAACTAGAACACGAGAAGTTGTCCGATACTGCTAAAAGGCCGGTAGGTCTGTATAACCGTAGGGCTTACGATGTATGTAACTTCTACTTCTTCTCCTACTAATTATTTTTGGTGGAATATGAAAAGATGCACAATTTGTGAAAGGAAAGTCCTTAAATGTAAGGATAAAGGATTATAATATATTCCAAAAGGACAATGACCCCAAAAATATGGGTTTCCTTCAAGAAATCTCCCTTTTATTAAACAGGACAAGCTGAAACTCGATCGATATCACGCCATATTAAAATTTTAGATCTTTTCTTAGCATTTCATGACTTTCGGATATACAGGATATGAGACTCTGGATTTTATCCTTTAAGATGATCAAATATTCTGGGGTCTACGGTTCAGTGCATGGCGGATTTGTCACTAAAAGTACTATAACTGCCATCAAAACTAATTAATGTCCTCTTGAGGATCTTACATTCAGATTAAGTTATATTTTGTTCAAATATATCGAGAATTTTACACAGTTCCGCAAGGGTTCTGCGGTGCATACTTTTGCTATATAAATGATGGGATTTCTAATGTATACAAATATTACATACTTTTCATTGGTATCACTAAAGACTACCTTCGTATCTATCTCATAATACCAATTGCGAAAGGCTGTATATAGCTCCGATATATATTTTGGTTTGATTTTGGTGAAATTTGGTATGTATGACGATATTTAGTCTAGAATTCAGTTTGCCAAATTATATTGAAATCGGTTCAGATTTGGGTATGCTTCCCATAAATATTTTCGGCCGATTCTAGGTATTTGATGCTATGTATGTCAAATATTGATGAGATTTTAAAAATGCGCCGGAATTTTATTTAAAGATAATTTTGACAAATTATGTTGACATCGATATAGCTCTTTACATATTTTAAGTCGGATGTAACGTATTGGATGCACCAAACACGTTATGTCTGTCCACTTTTGATGAAATTTGGCATATGTGGTGAAATCCGAACTACGATCTATATCTATCTATTTTTTCTCTGGACCATGTTGACCTTTCACGATTTTAAAAATTTAGAAAAAGAGGAAATTTGCCTTTATGTTTTTTAAAAAAATAGTCATTGAAGTTCAAGATCAACTAATGCAGTTTTCGTTTTTTATTTTATTTCAGATGTAAAAGACCAGACCTCAGTTGTGTTAGATGTTTTGGCTGAAAACATAACAGCCATTAAAAATAATTTAAAAAAATTTTCACCAAAATTTTCCAAAGCGTTTCCTATCAAATCAGTTGAACAATTTACTGCCCTCGAAAACAGCACAGATGAAGGGAATGAAAAAGAATATGTATGTTTTTGTTTACAAAATAATTTAGGAAATGTCGCACATAACACAATTTTTATACAGTGAGTCAATTAAGTATTTTGCCTCCTTAGAAAATTGAAAAATTTTCAATAAATTCGTTTGAAACCATCAAATTAGTGGTCAAAAAGTCGAATATTTATGTGTAGTATGTTTGTGGGTAGTTTAGTATCCAATATCTGCAAGAAACGCAGCGAAAGGCTTAATGGTCTTCTAGATATTGACCAAAATCTATAACAACATAAAATATTTTACCTCAAAAAAGTATTTTGCCTTTTACATATTTTTTGAGAAAAATACATTTTTGTTACACTCTAAAGATTTTTATTGTAACCGTTGGAGATTATGACATTATGCAACTGTTTCGGCACCAGTTCTACCACCTTGCGACATGTTTACGCGGTTATTTTCTCCAATTTTCGTACATTAATTTCTTTGACAATATGTTTTATTAATTTTGATCATTACCGACATTAATCTCTAAGAAAATCCGTGAAAAATGATTCGCCGCTACCTTCAAATCCTAACAAAAGCGTAAAAAATAAATAAAAAGCTAAGACGCATCGCGAATAGTGAAAGAAATTATAGTTTGGAACTATGAAAATTAAGAACAGAGACAAAAAAATATTTAAAAAATCGCGAAGATCACTCCTGACTGCTTCCAAAAATGAATCGTGTCTTCAATACTAATCTCGGAATCAATGTCTTGGATGAAGGGTCCACAAGGTACCAAAATCCAAAGATATTGACGGTGTTACAGAAAGAAAAAAACCATATTATTTTTTAATAAATAAGACAAAATAGATCGCTCTTTATTGGTATTATCCCGCAACATGTGAGGGTCATCCGATGAAAATACATTTAAATATCTTCGCCACTAAACCGCACCATTTTTAAAATCCAATTTTATAACTTCAGAGGTCTTGGCAAGGGATGATTGTTTCCCTATTATTTCCAATTATTTTCTAATGTTTTATTTGCAACAAAACCGTCAATATCTCTGGATTTTGGAAACTGGTGGGCAATTTATGCAAGACATTGGTTCCGAGATTAATATTGAAGACACGATTAATTTTTGGAAGCGGCCAGGAAAGATCTTCGCGATTTTTTAAATAATTTGTTGCATCTGTTCTTGATTGTCATAGTTCTAAACTGTAATTTTTTTCACTATTTGCGATGCATTTTAGCTTTTTATTTATTTTTTACGCTTTTGTTAGGATTTGAAGGTAGCGGCGAATCATTTTTCACTGATTTTCTTAAAGATTAATGTCGGTAATGACCAAAATTAATAAAACATATTGTCAAAGAAATTAATGTAGGAAAATTGGAGAAAATAACCGCGTAAACATGCCGCAAGGTGGTAGAACTGGTGCCGAAACAGTTGCATAATGTCATAATCTCCAACGGTTACAATAAAAATCTTTAGAGTGTAACAAAAATGTATTTTTCTCAAAAAATATGTAAAAGGCAAAATACTTTTTTGAGGTAAAATATTTTATGTTGTTATAGATTTTGGTCAATATCTAGAAGACCATTAAGCCTTTCGCTGCGTTTCTTGCAGATATTGGATACTAAACTACCCACAAACATACTACACATAAATATTCGACTTTTTTACCACTAATTTGATGGTTTCAAACGAATTTATTGAACATTTTTCAATTGTCTAAAGAGGCAAAATACTTAATTGACTCACTGTATATGTATTTCAGATTTCGTCGGTAAGAGCAATATGCGGAAACAGAGGTATTAGAAAATCTATTACTGATTTAGTTGCCCCAGAAGTACTAAACAAATTAAATGTCGATAGAACCCACAATAAAATGCGGTTTTTAAATTTCCCAAAGATTTTGACATTTTTTTTTTGGTAAGTATCTTTTTTGTCATTTTTTTCTTTATGTCATTTATTATAACTAACAACTAACCATTTTTTTTTAATTTTAGCTGGTACATATGTCGACAAATCGTTTAAAGAGCAACTTAGATATGGGCTTAAACTAGCAAAAAATAAAATTTCCAAAGATAAATGTAAAACCAAAAAGCCTGAAAACGAAACTAATAAGGAAAATACAGGTGATGCCGAGGAGAATCAGGACGACGACTTTTTTGAAACCCAATATCGTCGTTTATTAAATTCATAACAAATTAATATTTTATAAATGATATTTTTAAATATTTCGTATCGAAAACTTCATGTTGATCTCATAGCATATACTTCGCAAATTAAACATCATTGATGTCTATGATCTTTCTGTTTTATATTATTACACTAGCTGAACCCGGTGCGCTTTGCTGCCCCGACTACGATAAGCATTCCTAATATATATCATAATAAAACATAAATCTTAAGAAGTCTGTCAAACACATGATACTTAACAGCTGTAGCCTTGGTCAATTCCTTTCCGACTATAAGTACTTCTGTACTTTCATTGAAATTGAACATACGTAACAATAACATGAAATCGACCGAAAATATATATGGGTAGCTATATTCCTATATGAACCGCTCTCGATATAATTCGTCAAATTTATTTTTAGACCAAATCCCGTCTCACATTCACATTTTGTGCATAAAATACAGAAAATCAGCCGAAAACAAATATGGGAGCTATATTCAAATCTGAACCAATTTCGATATACATATGTTCCATTTATTTCTAGAACGAATTGCTTGACGCTTTCCAAATTTCAGTAAAATTGGACATATGTAGTGTGTCCAAGTCTGAACCGGTCTCTATATACTATGTTTGGAACAAATTCCGTCAGACATCCCAAATTTTAGCGACATTGGACACATATAGCGTGTTTAGAGCATCAAATACAGAAAATCGACCTAAAATATAGATAGGAGCAATATCCAAATCTGAACCGATTTCGATATGATTTGGCACATTTATGTCTAGACCAAATCCCGGAACGCATTCCAAATTTCACCGAAATTGGACATATGTAGCGTGCTTGGTGCATAAAATACAGGAAATCGGCCGAAAATATATATGGGAGCTATATCCAAATCTGAACCGATTTCAATAGAATTTGGCACATTTATTTCTAGACCAAGTTTTGTAACACATTCCAAATTTCAGCGAAATTGGACATATATAGCGTGCTTGGTGCATAAAGTACAGGAAATCGGCCGAAAATATATATGGAAGCTATATTCAAATCTGAACCGATCTCTATATAATTTAGCATATTTATTTCTAGAACAAATTCCGTCAGACCCTCCAAATTTCAGCGAAATTGGACATATATAGCGTGTTTGGTGCTTAAATAAGGAAATCGGCCGAAAATATATGTGTATGGGAGCTATATCCAAATCTGAACCAATCTCAACATAATTTGGCACATTTATTTCTAGAACAAATTCCGTGAGAAATTCAAAACTTCAGCGAAATTGGACATATATAGCGTGTTTGGTGCATAAAATACATGAAATCGGCAGAAAATATATATGTATAGGAACTATATCCAAATCTGAACCGATTTCGATACAAATAGGCACATATATTTCTAGTCCAATATCCATCACACATTCTAAATTTCAGCGAAATTGGACATATATATCGTGTTTGGTGCATAAAATAAGGAAATCGGCCGAAAATATATGTGTATGGGAGCTATATCCAAATCTGAACCAATCTCGATATAATTTGGCACATTTATTTCTAGAACAAATTCCGTCAGACATTCAAAATTTCAGCGAAATTGGACATATATAGCGTGTTTGGTACATAAAATAAGGAAGTCGGCCGAAAATATATATGTGTATGGGAGCTACATCCAAATCTGAACCGATTTTGATATAATTTGGCACGTTTATTTCCAGACCAAGTTCCGTCACTCATTCTAAATTTCAGCGAAATTGGACATATATATCGTGTTTGGTGCATAAAATAAAGAAATCGGCCGAAAATATATGTATTTGAGAGCTATATCCAAATCTAAACCGATTTGAATATAATTAGGTAAATTTATTTCTCCATTAAATTCCGTCACACATACAAAATTTGGAGATTGTATCTGTAATAGTTCTAAAGATATTTGCATACAAAATCGAAATTTTTTGGAGGTACCTCCGGTTTTGATGCTATATCTCCTGATCAACGCGAAATTTCAAAAAATCATATAGCCTATTTTCATTCCAGGCCATGTAGCAATGTACCCTAAACATTTCAGTAAGATCTGTTCAGCGGTTTTCGAGTCTATAAGGCACAAACAACAAACGTACAAACAAATTTCAATTTTATATACAGTTTGTCAAGTAATTGTTTTCGAACCAAGAAACTAACATTTTTCTGTATTAATTTATGAAAAATGACTGATAATTGTGATAAAAATGTCGGGTTTTTTGCAAAAAATAGTTGGTCGACTTATTTAAGACAAGATAGCATGAATAAATAAAAAATGAATCCACGTAGTCCAACAAAAAGTAACGAAAACACAGTTTATACAGTTGGCCATTCAGCCCAAACTAGTTAGCCCTGACTATTCAGTTTACTGTCAAATACATAAAATACAAAGGAAATCAAATCACAATAATGAACAATCTATTATGTTTGTTGTCAAATGTTGTTAACAGAACTCTGAATGGCCAACTGTATAAACTGTGAACGAAAACCAATAACAACATGTAATGCAAGTTGTCAAATAAATGTTTTCAAAATGTAGTGAAGTACCGAAATATTCCATATTTTTGGTAAATTCCTGAAAATCATGACATGTTATGAATGTTATTCTTAAAAAGGGTTAACTACTATCAAGTATCAACAATATAAGGCATAGAATATCCCTACTAGGAGGGTTACCATATGGACCAAGGGAGTACCAGGTCATATTACATGTAAACAGGGCCCTATAGGTCTTAAACCGGGAATATCTGAAAACTAAGATGTTTTATGAGTTTTTTAGTTCACGAAGATGGACTGCCATCAAATACAATAAATATTACCTACAGCATAATTAGTTCAGAAGGGTTGTCAGATCGACTAAGAAGGTACCAGGTTATATAAACAGTGAACGAGGCCTCCTGGGCCCCAAAACAGGGCACCGAAGTTTGTGTTTTTACTTAAAATTAATTAAGTGATAATGGCATTTCACTAAACAATGGGAAATAATCCAGTAGGAGACCAATATTGCTTAGAAATGTATGGGGTAAAGGTTTCGACAATTTTCAGAAATGCCTACTTCGACCTATTGGACACATTTCGCTTACTCTGCAGTACTACTGTAGTACATTTTTAAGGGGAAAATTATGTTGATGGGTAAATAATGCTTTAGTGTTAGCATGGTAGCAAAAAAACTTGGAGAATTCCTCTGAACTGGCTATAAACAGTTGAAATCGGAGGTCTATTAAAAATCAGCATAGACTGACAATATCTTATATATGCATTTCTAAGCAATTGTTGTACTTTTTTGCCATATTTTGCTTTACGTTGGACAATTCCCTAATCCCTTAATTCAATTTGAGTTAAATAAACAAATTGTAAGCCCTGGTTATGGATCCAGGTGGTCTCGTTTACTGTTTATATAACCTGGCACCTTTTAGTAGATCTGGCAACCCCCTGATTTAATTATTCTGTAGGTAATATTTATTGTAATTGATGGCAGTCCATCCTGGTGAACTAAAAAAAACTCATAACACGCCTTAGTTTTCAGATATTCCCGGTATAACCCCTATAGGACCCTGTTTACATTTAATATGACCTGGTACTCCCTTGGTCCATATGGTAACCCTCCTAGTAGGGATATTCTATGCCTAATATTGTTGGTACTTGTTAGTAGTTAACCCTTTTTAAGAATAAGATTCATAAAATATCATGATTTTCAAGAATTTACCATAAATATGGGTTATTTTGGAACCTCCATTAAATTTCGAAAACATTTATTTGACAGCTTGAATTATATGTATTTATGTGTTTTCGTTATTTTTTGTTGGACTACGTGGGTCATTTTTTTATTTATACATCCTATCTTGTCTTTAATAAGTCTACCAACTATTTTTTGCAAAAAACCCGACATTTTGATCCCAATTATCAGTCATTTTTCATACATTAATACAAAAAAATTTTAGTTTTCTTGGTTCGAAAACAATTACTTGACAAACTGTATATAGATTTAGAAATATTTAAATGTATTCGTACATTAATAGTTAAATTATAGTTATTTCATGAATTCGTTGAATTAATAAAGAGTTTTATTTGTCATGAAAATCATATTTCAATACAGCGTTTTCTATTTTCCAAACAAGGCATGAAAATGCCATGCTAAAGGGTTGGTGAAAATGACATGTGAAAGCATTGGTGAATATGACATGTGAAAGCATTGGTGAAGATGGCATGTCAAAGAATTGGTGAAAATGACATGTCAAATCATTAGTGTACATGACATGTCAAAGCATTGGTGGAAATGACATGTATAAACATTGGTGAAAATTACATGTGAAGGCACCGGTGAGGATGACATGTCAAATCATTGGTGAAAATGATATGTCAAAGCATTGGTGTAAATGACGTGTCAAAGCATTGGTGAAAATGACATGTCAAGTCATTGGTGGAAATGACATGCCAAAGCATTGGTGAAAATGACATGTCAACGCATTGGTTAAAATGACATGCTTAGGATCCAAAAAAGAACGTCGTCTTTTGGGGTCCATCTTCATCGATAAAGATGCTAAAAAGATGACATGCCAGATCACTTGCACCCATGATTGAATGTCATCTTTGGCATCGAACATTTTGCTGGGTAGTTTTCGAGCTAGAGTTGGCATCGGTTTCAAAATGTCATTTCGAGAACGAAACGTATTTAGATTCTATGTAGCATACAAAACACAAAACAAATTCTCTTCCAAAGCTCATATCTCAGGCAATATTGTTCCGATCGACTTTACAATTTTACCACATATTCTATGCTAATTCTACTTTAAAATAACCCAACATTTTTTTCGATTTTCTGAAATTTATAATTGGGGTTTACCCCTTAAGAGTTGTGTTAATTTTTCTTATATGTATGTATGTTCACTAAAATGTTTGTTTATGCTGGTAATCATGCATACTATTAGCAATTTTATTTATTATGGTTACATGGAACCTCTCTGAAAACTCGTGTTGGAAAATATTTTGGGGTTTTTACTTTAATAAAAAAAGTTTCGTTTTTTAGGACACCCCAATATTGGATGACGCCAAAACGTGGATCTATATTAAACAATTTAAGGAGGGTTTCACCACACTGAGAACCACAAAAACATTATTACAGCCAATTCGGCAGAAAAATGTGATTAATATTTATATAGAACCGAGAAATGGATGTTAACGCTATATGGAGGCTGCGGCCAATAGTTGGGTGATATCACATTTCTTTATAAGGTGGTGTTCTAAGCTCTGACTTCACTATTAAATCCTATTCGGTTTGAATATTTGGTTAATATCTGCAAATACCTTAAATCGAGATATATATCACATAGAGAGTATACCAAATCGCGGACCCATATTGAACGTTTTTCGCGGGGAGGTCTACTAAGCAATAATAACTCTTGATACCGGCTCACAACCAATTCGGTTGAACGATGGATTTGTAACAGTAAAATGCCATAATTTAGGATGGTTCGTTATATGGGGACCACGCGAAAACTTGGACCGAGGACTGCAATATTTTTGTTAGAGTATTTTTAGGTCACTAGGACCCATTGATAAAAATTTCAGTTCGATATATTATCTAGAAGTATTTTTGTCACACCTTCCCTTATAAGTGCCACCACTGTCCGCTGGTGGTTATTCACCTAATCACTGATTAGGTCTGATTAGATTGTTGTTTTGGAGATTGTTTTGTTTCCTCAAGCCTATTTTTGCATCATAAGATAATCGGGACCTTTGTTCATGTCATTTTGTATTAACAGCATAAAACAATTCTTCTTAATTCTCCAGAGGAGAAAGGATGTTACGCTCGTGGTTTTTTAAAACACTCTTCTCAGCAGCACAAAGCTGTAACCGGCGCGTTGGCTTGATTTTTACACTCTAAACATTTTGGCCACTTTCTCTATACAAGTGGATCCACTGTGCGTTGGCGGGATTGAATAATCAACCTTCAACACTCTATTAGTATTTTGTTTGTTTCCGATGCGAATTCCCTAGGTTTTGTAGTCCGAAACGCATAACTTTTGTCAATTCAGTACTTTGTAATGTGTAAAATAAGTTATTTTGCCTTAAAAAATAACAAACAAGGAATTTTTCAAGTACTAAGGTAGCTTGATTACATTACTTTGTGGGTTATTGGACTTTTGCTTTGAAAATGCAAATAATATTAAAGTCTAATTTCCAGTCCACGTAACACGTAATTTCAGTCTTCATAACTGAAAAGAGTCGTTTACAGTGACATTTGTTAATTATTTTTTATGAAGTCAGCGAGCTTAAACATAGAGAACCACAATGCATCGTTCAACAACTCTAATAAAGACCAAAAAACAAAAACATCCCCCTCCAACCATCATACTCACACAATAAGCGATTTTCAACAACAAAGAAAACCACTTGTGAGGGTAAACTGATATTCAAATCGAGCTTCTTTAATGTTATAATGCTTTTATGTTGTAACTCTAATGTACAAACGGACAGACAAAGATGCGGCCAGGCAATGCGGAGAAACCCACAGCTGTTTTCTACACTACGAACTTATGAGTCGTTGAGCCATGGGATGAAAGTGTGTCCGTGGGGAATATTCGTGTAAATGTAAGTGTTTAGCCCTTAAACTGACTGCTGTCATTCATATCTCAAAACAACAGAGGAAAACCCTAAACAATGCAAAAAAGTAAAGTAACATCGCTTACGGTTTCCCCCTTTTGAAGGCAATCACTTTTTGCGTTTTGAACAAATATCAAATTTACTTTGCTTGAGGGAGTCGTATACGTAACGGGACACAAAATGGAAGTGGGTATTAATGGATTTTCAATGCATTGATGTAATAAAAATGATTATGTTAGAATTGCTGTGGAGTTGCATTACAAAAAAAAACGTGTTTGCTAACATATTGAATGGATAGAAATGAGCAAATTCAATTGAACGACTACGAAAACACTCAAATCTATGCAGGGAATCTATTGTGTCAGTAATAATTCCATAAGTTCATATTGACTTACACTAAAATATATTTTGATATGGGTTGATTGTTCTTTATAACGAGTATTTTTATATCCCCTAAGGTATATTCCAAATAATTGCAATTGTTTTTTCTTTTATGATATTAATATCGTATATAGTCCTTTTATGTCATTGTAAAATGAATTATGTAAATTTGTATCATTACTGAAAAGGGGGATATATTTTTTATACCTTCTACTATAATATGGTATAATTAAACTTGTCATTCTGTTTGTAACACATCGGAGACCCTAAACAGTATATATGGTAATATTCAACAAAGTTTTACAATCGTACATTCAGATCTGTGCTCAAAGATAGAATAAAAGAATACCCATTGAGCAACATGGTTCTGATCTATGACTTTTCGATATATATAATTTTGGTCGGACATTTTTTCTAGGTGTTGTCAAGAATCTGTGCCTATTTCCAATTTATTTTTTAGAAATTTGTATGGACTCTGTTACGAGTTACGAGGACAGTTCGGAAACTTCTTAACCTAGCACAAAAAACGCGGTATAAACCGGAAAAAGTTAAGTGTTTTGGAAACTTTCCTCTCTGTTATGAACACATGTTAAATTTTGTTTCGATCTGGCAACTCCTTCATATAGAAACAGGTGTTCAAAAAAGACGCATCCGCAATTTTTTTACAATGGAAAAATTAGAAGTGCGTGATGTCATTAAAAATTTACATAAAAAAGGTTTATCGGGACAAGAAATTCATAATGATATGGTGAATGTGTTAGGTGAAAGTGCATCTCAAAAGATCGAGTCCATTTATAGTCCGGTCAAAATAGACATTAAAATAGCAAAAATTCCCACAAAGCTGAATTTTGGTGGAGAGCTAGGGTTTGCCATTAGAAGCAACGTCCTAAAAGTCCCCATCGATCCCATGTGTGCAAAAAAAATTATTCGGGGTCAAAGGTCAAAATTTAAGGGTTTTTAGGTTTTCGGATTTATTTTTTGAAAACGGTTGATCTAATCAAAAAGTGACTAAAGTAAATATTGTAGACAGAAAAATTATCTACAAGTCTGACCCTTATAATTTTTTTCTTAGAAGGAAACATTCTTGAGATAGAGCTTTTCTAAAAAACACATGATTTTTATGCACTTATAAGGGAAATATGCACATATTCAGACGAACCGGCTAAAATAGGCGAAGTAATCGGGTCTGTCCCCCAAAAAATATATTTTTTCTTGAGGAGAGAAATTATAGCTACCTTCTAAAAAAAATTCCAACAAAATCGGAGTGTGTTTAGTAGAGTTATTCAATGTTAGAGTCATTTTATGCAAAAATAGCCCATTTAACCCACATGTATAATCGAAAGCCCAACGGGAACGACCCCAACGAAAACTCTCCGATTTTTTTCAAGTTTTGTGCGAAAGTAGTGTTTGTTGCGCTGATTACGGAAATGTATAATTTTCAACGGTTGCGGATCCGGTTCGCCGGTTATTAGACCCGAAAGGCCAAATTTAAAATCCGGGTTAGACCCGGTTCTGCTGAACCGATTACTGCAAAGTGGATATCGTTTGAAAGCTTACGGAAGTATCTAACACATAGTGTCGTTACTTTAACCGGTTCGCCTCATAATGTACTTACGCGGCTAATTTTTTATTTGACCTTTAGATCGAGATATCTCGAAAATGGTAAGTCTTTTTTAAAAGTCGTAAAGACCAATCTTGTAGACAATTATTGAATCTACAACTTTTACTTTAGCGGTCTTTTGCTAAGTATTACCGTTTTTCAGAAAAATTAAAAAAACTGAATAATGCCTCCAAAAATGACCTTTGACCCCGAATAGCTTGTTTTGCACACATGGGATCGATGGGGACTTTTAGGACGTTGCTTCTAATGGCCAACCCTAGCTCTCCACCAAAATTCAGCTTTGTGGGAATTTTTGCAATTTCCCCCTTATACGCATGTCTATTTTGACCGGACTATTAATTTTGCATGAAGAACTACAGATGAAAAAGCTTTCTGCAAGATGGGTGCCGCATTTGTTAACAGTCGATCAAAAACGCATAAGAATGAACATTTCTCAAGCTTGTTTGGATCGTTTTAAGCGAAATAAAATGGATTCTAAGCGTCGTTTCATAACTGTTGATGAGACATGGATCCACCACTATACTCCAGAGACAAAAGAACAATCCAAGCAATGGACTGAAGCTGGAGGAAGTGCCCCAAAGAAGGCAAAACAATTCAATCGGCTGGTAAGGTTATGGCAATGGTTTTTTGGGACTTCAAAGGTATTTTATTGATTGACTGTCTGCAAAAGAGTAAAACAATAAATTCAGAGTACTATTGCAACCTTTTGGATCAATTAAATGTACAAATTCGAGAAAAACGTCCTGGCTTACAACACAAAAAATAATTTTTCATCAAGACAACGCACCAGCGCACAAGAGTGTTTTAACAATGGCTAAAATCATCGAATTAAAGTACGAGTTGCTTGACCACCCACCTTATTCTCCTGATTTAGCTCCCAGTGACTTTTACTTGTTCCCAAATATAAAAAAATTCCTTGCTGGCAAGCGTTTTACCTCAAATGAAGATGCAATTACAGATGCAATGCAATTACCACTATTTTGAAGACCTTGAGGAAAACTATTTTAATCAAGGGATAGAATTGCTAGAAAAGCGTTGGACTAAGTGTATTGAAGTTTCAGGAGATTATATTGAAAAATAAAAATATTTTTGAAAAACTAACTATTCTCTTTCATTGATAGGCTAAGAAGTTTCCGAACCGCCCTCGTACAAGAAATTACATTTTTTATTTTTTTTTTCATTATTTTCCATTTCCCGCGAAAATAAAAAATGAAGGAAATATTTAAGCATATTATCAAATGCTGTTAACAATTTATAGATACTATATTTTCTTATTACAAAACAAAGGCAATTTTTAAATATAACTTTTAGGTGCAGCATCCAATTTTGTGTACGCGAACAGGTCTGAATCCACGATTTTGTCTTAACACATGTAACAAAAATCGCGGATGTGCTCGCAATTTTTTTTAGTTGTTTCAATGGAATTGTAAATGAAATTTGATACTTATAATATATTCCTAAAAGCTGACTTCATAAATGCAGTATGATGTGCCAAATGACATCGTCGTGACTTCATAAATGTCACGTGACACGTCACATTGCGCTGCAATTGCCAAATTTGTACAGTGTCACCACTTGTGCTGCACAACAATTGGCATAAAAAAATACATAAAAATCAATTAGAAATTGCGGATTTGTGGTATGCAAAAAAAATAATTTATTTATTTTGAATAAAAACCGAATTTTAAAAAAAGTAAACAAAGTAATGCCGTAGATAGACGGCAGAGTTAATTTGCATTAAAAATTCCTTAATTTGAATTAATTTTTCACCCTGACAGACTATAGTTTCTGTATTTATGAAACAGCTGTTTGTGTTGTTTGTTTGTACCCAACAGACCATTTCATAATGTTTTCCAAAAGTTCGCCAAAATAATTTATTCGCAATAATCTTTTTTAATATAATAAAACTGTCGCAAAACTGTAAGAAACATTTGAAGAAGATATTATTTTCGATAGAATTGGTAAGGTGGGTAATAAAATGTTTGTGAAAATAATAATTAAAAAAAGATTTGATAGAAGGCGCGAAAAACGATTAGCTGCTGTGCTATTCGCGAAAGACCACTACTTATTTGAAAGAAACGTGAAAATTTCTGATTTGTTTTCCTTTTTTATTTTCATAAACATGCACATTTGGCAAAAGACAATTGATTTTCAACAGCATTGCCTAATTGAAATTGCTATTTAGTATAAATTCAGTTTGATTTTGTGCATAAAAAATTTGGATAATGTTCAAATTAATGTGAATAAGTCCATGCTTATATTAGGCAATTTTCCTTGTGACAATTGTCAGTTTTTAGGTGAGAGAGGGTGTTGAGAAGCAAAGGGTTCCCATATACCTCACCACTCTCTTCATCGAACTGACAATTGCCGCAAGGAAAATTGCCTAATGTAAATATGGACTAAGGCTGTTAATGCAAATTAATACTAACGTCTGTGTGTGCGTTCAGTATGCAGTAAATGATACATATGTCTCTTTTTTGACAATGTCAGTGTTGCCACACATAGTCACTTCGTCTTTTTACGATGCTGTCAATATTTGCAATGTAAACATTGCATTTATGAAGTCAGCCAAAATTCTACCTCGATTTAACCTTATCCGTCTGTCCGTTGATGGGATGTTTGGTACTGAACATGTTGAGGGCGGGGAAGTTAAGGCTAGGGGAAGTTGAGTGGAGGGCAAGTGGAGGGCGTGGAAGTTGACGGGGAGCATGTTGAGGTGGAAATATGAATCGGGATTTGTTTATGTATATACTACAATCTTTACAGTCCGGATACCAGCAATGTTGACGGTATCTGAATTATTGCCAAAGGCGAATTTTCCGGAAATCGCTCTGCAGACCACAGTTATTTTCCAATCTATAGAAATCCTCAAAATAACAAATAACGAGATATACCGTTCTGTGGACATATGTCAATCGTCTTAAGACCTTAGGACTACTACAAATGACTACACAACATTGCATTTATTTTTCTTTGATATCGTGACTTCTATCTTCATTTCTCCAGACAAGTTAAATCAACTTCAAAATGCCGATTATCGGACACCCTAAGGGGACAATATTAAAACGTTCATCTATACTCTCAAATTCTCTGTAGGAATATTTTGTACCCATATCGAATACTAAATACAAAATTTCAGCCATTTCGGGGGCTAAAACCTTCAAAATACCGAAAATTGGTAGGGATCTATGGGGGCTACAAAATTTCGTATATAAGGTTTTTGGATCAAATGGAAAAAATAGGTAGCAGGATTAACAAAAAAAAAAAAAATTTGTTGGGTCGCCCCAATTTACATGTGTACATAAGGACCATCAAGAACAGCATACAATTCTATGCCGCTATAACCATCCGTCTTTTGAAATAAAGATACATATTACTCCTAGGATGCATGTATATCTTCTATCTATGTATTTATGTATATAAAATAGAAAAATGTTTATTTGTGCCTTAATAACTCAAAAACGCTGAACTGACCATCCTCAAAATGTCAGAGTACAGTTAAACCTCGATTATCCGTGAATCGATTATCCGGGAACCTCCATTATCCGTGATAGAAAAGAAAGGTTGGACTTTTTTCCATTTTCTCTATTTTTCGTTATAAACTTCATTACCCGGCATAAAAGAACACTTTCCAATTAATTTGATTAAGCAAACAAAAGGTAAACAAACAAAAACTGGAAATTCTCCCGTATTACACAATTTGTGCATTTATGGTATCACATAAACCATGGGATAAAGTCAATTCAGATGAATCTGATGATGATGATATTAAGTATCTTTTGAAATTTTGGTGGATTGCCGTAACAAACTTAAATAAATTGTAGATTATTGTCCGATACTATGCCATTTTTACTTCAAAATATGTTCAAAAACTGCATAAAAGCATTGCCTCCATTATCCGGGAAAATCGATTATCCGTAATGCCTCCGGTCCCGACCATCACGGATAATCGAGGTCCGACTGTATATTGAAATTAACAAAGACTATATAAATTTTAGAAATTCTGCGTTGTTATGGAGATATAGCATCAGAATTTGTATGCAGATATAGTATGAAGGGTTACAGATACAGTTCTCCAAATTTTGAATGTGTGACGGAATTTTGCCTAGAAATAAATTTGCCCAATTTTATTGAAATCGGTTAAGATTTGGATATAGCGCCCATATATATATTCCGCCGATTTCATGTATTTTATGCACCAAACACACTATATATGTCCGATTTCGATGAAATTTGGAATGTATGACGGATATTTTCCTAGAAATACATGAGACAAATTATATTGAAATCGGTTCAGATTTGGATATAGCGCCCATATATATTTTCGGCCGATTTCATGCATTTGATGCAGCAAACTCGCAATATATGTCCGATTTCAATGAAATTTGGAATGTATGACGGATATTTACCTAAAACTAGTTGTGTTAAATTTTATCGAAATCGGTTCAGATTTGGATATAGCTCCCATAAATATTTTCGGTCGATTTCATGTATTTGATGTACCAAACACGCTATAATGTCCGATTTCAATGAAATTTGTAATATGTGACCGATATTGGCATAGAAATAGATTTGTCAAATTATATTAAAATCGGTTCAGATGGATGTAGCTCCCATAAATATTTTCGGTCGATTTAATGTATTTGATGCACCAAGTACGCTATGTATGTATGTTCTATTTCCATTAAATTTAGAATGTTGGACGGAATTTTGCTTAGCAATAAATGTGCCAACTTGTATCGAAATCGGTTCATAGCTCCCATATATATTTTCGTGTAATTTCATAAAATAAATAAAATATTGAATTCCTAATTCATTATTTAAGAAAAATACTTCCAACCAGTAGAAGTCATCATTATTATAGTAGACGTGTGCTTATAGTCGGAGAGGAATTAATCGACGCTACAAATATTAAATAGCATAAATCTGCGATTCTTCGTAAGGAGACGGGTTAAGACGAAACAGTTACATGTATTTTACTAATGACATATCTAAATCGTTATTGGAGGAAAAATTATCAATACAATTGGAAGTTATCCTAAGAGTAATTTAAGGTGTAACAATAGGATGGACAAATTATTCCCATGAATTAAATAAATTATAAGTATCCGCAAACTTGATGTACTAATTTAATTCTCTTCTTTAAAGGAGAGAGTAGACTCAACAGTGCAAGAGTATATAAAAATTGTAAATGTCACCTACGTAGCAATATGATTTAGGAGGAGTGTTACCTCCTACAACATACAAAAATACATACATAAGCTCCATACACCACACTGAACGGACTGAGATCGCATTCGTATATCCCATATTTATGCATAAAAATATTTAAATAATGCTAACCTTTAAAGTTATTATAATTATAGTCATTTATTTATATTTTAGTCGGCGTAGCGAAGCTCATCGGGTTTAGCTAGTACTTTATATACTTTATATAAAAACAAGGAAGACCCAAAAAAATAAAATTTCGTTTCTTTTGGATTTTCTAATCCCTAAATTTTTTCCAATTTATACAAAAACTTTATATATGAAATTTTATGGCGATCGGTTAACGTTAACACGTGCCAACCTAGCGATCGTTGTTTCCATAGTAATTTGGCGCATTTTTACCAAAACTCTCTAAATGCCACAATTATGGCCCAATCGACGAAAAAACCTGTATTTCACTTCAAATTATTACTACTTGCCGCTTCTGGAATGTTTGTGAAGTCCACCATTTTTTTTATTAATATTTTTCAAATTCCCTCGTCTAAAGACAACTTTATTAGATACTTAATAAGCCAATAGAAATGTGTGATGATCCGCCCAGTCGTTTTCGAGATAGAGGGTTCACCGCAAGACGCTTCTTTAAAAATTGTGTCTAGTAGATGGCTATTTGCCACAAAACTATGCAATATTATTCAACATAAAATTACCGAAGGTAGATCAAAATCTTCCTTTCCTCATGAAAAAATTTCTGATACTTTTCTTGAAAAAGGTGTGACCCTTGCAACCAAGCTAATACAAATTTAGATTTAAGAGGTTAATTAATACCCTATTTATATTATAGGGGTTTTTCGGGTTAACCTTCTTTATGGGCATTTATTTGAAATACACAATGGAAGTGACATTTAAAATCCAGTGGCTTTATTAGATTCGGTTATATTTTAACGTATTAAAATAAGATGGTCGATTTATGCACAGTTGTGCATGCAACAAAAAAAGTTTAAGAAACACTGCACAGTGGTCCCACTTGTATGAGAAGGTGCGACAAAAATATTTATAATCGTCGGATCAATCTGATTTTTTCAGTATATGCTAAAAATAAGTAAAAAATACTTTAGCCAAAAAATCATCAATATGGGTCCAGTTTTCCCTATAGCCCCCATGTAGCGGTACCACCCGATTTCAGGTATTTTGAAGCTTTTATCTACATTTTCGGCCCTAATTGGCTGTACTTTGGTATTTGGGGTTTCCAATGGTCAAAAACCTTCTGCGCCAAAAATTGTGGTCTTAGTTCCAGGTTCCGGCATAGCCCTCATATTACGGTACCTCCCGATTTCAGGTATTTTGAAGATTTTATCAACATTTTCGGCCCGAATTTGTTGTATTTTGCCATTTGCAGTTCTCAATGATCAAAAACCTTCTACGCCAAATATTGTGGTCTTAGGTCCAGGTTATAGGTATAGCCCTCATATTACGGTACCTCCCTATTTCAGTTATTTTGAGGTTTTTATCTATTCGGTTCGAATTGGTTGTAATTTGCTATTTGGAATTCTTAGTGGTCAAAACACTTCTCCGACTGATATCGTGGACGGGAAAGTAAACAAATTATTCCATTTGAGGTCAGAATATTTCATGATAGGGGATATATATAATAAAGTTCGGTGCGACCGAACTTTACATTTTTAATTTTTTTTTTCATTTTATATGTAGCATCATACATACATCAAAAATATACAAATGTAAAAAAATACACTCATAAGTAGATCCCAAAACAAAAATGTCTAAATCATTAAAGAAACAAAAAAAACAAAACAAACAATTAAAACACAAAACAAGGAAGAAACTGAGAATACAGTAATACTAATAATAATATAAATAAATAAATAATAATAATAAATATAATTAATTCACTGAAACGACCAGAGGCATCGTCAGTATTTTCAATGTCACACACGGAAATGCAAATACGAGTATATGCAGCTGGAACCAAATTTTTTGTAAAATTGAAACTATTTCGAACATTCTTCAAAAAATTTGGAGAGTGGCGAAGGATGGCGAAGTAAGTAAAACTCAACTTCAATTTTTAGGACTTGGAAAAAAAGATTCACAAAAAAGTATTATAAAAAATACTATAAATTTCCAGCACATTTTATGTGAATAATATGTACAAATTTTTATGTAAAAGTAATTAGAAAACCTTGTACTAAAACTTTCAGTTCGAAAAAAATAATTTTATCCTTTCAATTTTGAGTTACTTGCCTTGTAAGAAGTCACAACCTAACTGATATTTTTAAAGTTTTTAAGATATCATACGTAAATGTCAACTTCTTCTGTTTTGTTTTGTTAAATTACAGAAACAGTGCTGGAATATTAAAATATGATATGTTTAGAGACAATTTGCTGAATTGTCGCAGAGATTTGCTGATATCGATTTTTCGATTTTTTTCGCAGGTTGGGACCAGTGTGCAATGTATAGAAACATTACCCTTAACAGAAACTATGCAGATTGCAGGTAATTTAAAATCTCAACCATGTAATGGTATCAGAAACGAAATTTGTGAATTCAAGGATCTATTACAGAAGAATTCCATGCCAATTGGATCGTTAAATTCAGGTATAAAAGAAAACAATGTTGTATAACCATACCGTAAAATTACAGTATGTTAAATTCAAAGGCCATTCCCTAAAGTATGATGACAGTAAAATGTCCAATCTTGTTATATTTATGTTAATACGTACAACATTTGTAAATATGTGTGGTATTTTGCAAAATTAAAAAAAAACAAAGCCTTTCAAAAACAAAAGATTGGAACAGCTTTCCTTTTTTCAATGAATTTCCAGCGACCCCAACATTTTTGCAAGAATTCTATTTTATGCGACAAATATGCATTTTGATTTTGAAATACTTTTGTAAATATCTAAAAAAGGTATTAACCCAGAATTTACTAGGAAGGATTAATGCAGCAACATATTTTTAAAAAAATAAGCCAGTTTTTATATTCAACTGTCAAAATACAATAAAAAGTAAAGATGCAACATCTAGCAAAAATCTGAAAAAATCTGTATAGGTATTTGTCAAAACATTGTCGGTGCGTATATATTATTAAATCCAAATAATACAAGTTATCACTATTTTACGATTTTTTTTTTACTTTTTATTCAGTTCAGTACAAAGTTGCTAGTACTTAGTAAGAAAACTGTCAAAATTCCTCTATCGATTCGCTCTCGGTTTGCTGAACTTTTGTGATCACTGGCAACATCTCTAGAAATATTCGATAACAATAACGGTAACAAATATCGAATAAAGAGTCACATTTTTAACAAACAACAATTTCCTTATTTCCTCAAACCATTATATTAAAAATTAACAGAATCGGAATTTTGCAATAGGTCACAGTCTCATCCCGTCTCATCTGATAACATCATTGAATAATGTTCCCATATACTCGGACACAAAGACAATTTCGTTTATTATAATAGAACATTTTATTTTCATCTGGTTCACAACTTCAAAGCGGTAAAGAAAAAAGGGTTGATTGACTTCATTGAAATGGTTCTTTCGTTTGTTATATTCTTTAGTAATGGCTACATCAATGCAAGCCTTGTTGTCCAGAAGGACCTATAGTATCTATTTAAAGGTCAATAATCTATTCATCCATTTTTCTTTTTTTGCTTTATTCGATTAACTGATTTATCCATTCCCCCGTGAATTCTCATGAAAGGCTTTTATGCTCATCCAATCTAAAGGATTGGAATAAAGGGTTAGAAATAAAATTGAAACTGAAGTCTGCACACCCCTTTAAGTTATTTATAGTTGATGGTAAATGGTATATTTTCAAACAAAACATAAAATGTATGTTTACACATATTATTAAAATTCTATTTTAAGTGAAGACTCTTTAGCTAAAACCATTATTTACAGCTGATACTCAGTGAAAGTGACAATAGAACAGGTTATAACATTGATTAATGAATTAATGAGCTGAACTTTTCACCTGAGTACATGTTACACGTGAACGACTCCACACACGCATATACAACACAACATCCCGTTATTTATAGTTGCCTAAAACACAACGTCACCGACACGTAACAATGCCAAAAATATTGTAAAACAAAGTATTTATTAAGCTTACAAATATATACATACATATGTATGTATGTCGGTTTATAGGTGTCGTTAGAGTGGACCTTTTCTCATAAAGGTTCAAACTTACACATTTTGTCTTCTAGGCATTGGTTCAAAGGTTGCCAGTTACAGACACTCTTCAGATTTATAAATAAAAACCAACAAACCAAAGTAAAAAAGTATCAGTCGGCTTTGCCGACAGAGATATACCCTCAGCCTCTGAATATTGAAACAATTTTTCCCCCAAAAACGTATGTATTTAGGTGGTTTTTAAAATTTTGGGCGTATGAACCGACAAAAATGTTGATTAGGATTAAAGATCAAATGTTTTGCGGAGGAGATACTTAAAGGAATGGATTAACCATTAAGGAAGTGTCTCTCCAGCCACTACATATGGTGCCATAGGGGGTTTTTACACCCTTCGGGCTGTTTGCTCAAGAAGTATGGACTTGTCCCTGAAAAAACTTTCTCCATCAACAAAAATCTAAGTGATTCAATAGCAGGTCTTAAAGTAAACTTATCCGAAATTTTGTGTGCGAGGTACCGGATGAGTGGACAAATATAGTCCATATTTTAACCTGATCTATATCTGGTAGCCACTCCCTTTAAGAGTTACAGTACGAAAAATTTTTCCGAACATTTTTGAACTTTTGTGGGGGAGGTACCTGAAGGACTAGACCGATATGGCTTATCTTCGAACTTAAACTATGTTTGGATAAAATACTACTAAGGCCAAATTTGGGACCGAATCGGCAGATCCGTTCAAGAGTTATCTTGCGCTCCAACGACCTCACACGGTGTCATAGGGGTTTTTTGCAACTTTCAGGTTATTTTCTCAAGAAGTATGGACTTGCCCCTGATGAAACTTGTACCGTCGTGTCAAAGCGATTCGAGAGCAGGTCCTAAACTGAACATATCCGAAATTTTGTGTGGGAGGTACCAGAAAGAGTAGACCGATTGAGTCCATATTGAAACCACATCTAAGTCTGGTAGACATTTCACAATTTGCAAAGTATGGACCAAATAGGTTACTCCCTTCAAGAGTCATCGTACGTACAAATTTTCCGAACATTTTCGAACTTTTGTGGGGGAGGTACCGGAAGGAGTGGACCGATATAACCCACCTTCGAACTTAAACTAAGTTTGGACAAAATATTACGAAAGCCACATTTTGGAACGAATCGGTTGATCCGTTCGCTCCAGCCAGCCAGCCAGACAGACGGACGGACATTGCTCAATCGACTCCAAATTGTCTGAAACACATTTCGTCCAAACATACTTGAGGTCTAAAACCATTATTTCGATGAGGCACATTTTGACCGTATGAAAGTGTATATACCCTCGTTGGCATAAATGCTGAAGGTATAAAAACATACATACATACAGTTTTTTTCATATTAGAATCCATCACACGTTAATATCGGTGAAATGGAACTTGGACCAATGTAAAATATTGGGATTTGAATAAGAAAAACATACATACATACAGTTTTTTGTACCCTCCACCATAAGATGGGGGGTATATTAAGTTTGTCATTCCGTTTGTAACCACTCGAAATAAACATTGTAGGCCCCACAAACTACATATATTCTTGATCAGCGTTCAATTCTACATCGATATAGCCATGTCCGTCCGTCTGTGGAAATCACTCTAGCGTTCGAACGGATTGAGGTAGGTGGATGAAATTTTGGTAAAATCTATTATATGTACGTACGACTTTTGGTATTGAAAGCCGTCTATGTAGGTCTACGTTTTCGTATTGTCACCATACAAAGTGACGTGTGACGCGTCGTCGTTTTAAGGAATTTTGAAGATATTTGTCCCATTTGACCACCGAATCGGTTGTAATTTGGTATTATGTTCTTTCAGAGGCTAAAAAATATTTCTACCAAAGTTTGTTTATATAGGTTCACGTTTTGGTATTGTCCCCATAAAACACCTCGTATATAGTACGCGTCACTTTACGATATTTTGGATGTATTAGTCCCATTTGACCACAGAATCCGTTGTAACTTTGTATTTTGTGTTTCCAGAGGCTAAGAAACATTTCTACCATAAAATGTTTACATAGGTCCACGTTTTGATATAGTCCCCATAGTACGATACCTCCCGATTTTCGGTGTTTTGAGGGTTGTGGCCACAATATTCCCCAGAAATGGCTGATATTTGGTATTTAGTCTTCGTTGGGGGTATAAAACTTTCTCCCAGAAACTTGTAGGTACAGGTCCACGCCTTTATACAGCCCCCATAAAACTTACCTCCCGATTTTCGGTGTTTTTAAGGTTGTGGCCTCAATATTCCCCAGAAATGGCTGATATTTGGTATCTCGTCTTCGTTGGGGGTATACAACTTTCTCCCAGAAAATTGTCGGTACAGGTCCACGCCTTAGTATAGCCCCCATAGAACGGTACCTCCTGATATTCGGTATTTTTAAGCTTGTGACCTTGTGAATTTTTGGAATTCACTTCAATACAGTTCGTGGTGGAGAGTATAAAAATTTCGGCCCGGCCGAACTTAACTTATTGGTCCAAGTTCCATTTCACCGATATTAACGTGTGATGGATTCTAATATGAAACAAGTAAGATATTAGAATCCATCACACGTTAATATCGGTGAAATGGAACTTGGACCAATCGCTAGCATTTCTGGTGAGGTGGTCAAATATACACACAGAACCCTATACTGGAGAATAAAGCCAATTTCGTTGGAAAATGTGTCTTAATACTCTAAAATATACCACAAAACAATTCTTATGCCCTACACCACATTGGGGTAAGGGTATTATGTCTTTGTGCATTTGTATATAACATGCATATGGAAAAGAGATAGACCCATAGTTTGATATATGCAGGTCCGTCTGTCATTTTGTAATCAGCGTTTGTAACTTTCCCTTTCCATGTCATGAACTAATTACCAAATATAAAACATCCTGGAACTCGGTACGATGTTTGGCCTACATATTTATTGATATCGTTTGTATGTATGTACATGGGTATGTTCTACATGGTGTTCCTCCTACTTCATGGATGCACTGCTTTCTGTTGGGATTTGCTACCTTTAAAATAAAAAGATAGTCACCACAAACATTCTCGTTTTCCATAACTTATTTAGTAATTTTCGTTCTTTTTTTAAATATATATTTTTTAATAATCAAATGTTTGTTTATGTTTTAGCCAAGAAGTACAAAGCCAGTCATTTTAATTTACATAAATCAGCTGATCTGACATGCAAATTCTTACAATAACAAATTTAATTGCAAAAAATTGTAAGTTCTCAGTCAGAGAACTGTCAAAAAATTTGTACAAACTTTTGGGTTATCGTACAGACCTATTCATACATTTAGATGGCAAATCGTGTTCAATAATATAGAAAAACATGGGTATCGGATATTTTATTGAAGAAATAGATAAAACATGTATATGTGATTTTTACATTTCTCTCTTTCTGTGTAACTATTGATAATTTCAGTCGTTTTTACACATTTTTGTAGTGTTTTCTGGTCTTTGTCAGTAGAGATTTGTGGTGGTTTTTAACACAACTTGTCTGCAGCGATTTTTACCTCGGAACAGTTGGCATCCCTGAGTATAAATGTATTAAATATCGCATTTACAAAGATGTAAAGTAGGTTTGCGTAGGTGATCAAACAACGGAGATATCGCAATAGTCGGTAATACATCCCATTTTCTATTTTTTGTAATCACGCTGCAGGATTCTAACAAAATGTTGGTGGTTAATGGGAGTCCCAGAGTGGAAGAAGCCAATTTGGTTTTGTGATGGTCGGATAATATTCAGAGTTCGGAATGAAAAAAACTTCAACTTTTGTCCTTATGCGAATATCTAAGGATATTCCAAAATCAAAGTATGTCAATGGGAGAAGAATAAACTTTCCAAAGGAAATATCACATGGCGGCTAGCAAAACATAATCTTGCCTAGGCCAGAACCTTTTCTAGTATTTCGGCAAAGTGTCTTATATATGGATAAAGAACTCTTGACCTTTCCTTTGATGCAAATTACAGTAATTAGAGGTTATATAAAGGAACTACTGCCTATTTTAATAAGCCGAGAATATACAGCATATGGTAAAAAACAATTTTCTTTTGCAAATCCATTTAAAAAAATTAAAAAAAAAACATTTTTGGTAAAGAGATTAAGAACAAAAATCTGGTTTTATATCTGGTTGCGTTCACAAAATTGCCGGATAGGCCCAAAAGTTATAGCGGTTTTTATTCTCTTATAAAGAAACATTATTTTAAAATTTCTTATTTGTTGTATTGAGAAAATGTGTGTGTATATGAGTAACAGCATTTGACATCAAATTTCTAAAAATTGTTTTTATTTTCGCGGAAAATCAAAAAAAATAATAAAATAATAATTAAACCAACAGTAAAACTATTGGGCATATAATATACATATTACAGCAACAATAAGCGAGGAAGACTTATTGTTGGAAAATATTGTTGCAAATATATTTTTTGGTTTGATTTGAAAAATTAGAAAAAATTATTTAGGAGTCCTCCAAATATTTCGCTAAATAATTAATGTATTCTGCTAAAACTTCATGGAGAAATATGGTTTACCATTACGAAAGCTTTGCTGCTTACTGTGATAACTTATAAGGATATGAAATTAAGAGTAATATTGAAATTACAATCATTCAAAAATATGAAAATTAAAACAGTTGTTGCCCATCCGATTTTGGATACAGCGAATCAATCCTTCAATATCTATGCATATTTCGATGTTTCAATCAGCGGCCAAAGTGTGCCGTCAGTTGCATAACACAATGCTAAAAACCTTAAAGTGGGTACAAGTCGGGCAAAATCGCATTTTGATGTTCATCCGACTTCAATAGCACCCATCAAAAATACCTCATTATACATCTATTTTAAGTAGATTAGCCAAGAACCGCGGATATGACTCTACATTCTATTTTGTGTGAAACACCCATATTACTCGCGTATTTTTGTAATTTATGACACACCTTTTCGCAAACATTATAATCGCGTATAAAGGATTCCATTTATTTCAACATTTTAAAAGAAAATCGCGGTTTAGTACGTGGATTTGTCAAAATATTGTTACGAATGTAACTGATAGGTTTAAGTTAATTTAGTTTAATTTCCGTTTATTTAAAAATTTGAATTGTAACGTAAAGTTTTCTTACGCAGTTACTTTATTTAAGCAACAACAACTAACATGTAGAATTCTCTTCATCATTCTAGTTCTTACTTTACCTTTCTTTAATGTGCTTTTGTTTGTTTTGCCATAATCATGTACTTATCGTTTAGTTTGCTACTTCTTTATTTCTTGCATTTGTTTGTTGTTGTTATTACGCCATTAGTGTGCTTGTCCACTTGTATTGATCTTCGCCCATGTATGTGAGTCTGGTTGTTCGCTTATGGGTACTTTACACGATATGTTTTTTACATATGAGTTGTCACTTCTCCCGTACTAAATGTATATGAAAAGTGACAACTTATACATATGTAAAAAACATATCGTGTAAAGTACCCATTAGTGCGGATGTGCGTCTGTGTGTTCGCTGCACAGATTCGAGGTGTTGCCAGACGTGTTCTAGAGGATTCTTCAACGTGGGGATTTTGATGTATATACAGGTGGAAGCCTCAACGGCGAGTTAGTTGTGTTTTAAGCGTTGAACTGAACGGATCGGCTAAAGAATAGCTGCGTGCTAACTAGAGACAAGCTGTGTGCTTAGTAATTAAAGACGGTTCCGAATAAGTGTAATAAAGTAAATAAAGCATTGTAGAAACGTTCGTATGATTTTAGTTGACCTTTGATCAGTATCTCCTGTTTCTATTCATTTGGCTTGAGGTCAGAACAAATAAAAAACAGACAAAGTTTGTTTTTTTATTGTTGATTTATTTTTCCGATATTTCGACTATCATCGCTAGTCATCATCAGGGAATTATTGTTGGTTTTGTTACTTCCACAGCTTATTACATCCTCTTTAGTTGACAAGAAATTTCCAACTGGAAATTTTCAACTGGAAATTTCTTGTCAACTAAAGAGGATGTAATAAGCTGTGGAAGTAACAAAACCAACAATAATTCCCTGATGATGACTAGCGATGATAGTCGAAATATCGGAAAAATAAATCAACAATAAAAAAACAAACTTTGTCTGTTTTTTATTTGTTCTGACCTCAAGCCAAATGAATAGAAACAGGAGACATTGTAGAAACGTAATCTGAAACGAACCCTGTTTTACTTGGTACAAAACGTACTGGGGAATAAAACAACGTCTATACGGAGATTAGTTAAATCTAATTCCGTAACAATATATTTTTGCAGATTTTCCATTTTTTAAGGTATCTATATCCACCGTTTAAGTGGGTGGATTCGAACGCGGAAGGGCTCATTAGATCCATCGCATAAAAAACTAAATTCACGCGGGATTCAAAGGACATTGATTTACACTTGTAAAGTTTACAAGCAATAAATAGGGTTTTAAGGAAAATTCAAGCATCAAATGTTGACGATGACGCGATTTCATGGCATCTTTTGCATTGGTTCAAACGAAGTCGTAAAAGATCCTATCTTTTCATTAGCATTTGAACCTATGCAAAGGAAGTCGTGAATGATCCGATCTTTTCATCAGCATTTGAATCCATTCCATTGATCCAATAGAGATGCATTTTGTGTTTTTATTTATACACATTTTCTAAATTGGCTTAACTTCATCACTTTCCTCTTTGCAGAGAAAAATGTTTACAAAACGCACTGACAACTTGCAAAATTTACTGATCGCTACCAATATCATGATTTCATCCCGGCGAAGGGAATTATCAATTGGCTTTTCAGTTTTTGAAATGATGATTTTTTAGTGAAAACCTGAACTCTTTAAGCATCGAGTATTCTCATGTTAATGAGAATGATGCTCACTTTTCGGCTTTCCCAAAAAACACCAGAACAAAATATTTGCAAGCTGACAGCACGATTCAACTAAGAAATTATCGATTTCTGTTAAGTTGAAATAACATCAACACAGTTACCTGTGAGTATGTCGTTGGAATTTTATTTACAAAATTCCGTTTTGCGCGAGCCTTCGCTGTTTTTTGTTTGTTTTGTTTTAGTTGAAGATTCAATCATATGATTGTCTAAGTCTGGAGTTTCCCCCATTGGCTTAACTTCATCACTTTCCTCTTTGCAGAGAAAAATGTTTACAAAACGCACTGACAACTTGCAAAATTTACTGATCGCTACCAATATCATGATTTCATCCCGGCGAAGGGAATTATCAATTGGCTTTTCAGTTTTTGAAATGATGATTTTTTTAGTGAAAACCTGAACTCTTTAAGCATCGAGTATTCTCATGTTAATGAGAATGATGCTCACTTTTCGGCTTTCCCAAAAAACACCAGAACAAAATATTTGCAAGCTGACAGCACGATTCAACTAAGAAATCATCGATTTCTGTTAAGTTGAAATAACATCAACGCAGTTACCTGTGAGTATGTCGTTGGAATTTTATTTACAAAATTCCGTTTTGCGCGAGCCTTCGCTGTTTTTTGTTTGTTTTGTTTTAGTTGAAGATTCAATCATATGATTGTCTAAGTCTGGAGTTTCCCCCATTGGCTTAACTTCATCACTTTCCTCTTTGCAGAGAAAAATGTTTACAAAACGCACTGACAACTTGCAAAATTTACTGATCGTTACAATATCATGATTTCATCCCGGCGAAGGGAATTATCAATTGGCTTTTCAGTTTTTGAAATGATGATTTTTTAGTGAAAACCTGAACTCTTTAAGCATCGAGTATTCTCATGTTAATGAGAATGATGCTCACGGGATGAAATCATGATATTGGTAGCGATCAGTAAATTTTGCAAGTTGTCAGTGCGTTTTGTAAACATTTTTCTCTGCAAAGAGGAAAGTGATGAAGTTAAGCCAATGGGGGAAACTCCAGACTTAGACAATCATATGATTGAATCTTCAACTAAAACAAAACAAACAAAAAACAGCGAAGGCTCGCGCAAAACGGAATTTTGTAAATAAAATTCCAACGACATACTCAGAGGTAACGTGTTGATGTTATTTCAACTTAACAGAAATCGATGATTTCTTAGTTGAATCGTGCTGTCAGCTTGCAAATATTTTGTTCTGGTGTTTTTTGGGAAAGCCGAAAAGTGAGCATCATTCTCATTAACATGAGAATACTCGATGCTTAAAGAGTTCAGGTTTTCACTAAAAAATCATCATTTCAAAAACTGAAAAGCCAATTGATAATTCCCTTCGCCGGGATGAAATCATGATATTGGTAGCGATCAGTAAATTTTGCAAGTTGTCAGTGCGTTTTGTAAACATTTTTCTCTGCAAAGAGGAAAGTGATGAAGTTAAGCCAATGGGGGAAACACCAGACTTAGACAATCATATGATTGAATCTTCAACTAAAACAAAACAAACATTTTCTAAATATATAAGATTAATTATTTACATTATCATTGATATAGGGGAAGTCTCCCTTGTCCCGTATGGGATGTTTGTGGAACAATTATTATAATTATTTACAATAGGCTCGATGTTTTCGGAAACTCGAAATCACAACCAACGTTGGTAAAACTCTCGTCGTAATCCCAGCAAAATTTGAGGGAAGGGGTTCCATGCGATGACGTGATTTCATGGCATATTTTGCATTGGTTCAAACGAAGTCGTGAAAGATCCGATCTTTTCATTAGCATTTTAACAAATGCAAAGGAAGTCGTGAAAGATCCGATCTTTTCATCATCACCATTCCATCGATCCAATAGAGATAAATTTTGTGTTTTTATTTATACGCTTTTTTCTAAATATATAAGATTAATTATCTTTATATATAAAACTCAATTGTCGTTTGTTGGTAATTGAATCAGTTGAAAACGGCTAGAGCGATTTGGATAATTTTTTGTGGAAATGTTAGTCATAGTCCAGTTTAGGTTTATATGCAAAGAAAAATTGGCCACGCCCACTTTTCCGCCCACTTTTATAAATATGTTATATCTACGGAACTACTCAATAGATTTTCCTGAAATTTGCAGGGAACGTAGAGTGATGACCCCCGGTTGAAATAGGCTACATATTTGGTTGAATTTAGGATCGGGCGGGGTACCTCCCCTATGCCCTATTTTTGTAAAAATGCAATATTTGCAACAATTACAAATGTATCGCCTTCAAAATTAATTTCCGAGTCAATGGCGATTGTGTCTCCGACCTTACGTGCTTATTTGGGGCATTAAGACTGCACAACGCCCACTTTTTTAAATATGTTATATCTACGAAACTACTAAATCGATTTTCCTGAAACTTTCAGCGAATGTACAGGGTTGGTCCCCGATAAAAATAGGCTACATATTTTTTGACTTTCGGATCGGGCGGGTACCTCCCATTTTTGCAACAAATACGAATGTATCGGTTCGGGAATTTATTTGCGAGTCAATGGCGATTGTGTCTCCAACCTTACGTACTTATTTTGTGACTTAAGATCCGACCACGCTCACTTTCTAATTAGGTTATATCTACAGGGGATTTTCAAGAAAATCGCGATTTGTCTAAACTTTTAAATCTTTATAAATAAAAATCAAATATCGTTCGTTGGTAATGGCATCAGTTGAGAACGGCTGGACCGATTTTCGACTAGGGTTTTTATGCAAAAAAATTTGACCATGCCCACTTTTTTCAATTTTCTATTTTTATGATTTCTACAAAAACTACTGAACCGATTTTCCTGAAATTGCCAGGGAATGTACAGAGATGGTCCCCGCTTAAAATAGGCTACAAATTCAGTTGAATTTCGGAAAGGGCGGGAAACTTCCCCTATACCCTACTTTTTTAAAAATGTTATATTTACAATAATTACGAATGTATCTATTTGGAAGTTAATTTGCGAGACAATTGTGGTTGTGTCTCCGACCTTACCTACTTTTTTAGGAACCACAGACTTGACCATACCCACTTTTTAAAATATGTTACATCTACAAAACTACTGAACCGATATTCGTGAAAATGTCAGGGAATGTACAGGCATATTTTCTTGAATTTTGAAGAGGGCATATTTAAAAAAACGCATTAACTTTATGAATAAAAATCAAATGCTGTCATAACCCAACTTAGGTTTTTTGGAAAGAAAAGTTTACCACGCCCCCGAAAACAGGTTACATATTTTATTGAATTCCAGAGGGAGAGGGGTACCTCCCCTATGCGATATTTAAAAAAAACGTTATATTTGCAAAAATTATGTATGTATCGGAATAAAAATTTACGGATTAATCTACAATGTAGTTACTTCTTTGGGGCCTATAGGCCCGACCAAGCCTATTTTTTTAGTATGTCATAACTCCAATACTACTGAAGGGATTTCCATAAAATTTGCAGCAAAAGCTCAATGTTTGCCGTTGTTATGTGGGGTACCTTTCCCATGCCTTTCTGTTAAACGCTATATGTATAACCCAAACTTATGATTATATCGGTTTCAGCATACATTTTGGTAGGCAATGAAGTTATGTGCACCCTAGGACCGGACCAGGCCCACTTTTTTAATATGTTATATCTTGAAAACTGATGACCACGCCCACTCTTTTCAAAACATTATTTTTCCAAAACTACTGAACCTAATTTTCAGAAAATATTCAGGAATGTCCCGTGGTCCAAAATGATATATATTTGTAGACAAATTTCGGGGCCTATTATTTTATAATCGGTGTATTTGTTAAACTTATGAGTGCATCAGGTTGCAAATTAGTTTTCGAGACAACGGTGGTTGTCCCCCGATCAAGAAAAAGTATATATTTACAAATGTACTTAAACGGTGAGGTTCAACGGTCCATCAGCCATGAAAAGCTAAAACATATAGGTCTAAATAAGCGGGAGAATTCGATTTAATCATTTTTTTAACTTTTATTATTAGATCGCTTTAGGATAAAGACAGTGACATGGACGATA
This sequence comes from Musca autumnalis, assembly GCF_047663935.1. NCBI lineage: Eukaryota > Metazoa > Arthropoda > Insecta > Diptera > Muscidae > Musca > Musca autumnalis. The sequence continues at coordinate 170,481,222 of NW_027411977.1, forward strand.
ATAAATCCTAAAAGGCACAAATTGGCGAAAAATCCGACAAAGTCCGTAAGAGAAAAGAAAGGTTACAGACAAAATCTGTTGATAAATTTAAAATCCTTCTCGGTTTTACAATGGACCGAAGAAGTGAGGTAGAAAATACCTACTTTTGAATTAAAACTCATTACGACGGGCCAGCAACGCGGACCGGGGTCTGCTAGTTTACAATAGATTTGTTGTTGTCGAAGACTCGAAATCACAACCAACGTCGTTAAAACTCTCGTCGTAATGATAATGTCATTGCAAAGGGTTGGTGAAAATGACATGCCAAATCATTGGTGTAAATGACATGCTTTGGATCCAAAAATGAATAGCATCTTTTGGGGTCCACGCTCATATAAAATTCATTGGTGAAGATGCTAAAAAGATGACATGCCAGATCACTTTCACCCATGATTGAATGGCATCTTTGGCATCGAACATTTTGCTGGCCCAGCGTGGACCCCTATACCCCTATATGAGCGTGGACCCCAAAAGATGCTATTCATTTTTGGATCCAATGCATGTCATTTACATCAATGCTTTGACAAGTCATTTACACCAATGCTTTCGCATGTCATTTCCACCAATGCTTGGCATGTCATTTTCACCATTCCTTTGCAATGACATTATCATTACGACGAGAGTTTTAACAACGTTGGTTGTCATTTCGAGTCTCCGACAAAATCAAGCCTATTGTTAATAATTAATCTTATACATACATTTACAAAAATGTGTATAAATAAAAACAATAAATTCATCTCTATTGGATCGATGGAATGGGTTCAAATGCTGATGGAAAGATCGGATCTTTCACGACTTCCTTTGCATTTGTTCAAATGCTAACGAAAAGATCGGATCTTTCACGACTTCGTTCGAACCAATGCAAAAGATGCCATGAAATCACGTCATCGCATGGAACCCCTTCCTTCAAATTTTGCTGGGTGAGATGGTAATGTCATTGTAAAGGGTTGGTGAAAATGGCATGCCAAAGCATTGGTGGAAATGACATGCCAATGCGTTGGTGAAAATTACATGTCAAAGCATTGGTGTAAATGACATGCTTTGGATCCAAAAATGAATAGAATTTTTTGGGGTCCACGCTCATATAAAATTCATCGATGAAAAAGATGACAAGACAGATCACTTGCACCCTTGATTGAATGGCATCTTTGGTATCGGACATTTTCCTGGGATCTTTCATATGCTTTTCTAAGAGTTTTTGTTTTACTTTTTGTCATATTTCGGTTTGTTTAAGGGAATTCCCTTAATACAATTTCAATTTAAATAAACCACATTTAGGCCCTTATGGACCTATGTGGTCTCGTTTACTGTTAATATGGCCTGATACGTTTTATGCGAACTGGCAACCTTCCTAATCAAGTTCATCTGGAATTTATATTTATAGCAATTGATGGCAGTCAATCATGGTGAACTAAAAAACTCACAAAACGTCTTAGTTTTCAGATATTACCGGTTTGAGACATATATGACATTGTTTACATGTAATATGATCTTAGTAGGGATATTCTATACCTAATATTGTTGGTACCACTATGCAACACTGAAAATGCAAACAACTGCTAGTATGCATTTTTTGAAAGTAAATATTTAGACTAAAAAACCCTAGTAGGGTTTTGTCCTGTCAGATCCAGTTCGGATTTTATGACCTCATCTAAACCGAGCTAAATCTACACTTTTTTGCATTTATCAGGCCTTTATCTCAGAAACGAATAGGAATTTGGCCTTGCTGTCTTTAGTAATATTGTAGCCCTAAACTAGTAGAACTTATCTTTTGAAAAAACCTAAGACCTTAAGAAAAACCCCATCTAGGGCATCAAAATCTATAAAATATAGAAAATTTTACATAATTGCTGAAATTCTGGTCAGTATCAGCTAAACTCAAAGTTCTCAACAATTCTTTAGAACATTCTGAAACTCTAAAATGCTTACTTCATGTTGTTTCAGCGGTATTTTGCATCATATCTTTTACAACTCGTATTTCAAACACAGTTCACACCAATAGTTTATTCTCGCATTTCGGATTTCACTACATTATTGACATTTTTATCAAATCGTCGTTGAAAAATTTACTGAAAACAACGGCATAGAGGCATTTTACAGCAATGACATGTTCTGAACAGTTATGTATTACATTCCAGGGAATATTTTTTAAACAGAAAATATTCAGAAAAAATTAACGGTTTTGGAGATACGGTGCGAAATCTATAAAAATTGTGGAATTTTTGCATATATTTTGCAATGTGAGGCAATAAATGTTGTTTTTCGAGTTCATTATTTCCCCAAATATTTTATTCTTGTCCTTATCTACAAATTTGCTTCAGAGGCCAGAAGAAGATTCGCATTGGTTTCAGAGATATAGCCCCAAATTTCTTTAAAAACTCAATATTTAATCATGTTTAGATGGGGCCATAAAATCCGAGCTTGATCTGACACAACAAAACCCAACTAGGGTTTCTTGTCGTTTGGGTCTGTACTTTCAAAAAATCCTCAGTTCGAATTGTTTGCACAAGATCACCTTAAAAATGTTGCACAGTGTACTTGTTAGTAGTTAATCCTTATTAAAAAAATCGTAAAATATCATGATTTTTAAGTATTTACCGAAAACATGGGGGTTTTGGAAGCATCTTTATATTTTGAAAATATTTATTTGACAACTTGCATTTCATCTAAATTATTAGTTTTGTTTATTATTGTTGAAATACTTGGGTTAAATTTTTTATATATCCAATCTTGTCTTAAATAAGTCGACCAACTAATTTTAGCAAAACCCCTACATTTTTATCACAAATATTTGAATTGTTTCAGTCATTTATACATGAAAAGTTTTGGTTTTCTTAGTGTGAAAACAATTACTTGATAAACTGTAGATAAAGCTAGTAATTTAATATTTAGCGAGTTAAATGTACCAAAACTTTTGGTAGACATCGTACTGCTACTCAACGTGGCTATAAGAAAACAATCGATAGTGTGTGTGACATTTTAAACATTATCCAATGACAGTTTATGTAAAGATTTGTCAATTAAATCCTTAATGATGTGCCTGTCCGTGTACTCGATAATTTGCAATAATTATTACAAATGTTTCTAAAATTGACCGTTGTATAAAATAAAAGTGGCTGAAAAATGTCTTTCAGCAATATTTAGTATGTACGAGGACAAACCTAAAGCGGGGTACACACGATCAGTTTTGACTGACAGCCCTGCTCAAATAATCGGTTGTGTGCCAGTGTGCCCGTTTATTTTCGTCATTCATTAGGCAACCACAAAAAATGTTGTGGATGTTGGACAGTAAACTGTTGGTTGTTTGCTGGTTTGATGGTGTGAACAAAAAAGCTTCATTCAAGGAATAAATTTGCGGTGTAAATATCATATAAAAATAAAGAATTAGTGTTTTTCTGATTTTGATATCGAGAATTACTATTGAAAATAGCGATACACGCTGTCATATTAAAAGAAAATGGTCGAAGTAGTGAATGTAATAAAAAGGAAAAAACAAGATGATTCCGTGGATAATGCAAAAACAAACAAACAGAAACAGGAAGAATTATTTTGAAAATCTTCCGCTGTTTAAATTTAATGTGCTGCACAAATAAATGTGCTGTTTTAATAAATAAATGCTTGTAGTTTTCCAAATCCATTATACCTTTGTATTTTTTCATGTTAATGGGATGTCATGGGTCACAGAGTAGAGAATTTCATGTGCATTTGTTCAAGTATATATAAAATAACCCTATATTTATTAATATGGATCATTTTATTAATTTTTAAATCTGTTTCTGGTAGTCAGTGCCCATGTCTATTGAACAAATTTTATAAGTTGAATTACGGTTTGGCATCCAACATGAATGATAGTGTGACCGCTCCGAAAAACCCAACAAAACTGATGCAATCGATATTTACGAAAAATCGACAGTCAAAATTGATTGTTTGTCTCAATTTTAAATTTGTTGTCAATAATGTATGTATTTAAACATTACTTGAAAAACTTTTAGACCCTCTCCAGACCATTAGGTTCATTTGAATGTTTTTTATGCTAGGATCAAATAAATACATACATTCTCATTACAGAAAAATTTCAGAAATTCTTGTGTTGTTAAATTCTTTTGGCAGATGACAACTAAGTGAATGGAATTTAGTAATTAATAATTTGTTATCGCCTGCCTTAACATATTTCACATTTTTTGGCCCCCACAAAGGATTGTGAAAAACTAATCGCACCATAATTTCGGCTTTACCATTTTAGCATAAATTTGTTTGGGTTTAGCTCAAAATTGGTTTTCTTAACCCTACTAGACGTTGCTGCGAAATTAATGTGCTTGGAATATAAATGAGATAGGAAACAATGGTGAGTATCATGTCCCTTTTGCTTTCAAATACCTTAAATTTGTTTTCGTCTACACTTAATCCTACTTTATTAATTTTCGTAAACGCACAATACAGTGTTGCTGTGCAGCTGTAGTTCTTTCTTGTCTATGATAACTAATTTATTAAAACTGTGGTTTTCAAAACAAAACAAAAAAATATGGAACGTATATTCAAACACCCTAACTTTAACACAATTTATGCAAATTGTGGTTGGCAAAATGAAAAATTTTAATCAAAATTGCTTTCAAGTGTGCTTAGAATTGTCAGTGTTCAATTTACCACTATCAATTACCGCAAACAGTAACCAATTGAATTTCTTATGGGTCGATTCCGTATTGCGACACGAGTAGGGTCGCGTTGCCAGTTGCAATTTTTATATTACGTAATGCAAAAGTCGCCCTACGGCGTCAAATTCTGTCGCCATAAAGGTAATTTTCGGGCGACAACAAATTAGCTGTCGCCGTGCATATTTACAAGTGAATAAAAACGAAAAATTGAAATATAAGTAACTTTTTAATTTATTTTAAGTGAAATTGTTTAATATTTTATACGTTTTTTGGTGTTTGAGTAGTTATAATAGCAAAAATTACTACAAACAGGAATTTGAAATGCTGGTTGAAAAAATGGAAGCCCACCCAAAGGTAGCTCGTGGAGTCAGACTTTTTGGCGAAACTAAGGCCACTTTTAAAGAGGTATGGAAGGATGTTGCGGAGCAATTAAATAGTTGTGGTCACCAGACGAATAGCGCAGTGTGTGGATTCATTTTAAATCTACACTAAAGAGAAAATTAGCTAATATTAAGAATACCCCAACTACGCCAACGTTTACACAATTTTTCCTCTATTGACTGCAACACTTCACAGATACCACTGACAATGTGGGTTGAGCCGCACCGAGGTAAAAGTCGTTGCCATGGGATATCTAAAAACTTCCTTCTGCAAAAAAAATCCGTAAAGCAGCAAACACTCTAAGGAGTGGCTGTTGACCTACGACTTTTTTAAAGTCATTTTTAATGCCTCTGCTATATACCATATAAACCTAAACTATAAACAATCATTTTGATGATTATTGGAAACAAAACATCTACTCACAATACTGATGCAATTCTAAAGGATTCGATTTTCCTCTTGAATGTCTTTTTATAGATGCTACGTTAAGTATATCTCCTCTATCATCAAAAAATGGTTCCACTGAGCTTATAATTTTTGAAAAATATTCCTTTTGATTACAATTTGTTCTGATATTTTTCTCATTTATTCAAATTAAAACAAAAAAACGCTCCGCTACATCGCCGATAACTTGTTATCAGATGTTCGCATGATCAAACCTAGCAGAGAGTATGTCATTGAACCGAAAGCTATTTCTAATTGCCTTTGGCATTTTTTCTTAGTACAAATTTAAATGTTTTGAGGAAATTTTGTTTTTCAAGTCTGGCTTAATCACATTGTTGTTTGTTTAATATTTCAATTCGTTCTGACAATGTAGCTTATATGAAGGCCATTCCACAATTTTTGGTGTAGAAGTTGTTTGACCACTAAGAGGCCACCGCACAGTGGAAAAAAGTACCGATTTAGCGCGCCAAAAGTAAAATTCTTTGTTTTATTGTATGTTTGTCCATACATTCGATATGAGCAGCTATAAATTGACAAATTTGCTTCATTTATTAATACATTTGGTAAATTTGTATTTTTTACCGTAGAATGGTACCTATCGATTTTCGGTATTTTAAAGATTTCTACCACATTTTCCAACCGAAACGGCTAGGATTTGGTATTTAGTCTCCGTGGGGGTTATGCATACACTCCTATAAACATTTTCGGTATAGGATCGTGTTTTCATATAGACCCCATAGACCGGTACCACCGATTTCGGTAATTTTGGAGGTTTTTAGCCATATTATCCAACCGATATAGCTGAAAGTTGACATTTAGTCTTCGTTGGTGGTATAAAATATTCCGACGGAGAATTTTCGGCACAGGTACACGCATTGATATGGCCCCCATAGAAAGGTACCGCTCTAATTTCAGCATTTTTACATAAAAAATTATATTTATAAAAATAGTAATAAAATAAAATGTTGCAGTTTGTTACAGCTAAAATTTTACAAATTAGTTAAGAACTATGTCTACTAAAAATAAAATAAAAAATCTACGCGCCATCCCGCGACACTCCTTAGTAATAGCTTTAACAAAGTGCTCAATTTGGAAAAAAATCGGATGTCACATGTTTTAAGTGTAAAATCCGAGTTGCAATAAATAACATCTTATATTCAACATTTTTTAAATCACCTGCTTCACGAAATGTTAAATTCAGTAAAGCTTTAAAATTACTTTGTAGGAAGAGTGCATGCGACGATCACAAATTTACTACATACTAAACTATATTATGAAAACTAGTTAAAAAAATGTCAACCAAATACGGACCGTTATTCCGTTTAGACTGATGCAAAACAAATTATTTTAAATGCCGTTGCATTCTGTGGACACCTTAGATTAATACTGCAACAATCATTTTTAAATTGGCGTAAGTGATATTTTTGACTTTTGGCGCGCTAGATCGGTATTTTTTTCCACTGTGCACCGTGGTGCAGTGGCAGTGCACGTCTGCCTTGCACTCAAAAAGTCTGCTGTCGAATTCCTGACCAGAACATCAAAATTTCGGGATGTGGGAAAACCTTTCAATGTAATGCTGACTTACATTTCCTGATTGGCTCATATCATTGAGCCAATATGAATCGGCGTACACTCATTTATATGGGAGAAGTCTCCCTTGTCCCTTCGGGGATGTTGTGGAAACATATTGGGGCAATACCAAAACGTGGACAGTTATAGCCCATCTTCGAACTTGACCTGCCTGCAAACAAAATACGCATATTTCCAAAATGTCAGCGTCCTTTCTCAATTTATCTGAATGATAGAATGATTACCACAATACAATTAAAAACTTATCAAGAATATATGTGATTATTTCATAGCGTCACAAACGGAAAACAAACTTAATACACACTAAAAATACGTAGATAAATAAATAGATAAATAGGTGTTCCTTGATCTATTTGTGTCATTCCAAAAGTGCCGAAGAACCTGAAGAGTGCAAATAATTTAGTTTTTTAAAAGTACATACTGAGTTATGTAATATAATATAATATATGCCTTTAATAACGTCTAAACATTTTCCATTTAGGATAGCGAGTAGATTACAGCACGTTCTTCAAGAAGAGCTCTTCCAACATGGAGAAGTACAATGAAACCTGGACAATGAACCTAGTCGTCATCAAGTGGAGACAATGTGGCAATGTTTAAAGCACCATTTAATGCCGCAAGCTCCTAAAAAACCATGTCAATGGACGCTTCAAATTCCTTCCGTCCACGGCTAAAGGACGGAAATAGGTTGGTTCCGCTCAAAATGAATAATGGGAAAGATCGAACAATCGCAGAAGGACTCCAGAAAGTGTAAGATGAGTTCAAATTGTGGGGATCAATTGTGATGAGTGTTGCCGATACAAATTAAACAAGTAAGAAAAGCGTTAAGTTCGGCCGGGCCGAAATTTTTATACCCTCCACCACGAACTGTATTGAAGTGAATTCCAAAAATTCCGAAAATGGGAGATATCGTCCTATGGGGGCTATATGAGGGCATTGACCTATACCGACAAATTTCAGATGGAAAGTTGTATACCCTCAACGAAGACTTACTACCAAATGTCAGTCACTTCGGTGAGATATTGAGGTCACAAGCTTAAAAATACCGAATATCAGGAGATACCGTTCTATGGGGGCTATACTAAGGCGTGGACCTGTACCGACAATTTTATGGAAGAAAGTTTTATACCCCCAACGAAGACTAAATACCAAATATCAGCCATTTCTGGGGAATATTGAGGCCACAACCTTCAAAACACTGAAAATCGGGAGGTAAGTTTTATGGGGTCTGTATAAAGGCGTGGACCTGTACCGACAAGTTTCTGGGAGAAAATTTTATACCCCCAACGAAGACTTAATACCAAATATCAGCCATTTCTGGGGAATATTGAGGCCACAACCTTCAAAACACCGAAAATCGGAAGATAAGTTTTATGGGGGCTATATAAAGGCGAGGACCTGTACAAACAAGTTTCTAGGAGAAAGTTTTATACCCCCAACGAAGACTAAATACCAAATATAAGCCATTTCTGGGGAATATTGTGGCCACAACCTTCAAAACACCGAAAATCGGGAGGTAAGTTTTATGGGGGCTAAATAAAGGCGTGGACCTATACCAACAAATTTCATATGGAAATACCAAATTTCAGCCATTACAATGGATTAATGTGGCCACAAATACCGAAAATCTGGAGGAACCGTTCTATGGGGGCTATGTGAGGGCGTGGACCTATACCTACAAATTTCTAAGGGAATGTTTTGTACCCCCAACGAAGACTAAATACCAAATTTCAGACATTTCGGTGTGATAATGAGGCTAAAACCTTCAAAATACCGAAAATCGGGAGGTATCGCACTATGGGTAATGGTAGAAATGTTTCTTAGCCTCTGGAAGCACAAAATACAAAGTTACAACGGATTCTGTGGTCAAATGGGACTAATACATTCAAAATATCGTAAAGTGACGCGTACTATATACGGGGTGTTATATGGGGGCTATACCAAAACGTGGACCTATATAAACAAACTTTAGTAGAAATATTTTCTAGCCTCTGAAAACACATAATACCAAATTACAACCAATTCGGTGGTCAAATGGGACAAATATCTTAGAAATTCCTTAAAACGACGACGCGTCACTCGTAACTTTGTATGGGGGCTATATGAAAACGTAGACCTACATAGCCCACTTTCAATACCAAAAGTCCTACGTGCATATAATAGATTTTACCAAAATTTCATCCACCTACTTCAATCCGTTCGGACGCTAGAGTGATTTCCACAGACGGACAGACGGACGGACATGGCTATATCGATGTAGAATTGCACGCTGATCAAGAATATATGTAGTTTATGGGGTCTACAATGATTATTTCGAGTAGTTACAAACGGAATGAAAAACTTAATATACCCCCCATCTTATGGGGAGGGTATAATAACACTATGCAACACTGAAAATGCAAACAACTTCTAGTATGGATTTTTTGAAAGTACATATTTAGACTACAAAAACCCTAGTAGGTTTTGTCCTGTCAGATCCAGTTCGGGTTTTATGGCCTCATCTACACCGGGCTAAATCTACACTTTTTTGCATTTATCAGGCCTTTATCTCAGAAACGAATAGGAATTTGGCCTTGCTGTCTTTAGCAATATTGTAGCCCTAAACTAGTAGAACTTATCTTTTGAAAAAACCACATAAGAAAAACTCCATCTAGGGCATTAAAATCTACAAAATATAGAAAGTTTTACATAACTGCTGAAATTCTTGTCAGTATCGGCTAAACTATTGGGAATTGAACCAAGTAACCGTTTGCAAAAATCTTCCAAATAAAGTACTCAACAATTTTTTAGAACATTCTGAAACTCTAAAATGCTTACTTCATGTTGTTTCAGCTGTATTTTGCATCATATCTTTTAAAACACGTATTTCAAACACAGTTCACAGCAACAGTTTATTCTCGCATTTCGGATTTCACTACATTATTGACATTTTTATTAAATCGTCGTTGAAAAATTTACTGAAAACAACGGCATAGAGGCATTTTACAACAATGACATGTTCTGAAGAGTTGTGTACTACATTCCAGTGAATATTTTTCCAAAAGAAAATATTCAAAAAAAATTAACGTTTTTGAAGATACGGTGCGAATGTATAAAAATTGTGGAATTTTTGCATATATTTTGAAATTTGAGGCAATAAATGAAGTTTTTCGGGTTCATTATTTCTCCAAATATTTTATTCTTGTCCTTATCTACAAATTTGCTTCGGAGTTCAGAATAAGATTCGCATTAGTTTCAGAGATATAGCCCCGAATTTCTTTAAAAACTCAATATTTAACCATGTTTAGATGGGGCCATAAAATCCGAGCTGGATCTGACACAACAAAACCCAACTAGGGTTTCTTGTCGTTTGGGTCTGTACTTTCAAAAAATCCTCAGTTCGAATTGTTTGCACAAGATCACCTTAAAAATTTTGCACAGTGTAATAGAAAGACTCCAGAATTTGTTAGATTGATCCTTGTTTGTGCATGATTTATTATACTTGATTGAAAGTAGCCTTCATCAATGGTTAAACTGATATTATGGGAATAGGCTGGAGGGGCGATCTGAATGAATTTTCTCTTCCATGACAATCGTGTCTTCAGTCTCTTTACTGAGAGGAGTGAGATCCCTGTTGTAAAGTTAAAGCAGGTCCCAAACATTTGCAGTGCAAGCTGGAACTCGCACGGCATTCTAGCTCTTCTTGCGTATATTTTGATGCCTGAAACCCGGAACTGGTTGAGTAAAACCAGTTCATTCATTTCTTACTCATGGCTTACACTGGTTCAAAAGTCATTTGCCGCATGTTTCCATAATCTCATTTTAATATTACTGAAGGCTACTTTCAATTGAGGATAATTGCTCATCAAATTATGCACAACGAAGTGTTGAATATTTGGTGATTTATTCGACCCATGACGTTAATCGACCTCGCGATCCAACACATTAATTCGGATGCGGGGTAACTTTTCTCTTTGAACATTTGCGGTAGTCCAACTACAGCGTCTGTCTTTTTGCGGGCATTCACGCTTGTTGTATCGGCAACAATCATAACCATTGTTACTCACAGGTTGAATTCATCTAACACATTCTGGAGTTCTTCATCAATTGTTTGCCATTGAATATTTATTTACAATTGATGATATCAAACAGTTCCTTCAATGAATCAACTTTTTGTTTGTTTTCTGCGCAGCTTGAAGTTTTCTAGAACTTTTGTTAGTTTTCCACATATGACTTGATCAGATACATGCAGGAAGTTCAACGTTTTAGTCCATAGGGTTGTAAGATCTATAGCAATTAGACCAATTCATTCTTTCCGTCCTTTGACAGTTGACGGTATGTTGTAATCTACTTGTCAACTTAAATAGAAACTGTTTTGAAATTTTTAAAGGCAAATATTAAAATTTGGAATTCGCTAAGTGCCTCGAGCAAGCACTGTACACTTGAAGAAGTTATTGTTTAAAAACATCCCAGCAAACCAAATGTCTGATGTCCGCCACGTCTGAACAATTTCGGAAGCAAAGTCGTTCAGATTTCGTTCCGATTTCTAAACGATTTTTCGGAGAGGAAATAGTTCAGATTTTGTACCGATTTCGTTCAGATTTCGGAACGAATGTCGGATAGAAATTTCCTTTCCGAATTTCTTAAGGATTTTCTTCAGATTTCGTTACGAAATCGGACCGAAATCGATCCGATGTCGCTGCGACATTTTGTTCCGAAATTATGTCAACCACTTCATACAACTTTCATTAAGATATCGTTACGATTTCGGACGATACGTCCGACATTTTGTTCCGATTTCGTTACGAAGTCGGTACGATTGGTTTGCTGGGATGTTAATGATCGTTATATGTATGTGTGAGCAAGTTGCATAATCGTTTAGCTATGATATTAAAATAATACAATATAATTTTAAGTGTTCTATCAATAATTAATCAATAATTCTATTATATACTACTGCATTACTAAAAAAGAAGTCTCAATAATAAATTAAAATATTTGCACTCTTCAGTTTCGTCGGCACTTTTGGATTGACACAAATAGAGCACTTATTTATCCTACGTATTTTTACAGCCTCCACAATTCATTGTAACGCAATGAAATAATAATTTTTTGATCAGGGTAAAATTCAGAGTCGAGCTATGCATATCCGTCTGTGGTAATCACCCTTGCATAGAACGCTGACATTTTGGAAATACGCGTCTTTTGTTTGCAGGCAGGTCAATATCGAGGATGAGCTATATCTGTCCAAGTTTTGTTATAGCCCCCATTTAACGTTACGGCGCGATTTCAGGTATTTTCAGATTTACAGCTACACTTTCAGAAATACCTATAATTTGTCATTTAAGGTTCGAAGTGGTACGAAAAAACTTCTCCACTAAAAATTTTGGACATATCGCTTATTTACTCAAAAAGTGACACATCTCAAAAAATGCAAATAACTAGCCAGATATCAGTGCTAAATTTTTGTGCAAGATCAAGCATGATTTGAAGTGTTTTAGTGCTACATAAACTCAAAAAACTTTTGTGTTGAATATTGTGAAACTCGTAGTAAATGAGTTGTAACAAGTCGTGTTTTAGATATCAGCATGAAAATTTGACACAAGATAAAGTAGAAATTGCTTACTCAGAAAACTCATTTTTTGAGTTATGCCACTCTTTGAGTAAATGAGCGATATGTCCATGTTTTGTAGACATAGGTCTAGGTTTCGGTATAGCCCCCACATAAGGGTATCTCCCGATTTCAATTGTTTTCACGTTTATATCTGACTGAATTAGATAAAATTAGGTAGTTGAGGTTCCCAGTGGTCTAAAAAATGTTCCACCTAAAAATTGCGTATCCTTTCGTTTCTTACTAATTTTCTTTAATTGTAAGACCAATAAGCATTTATTTATCCTACGTATTTTACAGCCTCCACAATTCATTGTAACGCAATGAAATAATATTTTTTTGATCAGGGTAAAATTCTGAGTCGAGCTATGCATGTCCAACTGTGGTAATCACTTTTGTATAAGACGCTGAAAATTTGGAAAGACGCGTCTTTTGTTTGCAGGCAGGACAAGATCGATGATGAGCTGTATCTGTCCAAGTTTTGTTATAGCCCCCATTTAACACTACGGCCCGATTAATTGAAACTCAAACTTTTCCTATACTCCTGCTTGGTAATCCCTTTTTTCAATGTTCACAAATACTATGGTAAGTTTTATTCCTACGTCTCTCCTATATCAGAAGGTTTTTGATCATCAAGTTTTGACAAGTTGATGGTGGTTCAGAACGCTAAGACGCCGGCAACCTTGACACTCAGTTGTCGGAGACCCAGGTTCGAATCCCAGCCTGGCTCATCCTGAAATTATTTTTTATTTTTGCCTTATATAGGAAAAGTTTGGAGTTTCAATTAACTGTCATAATTTCGCATATGCATTTATCTAATGAAGTGCGATATATATACTAGTTCCCAAGCTTTGCCTTCGTCTGCCACAAAAACAACATTCAATACTCCTGAAGATCGGCTTAACCACCCGTGAAACGTAGCGTAATGGTTGAATGTGTGGGACTTCGGTAGACTCCTAATTTTTCAATGTATATAATAGGTCTAATAAGCTCAACTCGAAAGAGAATTAATTAAATATCACTATAAATGACCTTCGCCTTAATAAGGCAAAAATAAACAAGTTAAAAAGCGTTAAGTTCGGCCGGGCCGAACTTTTCATACCCTCCACCATAAAATATTCTGAACTAAAATGGAATAATTAGTTTTCATTTCTGTCCCCAACTTTTAGTGGGTACGTTAAAATGTCAGATAATGTACATAAAATGCTTCCTTCGGGCCTCCCGAAGATATGGTGCCTATATCTAACTATGTATGTTGACAATTTTGGTGGGCTAGAAATTGGGAGGTACCGTTATATAGGGGTTATAATAAAAACATAAAACAATGTCAAATAACTCCTAATTCGGTTTAAAATTGTAGCTAGAATCCTCAAAATACCGAAAATCGGTACATAACGTGGGAACTTCAAATATCATTAACAGCTAGTATGGAGGTATGTGGGCTATACGAAAATATGAACTTAAATGAACAATGTGTGTTGCAGAATTATTGTTGGCTTTTAAATTTAAAATTACAGAAAGTTCGTCCAAAAAATAAAGCTAAGTTACGGAAAATCGGTAGGTTTGTTTTGGGGCTATACCAAAACATGGACCTATGTTGGTTAAACATTTTAAGTAAAATCCTCAAAGTACCGAAAATCGGGAAGTATCGTTATATTGGGGCTATGTTGAAAATTGTTGATGCAGATATGTGGTGACCACTACAACATTCAAATGTCAAATTACAGTTAGTTCGGTTAAAAATCGTAGCTAAAATTGCCAAATTACTAAAAATTGAGAGGTACCGTTATATGAGAGCTATATCCGAACATGGACCTATGTTGACAATTTTTGATGGAGAGCTATTGTGACCACAAAGAACTTCAAATGTCAAATTACTGCTAGTTCGGTTTAATATTGTAGCTAAAATCATCAAATTACTGAAAATCGGGAGGTACTTTTATATGGGGGTTTTATCAATACATCGACCTTTCTTGACAATTTTTGGTTGAGAGGTGTGGTGACCACTAAGAATTTCAAATGTCAAATGTTCAAATTACAGATAATTCGGTTAAAACTTGTAGGTAAAATTCTCAAAATACCGAAAATCGGGAGGTATACAAAACAATTTTTTCGAATATAAGTTTTTTGGTCACTAAGAGCCCTAAATATCAAATTATAGCTAATTCGGTATAGAAATGTGACATAAAACGTCAAAATACCTGAAATCGGGCGGTAACGTTATATGTTGGCTATTCCAAAACATGGACCTATGTCCACTAGTTGCTATATAAGTTTATTGACACTTAAGAACCCTAAATGTCAATTTATAGCTAAATCGGACTGAAAATGTAGCTAAAAACGTCAAAATGCCGTAAATCGGGGGTACCGTTATCTGGGGGCTATACTAAAACGTGGATCTATGTCCACAACTTTTGTTATATAAGTTTATTGACACTTAAGAACCCTAAATGTCAATTTATAGCTAAATCGGACTGAAAATGATATTATTATCTGGGGGCTATACCAAAACGTGGACCTATGTCCACAACTTTTGTTATATAAGTTTATTGACACTTAAGAACCCTAAATGTTTAATTATAGCTAAATCGTCATGAAAATGTAGCTAAAAACGTCAAAATACCGTAAATCCGTGGGTACCGTTATATGGGGGATATACCAAAACGTGGACCTATGTCCACAACTTTTGTTATATAAATTTATTGATACTTAAGAACCCTAAATGTCAAATTATAACTTAATCGGTCTGAAAATGTAGCTAAAAACGGCAAAATACCGTAAATCGGAGGGTACCGTTATATGGGGGCTATACCAAAACGTGGACCGATATAGCCCATCATCGAACTTGACCTGCCTGCAAACAAAAGACGCATTTTCCCAAAATTTCAGCTTTCTATCTCCACTTTTGTGGATTCTAGAGTGATTACCACAGACGGACGGACGGACGTGCACAGATCGACTCAGAATTTTACACTGATCAAGAATATATATACGTTATAGGGTCGCAAATGAGTATTTCAATGCGTTACAAACGGAAAAACAAACTTAATATACCCTCCATACTATGGTGGAGGGTATAAAAACAATTTCAGCATGAGCCAGGCTGGGATTCGAACCTGGGTCTCCGACAACTGAGTGTCAAGGTTGCCGGCGTCTTAGCGTTCTGAACCACCATCAACTTGTCAAAACTTTAGTAGACAATAATTGATGATCAAAAATCTTCTGATATAGGAGAGCAATACTAATGACGTAGGAATAAAACTTACCATAGTATTTGTGAACATTGAAAAATGGGATTACCAAGCAGGACTATAGGAAAAGTTTGGAGTTTCAATTAACTGACATAATTTCGCATATGCATTTATCTAATGAAGTGCGATATATATACTAGTTCCCAAGCTTTGCCTTCGTCTGCCACAAAAACAACATTCAATACGCCTGAAGATCGGCTTAACCACCCGTGAAACGTAGCGTAATGGTTGAATGTGTGGGACTTCGGTAAACTCATAATTTTTCAATGTATATAATAGGTCTAATAAGCTCAACTCGAAAGAGAATTAATTAAAAACTCTTGAGTTATGCCACTCTTTGAGTAAATGAGAGCTATCGTCGGTGTCATGCTTAAGTGTTCCATACGCCATTTTTGACTTTTTGAGATACAAGTGGTTTTTAGGGTTTTCCGGTATGCTCTTTCTGAATTCGGCTTTTTCCTATCTGCTCTAGTTTCCGAGATATCCACGCTTCGACCCGAAAGCTTAAACTTTTTCCGGTTATGAAATAAATATTTTAAAAACTAATAAACTTAAAAACACATTTCAAAAATCAGAACTTTAATTTTCGATTTAGATGTTTTTATTTTGTTGAGGCAAAGATAGAAAATTTGTTTGCCACTTCGTTCCATATGGTGTACAATATTTCATATTTGTGTCATAAGCGTGGATATGGAACAAATCGGCAAAAACTCTATTTTTAAAAAAATTCTCTATAACTTTATATTCCAATACATATTCCTCTATAGTTTTGCAAATATGTTCTATATACTATTATTAATAATTCAAGTCAAAAATATAAATATTTTCTTAAGCCTGCTCCACGCAGTTGTGACATAAAACATTAAAATGCGACTATCTCAGTACGGGCAAATGATGTATGGAACACTTAAGCATGACACCGACGATATGTCCATGTTTTGTAGACGTTTCGGTATAGCCCCCGTATATGGGTATCTCCCGATTTCAGTTATTTTCACGTTTATATCTGACCGAATTGGATAAAACTAGTCGAGGTTCCCAGTGGTCTAAAAAAATGTTCCACCTAAAAATTGCGTATCCTTTGGTTTCTTACTAATTTTCATTAATTGTAAGAATTCTAAAAAATGCTCACCGTTTCGGATACATTCGATTCAAAATAAGATACCTGCGATAAAAAAGCCTTTGTCATGAAAGCCATTGCAGATTGAAACGTGCAAACTGCCGTTGCTGCAAAAACACTCTACAAAAGCAAAGTTGGATGGCAAGTTGTGTCTGTTAGTCACTATGCACGATGGGGCAGGTTTTCGAGCAAAAAATCAACACTCTGAACCACTATAAATAAATCTGGTTACATCACATAACGATATACCAATCTGGAAATGGTGACATATTTTCTTATGCATTATTTTCTGACATTCATCAGAAAGCCTTTGGGCGTCGAAGAGAACATAACAACATTTTTTTTTATTTTTTTTTTTAAATGGAAAACTCTTCTATGGGTACGTAAAATAAAATATTATTAACATATAATAATAATGTTGTGTGTGGTAAATGTATTTTTGAGTTAATATGTGATGTCTTTTTTGGAGTATTTTGCTTTGTTGTCCATGTTTTCTCTGGAGTATAACTTTTGATTTGATGGTGACTTTAGAAATTCGAAGAGGAAGGTAGAATCAAGGATTTTATATAATCGAAAGAAAACTAATTGAATTTAATCCATAATTACTCGTCATATTTTCCAAAAATTAAAATAATCTCCTCCCGTATCAGGGCTGTGTGAATAAAGGTAGGGTCACATTAGGCAAATATTTGCCGAAAAATGACAAATATTTGTTTGCTTCAATCTGACCAGCAAATATTTTTCAAGGGCAAACAAGAAAACAGCTGAATTTGGGGAAACAAAACCATTTGCAAGCAAACAAAAAAATTTCCAGTTTCCTCATAATGTGAACACTCTTGAGCAAATATTTTTCACTCTTTTGTGCAAATATTTATTTGGTCTTACAAAAGTTTTGTAAGAGCAAACAAGGGCAAATATCTGCTGAAACACATTGTTGTTACCTATTAAAAAAGGATATTATGAATATAAAAAAGTTAACATTACTTGTAAATATATAATACAAAGCGAATATTTAATGAATAAACAAATAAACAATTGAAAGGTGAGGGATTTATATATGTATATGGTGTGTGTGTGTTCTCTGATACTTAATGATGCCCAAAATCAATTTTTCCGAATTCTCGGGACCAAATTTGATAACATTTTAGGTGTAGATTTGCTAGGTATAGGAATAGGCGAGCTGTTTTTTATAACGGAAAATAGAAGAGACAAAGCGCGAAATTTTAGAGATTAATTGTGGAATCTATCGTTGATGGATGTCTTGGAAGTAGAATACCGCTATCCAAACCTATTTTGGAAAACCTCATAATTAGAGAAAATATTTCTAAATTTAGTCAGTGGGACTGCAAAAATGCCATGAACATTGATTTCAATGCTTGCATTACAATTAAATAATTATTTTGGTTATTATTGTACTACTTCGTTGATTTATTTTTTAGTGTCTATTGTCTTCAAGAAGTCGGCCAATTTTTACAAAAAAACTACACCTTTATCACGGTGCGCCTCAACCAAATTTAAATGGTAGGTGCTTACACCTGGGAAGTTTCGTGGATTCTGAAACGCGTTGCCGTTTAAAGTTCATATTGTTTGGGGTTTTTTAGGTTTTTTCATTTTGCTTAGAAACAGCATGTCCTATCGAAATGGGACTAAAGAAGGCGTTGAATGGAAATTCTCTTCAAGGATTTTGCTTGAAGCCTTATAGAAATTGGACTAGAGATAATCTTATAGCTGTGAATATTCTCTACAACTTTTGTAATTTTTTCCTAGATTGTAATATTTCTTGAGATATATAACTTTAAATTGTGACATTGCAGTCACATGCAGTTATAAGCAGTCGATAAAGTCAGTGCGTTGTCCCAATTTGAACTTCTATATCTCAAACATTGTAAACAATAGGAAAAAGTCAATGGTCAATCGTGTATAGAATTTTCAATGCAACAACATTTTCACTTGCGGTTTCCAAGCCACATCTTGAACGCCTGTAAAGACCCGAAAAATGTGAACTTTGACCGCGACATATTTAGATTTTTTTTTTAGATTAGATTATTTTATTGGGACTTCCTTTTTTTCCATCATAGCATTACTAATAACAATAACATTTCGTAAAACTTAAAACTAGAGTGTATTGTTTTAATAACTATTAAGTGGATTTGAAATGCGAAATGCTTATACAATTTTAAGTGTATTAAAAATTAAAGCTTCGTTCCGTACTTTTTAATGGTAAAACTCGTAAAAGAGAGAACTGCAAAAAATTTGTTCTTGCACACAAGTTTTCTGAAATAGTTCGGGAACGGAAAAATGGAAAATACGTCAAAAAAACTGGAACAAATGTCAAAGTCGGCGTATCAGCCAATCAGACGCCGGCAACCATGTTACTATTTTTTTACTCGCCCAATTTGTCGTGTAAACAGTTTTTAAAGAGAGCATCATTCAGCGCCATTTTTGTTTAAAGAGAAGTGAACATTTTACAACTTTTTTGTGTACGGGAACGCTTTTTCGAGTAAAATGTGTAAAAGTCGTAAAAATTGTAAAAACTTTTTAGTTCTGGAACTCAGCTTAAATAATTATCCCATAACTAATTAAGTTAAAACAGTGTTTGCTCCCGACACTTGATGTTGCGCATAGAGTTGTATCTATTATGGTAAAAAAACTTAAAACTAAAAACTTAAACTAAACAAAAAAATATTAAACTTACACTAAAAACTATCCCCTATGAGTGCCGGGAGTAGAACATAAATAAAAACTTGGAACAGGACCATCAATTTAAATATCGTAGTTTCAAAATCCGAAAAAACTTCCCAGGTGTAAGCACTTTCCATTCCAAATTGATTCAGGCGCACCGTGTTATCTGCCAATTTTAATAAATTAACACAATAAATCCTTTTTGGTTTTGAAAACATTTGTCAATAAAAATAATTTAATAATAATTTTCCAAAGCACAATGTCAATGTGCCATCATATACATATGTATGTACATACATTCGCAACAATACGCAAATAAACTCATTCCGACAAGGCACTCATTCCCAGCAAAATTTTATGGAAGTGGATCCATGAGATGCCATGATTTCACTGGATCTTTTGCATTGCTTCAAATGAAGTCGTGAAAGATCCGACCTTTTCATCAGCATTTAAACCAATTCAAAGGAAGTCGTGATAGATCCGATATTTTCATCAGCATTTGAACCCATTCCATCGATCCAATAGAGATGAATTTTGTGTTTTTATTTATACACATGTACATATATTTTCTTTTACTTATCCAAGATTTATTATGCTAGGAAGTCCCAATCATTGAGCAAAAAATAGAGTCGGACTGCAATCTTTGGTATTATAAAAGTTTCCTTGTCTACACTAGAGAGCCCTGCTTTACAAGTCGATTTGTAGATAACTACAAAACAAAAGAGTGTACATTTCCAAAATGTTCGTAAAATAAAATTCACGAAATATTAATTTGCAGTTAGAGTCCATGTCGAAATCTGTACTGGTGATGGGAACTGACAAACCTTTTGTAAGATGAATCAATCAATCAGTTGGGGAGAAATTAAACTATGTTGCGAGTAGCGGCGGTGCTTAAACTGCAACAGCTGGACGGCCGAATGTCAAGTATCTTAATAATGTTCTCAACCTGTCGCTAGCCACACACATCGTTCCCGAAGTCTGGAAAATATACCAGCTACTGAAGCCTAGCAAGGATGCCAGCAAAGGTGAATCGTGCAGACCAATTTCGCTTTAGTCGCCCGTAACAAAGACCCGTGGGGCTTTAGTCCTCCCCAGCCTCAGAAATAACTGTCTAGTTGCCCATCATAACATCGGATCCGCAAGCAGCATAACAACTGCGCTGCACGCCATCTCCACACATATTAGTCGAGGACTCAAAGTAAGCCATGCGATAGAACAGTGATAGTAACGCTTTGAGACTGTGAAGCACTCCACGCTTGAGTTCATCGATCAGACTACGATCCGGCCAAGTTTGAAACGTTGGATAATAAATTATATGTTTGGACGCATGTCGTGCGTAGAATTTAGAATCAAGATGTCCGGGACCCGTAGAGTGAAACTTGGAGTTGTCCGAGGTGATATTGCAGGAACTGTCTAACCTATAACGTATGCATATGATTGTACGATCTTGGTGTCAGGTGCCTTCCCTGATGAAATTTGTAAATGGCTGAACTCATTTTTGTCTGATCTTACCACCCTTTTCCACGCGAGGAATATACAAATATCAGCCAATAAATCTACGGCCACTTTGTTCACCACATGGGCGGCAGAGTTGAGAACAATAGAGTTGAATGTCATGGCCGATGGGAGCAGAACCAGGATCAACAAGCCTATCAAGCAGGTTTAAGAAGTATTCACATGAATGCAGTCGCAGATTCAATAAACAAATATCTATCGTCTGCATGCGGTCATCGGAGAATATCCACCATTTATCTCAGCTGAGAAGCGTTAGCTGTCAGGACTAAGCAGAGTATTTTTGGCTCCATACGCTGGGGATGGTGCTGCCGTCTAAATTTCTATAGGGCAAGGTTTCATGACACAAAACATCTGCTCAACATAAAATCTACTAACTTCAATTCATTAAGCAGAAAAATGAACATATAAACTACTGTTACAACAACAAACTGCAATTATAATTTTGAATTAAATTATAGTTATTTCAAAAAAAAAAAAAAAAAATAAAATCATATTTCAATGCTATTCTAGGGAATTAGTTAAGATGACATGCCAAAGAATTGGTATAGATGTCATGCCAAAGATTTGGTATAGATGCCATGCCAAAGAATTGTTGAAGATGCCATTCCACCGAGTTAGTGAAGATGATATGCTTAGGATCTGAAAATGAATTGCATCTTTTGGGGGTCACGCTCTTGTAAAAAGAATGAGTGATGATGCTAAAAAAATGACATTCCATTTCACTTGCACCCATTCTTGAATAGCATCTTTGGCATCGAACATTTTGCTGGGTTGCCAAACAGATGGTATTTTATTCCCATTCTCCACAACAAACAAACGAAACGCCATATTTTTTATTTCTCTCTTTCTATTTTTCTAGTCCAAATAAATTTATGTTTGTCGACAGTTTGCTCAAACAGTTTTTGGGTGAAAATATTTTTTCAAATGTGAACACATGGCAAACATGTTTGCCCGTTGCGTTATTTGTCACTGTTTGAGCAAACAAAATAGGCCAAATATTTGCCTCTAATGTGAACGCAAACAAAAATTTGCATGAAATTCACATTTGTTTGGGCAAATATGAGGAAACAAATTTAGAGCAAATATTTGCCTAATGTGACCTTACCTTAAGAAATCAATGTCAGAACATCAGATAGAAAACGGTCATATAAATGTTTTCTAGCCATCGCACACTGGTCGAAACCACTGATCTAGCGGCGCAAAAGTAAAAAAATCGAACTTTAAAATTGCGAAATATTTTCCATTGTATCGATTACAGACACATCGCAGACAAAGATTTTGTTTTTTAATTTTTGTTGTTGTAAATATTCACTCAGTTATTCACTATCAAATGCAAGAGTTTTTGTTTCATCAGATTTTAAAAAATTGTTGCAAAAAAATTTACTTCATATTTGTTTAAATGTTAAATGCATTCGTAATGAAACTGGACAAGATTTATATTCAATTAATAGCAGAGGGTGAGATTTAAATTATAAAAATTAGTTTGGGGTCTGAATGTACTTAGTTATATAGCAATAAATTTTCAAAAAATTCAATTTTTTTGTGTTTTTATGGGTTGTACGCGCTTGTTCCATAGAGTGCATCTTGTAAACTTGGCCGAACTTAGGTTAGATTATTTTTTGGGGAAAGAAATTGGACTCTCTGGATACGGAATAACCACATTAGGGCTGCAAATAATTGCAAATCTTCTGATAACTGCACTTTTAAAATATGAAATTTTGCTTGAAATTAATACAAATTTAGCTGTGCGTTTGTATGGGGGCTATATGAA
Source organism: Musca autumnalis (assembly GCF_047663935.1). Taxonomy (NCBI): domain Eukaryota; kingdom Metazoa; phylum Arthropoda; class Insecta; order Diptera; family Muscidae; genus Musca; species Musca autumnalis. The sequence continues at coordinate 170,504,257 of NW_027411977.1, forward strand.
TATATGGACCTATCTTGAGAAATGTTTGCAAGGAGGATTTCTACCCCCGGAGACCCTATAATACCATATTATAGCTAAATATGTTATTAAATATGGGATAACAAGTAAAAAATTTAAGGAATCGGTGGTACCATAAAAGGGGCTACATCGAAACATAAATCCGTGTTAAAATGTTTTGTAAGAAGATTTTATTTATAGCATTTCCAAATTAAATGAAACCTTTTCCAAATTGAATGAAACTTTTTCCAAATTGAATGAAACCTTTTCCAAATTAAATGAAACCTTTTCCAAACTAAATGAAACCTTTTCCAAATTAAATGAAACCTTTTCCAAATCAAATGAAACCTTTTCCAAAACAAATGAAACCTTTTTCAAATTGAATGAAACCTTTATTTTTATTGAAAGAAAAAAAAGCCAGAATATTTTGAAAAAAGAAATAAAAAACAAGTGAGCAAAGGCTATAGTCGGTACGGGGCCGACCATGTGATACCCTACACCCCTGTGCATAAGCTTTTCACTGGTAAACATTTCTTTAAGGGAATATAATCCGACTACCACCAAAAATAATATGCCTCTTTCTCTCTGGGACCCCCATAAGCAACCAAAATTTTGTGACCATCCGATCAAAATTACGACCTGTAGCTTGATTGCAAAAAATGGAAGAATTGGATGCATTACCGACTATTGTGGTATCTCCCTAGTTTGACCACCTTCGCCAACCTGCTTTACACCAATGTAAAGGTAATATTTTCTTCTTCCATTGACAGGCTTTGCCGTTGGAATACCCTACTAGAAGCCGATATATTCACAGAGAATAAAACTTTGAATTTGTCTCCAAATGAGTTTTTGCCCCATTCCGACCCCTAAATATTATCCGACTATTACCAAAATCAATAGGCTTCTTTTAGTGTGGGGCCCCCATCTACCCCCAAAATTTCGTCACTATCCGATCAAAATTCCAACTTGTAGCGTGATTACAAAAAATGGAAAAATTGGGTATATTATTGAATTTTGCAATATCTCCAACATACTTTGCATCAATATAAACGAGATCTTTTCTTCTCCCATTGACGGGTATTCCTTTTGGAATACTCCAACCAGAAGCGGATATATTCGCATAAGAAAAAAACGTTGGATTTTCTCCACATAAGCTTTTCGCTTATTCCGACTCCTGAATATTATCCGACCATCACCAAACTAAATAGGATTCTTCCTCAGTGGGACCCGCATCCACTCCCAAAAAATTACGTGATTACAAGCGTGATTACAAACAAATCGGAAAGTGGGATGCATTACCGACTATTGCGATATCTCTGTTGTTTGAGCAGCTACGACAACCTACTTTACATCGTTGTAAAGGTGATATTTTCTACTTTCCTTGCCAGGTTTTGCGTAGACCTTTTCTCCAAATAAGTTTTTGCCCATTCCGACCCCTGAATATTATCCGACCATCATTAAAATCAGTAGGCTTCTTCCTCTGTGGGACCCCCATTAACCCCTAAAATTTCGTGACGATCCGATCAAAATTGCGACCTGTAGCGTGATTACAAAAAAATCGGAAAATGGGATGCTTTATCCACTATTGCCATATCTCTGCTATTTGACCACCTACGATAACCTACTTAACATCGTTGTAAAGGTGATATTTTCTACTTTCCTTGCCAGGTTTCGCTTTAGATATACCTCTTAAAGAAAGCTTTGAAATAAAATGTTGACTTTTCTCCAAATAAGTGTTTGCCCATTCCGACCCCTGAATATTATCCGTCCATCATCAAAATCAATAGGCTTCTTTCTCTTTGTGACCTCCATTAACCCATAAAATTTCGTGACGATCCGACCAAAATTGCGACCTGTAGCGTGATTACAAAAAATCGCAAATGGGATGCTTTATCCACTATTGTCATATCTCTGCTATTTGACCACCTACGACAACCTATTTAACATCGTTGTAAAAGTGATATTTTCTACTTTCCTTGCCAGGTTTTGCTTTAGATATACCTCTTAACAAAACAGAGATATTGGCTTTGAAATAAAATGTTGACTTTTTTCCAAATAAGTGTTTGCCCATTCCGACCCCTGAATATTATCCGTCCATCCTCAAAATCAATAGGCTTCTTTCTCTTTGGGACCTCCATTAACTCATAAAATTTCGTGACGATCCGACCAAAATTGCGACCTGTAGCGTGATTACAAAAAAATCGGAAAATGGGATGCTTTATCCACTATTGCCATATCTCTGCTATTTGACCACCTACGACAACCTACTTAACATCGTTGTAAAGGTGATATTTTCTACTTTCCTTGCCAGGTATTGCTTTAGATATACCTCTTAAAGAAACAGAGATATTGGCTTTGAAATAAAATGTTGACTTTTCTCCAAATAAGTGTTTGCCCATTCCGACCCCTAAATATTATCCGACCATCACAAAAATCAATAGGCTTCTTCATCTGTGAGACCCCCATTAACCCTCAAATTTTCGTGACGATTCGATCAAAATTGCGATCTGTAGCGTGATTTCCAAAAAATAGAAAAATGGGATGTATTACCGATTATTCCGATATCTCCGTTATTTGGTTACCTACACCGACCTAGTTTGCATTATTGTAAAGACGGGACTTCTACTTTCATAGTCAGGCTTTGATTTTGGAAAAATTTTAACCAAAGCTGTGATATTCGTCAATATAATTAAAATCGCAAAAATGAAAATTGGGGTTTTATTTGCTACTATTGTGATATCTTCGTTGTTTGATCACCTACGAGCACCTGCTTTACATCATTAGAAAGGTGATATTTTCTACTTTCATTGTCAGGTTTTGCTTTTGGTATACCCCATACAGAAGCTGAGATATTCGCTTTGGAAAAAAACGTTCTCTTTATATCCACCTAAATTTTTTGCCCTTTCCGACCCCTAAATATTATCCGACCATCACCAAAATCAATAGGCTTCTTCCCCTCCGAAACCCCCATCAACATCTAAAATTTCGTGACGATCCGATCAAAATTGCGACCTGTAGCGTGATTACAAGGTTTAGATGGACAGACGGACAGACGGACGGACTGACGGACGGACACACATAGCCAGATCAGCTCGTCGAGACATTCATTTTGGTATATATAAGTATGGGTCTACGACCATTATTTCGATGCGTTACAAACTTTTTGGCCAAAACCAACTTATAATACCCTCCCCACATATGGTGTAGGGTACAATTATATGCGGTATCAACAATTTTTTACTTAAATTCTAATCATAAGTAACGACCTAAAAGTGCAACTCGCTGCATGTTTTGCTTCCCTGAACTTAAACTTTTTATAATTTTTGGGCATCAATTAAAGTTATAGCGTAATAAGGCTAAAGAGAGAATTAAGGTTTAAAAATTGCTAATATATATAAACAGGGACTAATTGTATTACCTAATGAAGTAGTTCACGATTTGCTGCTTGTGGAATTTTCAATGGACATTCTCATTACATAATTGTTTATTGAGATGTTGGTTGCTATGCTCAATCACGTCAATGATATTACGATCTATTGTCTGATCGCTTAGTACCACTCTGGTACACAATTTTATTTTTGAAAATGCCTTTACTATTGGGTTCAACATTGCTGAATATGGCATTAAAAATTTAAAATTACACCGGTTTAATTCTATTGTTATGTGTATTCGTTTACTTATTAAGTTATTGCATAAAAATTATCCTAAAAAAAACTTCAAAAATAAAATTGTGTGCAAGAGTCGTACTACGCGATCGGACAATAGATCGTGATACCGTTGACGTGATTGAGCATTGTATCGAACAGCTCAAACAACAGACCATGATTACAAAATCGATTTGTTGTCAATCAGGGTCGTACCTAACATTTTCTGAGCGACATTTTTGAAGAACATTTCAAAGCTAAAAACATCATCATGTGGTACTTTTATAAAATAAGTGACGAAAGGGACATTGAAGGAAGCGAGTTAGAAGGTCGAAATGCTCTACGAAAATAATCCTCATTCGATCTGACTGAAGACAAGTCATTTCACAAATAAGCTAAAAAAACTGTTAACAAAGATATAACGTTAATTTAAGATGCCTTATATGGGCTTCAGCAGAAACTTAATCACGCGATAACTCGGAATTTCGACTCACGGCGGATCTGTCCTTAAGGTTTCTTAATATACTCACCAAGGGCTTTCATGCCCAAAGGGAATTATCTCTGCCCCAGATTTTCACCTCCATTTTGTGTTACAGTGTTATTAGGATTTTTTTAATCCTAAATTCTCTCTTTAGGATTATTTCGCTATAACCTTAATTGATGCCCAAAAATTATGAAATGTTTATGTTCAAGGAAGCAAAACATGCAGCGAGTTGCACTTTTATGTCATTACGTATGATTAGAATGTAAGTAAAAAATTTTTGAAACCCCATATAATTTTTTATTTCTTTCTCTTTTCAAAATATTCTGGCTTTTTTCTATCAATAAAAATAAAGGTTTCATTCAATTTGGAAAAGGTTTCATTTGATTTGGAAAAGGTTTCATTTGATTTGGAAAAGGTTTCATTTAATTTGGAAAAGGTTTCATTTAATTTGGAAAAGGTTTCATTTAATTTGGAAAAGGTTTCATTCAATTTGGAAAAGGTTTCATTTAATTTGGAAATGCTATATACGCAGTGAACACACGGAATGCAAAATTACAGCCAAGTTGGTTTAAAAATGTGGTCATGATATTCAAAATACCTTAAATTGGGAGGTACGGGTACATGGGGGCTATATCAAAACGTGCACCTATGTCCATAATTTTTGGTGAAATTATTTTTTGACCACTAGGAACCATAAATTACAGGTAATTTGCTACGAAATTGTGGCTTAAATCCTCAAAATACCGAAAATTTTAAGGTACCGTTATATGGGGGCTATACCAACACATTAGCCGATATTGTTCATATTTGGCCCACTATTACCCACAGGTACAAGCTGAGTTTGTGCCAAATTTCAGTGACGTATCTCAATATGTTTGCAAGTTATTAATTTCGCGCCGCTAGATCAGTGCTTTCGACCACCGTGCATCGCTTTAAAAACGTAACCAATGTCATGATTTAATTACTGTAAATACACACCTGCTCAAAATAATAGATACACCTTGTACATTTTTCTTGAAAGTTCAATAGAACAGTTATATTTATTTAAAAAAATCAGAATGTGCGTTTTCTTATACCTTAATCTCATAAAAATATAGCAATCAACAACCAACATAAGTTTCATCCAAAATGAATAAAGTTTAGGTAATATTTCAACTATGGTCAGAAGATTTGCTGCTCATAATAATATATACACTTCAGTTATAATCGAAAATAATATACTTTTATTAATTTTGCATCTGAAATATTATTGAAAATATCACAATGGACATCTTTCATTTAAAAATATTCCTTTCCTTTATGCTACTTTCCTAGGGACAAAGGATGTGGAGTCCTTAGAGGATTCAACATATACACCTAAATTTGTTTAAATATTTCATCATTTCGTTTTTGGATTCGTATTTGTGTTGATTTTTATTGCATTTAATATTATTTCCCTCCATAATACGAAGATTGTGGTAAATATTTATGGGTAAAAACGATGAATGTTTGCTACGAAATGTCACCTGGTATATAGCATTTCCAGATTAAATGAAACCTTTTCCAAATTAAATGAAACCTTTTCCAAATTAAATGAAACCTTTTCCAAATTAAACGAAACCTTTTCCAAATTAAATGAAACCTTTTCCAACGGAAATGAAACCTTTTCCAATTAAAATGAAACCTTTTCCAATTGAAATGAAACCTTTTCCATTTGAAATGAAACTTTTTCCAAATTAAATGAAACCTTTCTTTTTTATTATAATGAACATTAAACTGATATTGATTTTTATTGTTTTAAAATAAAATAATAACATGAATGATGTTATTATAACAAAAATAGTTATAGGTAACATTGTTATACCCTCAGCCTTTAGGCTAAAGAGGGTATTTACACTTTGATACGACCAAAAATGTGCCTCATCGAAATAATGGTTTTAGACCCCAAGTATGTTTGTACGATATCCGTTTCAGACAATTTTGAGTCGATCTAGCAATGTCCGTCCGTCTGTCTGTCTGTCTGTCCGTCTGTCTGTCTGGCTGGCTGGTGCGCACGATAACTCTCGAACGGATCAATCGATTCGGTTCAAATTTTGGGTATCGAAATATTTTGTCCAGATTCGATTTAAGTTCGAAGATGGGCTATATAGGTCCACTCCTTCAGGTACCTCCCCCACAAATGTTCAAAAATTGTCGCAAAACTTGTGCGCACGATAGCTCTTGTAGGGAATAACCGATTTGGTCCATACTCTGCACATCGTGTAATTTTTACCAAACTAAGATGAGGTTCTAATATGGACTCAATCGGTCCACTCCTTCGGGTACCTCCCACACAAAATTTCGGAAAAGTTCAGTTTAGGACCTGGTCTCGAATCGCTTTGATTTTTGTTTACGCAAGTTGTATTCGCTGTCCTCTATACGACGCTGTAAGTTTCATTAGGGGCAAGTCCATGCTTCCTGAGAAAATAGCCTGAAAGTTACAAAAAACCCTATGACACCGTGTGTAGTGGTTGGAGCGCAAGATAACTCTTGAACGGATCTGTCGATTCGGTCCAAAATTTGGCTTTCGTATTATTTTGTCCAAACTTAGTTCGAGTTCAAGGATGGATTAACTCGGTCCACTCCTTCCGGAACCTCCCCCACAAAAGTTCGAAAATGTTCGGAAAATTTGTGCGTACGATAACTCTTGAAGGGAGTAACCGATTTGGTCCATACTTTGCACATTATGAAATTTCTACCAGGCTTAGATGAGGTTCCAATATGAACTCAATCGGTAAACTCCTTCGAGTACCTCTCACACAAAATTTCGGAAAAGTTCAGTTTAGGACCTGCTCTCGAATCGCCTTGGTTTTTGTTGTAACATCTTGTATTCACTGTCCCCTATACGAAGGTACAAGTTTCCTCAGGGGCAAGTCCATACTTCCTGAAAAAATATCCTGAAAGTTGAAAATCAAACCCTATGACACCATGTTTATGGGTGGAAGCGCCAGATAATTCTCGAACGGAAATGCCGATTCCGGCCAAAATTTGACCTTCGTAATATTGTTTCCAAACTTATGGTAAACGTTGTTTCAGGGGCAAGTCCATACTTCTTGAGAAAACAGCCCGAAGGGTGTAAAAACCCCCTATGGCACCCTTATGGTCTATGTCGGTCCATTCTTTTAAGTACCTTTTCCGCAAAATTTTTGAACTTTAATCCTAATCAACATTTTTTCGGTTCATACCAAAATTTTGAAACTCCCTAAATACATAATTTTTTGTAAAAAAGTGTTTCAATTTGCACAGGCTGAGGGTATATCTCTGTCGGCAAAGCCGACTGATACTTTTTTACTTGTTTTTAATTTATTTATTTTTTTGTTTTTTGAGTTATTATTTCATAGTTTTTACTTCAGTCTTAACAATAAAAAAACTATGTTTTAAACCTTAAAAATGAAATACGGAAATTGAAAATTACTTTAAAAACAGCCTCAGTCGAAATAGAACGAGCCTAAAACGTAGGAGTTAAGAAAAACCCGCCTCGGTATTTTCCAAAATGGATACTTCAACAAAGGGAACATTTAATATTTATAGAAGATAGTGTATTTAATCTTCAGATTGTGCTGCCTTCATTATAAGATCGATATGTAACTGAAATGACAGTAAATAAAATCGGGGTTTTTGTGTACCGTAATAAAACTTCAAGTTTAAGTATGAATACAGACAAATTCAAACAATTTATAGAAGGTATTTTGAGGAAGATTCCTCCAGACATAGAAAACTCGTTTCTGATCATGGATAATGAGCAAATACGTAAGAGGAAGGACATAAGCAAGCAATGCTTGCTTTTTCGTAATATTTATAATTTTATACAGACAAATGACAAATGAACAGAGCAGCTGCCCTCCCTAGCTATTCCTGGCTACGCCCATGATTATGTTAACATAGTCAATTGACGTATTTCTCATTTTTAAATCTATATTTAACAAAACCATCGAAAATTTCAGTTTCTGTTTTTCGTTTATTGATAAAAATAAAGTTAAAATTATGAAATAAGAGTTAAAAAAGAGTCGACAAAAACATTGATACCTGTAGTGAGATTCTGTAACACATTGTTGTCCTTACCGACAAAAGTCGTCAAAATTAAAATGTCCATAATTTCGGTAATTAACGATTTTTTTCGGTAATTTAACGATGAATAAAAAGTAGTCGCTAACCTTTACCGATAGCAACAGTGATGCCAACTTTTATTGAAAAATTTCAATAATAATTTTACGATTTAATTTTACCGATTATTGTCGGTAAAGGTAAATATGAGTTACAAAATCCCACTACTGTAAGGTTTATTCACAAACACATACTTATATAACTATATTTGTTTTAATTACATCAATTGATGTTAACATTTTAATTTAAAACAATAAAAATCAATATTAGTTTCAAGTTCCTTATAATAAAAAATAAAGGTTTCATTTGATTTGGAAAAAGTTTCATTTCAAATGGAAAAGGTTTCATTTCAATTGGAAAAGGTTTCATTTCCGTTGGAAAAGGTTTCATTTAATTTGGAAAAGGTTTCGTTTAATTTGGAAAAGGTTTCATTTAATTTGGAAAAGGTTTCATTTAATCTGGAAAAGGTTTCATTTAATTTGGAAAAGGTTTCATTTAATCTGGAAATGCTATAAGTCAAGAAGTGAGGTCCTGTGTTCCAAATTTTGTTAGGAAAGTGGTTGGCGTAAGATTTGAAAATACCAGCTACTTGTCCATTGTGATTTTTTCAATAATATTTCAGATGCACAATTAATAAAAGTATATTATTTCCGATTATAACGGAAGTATCTATTATTATGAGCAGCAAATCTTCTGCCCTTACTGTAAATATATGCATATATCAGAGTGCTGGGTTGGGAATGACGTGAACCTAGTTCTTCCCTGTGGTTATTTGCTTCCCCAACCAACATCATTGTAACGAAATTTATTCAGAATACATCTGTTGTCTGTCAATTATTATAAAACGATACTCGATAGTTGAGATGGTTGATATTCATAGGTTAGGTTAGGTTGAAAAGAGGGGCGATATAAAAATCGTCACATGTTCGTATGGACATACACTTAAGCCAGGGTTGACATGTTGTGCGCTCTAAATTTAGAAACCTGGAAAAGATTATTGCTTGGGATTATTTTAAAAATTAATCATTTTAGAAATTCTGTGCCGTTGACAAAATCTCTTAAGTTTTTGAACTCGCTTGCCCTAATTTGGCTGAGTTCTTATATAGTATCGTCACCAAGAAATTGAGTCCTCAGCGTCGCGAAAGCTGGGCAATGACAGAGATAGTGTTCCAACCATCCAAAATCAGATGGTATATTAAATTTGTCATTGAAATAATTGTGGGGAGCATGTAAAGTACACATTAGGTCTAGAAAAAAACACATCAGAACTACGTGGGAAGTATTGCCATGAGTTTAATTTGAACAAAAATGTGAGGTATATTTAAGTTAATTAAATTAAAGTAAACGCGATTAGTTAAAAAATCTAACTTTGATTTATGTAGAATACTCCGGTATAAAAAGTAGGTTATCTTTATATATAAAACTCAATTGTCGTTTGTTGGTAATTGAATCAGTTGAAAACGGCTAGAGCGATTTGGATAATTTTTTGTGGAAATGTTAGTCATAGTCCAGTTTAGGTTTATATGCAAAGAAAAATTGGCCACGCCCACTTTTCCGCCCACTTTTATAAATATGTTATATCTACGGAACTACTCAATAGATTTTCCTGAAATTTGCAGGGAACGTAGAGTGATGACCCCCGGTTGAAATAGGCTACATATTTGGTTGAATTTAGGATCGGGCGGGGTACCTCCCCTATGCCCTATTTTTGTAAAAATGCAATATTTGCAACAATTACAAATGTATCGCCTTCAAAATTAATTTCCGAGTCAATGGCGATTGTGTCTCCGACCTTACGTGCTTATTTGGGGCATTAAGACTGCACAACGCCCACTTTTTTAAATATGTTATATCTACGAAACTACTAAATCGATTTTCCTGAAACTTTCAGCGAATGTACAGGGTTGGTCCCCGATAAAAATAGGCTACATATTTTTTGACTTTCGGATCGGGCGGGTACCTCCCCTATGCCCTATTTTTGTAAAAATGCAATATTTGCAACAAATACGAATGTATCGGTTCGGGAATTTATTTGCGAGTCAATGGCGATTGTGTCTCCAACCTTACGTACTTATTTTGTGACTTAAGATCCGACCACGCTCACTTTCTAATTAGGTTATATCTACAGGGGATTTTCAAGAAAATCGCGATTTGTCTAAACTTTTAAATCTTTATAAATAAAAATCAAATATCGTTCGTTGGTAATGGCATCAGTTGAGAACGGCTGGACCGATTTTCGACTTGGGTTTTTATGCAAAAAAATTTGACCATGCCCACTTTTTTCAATTTTCTATTTTTATGATTTCTACAAAAACTACTGAACCGATTTTCCTGAAATTGCCAGGGAATGTACAGAGATGGTCCCCGCTTAAAATAGGCTACAAATTCAGTTGAATTTCGGAAAGGGCGGGAAACTTCCCCTATACCCTACTTTTTTAAAAATGTTATATTTACAATAATTACGAATGTATCTATTTGGAAGTTAATTTGCGAGACAATTGTGGTTGTGTCTCCGACCTTACCTACTTTTTTAGGAACCACAGACTTGACCATACCCACTTTTTAAAATATGTTACATCTACAAAACTACTGAACCGATATTCGTGAAAATGTCAGGGAATGTACAGGCATATTTTCTTGAATTTTGAAGAGGGCATATTTAAAAAAACGCATTAACTTTATGAATAAAAATCAAATGCTGTCATAACCCAACTTAGGTTTTTTGGAAAGAAAAGTTTACCACGCCCCCGAAAACAGGTTACATATTTTATTGAATTCCAGAGGGAGAGGGGTACCTCCCCTATGCGATATTTAAAAAAAACGTTATATTTGCAAAAATTATGTATGTATCGGAATAAAAATTTACGGATTAATCTACAATGTAGTTACTTCTTTGGGGCCTATAGGCCCGACCAAGCCTATTTTTTTAGTATGTCATAACTCCAATACTACTGAAGGGATTTCCATAAAATTTGCAGCAAAAGCTCAATGTTTGCCGTTGTTATGTGGGGTACCTTTCCCATGCCTTTCTGTTAAACGCTATATGTATAACCCAAACTTATGATTATATCGGTTTCAGCATACATTTTGGTAGGCAATGAAGTTATGTGCACCCTAGGACCGGACCAGGCCCACTTTTTTAATATGTTATATCTTGAAAACTGATGATCACGCCCACTCTTTTCAAAACATTATTTTTTCCAAAACTACTGAACCTAATTTTCAGAAAATATTCAGGAATGTCCCGTGGTCCAAAATTATATATATTTGTAGACAAATTTCGGGGCCTATTATTTTATAATCGGTGTATTTGTTAAACTTATGAGTGCATCAGGTTGAAAATTAGTTTTCGAGACAACGGTGGTTGTCCCCCGATCAAGAAAAAGTATATATTTACAAATGTACTTAAACGGTGAGGTTCAACGGTCCATCAGCCATGAAAAGCTAAAACATATAGGTCTAAATAAGCGGGAGAATTCGATTTAATCATTTTTTTAACTTTAATTATTAGATCGCTTTAGGATAAAGACAGTGACATGGACGAAATAAATCCTAAAAGGCACAAATTGGCGAAAAATCCGACAAAGTCCGTAAGAGAAAAGAAAGGTTACAGACAAAATCTGTTGATAAATTTAAAATCCTTCTCGGTTTTACAATGGACCGAAGAAGTGAGGTAGAAAATACCTACTTTTGAATTAAAACTCATTACGACGGGCCAGCAACGCGGACCGGGGTCTGCTAGTGGTTCTATAAAAATAGATTACATTAACTGCAAAGGAAAACTTCCATGCAATCGGTGCGGGAACTTTTTAACACAAAGTGACACCAAATTTTTTTAATAATATTTTTAGGTTTCCACAAAGTACCATAACCCTACATATTCATAATCAGCATAAAATGCTAAATCAACGTAATATAACGATGACCATCAGTCCATCCGTCTGTTAAAATGAAGATAAAGCTCACAAGATTTAAAATAGAGCTTTCAAAGAACATTATATAACTCCTAGGATTTAAAAACTATGTAACTCCTAGGACTTTTGGTAATTGTTTCCATGATATAGAAAATTATTAAGAATTTTTTTAACTAATCGCGTTTGCTTTAATTTAATTAACTTAAATATACCTTACATTTTTGTTCAAATTAAACTCAAATATTTAATCAGACAAAATATCATAAGACCTTCAAAAATCGTTTTCGGTGAGGCAACATTTTTACTGAAACTACTATAAATACGCGCTTTTGTTATTAGGACAATACGCCCCACGTAGTTCTGATGTGTTGCTTGTTTAGCCCTAATGTGTACTGTACATGCTCCACACAATTATTGCAATGACAAATTTAATATACTGATTTTGGATGGTATATAAATATCAACAATCTCAAATATCAAGTAACGTTTTATTATAATTGATGATTTATTGTCCACATCCTTCTGTTCAAATTTAGCCAACAGATGTAGCAAATAACCACTGGGAAGAACCACGTCATTCCCAACCCAGCACTCAGATATATGCATATATGCCTAGAAAACATTTATAAGACAGTTTTCTAACCGATCTTCTGACATTGATTTCTTATTCACACAGCCCTGATACGGGCGAAGATTTTTTTTTCATTTTTGGAAAATATGACGAATAACTAGCAGACCCCGGTCCGCGTTGCTGGCCCGTCGTAATGAGTTTTAATTCAAAAGTAGGTATTTTCTACCTCACTTCTTCGGTCCATTGTAAAACCGAGAAAGATTTTAAATTTATCAACAGATTTTGTCTGTAACCTTTCTTTTCTCTTACGGACTTTGTCGGATTTTTCGCCAATTTGTGCCTTTTAGGATTTATTATCGTCCATGTCACTGTCTTTATCCTAAAGCGATCTAATAATAAAAGTTAAAAAAATGATTAAATCGAATTCTCCCGCTTATTTAGACCTATATGTTTTAGCTTTTCATGGCTGATGGACCGTTGAACCTCACCGTTTAAGTACATTTGTAAATATATACTTTTTCTTGATCGGGGGACAACCACCGTTGTCTCGAAAACTAATTTGCAACCTGATGCACTCATAAGTTTAACAAATACACCGATTATAAAATAATAGGCCCCGAAATTTGTCTACAAATATATATCATTTTGGACCACGGGACATTCCTGAATATTTTCTGAAAATTAGGTTCAGTAGTTTTGGAAAAATAATGTTTTGAAAAGAGTGGGCGTGGTCATCAGTTTTCAAGATATAACATATTAAAAAAGTGGGCCTGGTCCGGTCCTAGGGTGCACATAACTTCATTGCCTACCAAAATGTATGCTGAAACCGATATAATCATAAGTTTGGGTTATACATATAGCGTTTAACAGAAAGGCATGGGAAAGGTACCCCACATAACAACGGCAAACATTGAGCTTTTGCTGCAAATTTTATGGAAATCCCTTCAGTAGTATTGGAGTTATGACATACTAAAAAAATAGGCTTGGTCGGGCCTATAGGCCCCAAAGAAGTAACTACATTGTAGATTAATCCGTAAATTTTTATTCCGATACATACATAATTTTTGCAAATATAACGTTTTTTTTAAATATCGCATAGGGGAGGTACCCCTCTCCCTCTGGAATTCAATAAAATATGTAACCTGTTTTCGGGGGCGTGGTAAACTTTTCTTTCCAAAAAACCTAAGTTGGGTTATGACAGCATTTGATTTTTATTCATAAAGTTAATGCGTTTTTTTAAATATGCCCTCTTCAAAATTCAAGAAAATATGCCTGTACATTCCCTGACATTTTCACGAATATCGGTTCAGTAGTTTTGTAGATGTAACATATTTTAAAAAGTGGGTATGGTCAAGTCTGTGGTTCCTAAAAAAGTAGGTAAGGTCGGAGACACAACCACAATTGTCTCGCAAATTAACTTCCAAATAGATACATTCGTAATTATTGTAAATATAACATTTTTAAAAAAGTAGGGTATAGGGGAAGTTTCCCGCCCTTTCCGAAATTCAACTGAATTTGTAGCCTATTTTAAGCGGGGACCATCTCTGTACATTCCCTGGCAATTTCAGGAAAATCGGTTCAGTAGTTTTTGTAGAAATCATAAAAATAGAAAATTGAAAAAAGTGGGCATGGTCAAATTTTTTTGCATAAAAACCCAAGTCGAAAATCGGTCCAGCCGTTCTCAACTGATGCCATTACCAACGAACGATATTTGATTTTTATTTATAAAGATTTAAAAGTTTAGACAAATCGCGATTTTCTTGAAAATCCCCTGTAGATATAACCTAATTAGAAAGTGAGCGTGGTCGGATCTTAAGTCACAAAATAAGTACGTAAGGTTGGAGACACAATCGCCATTGACTCGCAAATAAATTCCCGAACCGATACATTCGTATTTGTTGCAAATATTGCATTTTTACAAAAATAGGGCATAGGGGAGGTACCCGCCCGATCCGAAAGTCAAAAAATATGTAGCCTATTTTTATCGGGGACCAACCCTGTACATTCGCTGAAAGTTTCAGGAAAATCGATTTAGTAGTTTCGTAGATATAACATATTTAAATCGCTCTAGCTCTAGCCGTTTTCAACTGATTCAATTACCAACAAACGACAATTGAGTTTTATATATAAAGATTATGGATTAAATTCAAGTAGTTTCGTTTCGATTATATAAAATTCTCAATTCTACCTTCCTCTTCGAATTTATAAAGTCGTCATCTCCACAGCTCTGAGAACACAATCCAACATTCTTATAAGATCAAAAATCATTGTATCAGTTGTCTCAACTGGAATAGCGATCGTATTTCTTAAATATTGCCGAATCATTCGATATAAAAATTTATATGTTCGGTATTCTATCGACTCAAAATATTTATAAAGTTTGTTCCAGAAAACTTAAAAGCTGCGATTACTTGAGTAAAAAATGACGATTCTTAAATATGAGGGACAAGACAATTTTACATTGAATTCATAATGCACAATTTACAAACATTCTACGTCTTCCGAATACATCAGATCAAAGAATTAACAGCAATGTGCATTTGACCTCTGCACCGTGATAGTGCGATTTCTATCAGAATGAATATTTCAACTCAAATAATCAAACAACTAGTATATATATATATATATATATACTAGCAGACCCCGGTCCGCGTTGCTGGCCCGTCGTAATGAGTTTTAATGACAACTTTATATCGACTTTATGCTTGAAAATTAAAAAATAGGTATTTTCTACCTTACTTCTTCGGTCTATTGTCAAACCGAGGAGGATTTTTTGTCGGTATCCTTTCTTTTCTCTTACGGACTTTGTCGGATTTTTTCGCCAATTTATGCTTTTTAGGATTTATTATCGTCCATGTCCCTGTCTTTGTCCTAAAGCGATCTAATTTTAAAGGTTAAAAAGTGGTTAAATCGAATTCTCCCGCTTATTGAGACTTATATGTTTTAGCTTTTCATGGCTGATGGACCGTTGAACCTTACCATTCAAGTAAATTTGTAAATATATAGTTTTTCTTGATCGGGGGCGCAACCACCGTTGTCTCGAAAACTAATTTGCAACCCGATGTACTCATAAGTTTACCAAATATAGCGATTATAAAATAATAGGCCCCGAAATTCGTCTACAAATATATAGCATTTTGGACCACTGGACATTCTTGAACATTTTCTGAATATTAGGTTCAGTAGTTTTGGAAATATAATGTTTTGAAAAGAGTGGGCGTGGTCTTCAGTTTTCAAGATATAACATATTAAAAAAAGTAGGCCTGGTCCGGTATCTTGGCTCCAAATATGTACCTAGGGTGCACACAACTTCATTGCCTACCAAAATGTATGCTGAAACCGATATAATCATACATTTGGCTTATATATAGCGTTTAACAGAAAGGCATGGGGAAGGTACCCCACCTCTTCCGAAATTCATAATATATACATAACAACGGCAAACATTGAGTTTTTGACGCAAATTTTATGGAAATCCCTTCAGTAGAATTGGAGTTATGACATATTAAAAAAAACAGGCGTGGTCGGGCCTATAGGCCCTAAAGAATTACCTAGATTGTAGATTAATCCGTAAATTTTTAATCCAGTACATGCATAATTTTTGCAAATATAACGTTTTTTAAAATATCACATAGGGGAGGTACCCCGCTCCCTCTGGAATTCAATAAAATATGTAACCTGTTTTCGGGGGGCGTGGTAAACTTTTCTTTCCAAAAAATCTAAGTTGGGTTATGACAGCATTTGATTTTTATTCATAAAGGTAAGGCGTTTTTTTTCAAATATATGTCCCCTTCAAAATTCAAGAAAATATGCCCGTACATTCCCTGACATTTTCAGGAAAATCGGTTCAGTAGTTTTATAGATGTAACATATTTTAAAAAGTGGGTGTGGTCAAGTCAATGGATCCTAAAAAAGTGGGTAAGGTCTTCCGAAATAGATACATTCGTAATTATTGTTAATATAACATTTTTAAAAAAGTAGGGTATAGGGGAAGTACCCCGTCCCTTCCGAAATTCAACTGAATTTGTAGCCTATTTTAAGCGTGGGCCATCCTTGTACATTCCCTGGCAATTTCAGGAAAATCGGTTCAGTAGTTTTTGTAGAAATGATAAAAATTGAAAATTGAAAAAAGTGGGCGTACATTTTCTTTGCATAAAAAAATATCGAAATCGGTCCAGCCGTTCTCAACTGATGCCATGACCAACGAACGACATTTGATTTTTAAAAGTTTAGACAAATCGCGATTTCCTTGACAATCCTTTCAGTAGTTTTGTAGATATAACCTAATTAGAAAGTGAGCGTGGTCGGATCTTAAGTCCCGAAATAAGTACGTAAGGTTGGAGACACAATCGCCATTGACTCGTAAATAAATTCCTAAACCGATACATTCGTATTTGTTGCAAATATTGCATTTTAACAAAAATAGGGCATAAGGGAGGTACCCGCCCGATCCGAAAGTCCAAAAATGTGTAGCCTATTTTTATAGGGGACCAACCCTGTACATTCGCTGAAAGTTTCAGGAAAATCGATTCAGTAGTTTCGTAGATAAAACATATTTAAAAAAGTGGGCGTTGTCCAATCTTATTGTCCCAAATAAGCACGTAAGGTCGGAGACACAATCGCCATTGACTCGGAAATTAATTTTCAAAGCGATACATTTGTAATTTTTGCAAATATTGCATTTTTACAGAAATAGGGCATAGGGGAGGTACCCCGCCCGATCCGAAATTCAAACAAATATGTAGCCTATTTCAACCGGGGGCCATCACTCTACGTTCCCTGAAAATTTTAGGAAAATCTGTTGAGTAGTTTCGTAGATATAACATATTTATAAAAGTGGGCGAAAAAGTGGGCGTGGCCAATTTTTCTTTGCATAAAAACCTAAACTGGACTATGACTAACATTTCCACAAAAAATTATCCAAATCGCTCCAGCCGTTTTCAACTGATTCAATTACCAACAAACGACAATTGAGTTTTATATATAAAGATATATATATATATATATATATATATATATATATATATATATATATATATATATATATATATATTTTAAGGGTTTTAGCTATATTTTTCTACATTTAGGGTACTCCCCGATTTTCGGCATCTTTATGCTTTTAAGTACATTTTTTACTAAATTAGCCATAGTTGACAAATAACTTAAAAAACTACATCATATTTTTGAACTAAATTTAGAATGCTTTTGTATCTATATATATAAAAAAGGATGATGTTAGTTACTACGCTTATAACTCAAGAACGGCTGAACAGATTTTGACAATTCGCACCAATTCGGAATGGTCTCATGGCAGAAAAGGATAAAACCTAAAAAAATCGCGAAAATCTGCGAAAATTTTGCAAAAAAATGTTTGACACATTTCTATGTAGCTTCGTGTTAGGAGTATACCGTGACACTTTTTTTTTACAGGTTTTGGTGAAATTGTATATGCACCAACTGTCAGGGTCCATTGTACTACTCTGTTTTGTCAATTTTTAAAAGTTGTATAGACATTTTTTATTAACAATCAAATCGATTTTCATTTATTTTTAAGCGTCTTTTTAGAAAATTAACAGCGAAAACTTTGTTAAAAAGAGGGAGTTTAGTTTAGAGTTTGTAAATATTTTTAGTGGCTTCGGTCAGATTCCGATTAAAAAGATGAAAATGAAAACGCTGGAAATGGTTTCCACAGTTTTGGGAAAAAAGTACAAAATCCACAAAATTGGTGGGTTATTAGTGGGTTATCTAGAGCTCAGAGGTAATTTAATTGGAAATGAGGTTGTGGCATATATGGTATAATGGGGTGGGTGTGCCACGTTTTTGTTCAAAATGTTCCAATATCAACACCGTTAAAGTTTTTTTCAAATATTAATTTTGGAAAAAATATAAGCATATCTTGGCTATAAGTTTTGATATATAAATGTTTATAATTTTGTTTTTAAAATATAATTTTTGAGAATTTACAAAATGTCTAAAAATTGGCCAATCCGCCCCACCTCACCCAAGGGGCAGCTTTGTCACCGACGTGGATACCTACGCCAAGGGACTCTAAATATTCATTTACCATACTTCTTCCTTAAATATCAAAATTTTACAATAAAGGGACGTTTTATCTATTGAAAAATCAAAAATTATACTAAAATTGAAGACAAGAAACAGATCCTAGAATTCAATTGAAGTTGGTATGTTGAATTTCGATACAAAAGATATAATATTACGTCAATACGACAAATTTCTCACATTAACCCACCCCATCCCATCCTGGCATAGGCGCCCCAACCTGTTTCATAATATGAATAATCTTGGCATTTATAATTATTTTTTTATACAAATTAATTGGATTTCTATTCTGTAGGAATTGTCTTTTAACGGTATAAAATGTATTTTGGATATCACCAAAGGCAAACCAGATGTAACAAAATATACCTACCATGAACTTTTTTCGCTATACCCTGAAAAACACAATACTGCTTGCATCCTCAATCATATATTTGATACAAATGCCAGCTTTTGGGATATGATATATCATCGCTAAACTCACAATTTTCCTTTTAACGGTATTTTTGTAGCATTTGTAGTTTTCAAGAAAATCTGCGGTGGCACTGCCGCCCCATAATACCATACATATGTATACTTTTGAACCGTAAGTAAAAACATCTTCGAAAGATGAACTTCCGATTTATGTCGTATAAAATTTGAGCAGTACCAGGTATATATTGATACCCCCACTGAAAATCAGTTTAGTTCCCGCACAGCTGGAACACAATTGCTAATGGTCAAATACATACGTATGTATGTATATCGAAAAAGTATGATATTCAAATTGGAAAGAAACAAGTAAGAAAGTATCAGTCAGCTGTATCCTCAGCCTTTGACCAAAAACAAGAAATAAGCAAACACAAGTTTAAACAGCGAGTTTAAACCAAGTTTGGAAAAATTTTTTGAAAAATTTGAGAGTTATCCTTCATACTAGCAGTTTAAGCATGTGCCGGCAGGGTGTCATGGACTTACTTCGGAAAATAATTGTACCGTTGTAATAGGAATCGTGAAAACAACCTTCTGCAAAAAAAAATCAAATAGATCCTCAAAGTCCACTTTTCCCAAATTTTGTGTGGGAGGTACCCGAAGGACTGGACTGGGTGAAATAATACGATATGCAAAGTTTGGACCAATCAGAAACTCCCTGCGAGAGTTATCTTCAGGATTTGGCAGTTTAGATGATGCCGTCAGGGTTTCTTGGAGTTTTTAGGCCAGTATCTCAGGAAGTATGGACTGCTGAAAAAAATATCAAAACTATCTGAGAGAAGCTCCTAAACTTCTTTTATGGTGTGTGGTAGGTACACGAAGGAGAAGATTGATATGGTCCATATTCAAACCCGATCTATATCCGGAAGGAGTAATCCGATTTGCAAAGTTTGGACCAAATCGATTGCGCCCTTTTGTGGGGGAGGTACCCGAAGGAATGGACCAATATGGATCAACTAAGTTTGGGCAAGGTTTTTCGAAGTTCAAAATTCGGTTCGGTTGATCCGTTCGAGAGTTATCGTGCACACCAGCCAGACACTCCAGCCAGTAGGAGGTACTGATAAGAAAAAAACCATTGATTATGAAACGAATGGGGGCGTTACGATACTACTTTGTTTCAAATGTGCGTCGCAAAATAAGTTATTTGCTTAATAAATATATTTTAGTCCCGATTTACAGTTGCCCAATTGTCAGTTTATGGGACAGAGATTCGAGGAAAATAGAAACTGACAATTATAGAAAGTACAATTGTCTAATGGGCATCTGCGTCAAAGATCGTCCTAAATAGTTCAAAACAAAGAAATATTTGCAATTGAACTCGACAACAAAGCCATCGACTTCAGTAATAATTCTAACAGACCGCGAGACGAAGTTCGCCGGGTCCCCTAGTTAACTTATAAATGGCTTTTATGAGACAGAAACCTGAAATCTGCAAAATACATATATATATGGGAGATATATCTATATCTGAACTGACATGGACCATATTTTGCAGATTTGGTTCCACAGTGCTATGTTTCGCACCCAGCTAACAATTTTTTCTGAGGGCTCTGGTTTCCGATTTTTTCCCGAAAATTTCTGAATATTTTTTAGAAATTTGCCGATTTCTCTAATATTTTCGTAGATATTGGACCGATTCTAAACGTTTTTAAGAATTTCTGCTCATTTTCTAAAGAATCTTAATTAAGAATCTTCGTTCCGAATTCGTTCGGATTTCTAATAGATTTCCTAAGGGATTTTTTGTTCTGTTATTGTGGAAACAAAGTGATTGGTCATAAAATTCGCATATTCAATTTTAAAAATTTTATTCGTTTTGTTTATTGTTGAAGTTCAATCTCATTGTCGATTGTTTGAGTGGAGTATTCCCCCATTGGCTCAACTTCATTTATTACCCTCTATTACAGAGAGTAATGTTTTTCAAAACGAACTGACAGTGTTGCAAAAATTTTTCTGATCGCTACCAATATCATGATTTCATCCCGGCGAAGGGAATTATCAATTGGCTTCTCAGTTTTTGAAATGATGCCTTTTTAGCGAAAAACCGAACTCTTTAAGTGTCTAGTATTCTCATATGAATGAGAATCACACTCACTTTTCGGCTTTTCCAAAGAAACACCAAAATCAAAATATTTTGCAACATGTCAGCACGTATCAACTAAGAATTCTTCGAATTCTGTGAGTTGAAAAGAACACCAACACAGTTGCCTGTGAGGTTGTTTATTGGAATTTTGTTTTTTTGTTTTTAACAAAGCTCCAATTCGCCCGTGCCTAGGCTGTTTTTTGTTTGTTTTGTTTATTGTTGAAGTTCAATCTCATTGTCGATTGTTTGAGTGGAGTATTCCCCCATTGGCTCAACTTCATTTATTACCCTCTATTACAGAGAGTAATGTTTTTCAAAACGAACTGACAGTGTTGCAAAAATTTTTCTGATCGCTACCAATATCATGATTTCATCCCGGCGAAGGGAATTATCAATTGGCTTCTCAGTTTTTGAAATGATGCCTTTTTAGCGAAAAACCGAACTCTTTAAGTGTCTAGTATTCTCATATGAATGAGAATCACACTCACTTTTCGGCTTTTCCAAAGAAACACCAAAATCAAAATATTTTGCAACATGTCAGCACGTATCAACTAAGAATTCTTCGAATTCTGTGAGTTGAAAAGAACACCAACACAGTTGCCTGTGAGGTTGTTTATTGGAATTTTGTTTTTTTGTTTTTAACAAAGCTCCAATTCGCCCGTGCCTAGGCTGTTTTTTGTTTGTATTGTTTATTGTTGAAGTTCAATCTCATTGTCGATTGTTTGAGTGGAGTATTCCCCCATTGGCTCAACTTCATTTATTACCCTCTATTACAGAGAGTAATGTTTTTCAAAACGAACTGACAGTGTTGCAAAAATTTTTCTGATCGCTACCAATATCATGATTTCATCCCGGCGAAGGGAATTATCAATTGGCTTCTCAGTTTTTGAAATGATGCCTTTTTAGCGAAAAACCGAACTCTTTAAGTGTCTAGTATTCTCATATGAATGAGAATCACACTCACTTTTCGGCTTTTCCAAAGAAACACCAAAATCAAAATATTTTGCAACATGTCAGCACGTATCAACTAAGAATTCTTCGAATTCTGTGAGTTGAAAAGAACACCAACACAGTTGCCTGTGAGGTTGTTTATTGGAATTTTGTTTTTTTGTTTTTAACAAAGCTCCAATTCGCCCGTGCCTAGGCTGTTTTTTGTTTGTTTTGTTTATTGTTGAAGTTCAATCTCATTGTCGATTGTTTGAGTGGAGTATTCCCCCATTGGCTCAACTTCATTTATTACCCTCTATTACAGAGAGTAATGTTTTTCAAAACGAACTGACAGTGTTGCAAAAATTTTTCTGATCGCTACCAATATCATGATTTCATCCCGGCGAAGGGAATTATCAATTGGCTTCTCAGTTTTTGAAATGATGCCTTTTTAGCGAAAAACCGAACTCTTTAAGTGTCTAGTATTCTCATATGAATGAGAATCACACTCACTTTTCGGCTTTTCCAAAGAAACACCAAAATCAAAATATAGAGGGTAATAAATGAAGTTGAGCCAATGGGGGAATACTCCACTCAAACAATCGACAATGAGATTGAACTTCAACAATAAACAAAACAAACAAAAAACAGCCTAGGCACGGGCGAATTGGAGCTTTGTTAAAAACAAAAAAACAAAATTCCAATAAACAACCTCACAGGCAACTGTGTTGGTGTTCTTTTCAACTCACAGAATTCGAAGAATTCTTAGTTGATACGTGCTGACATGTTGCAAAATATTTTGATTTTGGTGTTTCTTTGGAAAAGCCGAAAAGTGAGTGTGATTCTCATTCATATGAGAATACTAGACACTTAAAGAGTTCGGTTTTTCGCTAAAAAGGCATCATTTCAAAAACTGAGAAGCCAATTGATAATTCCCTTCGCCGGGATGAAATCATGATATTGGTAGCGATCAGAAAAATTTTTGCAACACTGTCAGTTCGTTTTGAAAAACATTACTCTCTGTAATAGAGGGTAATAAATGAAGTTGAGCCAATGGGGGAATACTCCACTCAAACAATCGACAATGAGATTGAACTTCAACAATAAACAAAACAAACAAAAAACAGCCTAGGCACGGGCGAATTGGAGCTTTGTTAAAAACAAAAAAACAAAATTCCAATAAACAACCTCACAGGCAACTGTGTTGGTGTTCTTTTCAACTCACAGAATTCGAAGAATTCTTAGTTGATACGTGCTGACATGTTGCAAAATATTTTGATTTTGGTGTTTCTTTGGAAAAGCCGAAAAGTGAGTGTGATTCTCATTCATATGAGAATACTAGACACTTAAAGAGTTCGGTTTTTCGCTAAAAAGGCATCATTTCAAAAACTGAGAAGCCAATTGATAATTCCCTTCGCCGGGATGAAATCATGATATTGGTAGCGATCAGAAAAATTTTTGCAACACTGTCAGTTCGTTTTGAAAAACATTGCTCTCTGTAATAGAGGGTAATAAATGAAGTTGAGCCAATGGGGGAATACTCCACTCAAACAATCGACAATGAGATTGAACTTCAACAATAAACAAAACAAACAAAAAACAGCCTAGGCACGGGCGAATTGGAGCTTTGTTAAAAACAAAAAAACAAAATTCCAATAAACAACCTCACAGGCAACTGTGTTGGTGTTCTTTTCAACTCACAGAATTCGAAGAATTCTTAGTTGATACGTGCTGACATGTTGCAAAATATTTTGATTTTGGTGTTTCTTTGGAAAAGCCGAAAAGTGAGTGTGATTCTCATTCATATGAGAATACTAGACACTTAAAGAGTTCGGTTTTTCGCTAAAAAGGCATCATTTCAAAAACTGAGAAGCCAATTGATAATTCCCTTCGCCGGGATGAAATCATGATATTGGTAGCGATCAGAAAAATTTTTGCAACACTGTCAGTTCGTTTTGAAAAACATTACTCTCTGTAATAGAGGGTAATAAATGAAGTTGAGCCAATGGGGGAATACTCCACTCAAACAATCGACAATGAGATTGAACTTCAACAATAAACAAAACAAACAAAAAACAGCCTAGGCACGGGCGAATTGGAGCTTTGTTAAAAACAAAAAAACAAAATTCCAATAAACAACCTCACAGGCAACTGTGTTGGTGTTCTTTTCAACTCACAGAATTCGAAGAATTCTTAGTTGATACGTGCTGACATGTTGCAAAATATTTTGATTTTGGTGTTTCTTTGGAAAAGCCGAAAAGTGAGTGTGATTCTCATTCATATGAGAATACTAGACACTTAAAGAGTTCGGTTTTTCGCTAAAAAGGCATCATTTCAAAAACTGAGAAGCCAATTGATAATTCCCTTCGCCGGGATGAAATCATGATATTGGTAGCGATCAGAAAAATTTTTGCAACACTGTCAGTTCGTTTTGAAAAACATTGCTCTCTGTAATAGAGGGTAATAAATGAAGTTGAGCCAATGGGGGAATACTCCACTCAAACAATCGACAAAATTTTATTCCCTCAGCATTTATGCTAACGAGGTTATATACACCTTCATGCGGGCAAAATGTGCCCCATCGAAATAATGGTTTTGGACCCCAAGTATAATACTTGTTCCACAAACATTCCAGGCGGGACAAGGGAGACTTCTCGCATATCAATGAGTGCACCCCGATTCATATTAACTCAATGATATGGAACCTACAGTTTATCGCCGAGTCCAAACGGCGTGTCCTACGATACCACTTGTAGAGAAGTTTTACATGGCTTAAATGGTCAGGAAATGTCGCCAACATTACTGAGGGGTATTTTGCCACTGTTGAAAATTTGATGTTGCCTAGCTGGGGAATCGAACCCACAAGCTTCTGCGTGCAAGGCGGGTGTGCATACCATTGCACCACGGTGGCACCCCAAGTATATTTGGACGAAATCCGTTTCAGACAATTTGGAGTCGATTTAGCAATGTCAGTTTAAGTTAAGTTAGTTTAAGTTCGAAGATGAGTCATATCGGTCCACTCCTTCAGGTACCTCCTCCACAAAAGTTCGAAATTTTGTGCGCACGATAACTCTTGAAGGCAGTATTCGATTTGGTCCATACTTTACACATCGTGAAATTTCTACCAGGCTTTGATGGGGTTTCAAAATGGACTCAATCAATCACCACTCCTTCGGTTACCTCCCACTCAAAAATTTCAGAAAAGTTCAGTTTACGACCTGCTCTCGAATCGCTTTGATTTTTATTGTGACAACTTGTATTCACTGCCCATCATTCGACGGTAAAGTTGCATCAGGCGCAAGTTCATACTTCCTGAGAAAATAGCCTGAAAGTTGCAAAATCCCTATGACACCGTGTGTAGTTGTTGGAGCGCAAGATAACTCTCCAACGCATCTGTCTATTCGGTTCAAAATTTTGCCTTCGTATTATTTTGTCCAAACATAGTTTAAGTTCGTAGATAAGCCATATCGGTCCACTCCTTCAGGTACCTTCGCCACAAAAGTTCAAAAATGTTTGGAAAAATTGTGCGCACGATAACTCTTGAAGGGAGTCAAAGATTTGATACATACTTTACACAACCTAATATACCTACCAGATATACATATATCAGTTTTGAATATGGACTATATTTGTCCACTCCTTCGGGTACTTCCCACAGAAAATTTGGCCTTCGTCATATTTTGTCCAAACTTAGTTTCAGTTCGCAGATGGGTAATACCGGCCCACAACTTCCTGCACTATCTCTTAAACGGGGCGACCAGTTTGGTCCAAACTTTGGATCACCTAATATTTTGTCCAAATTTAGGTTAACTTCTAAAATGGCCCATATCGGTCCTCTCCTTAGGGTATCTCCCCCACAACAGTTTAACATTTGTTGTTATGTACAGTTTAGGGTATGTTCGAAGATCCTTTGGAAATGTATATCTATGCTGTTTGTTGTGGACCTGTTTACAGCGATATTATGTTTTCCGTGGACAAGTCCATGCTTCCTGGCATACTGGTCCAAAAGCTATACGATGACTACAGGTGGCCGCGTGCCTAAAAACTTAGGCACGAACATGCACAAACACGGGCCAAAATTTTGATGCACATTCACGCACAAACACGGCGTTTTCAAGAAGGCACGATCACGCACATTCATGCACGGAAACTTTTTATGAAAATTTACTTTTTAACGTTTTTTATTACATAATTAGTAACAATTCAGATTATTTTATTTGCCCCAGCGCCACCTGGACATTTTAGGGGCGAAATGATCAGGTTTACATTGCAATAATTTCAATTACCATAAGAGTAAAAGTGATTGATAAATGGAAAACAAAAATTTTACAATAGAAGTATTTCTATGTTATCAATAAGATATTTTTTTAGATTCGATTTAAATACAGAGATTGTCGATATATTTTTGATGTTTTGGGGGAGATGGTTATATTCCGAGCAGCCGGCATACTCAATTCGTTGTTTTGTGGTTTCCAATCTACACCTTTTAATGTGAAGATTGCTACTGTCTTTTGTATTAATACTAGTTTGATTTTGAGAATAAGTTATTACATGGTAACCAATATTGTTTAGCGATTTGAACATGTACATTAAAATTTGCAGTTTATATAGGCGAAATGGTTTTGGATACGTTTTTATACAACAATACTGTAGAAAATGTTTGTGGGAGGTTATAAACAATTCTAAGAGCTTTGTTGTTCGTTGCAAGGATTTAAAATCCATATTCTTTTTGAAACCATATATCATTGGCAATTAGCTGAAGTGACTATGAATAAGAGTATTATATAGCAATAATTTGGTTTCCTAATAAAATTTATTCTTAAATTTAAAAAGTAATCCAACTGCAGGTGCTACTTTTGACTTTAAATACTGCAAATGTGAATTCCACGACAAGTTATTTTGGGAATTTACACCTAAATATTTCAGACAAGTGCTCTCTGTGATATTTCTACCGCAAATAGCTACATTGAAGTCATTCCCTCCGCTGATCTGAGGACGAAACCGAATAATTTTAGTTTTTTCTGAATTAAATACTAATCCATTGATTCTAGTAAATTCATGAATTGCTAAAGCTTCATTTTCTATCTGTGCTTTTAATATGGCCTCATGCGACTAAGGATAGAAAAGGCTCATATCATATGCATACATTATTAATTTTCCGTGTAGATTAAGATTCGATATATCATTCAGATAAAGCGTAAATAACAAAGGACCTAGCACACTGCCCTGAGGCACTCCGTACATGATATTTTCCTTGGTGCTACACATTTTCCCTACCTGTACATACTGCTTCCTCTTGCATAGGTAACTTTTATTTAATTTGAGAGAATTCCCTATGACTCCGTAGTACTGAATTTCGTGGTCAACTAAATCAAAAGCCTTTGAAAAGTCGTAAAAAAATCCAATTTGTATTGTTCCATGTATGCTGTCAACTGTTTATGTAATATCTTTTCAAAAATTGTATCAAACGATGATAATAATGCTATGGGCCTAAAAGAATCCACTCTGCATGCATTTTTGTTTTTGGGAATTGGTATAACTTTTGAGACTTTTAAATCGTCAGGGTAAACTGATGTATCAACAATCGTATTGAAGACTGACACCAAATATGGTACAATAGCATTTTGGCAAGTTTTTAACAACTTTGAATTAACGTTATCAAGGCCAGGGGATTTATTGATCTGAAAATTAGCAATAATAACTGAAATTTCATCAGGAGTCGTCCTACAGAAGTTAAAGGAGTGCTGAACAGGTACTAGCGTGTTGAACATATTGATATTGTCTCCCGGAAATTTCTGAATCTCTTCCTTTAGTTGTTTAGGAACATCTAACCTTTAGTTAAATGTTCTCCATTGTTGCTTCTTAATTTCTAAATGTTCATTTAGAATTTTTTATGATTTTGTTGAAGCTCCTCCAGATTTGATTTGTAAAAAGAATTCATGCAAATTCTTGTTGCTATTTTTATAACCTTACTTACATTTTTTAGTATATTTTGGATACCAACGTCTCGACCTTTCTTTCTTCGTTTCACTAATAACTTTTTCTTCGATGTCATTAGTGCAAACAAATTATCATTAACCCATGGTGTCATTAAACGTTTAATTGGTATTATCTCTTCTTTTTCACTAGTAGATTGCTTAATACTTTCAGAAAATATATTTATCAGCTGTGACATGTCAGAGTTTGCATTACCATACAACTGTAGGTTAGCAAATTTTTCACAAATAGTTTCTTTAAGTAAATTATAATCACAATGACGATATATTTTGTGAGTATAATCATTATTTTCTTCATTACAAAAAATTTTGCATGAGACTATATTGTGATCTGTTAAATTACATTCAATTGAGTCCACGACGATAGTATTTTGAATATTACTAAAAATATTGTCTATCGATTTCGCGCTGGATGGGCGAGAAATCAAAGAATGACAACTTCTGTAGTTAAAATTTGAAAACAAATTTAGGAAATCAGAAGAAGATGCAATGTCTAGCAAATCTATGTTTGAATTGCCAACAACAATACTCGGAGAAAAGCCAATGTTTATTAACTTCCCAGCAAAAAGTTTGCCTCCAAAGAGGTAGTTAAATCATATGTACACGTGATTTGGAAGTGCATCAAATTATGCATTTTCACTCATGATTTTTACAAGAGCGTGACTACTGAAAGATGCACTCCATTGCACTGCATTTTAACTGACCCTTTGACACTGCATTATAACTGACCCTTTGGCACTGCATTTTAACTGACCCTTTGGCATTGCATTTTAACTAACCCTTTGGGGGTATAATAGGATGCAGTCCAAAGCACGTGTTTTGATACATTCTGCGAAATGTGTGCAAGCCATTACAAAATATCCCAGAACAAATAAATGCATTTAATCTATTATATAAAACTCAAATGACGTCGTACGTGAATCAAAAACTCGACCAATTTACAACCGATTTGTTTCGCGTTTGTCGTAGAATGTTCGTATGTATCCAAGGAAGGATCTAACGTATTTTATTTTTGAGATATCGCGAAGAATCCGCGAACATTTGCAAAAATATATTTTGAAGAAAGTTAATTGTTTCCTCATATTTCGTGGAAGGCTTTTGTTGTCGAACTGCTTATTTCCACCTTTATTAATTTTTTTAGGGCGAAAAATCCGCTAAAATTTGCAGAAACATAGTTTGAAGAAAGTTAATTATTTCCTCACATTTCATTGCAGGCTTTTGTTGCCGACTTGCTTATTTCCACTTTTTTTAATTTTTTTAGCTAGAAAAATCCGCTAAAATTTGCAAAAATATATTTTGAAGAAAGTTAATTGTTTCCTCACATTTTGTTGGAGGCTTTTGTTGTCCACTTGCTTATTTCCACCTTTTTCAAGTTTTTAGCGAAAAGTGTATATGACGAGAAGTCAAAAAAATTTAAAATTGATGAAGCCAAGGTTTGCACTGTTATATGGCCTGTTCCCGTACTTTATAAAGTGGTAAAAGTCGTAAAAGTTATAAAAGTGGTAAACGATTTTCATATAAATTTTGTGTACGGGAACGCAAAATGTGTAAAAGTGGTAAAAATTGTAAAAACTTTTTAGTTCTGGAACAGAGCTATAATTCGCGAAATATTGCAGTGTACCACGAAATATGACCATAGTTGCATCAAACGAAGTGTTTTCAATTAACGCTCAAAAATGTGGCTAAAAAGTTAATTTTCGCGTAAAGCTATGACCGCGTAATGAATAAAAACACGTAAATGGTAAAAACACGTAAATGGTAAAAACACGTTGAAGCAAACGAGTTTTTACGTTGTTATTCGATTGACGGTTAAACCGTTTAAATAACGGATATCTGTCCAAAGTAAAAGTAAAAGAATAAAAATGAAGATTACACTTCTAATGTATCACATTTCCCCTGCATGTAGCCCAGACAGCATCAGAGTAATCCACTGCCAAAGGCCAAAATTTAGTGCGATATTTTTTCGAAAAGCCCAATTTTTGGAGTACAGTATTTACAATATCCGTTTGATTGTGCTCGGGCCCCAAGATATTGTAATTTTTTGACGGTCCGGATCATATAAATCATAAATCGTGAAAATCCATCCACTAGAACGGCGAAAACAGCAACTGCAAAAACCGAAAAATGTGCGTAAAATGTTTTTGGAAAGATCGCGGATTTAGTCGCGTTTTCTGTGGATCGTTTCCTTTTCAATAAAGAAACTGACAAATCACTCGCGTTTTTGCGAAAACAGCGGTTTAAAAAATTTAGTGGCATGGGAGCTGTATCCGATTTATCCCAAAAATAGTGTGTGATGCTACATCCACGGTTCTTGATGGATTTTATCGAAATAGGTTTAGATCGATGTATTTTTTCTTGGATGATAGTGACATCGGATACGCATAAAAAGTGTATGCACTTTGTGCAAATTATAAGCGTTATACCGTTTTTTTGCACACTACGCTGCCGGCGATGCTACATATTAGCGGCCAAAGTAAATCCTGGCAAATGTGTACAAATTAAAAGAGAAGAATTAGGTGTATTGGTAAACCACATGCGCATCAAGCTATTTTGAGGATTTCGCAATTCACACGCATTTCAAAATGAAAATTACCCGATAGAGTTTTATTTCAAGATTATACTCCAAGGAACACAAAATCTATTTCAACTTGATCTTCCGTTAGATGTTAGCGTGTATTCGAGAAGTGAATATAATAAAAAATTTGATTTTAGATTACGTACATATTTTTATATATTTTTCGGATGCATAAACAGCTTAAAACAAGTTGCAAGCTAGCAATTGTTTTGAATTATATCCTAATTTCCGAGAAAATTTACAACTTTTTCACTAATGCTATGGGACCTCAGTAAACATATAGTATGTCGGAAGCCATAAATAAGATTTTTTCTAATAATCAAAATTGTAACCGCCATAACTTTTGCGTGCAATATCCAAAATTAGTATCTAGAACAGATTTGGGATTGGGAATTTTCCTCAATCTATGTACTAAAAATCGTTCATGTAGCGTCAAACAATTTTTTTAATTTTTTTCCAATAGAATAAGTAAAAATTCCTAATATGGACAAATTGTGACATTTTATGTTTTAGTTTTATCAATATTTGAAAGTTTAAAAATGTTTTATTTAGGACAATCAATTTAATTTGCATTGAAATTATTTAAAGGAAATTAAAAAGATACAAATTCTCCACGATTATTAGTGGTAGGCAATTATATATGCAAAAATTGTGAAATTTTATGTTTTAGTTTTATCAATATTTGAAAGTTCTAAAATGTTTTATTTACGACAATCAATTTAATTTGCATTGAAATTATTTAAAGGAAATTAAAAAGATACAAATTGTCAACGATTATTAGTGGTTTCGAGAGAGGCAATTATTGTTATTATTGGTTTAGTAAGAAACTACCTACATTTTCGAAAGTAAATATAATATAATATATTCGGTGTTAATTTTGTGACCGTAAGTAACGACAAAAGCTTATTATGTGGTTGCTACATTTTCTATCATATTTCAATGCCGCGACTTCTATTATATAAAACTCAAATGTCGTTAGTACGTGGATCAAAAATTCGACCAAATTATCACTGTTTTGTTTCGCGATTGTCTTAAAATGTTTATATTCAAGTTTAAATTTTTTTGTTTTGTTTTTTTTAATTAATTTAATTTTTTAAATTAATTTTGTAACCGTAAGTAACGACAGAACATCTTTTATGCGGTTGTGTTCATATTCCGGTACCACGAGTCTGAAAATTCTAAATTACCGCGTACTTCATACCTGCTTTATTTATGCATTAAAGTATTTTAAAGAACAATTTCAATATAAGTATAGCATTCCATTATATTTTATCTTGGTCGGGGTAGCGAAGCGCACCGGGTTCAGCTAGTATTTGTATAAAAAATATTAAGAACTTTTTTACATTAACACAAATTATGAAAATTCTCCATTGAATTCAATCGCAACCATGCGTGTTTCCTACGCTCTCCATTTAATCCAAG
Organism: Musca autumnalis; assembly: GCF_047663935.1. Taxonomy (NCBI): domain Eukaryota; kingdom Metazoa; phylum Arthropoda; class Insecta; order Diptera; family Muscidae; genus Musca; species Musca autumnalis. Next base: position 170,536,514 of record NW_027411977.1, read on the forward strand.
CTGAACTGTTCTTGCTTCATCTGCTAAATGGGTTTGATATTGTCTTCCCATAACCAGTTAAGATTTCGACATGTACTCCATTGGGAAATTTTCTTACCGAAAAAATGTTCGCAAATTAAATATTTTTTATTAAAAATTTTTTGGAAAAGTTAACACGCTTATCTCTTTTTGGAAAATGTATGTCGCTGCCTGTAGAGATGTACAAACTGATTTATGTTTTATCCATAACAACTGCTAATAAAATGTAGCGAACGGAGTGCCTTTTTCACGACTCCGTTTGGACTGCATCCGGATGCTGTTAAATTGTGAGGAATTGGAGTGCCTTTTTAACGAATCCGTTGAACTGCATCCGGATGTTGTTAAAATGTGACAAGTGGATGTGATTCTTTGGATTGCATCTAAATGCAGTTAAAATGTGAGGAATGGAGTGCCTTTTTCACGACTCCGTTTGAACTGCATCAAAACATGCCGTGAAAGAACTAGTCCACATTGCACTACTTCCAATTTATTTTGCTGGGTTCTTCAATGGTTTTATAAAAAGTAGTAAGATCGCATTTTAGAGAACGGTAAAAGCTGGTAATTTTAACAGGTTTTCCTCTTATTTTGAAATTATTTATTAAAATAGTTATTATATATTCATAGTTGTTTCAAATGAAAAATGATGTACCACCATATGCATCATTCCTGCAGCAATGAACAGTATTATATCCAGGAATATGATAGATTTCTTTTATATTACTTTGAATCCATGTCTCCTGAACAGCAATAGTATTCGGTAAAATCTCAAATTTGTAAATCATTAGTTTAAATTCATTAAATTTCATTCGGAAACTTCTTAGCCTAGCACAAAAAGCGCGGTATAAACATAAAAAAGTTAAGTGTTTTGGAAACTTCCATCTCTGTTATGAACACATGTTAAATTTTGTTTCGATCTGGCAACTCTTTCATATAAAAACAGGTGTTCAAAAAAGACGCATCCGCATTTTTTTTTACAATGGAAATATTAGAAATGCGCGCAACCTTTTGGATCAATTAAATGTACAAATTCGAGAAAAACGTCCTGGCCTACAACTCAAAAAAAAAATTTCATCAAGACAACGCACCAGCGCACAAGAGTGTTTTAACAATGCTAAAATCAACGAATTAAAGTACGAGTTGCTTGACCACCCACCTTATTCTCCTGATTTAGCTCCCAGTGACATTTACTTGTTCTCAAATCTAAAAAAAAACCTTGCTGGCAAGGGTTTTACCTCAAATGAAGATGCAATTACAGTTGTAAACCACTATTTTGAAGACGTTGAGGAAAACTATTTTAATCAAGGGATAGAATTGTTAGAAAAGCCTTGGACTAAGTGTATTGAAGTTTCAGGAGATTATATTGAAAAATAAAAATATTTTTGAAAAACGAACTATTCTCTTTCATTGATAGGCTAAGAAGTTCTCGAACCGCCCTCGTAGATGAAATGCTTCGCATGTTTACAGATAATATATTAAGCAATTTACTTTCAAAATTTAAAAGATAACCGTTAAAAGCTTTTAAGTTTGAAAAATATTTATTAGTATAAGACATTTTCACACAATGATAAAATAATTCAGTTTAAAAAAAAGACAGAAAAAAGTATATATTATTTTAGTTATCTGCATTTGAGGGTGATATAAAATGAGACTCAATTTCATCCTCCGACTCATCAGAATCATTTAATGGGGTTACAGGCCTTTGAGATTGTCTTCTGCTTTGGTACTTATTCGTTGTAGCTTCTAAAAGAATATCATCGACGTCTTTCTCGGTCTTAATTAGTTTTGGCCTTGTTATATCGTTCTTTTTAGCAAAAATTCTTCCAGAATGTGAGTACACTTTGTTGTATCCAATTGATTTTAGTGATCTTGCGTAGTTTAGTAAATTCATCGACTCTTTACTCAAACAATCATTTATATAAATGGATTTTGTTTCTTCATTGTTCTTTAATTTTGATTTAGCTGTCATAAGCAAATCTTTAGCTGATTTTGAAATGAATTTTACCACCAAACTTGCCTTTTGGCATGATCGATTTTTCCTTTTTAAAAATAGGCTTAATCTATTGTTTGTTCAGGGATTTCCACACCAATAGTTTTTGAAAGTTCAATTACAGATTTAGCAGCATTCGCATCACTGCTGTAATTCAGTCCACTAATCACACAATCGTTCTTTGCGCGTTGATCGTTTAAGAACTCCACTGAATCTTTCAAGTTTTTTACTTCAGTTTTTAAATCTCGGGTTTCTCTTTCAACATGTTCAATCTTTCTTCTATTTTCATTTATTCCTTGCATAAGTGCATCAAATTTTGATGACATATAATTCATATATTTTGTTGCAAATCATCAAGTTTATTTAATTTTTCTATTATTAGTTCCAATTCTTCTTTAACCGAGCCTGCGGGTTTGTCACTATGATCACATATGTGACAAATGTATTCCTCCTGTTTATCTTTCACTAATCGTTCATATTGCCGTTTGCTCAGTTTTGTACACACAGCATGGAAGATTTTACCTCACTCGTCACATTCAATATTGTCCTGCTTATCCTCCTTAACCTCCACTTTGCACTGAATACATTTAATGACATTTTTAATGCTACGGCGACTTTTAATAGACATTTTTTGCGTTTTTTACTTTGTTGTTTTTTAGTTCGGTTTGAGTAATTGGTTTAGTTCTCTGCACACTCGGGGTTCTAATTTACACTTTCAGTTTGTTTGTTTGCAAATTATTGCATACTTTTAGGCGCAACAGTAAAATGTAGGAGTGTATGCCCTGTAGGAAGCATGGGGACATGTGTCGGCATGTCACCACTTTGTCTACTATTATGGTGACAAAGTCAACACTTTGTCAACAGGTTGTCAACAATTGATACTTTTACCTTAATAAGAAGAAGCATTGTTTATAGTGAAAACTGATAGCCCAACGAAGCATCTTATTTTTTCTTCATTTTCTTATTTGTTTGGCATAAAATAATAGATCTATTCCTTTACGTGCAAGAATCTTCAAGTTTTACCACTTTTTACTCGAAAAGCGTTCCTTTACTTCTGACACCATACAATTCATATGGGAACAGTTTACAACATTTACTACTTTTGCCGGTTTTACCATTTTCAAAAGTAAAGGAACAGACCAAATGTGTTTTTGTGAAAAATCAATAAAATATATAATTTTAATAACAACAAGTATGAGCAAAGGAAATTAGGAAAGGAAAATAACAGACAAGTGAAAAAATAGACAATTCTATATAAAAAGGTAGGTTCTGAGGCGGCTGACAATATTTGTGGTGCAATTTCGACAAAGGAAAAAACAACGAAAATCATTAGAATGTTCGAAATTAGAATCTTTTCTTAACAGCGCATTAAAAGAAAATTGTCTCTGAGTGGGGTTTTGTTCTGTGTTGTGTCAATATCAAAGGCGTCCGCGGCCAAGATCTTTTTCCGTTTTTTCAGAAAATCTAAATTTTTCTTTGAAAGTCTAAATTTTTCACCTAATTTTCCAGAAGTAAATTCCAAGAATTTACTTCCGAATTCGTCGCCAAACTCTAATATTTTTTTAGAATTTTCATAGAAAATACAACTTTTGTACCGAATTCGGCATCAGAATCGGAAGTATAGCGTTCGAAACATTACCACTTCCACACGCGATGTGCCCGATGAGCTGGGTTACTAATTTTTTTTCCATTTGATAAATGAAATTTTATGGCGGTTAACCAAATCAGATAACGTTAATCAGAGTGATATTTTTTTCCATAGTAATTTGTATGGGGTCAAAGCCGAATTTTCACGAAAATGCTCTGAATGCTCAATATATGGTCCAATCTGTGAAAAAAAACTTTGTTGTGGCTAAAAAACGATTTCTATAAATATTTTTGATGATCGTTTAACGATAACCTCTGCCCTCTGACCGATCTTTATATCCATAGTACTTTGTAATTTTTGGGCTGCCATGGCACATGCGTCGCCATTACCACGATACAAAATTTTGAGATCGGTTAATAATTGCGAAATAAGAGCGGCGATTTCAAATATATTGAACAATGTAAACATAAAAATCCCAGGCTCCAATTTCTTGAAGTTTCTGTGTTCGGTAGAATTTATTTAAAACGGGTTTTTTCCTTTTTAAGATTTTAAGCTAATAAGTTCGGAGGCACAACTACACGATTTTCACTCTCATTAGATCCAACACCTAAAAAAACTAACAGTCGTAAATTTTAAAGTTTTTAATAATACAAAATAAGTTTTAATGAAAATTTATGCACCTAATTTTGAATCTGGAAATCCTGTTACTAGGAAGCTGTACAAAGCACATATATATGTACACGAATTCTTTAAATTATTTTTTAGTGGACCATATTATGAAATCTTCGCATTAACAGTTCCCGGGTGTTTCAATGACGAACCTCAGCTGGAAGTTGTGCTAAACAATTTTGAATACTACCATATACCACGAAAACCTAAATCACAAAACTAAAACTACACACTTTTCTTCTTTTCAATGCCAGTAACAGTAAATAAACATTTATCTACTTCAAATAATTAAGATTTTAAATTAAATATTGGTTACGTGACCACTATACAATGTATAATTATTCTAATTTACACATATAAATCATATACATTCAATAAAAATATATTAAATATATTCTTGTGAATAGGCTAAGTTCAAAATGAATATGCCAATAAAAAAATAAGAAACACCACTATCTGGGTGGGTATTATAAGTTGGTTTTGCCCCAAAATTTGTAACACATGGAAATAATGGCCGTAGACCTACACTTATGTATATACCAAAATGAAAGCCTAGACGAATGAGTGTCTCCAAGCTTCTTTGGAGGAAAAAGAAGAAGACAATTGAGTTTTGTGGTGGTCGGATAATATGGGGAAAACATTATGTTGAGAAAAATGCATATGCCAAAATTGGTCAAATACTAGAAAAAATATAGAAAAAGACGCTCGCTCAGGTATCCTAATTTCTAATTTGTGGAATTTTATTTCCATGGAGGATATCTCTGCTTTTGATTGACTGATTGACTGCCCAAAAAACCTTGTCAAATATTTTAAACACTCGGAGCTGAACAACAAATTGTCGAAAATGTTAAAACAAGATATAAGAACACGTTGCTTGAGAGCATATACCAAGTCCAGAATGAGATTACGAGGATTTTCCTACAAAAGAATGAGTTGGATCGTATATCTGACTTAAAGTTTGCTAGAACCTCTATTGGGTTTTCATAAAATATTCAAAGAGTGTTCCGAAAAATTAAGCTCGGAAAAGTATCCTACTATGCACATCTTTGCGCTGTGGTCTATTGACTCAATTTATGAAAGATTTGAAAGCTACAACTAAACAAACATTTTTCCACATATGGAAATATTCACAACGAAAGACGTACTAGACTTTTGAGTTCTAACTTGGACAAAATAATGTTTTTAAATACGAATATAAATTAAATAAGATTAGAAAATTTAGAAGAACATATTGGGATTTCTGATTGAAATCGGACAATTTTTCAATAAATTTTCTACGAATTCTATGAAAACTATATGCAAAGAAATACTAATAACATATTTAATATTGGTCCAATTAAAAAAAAAAACTTTTTAGTATGTTTTGTTATTTTATCACATATTTAATAAAAAATAGAAAAAAAAATTGGCACAGTTGGCTTGGATGCAATTTTCGCCATTTAATACTTAAAATCCATTTTTAACAAAAGATTTACCTCTTCGATTTTTTTGAAAATTTTTTGTATAAAACTAGGATCAATTACAAAAATTTTAAGTCCTACTTGGTAGTAGGATTCGAATAATAACTATTTTTTCTAAATTTTTTGAAATTTGTCAATAACGTTTTTCCTATATACCACTGCACAAAATATCTTATTTTGCCAAAAACATAATACGTTTCATTTATTTATATGTGTGTTGTTGTTTTATTTAGGAATTTATTGTAAACATCTTTAAAAGATTTTTATTTTGCGATAAGAATAGTTTAGAAATTGGTTTACCAGCATTAGTGGGTATTACTGAATGAAGTTTTTTTGCCAGCGATATGTTTAAACATTACGTATTTCATATTCAAATCCTCTTTCCTATCTAAATAATAATCTTCTTGCAAAAAATCCCTTAAATATTTGGTAGATTATTTGGCTCGGATGCTAAGTCATATAATCCCCTAGCTGTAGTTTTTTGATCATCAGCTTAGTTAGTTTATTGTTCGGCTGGTACAATAGTTGCTAATCCATTTTCAAAATCTAAAAATAACTCTGTTTTTACGATGTTTAAGATAAATTCCTAAATAAAACAACAACACAAATGTTAAAAAAAATATTTTTTAAATTTTTTGGTAAAATAAACATTTGGTATAAAGGAAAAATTCCAAAGACTACGCTAAGCATTTTCATGAAAGACATATAATGATTGAACAAATATTCATCGTTGTAAAAAACAAGTTGCATTTGAAAGAGGAAAAGTTAGATGATAGCGAAGCCGTCCCACATCCGATATGTCTCAGGATCCTTTACCAAAGGCGAAACATGTCATGTCACATAGTGGTGGGTGTGTGGGTTCAATCGTAGGCAAAATGTGTGGAAAAATTATACTGACAAACTTTAAAAAATTAAGAAAAAATAGTAATCATTCGAATCCCACTACCAAATAGGACTTAAAATTTTTGCAATTGATCGTAGTTTTATACTATTTTTTATTAAATACAACAAAACATACGAAAAAAGATTTTTTCAAATTGCACCAATATTAAAGATGTTATGAGTATTTCTTTGCATATAGTTTTCACAGAATTCGACTTTTTCAAGGCGCGATACCTCTGGAGCCTTTGGTCGAAAAAAATCTGAAATGTTTTGTTGATAAGCAGCATCACCACAGCAAAAAATAAAGGAAATCAAAAACCTCCTATTGAACAAGTGTCCGATTTCACTTAGAATATGAATATTTTTTGAACAAATAAATGTACACCTATATCGATTTCTTTTTTTTTTTGTAATTTCGTGCGTGAGTGTGCGTGTTCGTGCCTTCTCGATAAACGCCGTGTTTGTGCGTGAATGTGCATAAAAATTTTGGTCCGTGTTCGTGCATGTTCGTGCCCAATTTTTTAGGCACGCGCCCATTTCTACTCCGTATAAACGGCTCTAAGGCTCAAAATAGCAAAGCAAATGCGATTGCGAAAACATGACTCAAAAATTACACACGGTGTTTTTAAATATTTTGGTTCAGTTAGCCCTGTCATTTGATATAAAATCCAGGGTAACTTTAGTATCTACCTGAAACAAATGTTTACAGTGAAAAGTATATGCAGAGGGGTAGTGGTGTAGGCTATCACATAATCGACACATCCCGACTAAAGCGTTTGCTCACTTGTTTAAAAATATAAATCTTAAAAAGCTTTGTGATAACTAGGGTGTCGAAAACCGAAACCGATTACCCGGTTTTTCGTTAAAAACCAAAACCAGTATTCACCAAAATCGTCATTTTCGGTTAATCGAAAAAATCGGTTATTTGTGTCGGTTAACCGGTTTTTTTAAATAGTAATATTTCCAATATTTCATTACAATATTACTCTTGAAAGTAAAGTAAACTCAACTAACATAAAAATGTGTTTAAAAGTGAAAAGTATTTTGTGTTAAATGGTCTTATAGCAGCTTTCGGCAGGTTATATATGTTGCATACTTCGGGGAGCTTTAATGGTGTGAGTGGAGAGAAGCTCTCTCTGAGGGCACGAGTATTCCTTTTTGACGCACAGTGTCCTAATAATTAAATAATATTCAGAAAGTATTGTTCCAATTTCAATTTAAAACGAATATTTAGTCCAATGTTTTCATTATTCAAAGAACGATTTTCTGATGACGTCTATAATCGGCCAAATTAGGCAAAACCCGCACATATAGTCCAAAGGAAAAATTCCCTACAACAGATTCTTCTTTAGACCAAAAATATGAATTTTCAAAGAAAAATCATCTATTTATCAAGAAGGTGCTTTATAACATATTAATTTTCGTCCCCAAGATCTACGTTATATCGAATTTTTGCTGTAATTAACACGATGTTTAGCCGAATGCCAGGTTATAAATACAATGTAATGATAATAAAATATATGTTTGATTCAGACATTTAGAATAATATGTAGCTTACAAAGCAAGACGACGTAAATTGTAAATTTAGTTCTTTTGGTACATAATTTTATATTAGTAACAGTTTATACTATTCTTAAACCACAAATTCAATCTTAATATTGCTGTCCCAATTTCAAGGTTGAATGTCAGATATCATGGTTTTGATGAGATAATTATATAACGAAGTCGTTATACTTAATTTACCCCTTTCCGCCAATTTATAATCAAATTTTTATGAAATATAAGCAATTTTATAGTTAACTAGCTGAACCCGGTGCGCTTCGCAACCCCGACTAAAGTGAAGTATTTATCAAACAGCCTATAAAGTTTTTACTGAAACCTTTTGAAATAAATTCTAAAAAATTCAATATTGCATTATTTTAGAAGGTAATATTACCTGGTGTTATTCAATGCAATATGGAATTTTTAGTAGTTATTTCAAAAGGTTCTTGTTAGATCTTTATAGTGTTTGAGTTTGTTGGGCATGTGGGTTAGGCCGTTTTGATATATATATGAGTGATATTAACTGGTAATTTATTTTATACATGGGACTTATATTTTCCAAGTCATATACATATTAATTGTGATATCTTAAATTATTAATAGAATAACTTCCACTTGTATTTATAATTTTTACTTCAATAATGATTTAGATATATCATAATAAAACATCTCTCTTAAGAAGTCTCACATTCCAAATTTCATTGAAATTGAACATACATAGCGTGTTTGGTGCATAAAATACAGGAAATCGGCCGAATATATATATGGGAGCTATATTCAAATCTGGCACATTTATTTCTAGACCAAATTCCGTCAATCATTCCAAATTTGATCGAAATTGGACATACATAGCGTGTTTGCTAAATAAAATAAAATGAAAACGGCCGAACATATATAGGAGCAATATCCAAATCTGAACCGATTTCAATATAATTTAGCACATTTATTTCTAGACTAACTTCCGTCCCACATTCCAAATATCAGCGAAATTGGACATATATAGCGTGTTTGGTGCATCAAATCCATGAAATCGGACGAAAATGTATATGAGAGCAATATCCAAATCTGAACCGATTTCTATATAATTTGGCGCAGTTGTGTCTAGACAAAATTCATCACACATTTCAAATTTCATTGAAATTGGACATACATAGCGTGTTTGGTGGACAAAATACAGCAAATCGGTCGAAAATACATATGGGAGCTATATGCAAATCTCAACCGATTTCGATATAATTTGGCACATTTATTTCTAGACCAGGTTCCGTCACACATTCCAAATTTTATCGAAATTTGACATAAATATCGTGTTTGGTGCATAAAATATGAAGGCGTTCTCTACCCATTCAGGGCTATTATGGAGCTACTATGGTATTTTTGTATGTTTCAGGAGGTAACACCCCTCCTAAGCTTTTTCGACTATTAGTATTCCTACGTAGGTTATATACTCTTACACTATTAATTTCTCTTTAATTCGACAGATTGGATTTAGATCTACCTAATTAAATTAAATTAAATTAAGAATAGAACCAGTTTTGAGAACCTTAAATTTAAGGATAGTTGTAATTTATTTTATACATGGGACTTATTTTTTTCCAAGTCATATACATATTAACCTATTGTGATACCTTAAATTACACTTGTATTTGCAATTTTTAATCCAATAATGCTTTAGATATATCATAATAAAATATCCCTCATACGAAATCTCTCAAAGATATGATATTTCATAGCTGTAGCCCTGGTCAATTCCTTCCCAAATATAAGTACTTGTGTATATAATGATGACTTCTACTGACTACTTCAAAATTTCATTGCAATTGGACATACGTAACAAAAACATGAAATGGACCGAAAATATATATGGAAGCCATATTCCGATATGAACCGATCTCAATATAATTTGGCACATTTATTTGTAGACCAAATTCCGTTACACATATCAAATTTCATTGAAATTGGACATACATGGCGTGTTTGGTGCATCAAATACATGAGATCGGCCTAAAATATATATGGGAGCTATTTCCAAATCTGAACCGATTTCGATATAATTTGACACATTTATGTCTAGATCAAATTCCTTACACATTCAAAATTTCAGCGAAATTGGACATATATAGCGTGTTTGGTGCATAAAATACATGAAATCGGCCGAAAATATATATGAGAGCTATATCCAAATCTCAACCGATTTCGATATAATTTGGTACATATATTTTTAGACCAATTCAAAATTGTATTGAAATTGGATATTAATAGCGTGTTAGGTGCATAAAATACATGAAATCGGCCGAAAATATATATGGGTGCTAATTTGGCACGTTTATTTCTAGACCAAGTTCTGTAAAACATTCCAAATTTCAGCGAAATTGGACGTATATAGCGTGTTTGGTGCATCAAATGCGGAAAATCGGCCGAAAATATATATGGGAGCTATATCCAAATCTAAACCGATTTCGATAAAATTCGGCACATTTATGTCTAGACCAAATTTCGTTACACATTTCAAATTTCAGCGAAATTGAACATATATAGCGTGCTTGGTGCATAAAATACAGGAAATCGGCGAAAATATACATGGGAGCTCTATTCAAATCTGAACCGATATCTATATAATTTAGCACGTTTATTTCTAGAACAAATTCCGTCAGACCCTCCAAATTTCATCGAAATTGGACATATGTAGCGTGTTTGGTGCATAAAATAAGGAAATCGGCCGAAGCTATATCCAAATCTGAATCAATCTCAATATAATCTGGCACATTTATTTCTAGAACGAATTCCGTGAGAAATTAAAAAATTCAGCGTAATTGGACATATATAGCGTGTTTGGTGCATAAAATAAGGAAGTCGGCCGAAAATACATGTGTATGGGAGCTATATCCGAATTTGAACCGATTTTGATATAAATTGGCACGTTTATTTCCAGACCAAGTTCCGTCATACATTCCAAATTTCATCGAAAATGGACATAAATAGCATGTTTGGTACATAAAATAAGGAAATCGGCCGAAAATATATGTATGTGGGAGCTATATCCAAATCTGAACCGATTTGAATATAATTTGGTAAATTTATTTCTACATCAAACTCCGTCACGCACACAAAATTTGGAGATTGTATCTGTAACAGTTCTAAAGATATTGGCATACAAAATCTAAATTTTTTTGAGGTACCCCCGGTTTTGATGCTATTTCTCCAGATCAACGCGAAATTTCAAAAAATGATATAGCCTATTTTCATTCCAGGCCATGTAGCAATGTACCCTAAACATTTCAGTAAGATCTGTCCAGCGGTTTTCGAGTCTGTAAGGCACAAACAAACAAACAGACAAACAAATTTCAATTTTATATATATAGATTAAAAAACCGTTTTTTGGACACACTAGTGATAACTATGTTCCGAGTTATCAACCCTTTCCCTTCTGAAGCCAGAACCTTGAAATTGGGAATGTGCGTTAATTTCGATGTGTAGGGGAATGGTACGAAAATTACCAAAAGATACTAAAGCTATTTAACCTACGCATTAATTGGAATTTGGCCAATTGTTGGTGTGTTTGAGTGGGATACGGCTGAATTTTCCAAAATTGGAACTAAAATGCTACCGGAAGTACAAAATGATGTACCGCGGCGAGTGACAGATTTTCTTTGTTTTGTCACAAGTCTTAATGAAATAAATGTATGTAAAATGTAATTAAAGTTTAAAAATCAATTAGTAATATAAAATGGTCAGTGTTCCCTATTTCCATTATCACTATAGTATATTTGTATTTCATTACCTTTCCGCATACGAAGTATCGAACACTTTGCTAGTATATACATATGTACATATATATATATATATATATATATATATGTATATATATACGCTACACTTAATTTGTCCATTTAATTATCATAATACTTAAAACATTTATTCAATTCAAAATTCTCCTAGCAATCCAAATACCTCTCCTAGAAAATCAAATGCACATTTTAAACCTTTCAAAATACCCCATTGTGGAATATTGTAACGTACACAGTTCGTTTGTACATCTGCTACTTTTGGAGCTGCCTGTTACTGACGGGATTTCTAGATGAGAACTGTGATTGTAAATGTAGCACCATTATCGTTTCATTGTGTATTTTTGGCCTTTGGGAATAAATTAAATTCGACAGCACACAAAGGAAGACCAAGCAGGGCGTTGAGGGGAGAAGATAGTTCTTGTACGCTTACATTGTATTACAACATCCTCGACACACTCATAACGAAACTTTTTGCAAACTTACACAATGCGTGTGTGCAAAAAGTCGGTGTGTGTATAAAGTCCAGCAAACATTCGCAGCAATAATCAGGAGTATGTATAAATATTTTGCAAAAATAATATAGAAACATGTAGTGCAGTCATGCTGTGGAAAGATTAGGGTTTTTCATCCTGTCCCGGGAATTCTGGAATTTCCCGCTAATTTTTCACTCCCGCAATCCCGAAGCCAATCCCGGGAAATTTTATATACTAAAAAATTTTTATAAAAATGATATTTTCATAGATGGATTAACAATATTTTGCAATATTAAATTAAAATTTATTGTATTCAAATTAAAATTATTTCGAAGGGTGCCACCGTGGTGCAATGGTTAGCACGTCCGTCTTGCACACTGTATGTCCAGGTTCGATTCCTAGGCCTGACAAAAACATCATACTTTCCAACGTTGGCAAAATATCTCTCAGCTTAATAAACGAAACGCTGATATTAGCCGCGCTAATCTATGGCTCCGAAGCATGTGTACATGTGCAAGCATATAAGGCAGTGCTTGGTATTGTTTGAGAGAAAAATTCTTCATAAGATCTACGGGCCAATATACGTTGACGGTGAATATCGACGTCATATAAACCACGAGCTGTATCAACTACACAACGAGATCAGTATAGTTAAAGGTATTGAGATACAACGATTGCGTTGGATAGGCCATGTCATAAGAATGAGCAATGATGAACCCGCTAATAACTCATTTAGTCTAGCCATAAATCCTCGACTGGATTTAATAAATCCAGTACAAATCTCATTGCATTTAGATATACATTTTGGAGGATTTAAATGACAGTCAGCTGATTTTTGTTCATAGCACAATTACCAAGGTTGATGCATCAGCACATCTGAACGAATGTGAAACGTCAAAAGAATTTTTTGTAAATTGAATCGTCTCAAAAAAAATACGTCAATTTACAAATGTATTGTTTAATACTGAAAATGTTAGCACATTATGCTCCTAATGCTAACTAAAGAGCAAATAAAGAATTATTTTATCGCAGTTTGCCCATCTAAAATATATGTATATACGAATTATTTTATCGTTTAGACATCATAAATATTAAACTTGGTTGATTAAAATTAACTTTGCACATCAAAACAAATTTAACTTTTCCGCCTTGTTTACAAATTTTTACATTTTAAATTACTTTTAGTGTAGCAATTTACCGATGCATCTACCTTGTTTCTTGTGCCAGCTTGCAACTTTTTGTATTTTCTAGCAACATGTCGCAAAAAACAGAGTTGTATACGAGGATTTATGCTATTATTTAAAACTAATCCACTCAATAGGAGGATTTATTTTTTTATGGGAAATCTGGTAGATTTTGGCTGGATTTAGCAAATAAAACCTGATAATGCGCTAAATCCGGCTAATGGTGTCATATCTAAATGGCATATAAAAAGGCGTATAAATACGGGCCGATTGGCGGCTCATGCAGAACTGAAAGGCCAAAGCTTCGATGGAGTCAACAAGTAGAATACGAAATCAGAAAACACGATATCCCGCATCGGCAAGATAACGCAACGCAACTTAGAGAACAAATCTTCTGTAAAGGGCCAGCTAAGTAAGTAAGTAACGTAGGCGACTGAGTATTCTAGCCATGTAAATCTTCTCTATAAGTGGCGTCGTAAGACGCAACGTTAGGACGCGACGATAAAAAGTAGGTCCCATATCATTGAGCTCATATAAATCGGCGTGCTTTCATTGATATGAGAGAAATGTACCGTGTCCCTTCGGGGATGTGTATGGGAAAGTTTAACTTCGAAGTATCAGAAGTTAGTACAATGTTGGAGTTAATACATATATGTATGTAGAGTGTCAATAATTCTGAAGCGGACCAGTTCCAACCCAGACACACGCAAGGTAAAAGTGGACAGGCTAAGAATTTACCTGAGACAACTTTCAGAGTGTTGGGTAGAGGTGAGATAAATGAGAACCCATCATAAACACTATATCTCCACGAAAAAATAAGAATTAATAGGGCATTATTTTACTTTTAATATTGGAGTGGACTGATTGCATTTCGTTTACTTTTGTCAATAGTTAAGAGAAGTGAACAAGTGAACACCATTTTTGCTTATTATTTGTAATATTTCGACTTAAGTCAATAGAAGAATTATTAGATGGAATCGACGGTTTAATTCGCCAAATATTATAGAAAGCCTTCAAAGAATAATATACTGAACAAGAACAAGGGGAAATGATTGTGTTGGTACTTCGTTAGATATCACTTTTTAAATACAAAATTTCATAGGTAATGATAGCTCAATTAATTCAATTTGACTTTTTTGTTTTGGCTGAAATAATGTGTTAACTAAACAAAAATATTATTAGAAGCCGTAGTTTTATAAGGAACAAGTGAATTTTTATTATAATATATATGAGCGGGAATTCCCAGGATTGAAAAATATTTGCAGCTTTCCCGGAAAATGAAAAAGACCGGGAAAAGAAAAACCCTAGGAAACATACATATGGTACCGCATGACATATTGTGATTTTACACAGAACCCATCACTCCGGATCAGTATTCGTTTAAGCATTCACATAACAATTATATTAGATTTTCGACTCATGTATTCTCTGGTAAACTGGTTTCTTCATCGTCACCTTTCTGGTTCGAATACAACATTTGGCTCCTGAAAATTCACGATTGGTTGTGTTATCAAATATGTAAAAGAGCTTAGTGATAACTGAATGACTGAAGATTACCTCCCAGACGAAACGGCTGAAGCTTGCAAATTTGAGTGTGGGTTGTTGTTGGTGTGAGGGGTTGAGATAAGGCTGGTTTTTTGGAAATTCGAACTAGAAGGGTACGAAAAGTACTAAAAGGTACTTAATATGGCTAAAGGAAAGAGCTAGATTTCTGAAATTTGGAATGAGGGTCACCTCAATGGATTCTTGAAAATTCGACATATTGAACACGCCTGTGCTTGTCGCACAACTGGTTTCAAGATGTTGCCAGATGTTCTAGAAACATCAACAACCGGGGGATTGGGAGACAGTCAGGCAGTTATGAATTGTATCGCGACTTCTAATCATCGATTGGTAAAGGAAAGCTGTGTACTACTAGAATTAAGCTGTGTGCTTAGTAAATAAAGTCGATTGTGGATAAGTGTAATAAAGTCAATAAAGCATTGTAGAAACGTAATCTAAAACTAACCCTTTTCTATTTGGTACAAATCGTATAGGGAAATAAAACAACGTCTACACGTGATTAAGTTAAATGTAATTCCGTAACAATTGGCTTTCGTATTATTTTGTCCAAACTTAGTTTGTATGAGAAATAGGCTGATTGCCTTAGCAAAATAAAACACAGAAAAGTTTTTTAAATTTACAATAGTCACTGGGGGCAATCTTATTTGTTTTGCAAAATTACAATTAAATATAATTTGTCAATAATTATGCTCTCGATGGGACACTTAAATTATTAGTTATTATAAAAAATTTTTGATTAAAACAATTATAATAACGATATTTAACTTGATTTTAAATTAATATAAACAAAAGCAAAAGCAAAAGCGGCAGTAAAAAAACTTTAAGTTTACGATCGATGATGATTGCAGAAAGGCAGAGTTTTCAACGTAACTAACTAGAAGTAAACAAGCATAATTATAACTAGGCAGAATCTTCTTGTTTACATACAGTGACTGTCACTGAAAATGATGCAACCGGAAATAAAAAATGTTAACGTTGATAACTTTGAAACGAGTTAAGATTTTTTAACAATTCAAAAAAAAAATTTGTATGCTGAAAAGTTGTCTTTAATATGGCATACATAAATATTTCATTTACAGTACCGTTATACTAAAATTTTCCCAAAAAATAAAAAATTGATATTTTTGACTTGAGCATTAAAAATGATGCACCACAATAATCGATTAATAATTTCCAAATTTTTCGCTTTTTATGTCATTTTAATAATCAGAATGGTGGAATAATAGGTTCCCTATCATTATCAGTAATTTGATTCCGACAGAAAGAATGATGTTCCTCACGTAATTTTGGCATGATCGTAGTTAGTGTCCATTTGTAGGCTATTTGGCTAGAAATTTCTAGTTTTTGAAGTTATTTTCCAAAAATTGACTATGAAAAATCATTAAGGGTTATGTCCAGAGTATTTATAAACAATCTAATGACATATGGAAAGTCATATATTAGCCAGGATTGCCCTATATTATACTAGTATTTAAAGGCGTTGCCCTGATAGATGTAAAAATCAGGGCATAGGTCAAAATTTTTTGCACTTTTCTTTGTAGTTTTCAGAAGTATTGTTTTACAATATTTGACAATGGGTGTGGAAATTGTTGTTTTTATAAAAACAAACATGATCACGACATTGTTAACAAAGTTTCTAAAAACTATTTTCAAAGTAATGTGCGAAAACTTATGTTCTTACCCTGATTTTTTCCTCTGTCAAGGCAATTCCTTTAAAGGCTAGTGTAATATGGGGCAAGCATGGCTGATACAGGACTTTCCAAATATCATTAAATTGTTTGTACGTACTCTAGACATAACCTTTAATGATTTTTCATAGTCATTTTTTGGAAAATAACTTCAAAACATGAAATTTCTAGCCAAATTTCCTACAATGAGACATTAATTACAATCATGCCAAATATTCGTCAGGAACATCATTGTTTCTATCGGAATCAATGACAACACTACTAAAAACGATGGGGAACCTGTTATTCCACCATTCTGATTACTAAAATTGCATAAAAAGCGAAAATTTTGGAAATTATTAATCGATTATTGTGGTGCATCATTTTTAATGCTCAATTTAAAAATGCCCATTTTTTATTTTTTGGGAAAATTTTAAACGAAATATTTTTGTATGCCATCTTAAAGACAACTTTTCAGCCTACAAAATTGTTTTTTGAATTGTTAAAAAATCTCAACGTTTACATTTTTATTTCATGTTGCATCATTTTTAGTGACAGTCACTGTATTTTCTCTGCTTGCGTCGCTACCACTGTGAGATAAATAATCGCTGATTTGTTGATTGATGTACACGCAAGCATTAGAAAAGAAATGCAAGCGACATCAGAAACAACAACAACAACACAACAGAGCAAGTAAACAGAGATCAAAGTCCAACTACTGTTGGTACATTTGATGGCCTTGAAAACAATTTCGGTAGGACACGATTAAAAAGGGAATAGGCAAAAATTAAGATTTACAAAGCATTTAGGGATGTCCATCATAGAAATAGAATACATGTGTGGGGAAAATTATAAAACAAGTAATTTTGTATGGAAAAATAAACAAATAATGAATTACATAAAAATAATGTCGATTTGTTCTCCAACATTCCCCCGCACAAAGAACGACTGTTCTTGACACAGCATTTTGTTTAGATGTAGGTTCAGAAATGTTGATGTAGACATGATGTTTTTTAGAAATTGAACTCTGATGATGATGAATAAAGATGAAAATGGGATGATGATTCGAGGTGGTTTATTCGGAGATAACCGAGCTGTGCCCCTGCTCATAGAAACTCTCTTCATGGCCATTTGAGGAATTGAAGTCTTCTTGAATGGGTAGAAGAGCAATTTTCGAAACTGGCCGTTTATAGAATTTGCCATTAGATTTCGGCGAAACAACTCTTACTCGGCCATCAGCGCCGTGGTGAGTTTCAGCGATGCGGCCAAGTGGCCATTGACCAGGAGGAAGTCGTTCATCAAATACGATGACCAAATCACCAACTTCAATGTTTGTCTGTGGCTTCAACCATTTTGCGCGAGATTGTATGCGGTTAACATATTCAGTACACCAACGTTTCCAAAATTGTTGCTTCAGCAACTGAACTACTTTCCACCTGGAAATTCGGTCAATGGAGCAATCGAGTAAATCTTCATCTGTAACAGACAGTATTGGCTCTCCAACAAGAAAATGTGACGGAGTTAAAGCTTCAAAGTTTAAAGGATCAGTCGACATGGGACAAAGCGGTCTTGAATTGAGACATCCTTCTATTTGAGCAAGCAAAGTAGACAATTCTTTATAGGTTAGAATTCGATGCTCCAGCATTTAGTACACATAAGTACGCATTTTAAAAAAAGTAATCTTTTTTCTAAATTTCAGGATACCAGCACCATCCGTTCACCCAGATTCAAAGTGTACAAAATTTAGTACCATTTAGTACACATAAGTACGAATTTCCAAAACTACCCCCATATCTCACTCCTACACTCCAATAGTAATCGCAGCTCTAAATTTCATGATTCCAGCTCTATTCTCTCACTCAAATCCAAATTTAGTACCATTTAGTACTTTTCGTACACATAAGTACTATTTTCCTAAACTGCCTCAAACTTTTCAATCCTACCCTCCAACAATAATCTTAATTCCAAATTTCAGGATTCCAGCTCCATTCGTTCACCTAAAATCCAAATTGTACTAAATTTAGTACCATTTAGTACACATAAGTATCCATTTCCAAAAGTATCTCAAGACTACATTCCTGCAGTAATCTTAAATTCCAGTTTCATGATTCCAGCTTTATTCGTTCACCCTCAATCGAAATTGTACCAAATTTAGTACCATTTCGTACACATGAGTTCACAACCAGAAAACAACTCCTTATATAATCGTTAGTTCTCAACCTTAATTATCATTCCAAATTTCAAGCTTTGAGCTCTATCCGTTCACATGATTAGTACATTTCAGTACTTTTCGTACACTTATTGTACGATTTTCCGAAAACCCTTTGGTACATCTATCGTACACATAAATAGGGACCCACTTTCCAAATTTCAGAGTTCTAGCTCTACGCGTTCGCGTAATACAAAGGGCACCATATTTAGTACCTTTGGGCACTTTTCGTACCCTTCCAGTTCGAATTTGGAAAAATCCAGCCTTATCTCACCTCTACACACCAACAGCAACCCACACTAAAAATTTCAAATTTCTAGCTTCAGCCGTTTCGTCTGGGCGTTGATGAATCAGTCAGTCAATCAGTCAGTCAGTCACTCACCTCTCTACTCTTTTATATATATACCAGCATATGCCCGCTACTTCGTATGCGGAAAGGAAACGAAATATATAAAAACAATACTTAATACGGGAATGGTAAATACTGGAGATTCTATTGTACTAAGACCTATTTTTATTACCAATATTTTTTCGATTGTAGTCAGAATTAAAAAAAAAAAATCTGCCGTATCGCATCCCTACACAGCTACCATATTTTTTATTTCGAATTTCCAAAACTACGTATCATATTGCAAATTTCAGATTTGACTCCTGGTTTACCCCTTCACTAACACAGCATTCCCTTCCAGTACGAATTTCCAAACACTAAACTTTATCTCACCCCTTCACAACAACAATCACGCACATTCACAACTAAAGGTTCTAGCTTTAGCGGTTTCGCACAAAACCCGAATAGGTCCGTTAAATTTTCAGAATTCAAAATGGCTGGATTTTTATCCAATTTTTCGTATATCCCTATATAACGGTAGCTCTCGACTTAGTGTATTTTAAAAGAAGAACAAATGTATATTTTCCAATTTTCTTCAAACCTGGACCTTGAATACTCAGAGGATATAAAAGTTTAATTTAAAAACTATCCACTTCAATCCACGTTTACTGGAAGAGATATTTTGAAGATTTAGAGTATTTTGAAGGTCTTTTCTTGTGGCATAAAAGGTTAGAAAATTTCTTTACAAAAATTGTACTTAATGTGCACGGGTATGTCAATCGTATATAACGGAACATTTTTTGAAGGCACTTCAATTTAGGATTTTTTAATATTAGGGGGTAAATACCTTCTAGTTAGAAGTCGCATTGGACCACGTTTTCAAATTTACATACCAAATCCAAATCATATTTAACGCACTAACCCATATCCAAATTGTACTATATTTAGTACCATTTAGTATTTTTCGTATACTTTTAATTCGAATTTCCAAAAACCTTTCTTTTTTACTTTCCATCAGTGACCTTCATTCCAAATTTCAGGATTCCAGTTCTATTCGTTCACCCAAACCCAAATTGTACTAAATTTACTACCATTTATTACTTTTCGTACACTTATAGTTCGAATTCCAAAAACCTTTCATTTTTACTCTTCATCAGTGGTCCTCATTCCAAATTTCAGGATTCCAGCCCTATCCGTTCACCCAAATCCAAATTGTACTAAATTTAGTACCATTTAGTACTTTTCGTGCACTTATAGTTCAAATTTCTAAAAACCTTTCTTTGTTACTCTCCATCAGTGACCCTCAATACAAATTTCAGGATTCCAGCTCAATCCGTTCACCCAAATCAAATTTGTACTAAATTTAGTACCTTTCGTACCCTTGTAATTCGAATTTCCAAAAATCTTTCTGTTTTACTCTCCATCAATGACATTCATTCCAAATTTCAGGATTCCATCTCTATTCGTTCACCCAAATCCAAATTGTACTAAATTTAGTACCATTTAGTACTTTTCGTGCACTTATAGTTCGAATTTCCAAAAACCTTTCCTTGTTACTCTCCACCAGTGACCCTAATTTCAAATTTCAGGATTCTAGCTCCATCCGTTCACCCAAATCCAAATTGTACTAAATTTAGTACCATTTAGTACTTTTCGTACCCTTACAGTTCGAATTTACAAAAACCTTTCATTGTTACTCTTCATCAGTGACCCTTATTCCAAATGTCTGTATTCCAGCTCAATCCGTTCACCCAAATCAAAATTGTACTAAATTTAGTACCTTTCGTACACTTGTAATTCGAATTTCCAAAAACTTTTCTGTTTTGCTCTCCATCAGTGACATTCATTCCAAATTTCAGGATTCCAGCTCTATTTGTTCACCCAAACCCAAATTGTACTAAATTTAGTACCATTTAGTACTTTTCGTGCACTTATAGTTCAAATTTCTAAAAACCTTTCTTTGTTACTCTCCATCAGTGACCCTCATTACAAATTTCAGGATTCCAGCTCAATCCGTTCTCCCAAATCCAAATTGTACTAAATTTAGTACCTTTCGTACCCTTGTAATTCGAATTTCCAAATTTTACTCTCCATCAGTGATATTCATTACAAATTTCAGGATTCCAGCTCTATTCGTTCACCCAAACCCAAATTGTACTAAATTTAGTACCATTTAATACTTTTCGTGCACTTATGGTTCAAATTTCTAAACACCTTTCTTTGTTACTCTCCATCAGTGGCCCTAAATTTAGTACCATTTAGAACTTTTCGTGCACTTATAGTTTGAATTTACAAAAACCTTTCTTTGTTACTCTCCAACAGTGACCCTCATTCCAAATGCCTGTATTCCAGCTCTATCCGTTCACCCAAATCCAAATTGTACTAAATTTAGTACCATTCGTGCACTTATAGTTCGAATTCCCAAAAAAACTTTCTTTGTTACTCTCCACAAGTTACCCTAATTTCAAATTTCAGGATTCTAGCTCCATCCGTTCACCCAAATCCAAATTGTACTAAATTTAGTACTTTTTGTACCCTTATAGTTCGAATTTACAAAAACCTTTCATTGTTACTCTTCATCAGTGACCCTCATTCCAAATGCCTGTATTCCAGCTCTATCCGTTCACCCAAATCCAAATTGTACTAAATTTAGTACCATTTAGTACCATTCGTGCACTTATAGTTCGAATTTCCAAAAACCTTTCCTTGTTACTCTCCACCAGTGACCCTAATTTCAAATTTCAGGATTCTAGCTCCATCCGTTCACCCAAATCCAAATTGTACTAAATTTAGTACCATTTAGTACTTTTCGTACCCTTACAGTTCGAATTTACAAAAACCTTTCATTGTTACTCTTCATCAGTGACCCTTATTCCAAATGTCTGTACTCCAGCTCAATCCGTTCACCCAAATCAAAATTGTACTAAATTTAGTACCTTTCGTACCCTTGTAATTCGAATTTCCAAAAACCTTTCTGTTTGCTCTCCATCAGTGACATTCATTCCAAATTTCAGGATTCCAGCTCTATTTGTTCACCCAAACCCAAATTGTACTAAATTTAGTACCATTTAGTACTTTTCGTGCACTTATAGTTCAAATTTCTAAAAACCTTTCCTTGTTACCCTCCATCAGTGACCCTCATTACAAATTTCAGGATTCCAGCTCAATCCGTTCTCCCAAATCCAAATTGTACTAAATTTAGTACCATTTAGTACCTTTCGTACCCTTGTAATTCGAATTTCCAAATTTTACTCTCCATCAGTGATATTCATTCCAAATTTCAGGATTCCAGCTCTATTCGTTCACCCAAACCCAAATTGTACTAAATTTAGTACCATTTAATACTTTTCGTGCACTTATGGTTCAAATTTCTAAACACCTTTCTTTGTTACTCTCTATCAGTGGCCCTAAATTTAGTACCATTTAGAACTTTTCGTGCACTTATAGTTCGAATTTACAAAAACCTTTCTTTGTTACTCTCCAACAGTGACCCTCATTCCAAATGCCTGTATTCCAGCTCTATCCGTTCACCCAAATCCAAATTGTACTAAATTTAGTACCATTTAGTACCATTCGTGCACTTATAGTTCGAATTCCCAAAAAACTTTCTTTGTTACTCTCCACAAGTTACCCTAATTTCAAATTTCAGGATTCTAGCTCCATCCGTTCACCCAAATCCAAATTGTACTAAATTTAGTACCATTTAGTACTTTTTGTACCCTTATAGTTCAAATTTACAAAAACATTTCATTGTTACTCTTCATCAGTGACCCTCATTCCAAATGCCTGTATTCCAGCTCTATCCGTTCACCCAAATCCAAATTGTACTAAATTTAGTACCATTTAGTACCATTCGTGCACTTATAGTTCGAATTCCCAAAAAACTTTCTTTGTTACTCTCCACAAGTTACCCTAATTTCAAATTTCAGGATTCCAGCTCTATCCGTTCACACAAATCCAAATTGTACTAAATTTAGTACCATTTAGTACTTTTTGTACCCTTGTAGTTCGAATTTTCAAAAACCCTTCGGTACATCTTTCTAGCTCTCCATCAGTTACCCTCATTCCAAATTTCAGAATTCTAGCTCTTACCGTTTGCCTAATACAAAGGGTACCATATTTAGTACCTTTTAGTACTTTTCGTACACTTCTAGCTCGAATTTCCAAAAACCCAGCCTTATCTCACCCCTACACACCAACAGCAACCTACACCCAAAATTTCAACTTTCTAGCTTCAGCGGTTTCGTCTGGGCGCTGATGAATCAGTCAGTCAGTCACTCACCTCACTACTCTTTTATATATATAGATAGAAGATAGATTTTATCAATTCAAATATACGCTTGTACTTTTGTCACTGCGTGGCATAAGTATTTTGACAAAATTGTTCTATTGATTTTTAGACCTCAACAATTAAAAATGTCTTATTTATATTTTTGATTATTATCAGTTACGATAAAAATAATATATTTCACACACATCTGTACCATTATGGATCCATTTACGGATCGATATTTCAAGGATATTCAAGAGATTTATCATTAAACAAAATTTTCGATGATTTTCTCCAATTATCTCGGAATATTTTGCGGATTTCGACTTCTTTATAAGAATAAGAACATTTTTTCTCTTACAAATATAGGTAATATTTGAAGGAAATAACTTTAAGTTTGAACCCGAAATACGCCCCAAACGTGCTTCGATCAGTTTACTACCATGTTGTTATGAAAGATCGTTCAAAGTGTCAAAATATTCATTATAGTCCACAGCATTAACGATAAAAGCTAACTATCGCAGTATTTTAAATGGTGGATTAGACTATTCTGATGCCTGGGAGCATTTGGGCATGGAAATAGCATCAGAAGGACATTTATTTCACAAAGATGCCCAGCTTTTTGGCGGTTTTTTGACTCAAGCTTACTGAAAAGCGTATTTTAAGATGAATTATGTTCAAATATATTTTTATCAGTACACAATATGCTCTGCCACAATGATTGTGGGGTGTAAATGATTTTTATTGAAAATCGTATTGACAATTTTTGTAGCTATGCCTTATCAACCGAGTAGAATAGCAAAATATGACTTCAAATTTTTTTCTTATATTTTTGACATCGAAATTGCTCAGAAGATGAGGATTTGTGTGTATAAGAAAGATTAGATTTGTAATTCTGCTCTATTTACCGGAGAGCAACTTTTGTAAATTCATATTTTCTGCCTAGATCGTGCATATTTACAGCGTTTTCAGTATTTTGATATTTATTCGTTACAAAATAAAAAGGTAACTGCAGCAATATCTAATCATTAGCTACATTTTTCACCGAAACTGTCATTTTAAATTTCTTTACAACTTTTGACACCAACATTTTAACATATTTAAATTTATCAATTTAATTAAAATCTATGTCTGTCAAGTAAATTTTTACTTAAATGTTAATAATATTGCTAAAGGAATCAATTTTGGTACCAAAAGCTATGATTAAGTACCAAAAGCAACATAATTATTACCTGTCAAAATACTTGTGCCATTTTGCTTTTGCATCTTTTTTAAACATTCGCCTACCTAATCACAAATTAAGTTGGAATTTCCTTGATCCTTTAATTTTTATTTGGATGAGCGGCCTATCTATATATATAGATATAAATGAGCTTGGTGATAAGTGATTGACTGACTGACTGACTGACTGACTGACTCATCATCAACGCCCAGCCAAAACGGCTAAAGCTAGGAGCTTGAAATTTTACCAGTGGGTCACTGTTGATGCAAATGTGCGCGATAAGGCCGGGTTTTAGAAAATTCGTCCTGGAACCACAAAAAATAACAACAACAAAAATCCTTATTTTTCATTATTATTACGTACTTATTCACTTAGTTGGCCCTCTGCAAGACATGTGTCAAATTAACAATGCTATAACTTCATGATACCGTAAACGATCACACATAATTTCAAATTTTGTAGTTTACTTCTAGACGCACTTATTTTATCGTAAACCACTAAATAATAGAAAGACAAGACATTTGTTATCTTCCATTGCAACAGATGTCGCAGTTGGTGATTATGGTATAAACATCAATTACGCGAAAAATACAAACCGATCCTGATTTAGTTTTCACATAACAGGTGTCGCAGAAAAGATTTTCATTCGTTAAAATACAGTTAGAAAAGATGATTACAAACGATGCATTTGTAAAAATTTTGATTTTCAATTTAAAATTAAAACAAAAATTCTTTCAATAAATGATGTTGGGTTTGTTGAACAAATGAGTTGCTATTGAAGACAACATTAGGGGAATAAATTTAGAAATCGGCCAGAAATAACAACAACTAAAAACTGTATGGACCTCACTTTTTGGTAATAACTAAATGTTTGCAAATCAATGAAAGTGCAATAAAATTGTGCACATTACCACGATTTATTTGCAATTAAGAATTTTATCGTACATGGAGATGTACAGTTATAACTATTCAATTTCAAAATCTGTAATTTGAAGAAATCGCTAAATAATTAATGAAATCAATAATAGGCCCGAGGAATATAGGAATATAGGAATTTGGTATGGAAATCAAGGTTGGGAAGTGGTGCTTCTAAAAGGAAAGAGCTGGAAACCTGAAATTTGGAATTAAGGTTACTGTTGTAGTGTAGGATTGAGATATGAGGGTAGTTTTGGAAATTCGTGCTTATGTGTACGAAAAGTACTAAATTTGGTACAATAGGAATTTGGGTGAACGGATAGAGCTGGAATCCTGATATTTGGAATTGAGATTACTGTTGGAGTGTAGGATTGAGGTAGTTTTGAAAATTCGTACTTATGGGTACGGAAAGTACTAAATTTAGTACAATTTGGATTTGAATGAACGGATAGAGCTGGAAACCTGAAATTTGGAATTAATATTACTGTTGAAGTGTAGGATTGAGATATGAGGGTGGTTTTGGAAATTAGTACTTATGTGGATAATAGCTGGAATCTCGAAATTTGGAATTGAGATTACTGGTGGGGTGTAGGATTGAGGTAGTTTTGAAAATTCGTACTTATGGGTACGGAAAGTACTAAATTTAGTACAATTTGGATTTGAATGAACGGATAGAGCTGGAAACCTGAAATTTGGAATTAATATTACTGTTGAAGTGTAGGATTGAGATATGAGGGTGGTTTTGGAAATTAGTACTTATGTGTACGGAAAGTACTAAATGGAACTAAATTTTGTATAATGGGGATTTGGGTGAACGGATAGCCCTGGAATCTCTAAATTTGGAACTGAGATTACTGGTGGAGTTTAGTATTGTGGAAGTGTTAGAAATTCGTACATAGGGTACGAAAAATACTAAATAGCACTAAATTTGGTACAGTTTCGATTTGGGTGAACGGATAGAGCTTGATTCCTCAAATTTGGACTGAGGATCACTGATGAAGAGTAAGAAAGATGCACCAAAGGGTTTTTGGAAACTTGAGTGTACGAAAAGTACTAAATGGTACTAAGTTTAGTACAATTTGGATTTGGGTGAACGGATAGAGCTGGATTCCTGAAATTTGGAATTGATATTATTGTTGGAGTGTAGGACTGGGGAAGTTTTGGAAATTCTTACTTATGTGAATGAAAAGTACTAAATGGTACTAAATTTGGGACAATGAGAATTTGGGTGAACGGATATAGTTGGAATCTCGAAATTTGGAATTGAGATTACTGGTGGGGTGTAGAATTGAGGTAGTTTTGAAAATTCGTACTTATGGGTACGAAAAGTACTAAATGGTACTAAATTTAGTACAATTTGGATTTGGGTGAACGTATGTATGTAGCTGGAAACCTGAAATTTGGAATTAAGATTACTGTGAAACGTAGGACCGAGATATGAGGGTGGTTTTGGAAATTCGTACTTATGTGTTCGAAAAGTACTAAATTTGGTACAACAGGGATTCGAGTGAACGGACAGAGCTGGAATCCTGAAATTTGAAATTGAGATTACTGTTGGAGCATAGGATTGGGGAAATTTTGGAAATTCGTATTTATGTGTACGAAAAGTACTAAATGGTACTAAATTTATTACAATTTGGATTTGGGTGAACGGATAGAACTGGAATCCTGAATTTTAAGTATTTTAATTTTATTTATTTTAATTTAAAGTATGAATTTTTGTAAACGGAAAGAGTTAGAATTTGCAACCCGTTCGCGGTAGGCTATAGAGGTAGAATTTGGATTTGGGTGACGGATAGTGTTTGAGTCCTGAAATTTGAAATTAGGATTACTATTGGAGTGTAGGACTGAGGTAGTAAGGGTACGAAAAGTACTAAGTGGTACTACCTGTGGTACAATTTGGATTTGGGGGAACGGATAGAGCTGGAATCCTGGAATTTGGTCAGACTGCTGTTGGAGTATAGGATTGAGATGGAAGTAGTTTTTGAAATTCGTACTTATGGGTACGAAATGTACCAAATGGTACAACTTGGATTTGAGTGCACGGATAGCGCTCGAATCCTGTTATTTGGAATTATGGTTACTGTTGAAGTGAAGGATTAAGGTTGTTTTGGAAAATCGAATTGTACAGAATTTGGTATAATTTGTTTTTGTGTAAAGGGGTTTTTGGAAATTCGTCGTAGAAAGGTATGAAAAGTGCTAAAGTGTACTAAATATGGAATCCATTGTATTAGGCAAACGCGAAGAGCTAGAAATCTGAAATTTTGAACGAATGGTCATTGATGGAGAGTTAGGAAGATGTACCAAAGGGTATTTAGAAACTCGACCTATAAGTGTACGAAAAGTACTAAAAGTTTCTAAATTTGGTACCAATTGCATATTTTTAATGGATAAAGCTAGAATCTTCAAATTTGGTATTGGAATCAAGGTTGGGAAATGGCGTTGAAATAAGGAAATGGTTTTGGAAGTTCGTATTTATGATTACGACCAGTACTAAATTTGGATTTGGGTGAACGGATAGAGCTGGAATCCTAAAGTTTTGAATTAAGATTACTGTAGGGGTGTAGGATTGAGATAGTTTTGGAAATTCGTACCTTTGGGTACGAAAAGTACTAATTGGTACAATTTGGATTTGGATGAACGGATAGAGATGGAATTCTGAAATTTGGAACTAAGATTACTGCCGGACAGTAGAATTGAGGTAGTTTTGGAAATTCGTACTAATGGGTACAGAAAGCACTAAATTTGGTACAATTTGAATTTTAGTAAACGGATAGTGTTGGAATTAGGAATTAAGATTACTGTAGGAGTGTAGTATTGAGGAAATTTTGAAAAGTCGTACGTATGGGTAAGGGAAGTACTAAATGGTACTAAATATGGTACAATACGGATTTGGGTGAACGGGTAGAGCTGGAATCCTGAAATTTTTGTTTGGGAAAGAAATGGTACTAAATTTGATACAATTTGGATTCGGGTGAATTAATAGAGCTGGAATCCTGAAATTTGGAATTACGATTACAGTCGAAGAGTAGGATTCAGATTGTTTTGGAAAAGCAAACTTATGGTTACGAAAAGCACTAAATGGTACTAAATTTAGTACAATTTGTATGTAGGTGAACGGATAGCGGTGGAATCCTGCAATTTGAAAGTATGATTATTGTAGCCCTGTTGCGTTGAGGAAGTTTTGAAAATTGGTACGAAAATTATAAATTGTTCTAAATTTAGTACAATTTTAATTTGGTTTAACGGATAGAGTTTGAATCCTGAAATTTTGAAGTAAGATTACTACTAAAGTGAAGGATTGAGGTAGTTTTGGAAAATCTTACTTATGGGTACGAAGAGTTCGACTTGATACTAAGTTTGGTACAATTTGGAATTGGACGAACGGATACAGCTGGAATCTTGAGATCTGTAATTATTATGGAATTTACTGTAATTATTTTGTATTAATGTCCGTGTATGGCTGAGATATGTAGTCGAAATACGTACCATAAGTATACGAAAATTACTTAATGGTACTCAATTTGTTTTTGGGTGTAGGGACAGTGCTGGAATTTTTATTTTTTGGAGTTAGGGTGTGTATTGGTGTGCAACGTTGATCTCGCTGTTAATGTGTAAGGGTGAGATACGGCTGATCATTTTGAAAATCGAACTTAAGGGGTACGTACAGTACTAAGATAAAAATAAATATTTATTAAAATTGGTATTAGTGCGACCAAATTTTCAGTGTTTGTCATTTCCATATTATATATTGTTTATTTGTTTTTTTATATCCTTTCCGCATACGAAGTAGCGGGCATTTTGCTAGTTACTTTATAATCGCTATATTTCCTAAATTATGAATGCATCGGCAAATTAATTTTCGAGACAATGGTGGTTGCGGCCCCGATCAAATGTTCTTTCTTGGTGCCCTAAGTCCAAGACCACGGACAGTTTTTAAGTATGTTATATCTTGAAAACTAACGAACCGATTTTCATGAAATTTTGTGAAATGTGCCGTGGTACATGTAGGCATGAAATTCGAAGGTGGCAAGGTATCTCCCCTATTAAGAAAAACTATGTATTTACAAAACTCCTAAAATGGTGAAGCTCAACGGTCCATAAGCCATGAAAAACTAAAAACATATAATTCTCAATTAGCGGGAGAATTCGACTTTACAATTTTTTGAACTTTTATAATTAGATCGTTTTAGGTTATGGGCGATAATAAATCCTAACCAACACAAACGGGCGAACAAATCCGACAAAGTCCGTAAGAGAAAAGAAAGGTTACAGACAAAATCTGTTGATAAATTTAATATCCTTAATGAACAACTTGGTTTGGCAATGGACCCGAAGAAAGGAGGTAGAAAATACCTATTTTTGAATTGTAAAGCATAAAGTCCATAAAAAGTTGTCATTAAAACTCAATACGACAGGGCAGCAACGCGGACCCGGGTCTGCTAGTATTTAAATAGATGTTATATTTCGGTAAAATAACTCAATTTTCAAAAGTATTCACTCCATGGGAAACAATTGTCACTGGGTTGGCCGAGTTTATACATGTGTGTGTGAACGTGTTCTTTGTAGTGTTACTATGAATGTCAAAGATTTTTTGCAAACATATTGACAAACAACTGAAAAACTTTTAGCACAAGAATTTATGTATTTTTATGATGGTTGGTATTGCATAAATACGCCTTTGTTGTGTTGTTTAGAATTCTGTTTTGTTTCTCGTTTATTTGCTTATTTTTCTTCTCCTGATGGTGATTTCCTGCCATTCATATTCTAATGTGTTGGTCTGTATTGTTGATTTTTACAGCCGTCAGGTCCTTCCTTTTACTTATCAAACTAATACTATTTTTGGAATGGCATTCGATTTGGCCACTATCCCTTTGTGTCAGAATACCACTGAGTGGGTGTAACAGGATGTTAAACACTTTAAAAAACTTTTATAGGTCCATGTTTTTGCAACACATGAATAGAATCATAATAACGCCTCACATTTCCAATTAACTTTATAAATGAAATGGAATTGGCATAAGAGAAAAAAAAACACAAGCAGAAGCAACTTGGCATTGAGAAAATAAATGAAAATTGTGTACTAAAAGAAAATCAGAAAAATTAAAAATTGAAATTGAAAAGCGTTATGTTTGGTCCGAGCGATCTTTTTATACGCTCCACTATAAACTATTCCAAACTAAAATGGGATAATAAGTATTATTTCTGTGACTAAAGTTTTCATAATTTTTTGGGATACTTTTATAATTTATTGCCCGTTTGTTTCCCATAACTGATTTTTATACCCTACACCACAATGTGGAATGTGTTTTTCCGAAAATTCATGTAACACCGCGAAATATTCGTCGTGTGGTATACCAAAATTCATATACATATCGACGAGATAAAGCGATTTTGTAAGTTATCAAGCGGAAATATGCTCAAGTATCCTTGATGATAATTGTATCTATTGAACGAAGGTCTATATTATCTGTCATAGCAAATTTAATACGCTTCTGCCTGTTCACTAGTGATATGTACCGCTTTCGCCGTGCGACTCTATCGAGATATCAGCTTTATGCAGTATTTTTCTGGCGGATTCTGCACAAATACTTTTTTTGAATACCACTTTCATATTTTCAACAATTTCCAAAGTAGATATCGGGCGGTTTGTTTTAATTATATTGATTATGTTACGCTCCTCCCGTTTTTTGAACGTCCAGATCTGGGCTTCGAAGAAAAAATTCCGGCTTTTTTTAAAGCTATTTATCACTCTTTCGACAGCTTTTTTCTTAATTCAACTATAACTTTCCTTTCGTCAATGCTAATTTCTTTGCTCTTGTTTTCCATTCTAGAAATTATTCACTCTTTTAAGTTAAATGTGCAAACGAGCTTACTGGGAGAAAGCTGCAAAAGATTCCAAAAACTAACGGTACTACATATTACCAGGTATGAAGTGAACGCAGACTTTCGGTTCTCTAATTTAGCATTTGTAACACTTTATACCGTTATATTCTTAATAGTATTGGATTTTCTGGAGTTTTTTCTTTTCTTGTACTAAAGAGTGCGAATAAAATATTTATGAAAAAAATTGTTCTCATTTAGCCATTTATCCAGTTACACATGCCAGTAAATTGGTGCCAATTAACAAAGACATAGACAAAGATTTAAATAAATAAAGATTGGAAAACTCAATTGTTAACATTTGTCAATAGATGGAGTTAAGCTCTGTTGTTACGATATCATAGGTGTGTACGATAACTTTCCCAGCAATAATTACTCAGTCAGTTCCAGCAACCTCTCTCAGTGAATTTTACTCTCTCGAGCAAGAAAAATTGCAGAAAGTTATCGAACAGCATTTTGCAAAAACTTGCAAGAAAGTCAGCTGTTTCCGAAAATGTGTGAAATTTGTTTTTGTTTCTTCTGATATTTTAAACTAAATGGAACAAAAACATACATTTTAAAATTGCAGTTTACTTATTTAATGCTTTACTAGGCGTTTGCACAAGACAGACTGTCTGCAAATACAACTCTGATTTACTAACACAGACAAACATTTGTCGGCTGTCTCCCAGCTGTCCATCATTGTTTCACAGACAGTAGGGTTTTGAAATTTTTTGTAAAAATAAGTGAGATAATAATTGAAATGTGTTGAAAACATAAGAACATGAACAAAAACAAAATATGTGAACGGAAAACAAAAATAAATCGACGATTTTCATTCATAATTTTACAACTGTTTTTGCAGTTGTCTGGACGCCTACGTCACACAGGCAAATTTTGGGTTTTTGACAATCAATACATGTACTCAACTGTCCTGTCATGTGTAAACGCAGGGTTAATCCTATCCACAACGCTTTAGAATCTAAAAAATATGAAATTTTCTTGGTCAAAAATGTTAACATTCGAGTTGTTTATATTGAACGGGTGATAAAAAGTCAGCTGAACAGACTTGCAAATTTTTGCGGGAAAAATTTTCCCAGCAAAAATTTGCAAGTTCTCAGTCACAAAACTCTCCAAACTCGATCTCTTTTGCTGGATAATTTTGTTATCGAACAGCATTCAGTAAAAATTTGTACGAATTTGTACAAATTATTGGGTTATCGTACACACCTCATAACAATATTCTGTTAAGAAGTTAACCATTTCTGGCGTTTTTAGCAGCCAAGTTCATATTCAATGAACTGGAAACTGCTATGGAATACAATCCTGAGTCCAATTGTTTGCTTTCCTACAATTTGTATAAGCCGAATTGCGCTTTAATGGGGTTTTATCATTAACATACCCAACAACAGCTACCGATATGTATTATTTGTATTTCATAACCTTTTTGAATATATGCATTAAATCTTTGCATTCTTAAAGGAAACATGGGTTAAAAAATAGTCTCAGCAATTCTTTTTACAGGGTTTTATTTAACTTGCTTTGGTGTCCGCTTAGTTAAAATCTAGTAACTCATTTTTAACACAGTTGCAGTTGACCAATCCAACTGAAACTTTGCACACTTTTCAGATTTGGATGACAATACATCAATATGAAACCAAAACCAATATGGGTCAATTTTTTTCTACAGCCCCATATAGCGGTACCACCGAATTTTGTTCAAATGACAATACATCAATATGAAACCAAAACCAATATGGGTCAATTTTTTCCTATAGCCCCATATAGCGGTACCACCCGATTTAGTTCAAATCTATAATCTGTTCCTTTACTTCTGAAAATGGTAAAACCGGCAAAAGTAGTAAAAGTTGAAAACTGCTCCCATATGAATTGTATTGTGTCTGAAGTAAAGGAACGCTTTTCGAGTAAAAAGTGGTAAAACTTTAAGATTCTTGAACGTAAAGGAACAGAGCTCTAGTAACTAATTTTTAACACAATTGCAATTGACCAATCGAACTGAAACTTTGCACACTTTTCCGATTTGGATGACAATACATGAATATGAAACCAAAACAATATGGCTCCATTTTTTCCTCTAGCCCTATATCATTTTTTGTCCGAATTGGCTGTAACTTGGCATTTGGAGTTACCAATTGTACAGAAACTCCCCACCAAAAATTGCGGACATGGGTCAGATTTTGGTGCAGCCCCCATATAACGTACCACTCGATTTCAGGCAATTTAAAGCTTTTATCTACATTTTCGGCCTAAATTGACTTTAATTTGGTTATGGACTTCTCAGTGGTCAAAAATGTATTTACTAAAAAGTTAAAAATAAAAGATAATTAAAAAAATTAAGTTTGAGTGTTTTATTTATAAATGCACTTAAAACTAGAAAATAATTTGTCGCTTAGGCTCAATAAGTTCATATATTCTTCCTCATGGTGGAATCTCTCAAATAAAACGCTTGCATTTAAATTAAAAATGGTGGCAAATTAAAATAATAAGGTGAACGCAGACTTTCTGGGCTATGTGTATATCTGTGGAACGGTTAAAGCTATTTACCCGTATAATGCCATTCTGTTCTTAACATTTCTTGCTAAACTACTAAACACGTAAGTACTACTGAATTCGAGATAATAAAGCCAATGTCCCGAAAACGCCTTAGGGCGAAAACGGAGTCTATTGTAAAAAAATCCATTTTTCTTCCTATATTAGGTGTGTCTTTTTACTTACTAAATGTTGCTGAAACATTTTTTTCAGCAACTTTTGCTTTAAACAACTGTCAAAATCTGCAACATTAGTAATAATTATTACTAATTATCACGTAAAAAGACACAGCTATTATCAATTTTTGGAATGAAAACAAATGTCTTTTATATTTTGTTCTTATTTAAATTTTTTCAAGGGACTGACATACCCCCATTATTATAAGTATTCTTTTGTTATAGTTTAGATTTTCCGAACAGATTTATAGCGTTCTAGTTAACTTAAAGTTAAAAGTGTGATTGGATTTGAAGGAGGAGCTTCTTGGATTTAACTTTCGATGTAAAAATTATATTTTTAATGCCTCCAAATTGGTTTATTTTGCGTTTTCAAATCCATCAGATTGTAAAAGAACACATGTAATAATGACCCATAATGTGTTTTTGGAGCCATTTGGCTTCTTGGTGATGAACTCGACTCCTTGCTCTGCTATGTCGCTCACAACTTTCAAGTTGTTTACCATCATTTGCTCCTCCAAAATGTACATCTAAATGCAACTGGATTTATTAAATCCAGTCGAGGATTTATGGGTAGTTTAAATGAGCTATAAGATACCACAGATGATTTATCATTTTGTTATTGACTTTTTCTGATATTTTTTTCGTATTCAAAGATGTAAATAGGTCTGTACGATAACCCAAAAGTTTGTACAAATTTGTACAAACTTTTACAAACTGCTGTTCGATAACAAACTTGTAAAGAAACAGAGAGAGAATTTTGGAGAGTTTTGTGACTGAGAACTTACAAGTTTTTGCAAGCAAAATTTTCCTTGTAAGAATTTGCAAGTTTGATCAGCTGATTTAAATTCGGTAAATTCAGTAACTTCTCTCGACTAATTTTACTCTCTCAAAGCTAAAAATTTGCATAATGTTATCGAACAACAATTTGTTAAAACTTGCAAGAAGTCAGCTGATTTGACAAACAAGAAGTTTGGCGGATAAGATTTAATTTAACAATTTAAAGTTGTTTACTAATATATTTGATTATCCATTGCACTATAGGTTAAACAGCCCATTTTACTGGCCAAAAATCAGATTTCGCACTTTGTATTTTCACTTAGTTTGTGTTACTTTCTTGTAAGAAACACTTTAAATATAATAAAAATAAATTTTGTTTTTGTATGAGAAATTAGGTATACCGTTACATGGCAGGCTGCCAAATATGTATTATCCAAATATCTTTAAAAACTTGTTAACGAAATATGTTTGCTTGTATACGTTCAGGGTGAAACAAAATCACAATATTAGCATAAGTAACGATTTGAATAGAAAGTATTCGATATCTATTTATCAAAAATGCCCTCCTATCATAATTTATGTGTATAAATAGTTATTAAATGGGTGTTAACTTTGAATTTTCGAAGAAAGTAGAACATTTTGAGGTTATGTACGCTTTTAAAGTCTCGGCAACGTTCGGCAATGAAACTGAAAATTGAAATTGGTTCATTAACTCGTGCCGAATGCAGAAAATTGTATGTGATTTTGCGTAAATTTGCTCGACAAGAATTATACAACTTTTTTTAGGTTACCATATTTTCCATAATATTGATTTTTTTGAAGTCAGGGTTAAACCTCTTACCAAATAATGTTAGCCAAATTGGAGTCTACGGTATTCTGCTGTGTTTTAAAGTCAAATTATTTACAAATCTTTTATAAATATATACAGTTATAGTCAAAATATGTCACATCATAATGTGGGATTTTCAAGGTAATTATTTTAAGGCATATTCACATTAAAACTAAAACGAAACACAACAAAAAAGCTTCTGAACTTATTGGTCGTCGATGCCTTCAATTCTGTAGACAAATAACAGACCTTTCAGTTTTTGTCCCCAAAGGGTTAAGGTACCAGTTGTGTATTTGATCCATAAAGGGTTAATTTTTTGGCGCATGCTGTTCCATTTTTCTCCCTGAATCTAAAAACGCTATATTAACTTAAACCAAATACTTGTTTTAACTTTAAGACTTTTGGCCAATAAAATGGCCCGTTTGACCTATAGTGCATTGCTACAATATTAATTCTCTTTCCATACCATAAATTAACGACTGGCCGTCCACGTAGTGTTCCTCCTACTCTCCATGGATGCGCCGCATTTTGCTGGGATTTGATGCCCTAGAAAAAAAAACAATCACCACAAACTACTAAATAAGTTATTTTACAAAATAAGTCGTTTGCCATAATTCTCTTCTCTTTTTATCTTTGTAGTTATTTTAATAAGCAAATGTTTGTTTATGTTTTTGCCAAGAATTGCAAAGTCCGCCACAAAACATTCGAATTTATATCAGCTGATCAAACTTGCAATTTCTTACAAGGAAAATTTTGCTTGCAAAAACTTGTAAGTTCTCAGTCACAAAACTCTCCAAAATTCTCTCCAAATTCGATCTCTTTTACTTTACAAGTTTGTTATCGAACAGAATTTTGTAAAAGTTTGTACAAACTTTTGGATTGTCGTACAGACCTAATGTAATTTTACGACATGGTGAAATAACTGTTTGTTCTTTTATACGTTTTGTACGTATTTAGCCGAATTTAACGACCCAGCAAAATGTTCGATGCCAAAGAGGCCATTCAATCATGGGTACAAGTGATCTGGCATGTCATCATTTTAGCATCTTCATCGATGAAATTTATATGATGCTATTCATTTTTGGATCCAAAGCATGTCATTTACACCAATGCTTTGATATGCCATTTTCACCAATGCTTTGGCATGTCATTTCCACCAATGCTTTGGCATGTCATTTTCACCAACCCTTTTAACAACGTTGGTCGTGATTTCGAGTCTCCGACAACATCATATCATATTGTAAATAATTAATCTTATATATTTAAAAAATGTGTTGTAGCAGGTTTTGGTGTGATTATTTTAAAATAGTTTCGTTGTCCAATATTCCAAATAAAACACCAAGATTTCTACATAAACGTTATAATATTAATTTATTGATAAAATATCTTACATGGTTTTGACAATAATTCCATATGCCTCAAACATGAATACAAGTGACTGCTATCGCTTTCGCCAAGTATTCTATGTTATTAGCTTTGGAAGAAAAAGTCAACCGGCCACACTATCGTGTTTCCAAGAAGACTTAGTTCTTACCGTATGGATTGTCTATAAGAGAATCAAGGCTCTTTGTAAATCAGCATTGCTCTTTTATAGAGATCCAAACAAGCTTTTAACTAATAATCACTCAATAAAATACATTATGACTCAATAATTCAGCAATCAAAACAAAAGCTCTTTACGTTAAGATATTAAAGGATAAAAGAGACAACAAACAAAAGCACAAACATAACACTCAATCAGTGATCGAACCCCACTCAATAACTGTTACATTGTAATACTTCGGCTGTTCGATCACTCAATGTGTTTTGAATTTCCGTTACAAGCATTAAAAAATCGTACAACTGATGTGGATAGAAAACTAATAAACAATGTTGCACAGTGAAACAAATCATTGTAACAAAGTTTAACGATAGTTTAAAATGAAACAATAATGAAAATAGTAAAGCTTATGATCATTAACGAAATGATAATTAAGTAATAATGATAATTTGAATAAAATAATATAACGTCGCGCTACAGTGTATAAATAAAAAAACAAAATTATCTCTATTGGACCGATGGATTGGGTTCAAATGCTGATGAAAAGATCTGACCTTTCACGACTTCCTTTGCATGGGTTCAAATGCTGATCAAAGGATCGGATCTTTCACGACTGCCTTTGCATTGGTTCAAATGACGACTTCGTTTGAACTAATGCAAAAGATGTCATGAAATCACGTCACCGCATGGAACCCCTTCCTTAAAATTTTGCTGGGGTCCAATTGACATGGAATTCTTCATGAATAGATCCTAGAATTCATACATTCGCTTCTGATAATATAACTTGAAATTTTCCTTCTTGTAGGGTAATGTTTCCATACATTGTTCATAAACATTTTTTGCTGCATGCATTATGTCTGTGTATAAAAATATCAACCGAAAATACTCCGAACAAAAACCTAAATTTATTACCCAAACTTGCCTGGAACAAGTACAATATAGTAAGCTATCGAGCAGAACTCCAAAGAAATTTGCATAATTCCCTAAGCAGAAGAAAAAATCTCAACTTGTACGATTTTGGAGATACAATTAAATAGTCAATAAAGTCCAAAACAGGCAAAAATTCAACTTTTACTTCGAAACAACCTTGGTATAATTACAAATGCCACAATGCGCGGAAAAGCACACCACAAAGAACACCGTTGGATTCAGAAGAGATCACTTAGATTCTTTAAAAAGATACAAAGAAATTTGCAAAACCAATAAACAGGAACACAATGGAAAAATATTAGCCACAATTAATCACGTTAGGGATTCAAAGCAGTGGTGGAAAGCAGTGAGGGAAATGAGAATTCAAACCTTCAAAATTAGCTCAACCATATCTTTAGACACATTCAAAAACTACTTTCAAAACGTATTAAACCCTCAGCAAACGCAGATCCCACATTGGATAGTGAAATCAGTTTAGGAGAACTGAAAAATATTCCGAATAAGGTGAAGATGAACAAAGCACCAGGAGAGGATAGAATCCCATATGAGCACATTGCCCACGCCTCAGAAGATTTTCACAAACAACTAGTAAAACGTTATAACACAATTTTGGAAAATGGAATCATAGATAACGCCTTTGTCACGACAATTGTATTCCTCATCCATAAAAAGGAGATATGACCGAGCCATCAAACTAGAGAGGAATTGCCTTCATAAACTGCATGGCTAAACTTATGACGGTGATTCTAAATGAACGACTCTGTATTTGAATAGAACGAAATCAAGTTCTAACCGAATACCAAGCGGGATTTAGAAAAGGTTATTCGACTGTAGACAATGGTTACAAATTAGCGTCTATTGTAAGCATAAAGCAACATGAAGGTAAAAAAGTATACGCGTTCTTTGTGGACTTTAAGGCCGCTTTTGACAACGTATTCAGAAAATCTCTAATATACAATAGGGTGGGGCGATTTGTGTGGAAGCAAAAAAACCTTAATGAGCCCTTCGCGTTTCTGATTCCTGGGATTGAACTGAGCAAAAAAGTCCACTGGACCATATATCTACCGTGAAAATCGAGCCTCCCGATTTTGACTTTAAGTTTTTTATTGACGTTTTTTTGGATATTTTGGCATATAACAGCCAAACCATTGGGATTTTCGATCCAACACAAAGACAAAGATTGTAGCCAAGACAGTAATTGAAAACTCTCTAATACATCGCAAAAGCATTGGAATGCTCCTTCAGGTAGTTATGGCCTCGAGAAAGTGCACATTTAAAAGGAAGAAGGATCAAAAGAAATCCGTTGTGGAAAAAATAAGATATGCCCGTTTAAATTTGAAAATGTAAGAAACCCAGATTTTCACTACTTTTACCGTTATAAAAAAATAAAACGAAGTGACCCAAACGAAATAAAGGCATTGTCGTTGTCCATGGATCCCAACACGATATAATTTTGCATCAGAACACTTGAATATTTTTCGGGTCAAATTTTGTAGCACAATGTCATTTATCGACATTTTCCGAAAGGTTTGCACATTCTTAGGGCCAAAACTGCCTGAAAGAGCGTTCCAATGCTTTTGCGATGTATTAGAGAGTTTTCAATTACTGTCTTGGCTACAATGTTTGTCTTTGTGTTGGATCGAAAATCTCAATGGTTTGGCTGTTATATGCCAAAATATCCAAAAAACGTCAATAAAAAACTTAAAGTCGATTTTCATCGTAGACATATGGTCCAGTAGACTTTTTTGCTCAGTTCAACCCCAGGAATCAGAAACGCGAAGGGCCCAGCTTTATCACGCCTCACTTCTTTTCACAGCCGACTGAGGGAGTGATCTACCTCACTTTGTGGATTCTGCAGAAAGAAAGATTATAAATGACTGTTGTAAATAACCACTAATATATTCGAAAAATCTTACCATATACCACGTGCTTCATATTGGGATTTTCAAAGTTCGCCATGCCTTTAACCTAAAAACACGTATTAAAAGAATAACTACAATTATTTTAAATGTAATTTAATCTACATATTCTTACTTACTGTTTTTAGTTAATGCACTTTGTATGAATAATAACACTGTGCTACAGTGAAAATTTGCAGGGGTTCTAATGCATAAATTCGGTTTTGTGGGAGTCCACAGAAGACGAAAATACCTTTGGTTTCTTTCGGTCACTTCGGTTTTTCATTTTATAACGGTAAATGTAGTGAAAAATGGGCTTTCTTGGATTTTCAACTTTAAACGGACATTACTTCTTTTCTCCACAACCGATTTGCACACACTGTTTTTCATTATAAAGGGGAGAGTAATGCCTTTCGAACAAGCCATAGATTTTTAAAATGGTTTAACAAATGGCTAAGTAATAGTGGTTTAAGTGTGACAAAAAACGCATTAAAAAACAGTAAAATGTTTTTCCTTGTGCTCTAGGCTGCGTAAATGACACCTAATAGTACAATTATTTGCAATTAGCAAGTAGGAAATTTAGTTGGCTTTCCAAAATGGGAAAAACCAACAAAATCCTTTGAAAAATTAATGCGTTATCGCATTTTTTGTGTTTCAACTTTTTGTTTTTTTTTTTCATATTTTCCTTTATAAAACATTGATACCTTGTGCGTAATTGTTAAGCCGGATAATCACA
This sequence comes from Musca autumnalis, assembly GCF_047663935.1. NCBI lineage: Eukaryota > Metazoa > Arthropoda > Insecta > Diptera > Muscidae > Musca > Musca autumnalis. The sequence goes on from NW_027411977.1 coordinate 170,577,577, forward strand.
ATTAGAATCATACATGCTAAGATACCCATCTTTTATAAAGGAAAATATGAAAAAAACCAAAAAGTTGAAACACAAAAAATGCCATAACGCATTCATTTTTCAACCGATTTCGTTAGTTTTTCCCATTTTGGAAAGCCAACTAAATTTCCTACTTGTTGACAGTAAGGTGTCGTTTACGCAGCCTAGAGCACAAGGAAAAACATTTTACTGTTTTTTAATGCCTTTTTGTCACACTTAAAACACTATTACATAGCCATTTGTTAACCGATTTTAAAAATCTATGGCTTGTTCGAAAGGCATTACTCTCCCCTTTATAATGAAAAACAGTGTGTGCAAATCGGTTGTGGAAAAAAGAAGTAATGTCCGTGTAAATTTGAAAATCCAAGAAAGCCCATTTTCACTACATTTACCGTTATAAAATCAAAACCCGAAGTGACCCAAAGAAACCAAAGGTATTTTCGTCTTCTATGGAATCCCACACAACCGAATTTGTGCATCAGAAATCCTGGAAAAAAAAAATTTGTCCACTTTTGTATCACAGTAATTGTATGCATCGTGACGCGGTTTCCGAATTTTATGATTTTATAATGTTAAATTTATATGGAAAATTGAATATTTTCATAAATATTTGTACAATTATTTCAAAGCTCGCTTTTTTGAGTATTTTTTGGATTTGTTGCCAAGACACAATGCAAGACATGGTCATGCAAGTTGTCGTACATGACAATTTCATATATTTCGTCAATGAATCGTCAACGAAATTGTCATCAACGATTCGATTTTCTATTGGGTACTTAAATTCCTATATAAGAACTCTACTCGCTTCTTCGGTTAACTATAAATCCCAATGAAAAATAACATCCTAATCCCAACGCTTTAAATGATTTAAAAAATTCTGGGTAAAATATCGTTGGAATACATAATATGCCCCGAAGGGACTCTCTCACTAATAGAAGGGCTAACGAACAAATTCCTTTACAGGAAAGGGCCCCACCCATATCATAGCCAGTGGCGTATCATAGCCAGTAATTAATGGCTGAACAATAGACAAATTAGTTGACAGATTCACATAGTTAATTCCATATTAATGGTATAACTGAGTTAACAGTAGATATCTAGTAAGTCAAGATTTGGACCGATAACTTTGAAAAACTGAAATTTTCTTATTAAAACATCAATTGCTATTGTTAAGAACGAAAACGTCAATGAAATAAATAAGAATCTAATGATTCAGATAGGAAAAAAATATTCATGTCTGGATTATCGAGGTAAGAAAAAAGTGTAATGTCCGGATTACTGAGTCTACAATGTAAAAAATTCTAGTGTCCGGATTACAGCGTTGTCCGGATTAATGAGTGTCCGGATTATCAAGACTATACTGTATACAAATAAAAAATAATTTATAATTGTATTGAACGAGAAAATGTATATAAAGAATTCTTATAATAATATAATTTCAATAAATTTTCAATGCGGTATATAAATAAATAAATACAACAACAACATTTAACAGTTGCATTTTTCGGTAGAATATGGCAAAAAAGCAGGGCTGCTTATAATAGTATGATGTTTTCTTGCGTTGTTTAGAATAAATGACGTAGCTATCGTCCTTTATTTTTGTATGTTAAATGACGAAAAACGGTGCCTGTTTTAGCAAATAAATGACGCAACAGCTCTAAAACCTCATTTTTGTGCTAATGTAAAAAGCATATAGGTCTTGTTTTGGAGGGCTAGGTCTTGTTTACACTCAAACTCCGACACTCTCATTTATAACACTCAGTTGTCGTGTGACATACCAAATAAATAAAATAAAAAACGTTCTGGGGCTTTAAACCAGGCTCGAGCGATGAAAACACAAAGTGCTTCCACGGCCTCTTGTTCTTGCGAAGTCAGCTGGGAAGTAGTTTTAAAACATTCTCGCCTACATCGAAAATGGATTTGTCAATCGCAGACTATTCTTATAGAAATCGCTTGAATATGGTGAGTTGATGTCCGGATGTGCTTCCAAACTTGCAGTCACAGGAGCTTTCGACCTAATATCTGCTAGAACAGATATTTTATAATTTTTGAGGCAATAAATGTAGCTTTTTGAGTTCATTATTTCTCCAAATATTTTTTTTTTGCTTCAGAGGTCAGATGAAGGTTCACATAGGACTCAGAGATAGAGCCCAGAATTGCTGGGACCATAATATCGAAGCTGGATCTGACACGACAAAACCCGTCGTTTGGTCTGTACTTTCAAAAAATGTTGCACATTGTAATCATTCTCATCTAGATATGGAATTGGAATTGTTGAAAAAAAATGATGAGAAAGGAACCTAAACGAATCTGAATTCCCATAAGGAATCTATCTTTCATATTATACCTAAATTATTTAAAGGCGAATCAAAATTGCAATGGCAATAAATCATTTCCTTTCTTAATATGTAATCAAAAAACTACAAGTTCAGTATTGTGCGGTTTAGAAGTACATAAAATGAAATGTCTATTGGACAAAATGTACGACATACCAAGGGTTTTCCATGGAGTATATCTCGAAAACCAATTAGAAAATTGTTTTACAGCCTTTTTCCTATTTTTGATCAACTTGTTGCTAATAGGAGAAAAACTGGAGGAAAATGTATTGTTGTGCATCATAAAGTGCTAATATCTGTTATAAGTAGCATACGCATCTGAATTTTTTCCTATCAGTAGCAAATTCGTACATTTTGAAGAAACCAGCTTCAAACAATTTAAATTCGATTTATCTGGCTCAAACGCAAGTTATGTATAATGACCCCATAGATATTTTTTTAAAAGAAATAAACAAATAAACTCCAACTTTTGTAAAGTTGTTGCATAAGAATTTTTATAAGGTCAATCACTTTTGTTAATTAACTTTTAATATTAATTTTGCTAACATTGCATTTTTATCAGTATATTAACATTTACGGCATTACAGCCAATCAAAATGCATTCTTATAATAATTTGTCAATTCTGCATTAAATGATAGTCTACTAACTTTAGGGCATATTAGCCAATCAAAAACTCATTTTTTATAAATTGCTAATTTTGCAATAAATGATGGTTTACTAAAAATTAGGGTTATTAGCCAATCAGAATAAACTAAATAATAAAAATGCTTACACAACAGCTAAGAAGAAGATTATAAATATCAATGTAAAATTCGATTTAAGTCAGTCAGTGTTTAACTCCCGATCTATATTCAAATAAACGGTTTTTAAAAGTAAATTAAAAACAAATAAACTTTTTTTAATAAGTGAACGAAGTGCAATATAAAAGTCGCATGATAACTCTCGAACAGATCAACAGATTTCGTTCAAATTTTGGATCTCGCAATATTTTTTTCCAAACTTAAACTCATATCGGTCCAATCCTTCGGGCACTTCTCCCACCCACAAGACTTCAAAGTTAGAAATCGATGTTTTCGAGATATAGATTAGGTTCGAATATGGATTATATCGATTCAATCTCTCAGGTACCTCCCACACAAAATTTCAATTATCCGATTTGACCGACACCTTGAACATCCTAAAATTACTTCCAGACGTACATATATCAAGTACCTAGAGCAGGGACGTACGCAGGGGGGGGCACTGGGGGCCCGGGCCCCCCCCCCGAAATGGTTTGGTCGACTAAAATTTTTTGAGCTACTTTAACAGATTAATACGTTTTTTCTCTAAACAATAAAAATAATAAAAATTATTTTTGGAATTTTGAAAAGAAAACTTAGATTGTTCTGAAGGTTATGTACTAAAAACTTACTTTATGAACAAGTTGTCTAAGAAATATTTAAATTTTTTTTGTTTGAATACTATTTTTGAGAAAAACTTCCAGTAAAATCTGAATTACTTTCATATCTCATGTTATTTCATAATCAAAAATAATAAAGGCTCGAGGAATTCTATAATGAATATAAAGGTCTTGAGGTTTTAAACTCTTTCTGTATTCAAAAAATGACGAGTTTAGTATTGTGCGGATTGGAAGTGCATGAAATGACTATTTACTGGACAAAATGTAAGATATATCAAGTGTTTTCCGTGGAGTATATCTCTAAAACCAATTAGAATTGTTTACTACTATATTTTTTTATTATTTATTTAATGGAGAACAATTTATTATTGTGCTTTATAAAGTTCTAATATCTGCTATAAGTAGCATACACACCAGAATTTTTTTTCTATCATTAACAAAGTTGTAGTTGAAATGAAATTAATGCTCAAACATTAGTTAAATTGTATTAAAATCTGCTGTAATTTCGGCCTTTAGGCTAACGATAAAAATTTACCTCATCAAATAATTGGCGTCGATTTAGCCCAGTTCGGCCGTCTGTCTGGCTCGAGCGCATAACAACTCTCAAACGGATCAACCGAACTTTAAGACATATCGGTCCATTCCTTTTTTCCCACAAGACTACAAAATGTTTCGCTAAAATGGTGCGCACAATAACTCTCAAAGGTCCAAATCGATTTCTTTGAGACATAGATTAGGTACGGATATGGATTATATCGGTTCACTTCTTCAGGTACCTCCCACTCAAAATGTCAATATCCAATTTCACCGAAACTTAGGACATCCTAAAATTACTTCCGGACGTACATATGTATATCAAGTACCAAGAAGGTCTATATGCGAAAACATCTTCGGATACCTCCCTAAAAAAATTCAACATAAGTACAATATAAGGGCTGTTCGAGAATCCATTGGACATTTTGACCAACGCTACTGCTTGCGGTCTTGTTTACAGCGATATTCTATTTTTCGTGGGTAAGTCCATGCTTGCTGACATAACGGTTCAAAAGCTCTAAATCTTACCATGACCAACTAAAATGACGGCTTGATACCATAATTATCAAAAGGAATTACTTCCAAAATTATTTCAGGTATCTTCTCCACAAAAGTGCAAAACTTTTGCGCTCTTATTGAAGTCAATTTAATGAGCTCAACATAAGCATTTATTCACAACGCCCACAATCGTTAAGTTTTATACCCAATGTTTCAATATTTTTGTCAGAAAGTGTATACGTCCAAAAAAGGCCATGAAATTCTGAAACTCCCTGACTACACAATTTTTAGGACAAAGATTTTGGTTATGAAGCCCGTATTCGATCTGTCTATAGATTAAAGTCTCAAGTCACACAGGCTGAGGGTATACCTACGTCGACAAACCCGATTGATACTTTTTTAACTCACACAGGCTGAGGGTATACCTACGTCGACAAACCCGACTGATACTTTTTTAACTCGTTTTCGAGAAAACAAAAGATATGAATGTTCATATGTTTGCCTCCGCTGTTCCGACAGAAGTCATAGTCCTTGGAAAGTTTTAAATGTCATCGAGTTCATAAACATCTAATCAACAACCATTGGAATATCAGTTGATGCAGTTTTTCGGCTTAACCCATTTTGTCAGAAAATTTTGCCGAGAACTAATGTAGATTTCGTAGTCTCAAACAGTGCTGCGAGTAGAATTCGGAGTCTATGAGTCGTAGTTGGTACCGCCCGACTCCTGTTTTTTCCTAAATGGCTGTTCCAGAACCTGCAAGAATCTACATATTTTTACTACTAAAAATGTGTAGATTCTTGCAGTACTGGAACAGACCATAAATGTAATTTTCTGAATTTTTTAGTTGTCTTGCCTGGACTCTGTCACTTCTGGTAAAATAGTAAAGTTTCGGTGTTTTTATGACAAAAAAGAATATTGTTTTCTTACAATAGTTCGGTACAAGTAGAGCTGGCAAACCATCGATGGCAATATCGATAATATCGATACTTTTTTTTTGACGCCAATATCGATGAGTAGTTTTTTCCATCGATATTATCGAAAATTTTGCCATCACTAAAGAAACAGCTGACGCGCTATTGCTTCTTCATTCTTAAACAAAGCAGACGCGATTTTTCTAGATGCTTGCTTTTTGTGAAATAAAAAGATTTAATCAAGTTTTTATAAACCAAAAAAGAAAACTAATTTGTTTTCCGCTGCGCATATGTTTTCAAAACCAAATCTTAACTATTAAATACTAAACAAAAACTGGCAAAGTTAAAAAGTAAGTGCATTCATTTTACATAGTGAAAAAAGTTTTACTACTGTTATTATTCAACAGGACATGGATAAGTTTCTAAGTAAAACAAAAGTTTCCGGTAAAGAAAATGTTGAAATTTCTAGCAGTGACAGCAGTTTCGAAGCTTCAAATGTTAGTGCTCCGAAAGGAACAAAAAAGAAGGGTTCAGCAGTTTGGACATATTTTCTTAAGGCAAGAGATGGCAAATACGCAAAATGTCGCATATGCTCCAATGTGTATAAGACCAGCGGAAACACATCAAATCTGATTGACCATCTAAAACGGGCTCATCCAGCATGTCGCCAAAATCCTATACCTGATAACACAATAGATACATATTTTAAGAAATCCTCACAATACGACAGCACATCCGAGCGCAAAAAAGCAATCGATACTGCCCTAATATCCATGATTTGCTCCGACATTCAGCCATTCAGTATTGTAGAGGATAAAGGATTCCAGGACTTTGTAAAATGTTTGGACCCTCGGTATGTTTTACCATCTAGAAATACACTGAAAAATATCCATATGGCTGAGATGTACAGAGTAGCAAAAGAAAAACTAAAATTCATCCTTAATGACATGGAGTATTGTGCAATTACAACAGATGGTTGGACTTCTCGGGCGAATGAAGGCTATTTGACTGTTACATGCCATTTTGTTCAAAATTTCGTATTGCGTTCTGCTGTCCTATCAACAAAAAAACTTCTTGTCGCTACAAACCATACAGCAGACAATATTGCCGCATCATTGCGAGAAGTTTTTGAAGAATGGGGAATATTGCATAAAGTCATTACCATTGTGACTGACAATGACAGCACTATGATTAAGGCATGCGAATTACTTCAAAAAAGGCATCTTCCTTGCTATGCACATACACTGAACTTGGCTGTTCATGATTGCTTGGAGCAGCCCAATATAAAGGCCATCCTTTCTAAGTGCAAGGGGATAGTAACATTTTTTAAATCAAGTACTATAAGTTACGAAAAATTTAAAATGGCGCAAGGTAGAGAAAAACCGTTAAGTTTAATACAACAGGTGCCGACTCGGTGGAATAGTGCCTTAAGGATGATTGAAAGAATTCTAGATACAAACGAACACATATCTTCAGTTCTTTTGGCAACATCAAAGGCTCCAACACCTCTCACGGCAGATGAAGTCAACTTTTTAAAGGACCTTAAAGAAGTACTCTCACCATTTGATCACGCCACTGTCCAAACGTCAGCGAATACAACTGTGACCATTTCTCTAATAATCCCCTTGACATTTGGTCTATTTCAAAGCCTAGAAGAACTAAAATGCAAACTCTGCACTTCTGATGGTTTAGAAGCGTGTTTGTTTTTGATTGAAAGAATCAAAAAACGTTTATTTCCGTATGAAGAACGTACGGCTTCCAGGTTAGGAACATTACTGGATCCCAGATTTAAGAAAGAAGGTTTCCGCTCTATTTACAACGCTGATCAAGCAGCTAAAAGCTTGGAAAATGAAATAGCGGGTATGGGAAAATCTAACAAAACCAGTTTGGCCACTTCAACAACTTGTGAAACTGACACAAAACAACCACTACTGAAGTTCCTAGAGCACAAAAAGGCGAACAAAACCAGAACCACTCGAGTTGATGCCATTGTTACCATAAGACAATACATTGAAAACGAAAATACACCAACGGAAAGTGATCCTCTTCAGTACTGGAGTGTAAGTTTCTATATATAATTACCATCACTGTGAATTTAAAGGTAACCACAAATACGTTTTTTATTATTGCAGGTCAATGGCAACGAAATGTCCGCTCTTCAAAACTGTGCCATTCGTTACTTGTGCATTCCCGCAACATCCACGGAATCTGAAAGAATGTTTAGCAAAGCAGGCTCAATTATTTCCGACCGAAGGACTTGCCTTAAATCCAAAAATGTAGACATGTTATTATTCCTTAACAAAAATTATTGGGTTACCCAATAACTCCAAAACGCTTTATCAACACTATCAATGTCAAACAATGAGCCAAGAATTATGCTGATTGTAATCAACATACTTACATACGTACTTAATAACAAATTTACAATGATCTCATATCCAAGTCGCTATTATAAGTACTTATTTAATTTTTATTTAAAAAGTGTTATTTTTTGTTAATGGTTCAGATTATATGAACCATAAAAAGAACTGATATTTTTGCTGTAAGCGTTAGTTACAGTTTAACCTTTTTTGTTGTTTCTCATTAACATATTTATATACTTGTATTTGTTAACAAGCATTTGTCGGCTGGAACGACTATGCAAAAAAAAATAATATTACTTTCCACAACAAACGCAGTACAATGATCAAAAAAAATATATTCAAATATATTACTTAGAAATACAATACATTTAATTTTATATATGTTTCCCTTGTTCAGAACCAATTGAAAATAAACAAGGAAAAATAATTCATAACCCCCATTTATTATAACTAACTTGTTGTTTACTTTTTTGGTACATATTTTTCAATCCAGAACTTGAACAAGTGCATAAATTGAATCTTATTTAGAAATACATTCCAACAGTAGGTCACTGTTACATTTGATTTTTAGAAAAATTGTTTATCAGGATTATTAAAAAAAAATTCCGGAATTTTTGCCTTTCCACAATTTCATCATTTTTTTGTCGATTCGGCAAGAATATCCCATAGTTGTTTTCAACTTCTTAATAGTACGTTTATATATAACCGGATTTAACAAATCCACTGGGTTTCAAATGTCAATTACATTGCTTATATTTCAAATAAATCCTCATAAAGAAGGTTAACCCTACAAAAGGCCATAGTATAAACATGGCCTAAAATACAGATTTTAAAATAATTTCACTTTTTAAAATTATTTTCACTGCGGAAAATACCTAGGGAAGTACATCCCTAAACTGAATTCAACCCATTACAATGTAATTTAAAAAATCCAACTGTAGATGCAATATTATTTTTGTTTATAATAAACACTAAAGTGTAGAGGCGGGTCTCACCCCCCGTTGAGGAAAAAAATTATAAAAAACACAAGCATTTTGTATTTTTTCTTTAAAAGTATATTTGCATTTTAACACACACTTTCCAAGATTGTTATATTCATCAATTAATTACATCAACTTTAACCAAACATGGGTTAGATACAATAATATTTTTTGTTTATAATAAAGACTAAAGTTTAGAGACAGTGTCACGCCTCGTTGAATAAAAAAATTAGAAAAAACACACGCATTTTGCATTTTTCTTTAAAAATAAATCTTTAGAGCCTATTCAGCATTTTGTTCCACTGGACAATAGGGACATTTGAGACCATTGCTTAACTTGTGCATCAACTTTTTGGGGGGAATATCTTCTGTGGTCTGCTGTCTTAGAATGGGAAGAATGGGACATGCGAAAATAGAATGATCATAACGATATTCTGGATCCAAATCTATTTCAATAGGCAATTCATCACGACCACTCCAAAGTTTTAAAACGGACTATAAAGAACAATAAGAACAAACAAATATTACAAAGAGTTTAAAAAATCGTATGTTTAGGGATCCACTTACTTGTTTAATATTCAACACAGCCACATCCTGCAATGCCCAATTCTTAGGCATCTTTTAAGAATATATATGAAGCTTCAGTCCTTATTTCAGGTGATATTAAATGTTGAATTGGTGAATTTTCTATGCCCGATGGTAGATATATAAAACATCCCAATACCATATCTTCGGCCATTTTTGACTCTTTGATACGACGGCATGTTTGGCCATAACTTTATTCAAGAGCATAATATTTTCTTCTTGTAGGGCATCTGTCCGGGTCCACCAGCCGACAATGTGTAACAACTAGACTGACTTCCGTATCGTTAACGGAGGTAAAAAGCAAACATGTATCGTTTTTATTTCTCATGCATTTAGTTGCATTTTCAAGAAATAATGCATGAGTGTTCAGCTAAAATATTTTGACGAAGCTGAAACAACACAAAGCAAATGACGATACGGAAGTCAGCCCTACCAACGCCTAAAAAACACAAAAACGTTATATGTACATATATCACCACTAAAATATTTCACTGGTCTCCAAACTTACTCAATTCTATACACCTTTGGTTTGTGGATCTGTACAATTTTATTGCAAAATTAATTCTTCTTTCTCCACAACACCCACAATGTCATTGCTTGTAATCCTTCCTGAGCCAAACGAAATGGATGTTGGGTTTGACGATTTTCACAGGGAACAAAGATCTTGACACCAGTATTAACCAGGTTTGTGATGAAAAAGCATTCGACTCGTATGGCAATGAAATATATAAGGAGGCTGTTTGTTGCTGCTGTTGTTGTCGGGTACTTTTCGTAGCTGATGCTGACACAGAATTCTCCGCAGTAGTTTCTACATCGCGTAGGACTACAGTTTTCTTTGGCCAGCATTATGATATAATTATCTGGCTGCGTACCATTTCATCATCATTATCATCCGTTGAAAATTTGCCTAAATCGAAACGTTGGATTGCTATGGAAAAGAAGAAGTCGATAGTTAATAAGGAAATTGCCATGTTTTGAAAAATACAACTTACATCCAGCTCCTCATCAGAACCTCAACGTCTATTGTCAATTTCTCCCAAAGAAATCATTACAAATATATGATTGAACTTTTTACAGGGTCTCCTATAGAAAGAACAATTTCTGTAGATCGTTGATAGACCGAAGAATCTTCACAGCTCTTCTTTAGAAAAAATCTTCCATAGAAGAAGACGGACAATCTTTATTTACAAATAAAATTGCTTCCTTATAATTACACACTCGTACTTATTGGCCAATAAACTACAGACGTCCTTGCCTTTGTCTTGGAAAAAAAAATGATTTCAATATTTTTTCCACAACTTCAAATTATGTGTTTGATAAAAATCTCAAAAATAAATTATGGAAGTGTTTAAAAATCATAATAATAATTTGTCAATGTGTGTTTGTGTGTTGTTGTGGGTAAATGCCAATTAATTTGTCCGCCATTTTGGATTATAAATAGGGGTGGCAAATCTACGATAGTATCGATTTTATCGATATTTTAAAATGGAAATATCGAAAAAATCGAATGGAGCCATTATCGATAGTTTGCCAGCTCTAGGTACAAGTCAAATCTGCACTCGCGGATTCGAGTTATTCTTTTTGTGGAGTTATTTATTTCAATTAGTTATTGGTATACAAATAACATTAATAGGGTTTTTAGATAGATCTTCTTATCAGAATCAGTCCTCGCGTTAAAAATGTGTTTAATTGATAACTTAATAAAGCAAAAATAAGACAAAACTTGTTTAATGGGACTGAAGTTAATGTGTGATATATGGATATGTACTTTAAAGAAGAAGATATACTGAACATCTTTGAAATAGAATCGAAAATGCCAAATAAGAGCTACTGTGGTTAAAAATTCTGGGATACATTAAAACTTAAACCTACATGGGTTATATTCATTTGAAAGATTTTTAGTTATTGCGTCAATTCTGTTGGAGAATTTGGTTAAAAACTTGAGAATACCAGGCGGAATTTTTGTATGGGGACTATACTGAACGTGTTCTGATATGGTTCATTTCAATTCTAAACATCCAAAGACTAATTTATTATAATCTGTTCCAAATTTCAAAGTTATATCTAAAATATTGTAAACTCTCTCAATTGAAATTATATACTCTGTGTTAATATTTCATATAAAATCAACAAAAACCCCTTAAAATAGCTTTATGTAACGCTACACAACATTTTTTAATTTCATAATTTTTGGTCAAGGTGCGCCCCCCCCCCGAAATAAAATCCTGCGTACGTCCCTGACCTAGAGGGTCTATATGGGACAACATCTTCGGATACATCCCTCATAAAAGTTCAACATAAGTGTAGTTTAAGGGCTTTTCGAGGGCCATTCCACTATTTGATCAATGGTACTCTTTGTGGTCTTGCTTTCAGCGATATTCTATTTTTCGTGGGTAATTCCATGGTTATGTGAGGAATGGTCCAAAAGCTCCAAATCTTACGCTGACCAACTAAAATTGCGGCTTGACACCATAACTATCAGAAGGAAATACTTTTAAATTAGGTACATTCTTTCAGGTATATTCTGCACAAAAGTGCAAAACTTTTGCAACTTTTCGCAACGCCCTATATACTACAAATATTTCGATATTTTTGTTTGACAGTTTTTACGTTCAAAAAAGACCACGAAATTCTGAAACTCCCTGACTACACTATTGTGGTTATGTAGCCCGTATTCGATCTGTCTATAGATAAAAGTCTCAACTCACTCAGGCTGCGGGTATATCTCTGTAGCAAACTCGACTGATACTTTTTTACTTGTTTTCCAGAAAACAAAAGTTTTGAATTTTCATAAGTTTGCCTCCGCTGTGCCGGCAGAATGTCATCGAGTCCATAAACATCTATTCGTACCAGGGTTTCGGAGTCGGAGTCGAGCAATTTTGCTGGAGTTGGAGTCGGAGTCTGAGTCGAAAAAATAACTCGACTCCGACTCCGGTCAGAATTTTTTCCACGTTATAGAAGTATAACATAAAATTTGGAACAAGAACATTTTTTAAAAATCATTTTTTATTTTAAAAGAAATGTATAAGATAACATATATGCAAACGGTACATTATAATAAGTTCAGGGACGATTCACAGGATATTTGCTATCCTCTGAGTGTAGTCTATTTATCCCTATTTTGTTGATCCAATTGATTCTTTACATTTTTGTAAACAAAAGTAATGCTCTATGACAATCGAATTAAGATTGGACCTGTAACCTCTTTCGTCAGAAGTCTTACTGCTCTTCTCACAAAGGTCTATTGGTATTCTCATCCAGTTTTTTATGAGAAGTTATCCTTGTCTTCTATTAAAGACAGTGTGGTCTCTATGGGAAATCTTACTAAATACCCTGTGGCACAAAATGGAATTCACTGTCTAGGGGTGGAAAAATTCCTTTTCGGAATGAAAGCCCCAATTGAGAACCCCAAAGGATCCCATAGCTGCAGTTTCTGAGTTATGACATAATGAATTTTTTCATTGACCCCCATCCATCATTGAGAAAATAGCTTTATATCTCAGTTTGGAGACATTGTTTCATCATTTTTTGATGACTTGTTTTCAGTGAGGAACCTTTCTTTCTATATACTCGATGAGGGCTTTAGATGTAGACATTCAAATAACCGGATCTGTCCGCCAGGAACAGATATAGTTTATGTGTATCCAAGTTTTCTACACAATCACATACGAAATTCAATGAAATATATAATCATAGTTTTCATGAGAAAGGATCGGGTAAAAGTGATAAAGAAGTGAGAACATGGCAATATTGATTTCTTGTCCTAGTGGACCGACCCTACATAAAATTTTCCTAGCAACATTTGGTAGAATATTTTCATGCACGAAATCTCATCGTGTGCTAATTTTTCAGTTCCCGAAAACTTCCATCTGCCTACGTGCTGGGTAGAATACACACTATATCTCAAATATTTCCACACCAATTCACAGTGTCCGATTTTCCGAAAATCCTGGCCAAAACTCTAAAAATGAATCGATTTTGACCTAACCTTTGGTTCTTATGTTTTTCACGCCGCTGATTACATTTTTGATATTATTTAACCCTCAGGCGGTCACTTAAGGGGTCTTTTTGGTCCCTTCTCCTATAAAATGTGATCTTATCGGATCAAAATATTCTACAAATTTCTTCGTCATCAATTTTTACTATAGATCCTAGAATACAGCAAAACTCTATATCTTACCTTAACTCCAGAAATATGCAAATTAGAAAAACATTTTCGGGTTAATGTGGTACTTCATCAAAGTTTTGGCTAAATTGTCATACAAAGCATCATTTTAGAAGAATGGCGTCAAAGACAAAAATGTTCTCAGCTAAATTTCACTATAAGTAACCAAAGAAATGAAATCTCTATTTGCATTACATACCAAGGAAATACTTACTTACTTAGCTGGCCCATTACAGAACTTTTGTTCTATAGGCCGAACTAAGAAAAGATCTCCAATTCTCTCTATTTGTTGCTTCTCTTTCCGGAATACCGCGCCTTTTCATCTCATCATCCACTTGTTTGCGCCATCTAGTCCTTGGCCTGGCATTTCTGCGTGCACCGCCAAGCGGTCCGTGTTTATACACCTTTTTAGCGGGGTCATCATCGCTCATTCTTATGATATGGCCTAGCCAACGCAATCGCTGCATCTCGATACGTTTAACAATATTGATGTCGTTGTACAGCAGATACAGCTCGTGGTTCATGCGACGTCGATATTCACCGTCAACGCAGATTGGTCCGTAGATACTCAGGTTCCAAGCGTCGGGTACTCGTTCTTCCTGCCAGATGGTGCTAACTTGCTGATGAATACACAGCTCGGCTGGTAAGCCATCGGCTCCTGCTGCCTACTCCTAGTGTTGGGAAATCTCGTTCATTGAGCGGATCGATCTTTTTCATTCCGTTCACCAAAAAGATCCGGGTCGTTTACTTCGTTCGTTGGCTCCTTTTCGTTCAACAATACATTTGAATGTATTATTTTCTTTTGAAGTCGTTCGTTCTCTGCTGTATATGACTCCGTCGTTCTTTTCACCGAATCGTTCTTTTGATAATGTTCGGTCACGAATGACACAACTGTCGTGTTACTTGCTTAATGGGGGTGGTTTTGTTTCTGAACGTAGTGGTGGTGGTTTTGATATGAAAGAACCAGATGAACGAATGATGCAAAAGAAAGATATGACCGAGATGTGCTACTGAATGAGGTGAGTTACTGAGCGAGAGTAGCTCTCTGAATCATTGTTTGTTTTGTGTGGAAATTGGTGCTCCTTGCGCTAACGCAGCGTTTGTTTAGAGTTTGACTGCAAAACCAATGCTGCTAATTTTGTAAGCAGCAATGACTCGTCCATCGGGGATCTAAATGAACGATATAAAAGAATGAGCTGGATACGGATCCGTTCGTTCTTTTCACGGAATCGTTTCTTTGATCCGGTTCGTTCATGAACGACGGAACTCTAGTCTTTACCTCATCTTGGCTGGGCGGTATACATTCAATACCATCTTCTGGGATTGGGACTGTGGTATGTTCGTCGTCTTCGCTGCTATTGGATACCAACAGATTTGAAAAATGTTCTTTCCATATCCTGAGTACACTATCTGTATCAGTTACCAAATTACCTTGCTGGTCTCTACAGGAGGATGTGCCTGTACCAAAGCCATCAGTTTGATGCTTGACTCTTTGGTAGAATTTTCGTACTTCATTCTGGCTCCTATACATCTCGATTTTTTCACACTCCAGCATTTCCACATCTCTCTTTTTCCTGCGGAAAAGACGTTTCTCCTCTCTCCTTTTCTCCCTGTATCTCTCTTGTGCGCTACGCGTTGCTACGGATTGTAAAGTAGCCCTATATGCCGCATTTTTCTCTTCGGTGGCAGCACGACACTCCTGATCATACCATGGATTCCTTGGTGGAGGCCTCTGGTATCCAAGTATGGATTTTGCTGCTGTTTGCATGGAGTGGGCAATGCTTTGCCATTGCGCTGATACGTTATCGGGTGAGGAGTGCTTTGATTAAGCAATTGGGCTAGTTGAGTGGAATATGCTGTGGCTATCTGTTGTGATTGCAGCTTACCGATGTCTAACTTTCGTGTGGTGTCTGTTCGTATTTTGTTTGCTACGTTTAAGCGGGTGCGCACCTTTACTGCAACAAGGTAGTGGTCCGAATCAATCTTTGCGCCTCGGAACGATCGTACATCCAACACGCTGGATGAATGTCTTCCATCTATCACAACATGATCAATTTGATTACTTGTTCTTTGATCTGGAGACAGCCAGATGCCCTTATGAATATCGAGATGATTAAATCTGGTACTGCTAACTACCATGTTTTTTGCAGCTGCAAAGTCTATCAGCCCCATACCATTGTCAGATGTTTCACTGTGGAGACTGAATTTCCCGACTGTTGGGCCAAAGATATTCTCCTTTCCAATTTTGGCATTAAAATCGCCTAGAATGATTTTAATGTCATGGTCAGGGCAACGGTCATATGTTTCTTCTAAGCGCTCGTAATATATATCTTTGGTCTGTTCGTCCTTTTCTTCAGTGGGAGCATGAGCGCAAATAAAGCTGATGTTGAAGAATTTAGCTTTTATTCGAATTGCAGCAAGTCTTTCATTCACTGGGGTGAAGCTGGATACCAGATGTTTTAGTCTCCGAATAACTACGAATCCGCAACCAAACTCATGCTTTACGTCATGGCAGCTATAATACAGTGCGTCACCTTTAGGTGTTGTTGTGACGCCTTTCCCAATCCATCGTATTTCCTGTATGCCAATGCGAAGACTGCACCTTCTCTATAAAGAGTGCGAACATTCCAGGTGCAGATTCGCAGATCATGGTCCTTAAAACGTTTGCGGGGTTCGTCAACTTTAGAGGGGTTTGTTTTTCTTTTCTTTCGTTTTTTCATAGTAGGCTGTTTTTTCTAGGGGAGGGTTACTAACCCGACGCCCAAACCCAAATTTTTAACGTTCTTATGGGTGAACGCGCGGCACATGATAGCTCACTACCTTTAACGGGTGTTAAAGGCAGTTCCCCAGGTGACACCACGGGGAGGTCAGTGTCCACTTGAGATGAAAGAGGGACCAAGATAAATCCTGGGCTTTGCCATGTTAAAACCGGTCAGGACCGTTGCTTGGTATCTTCCATCCCCTACGTCACCCATACCAAGGAAATATCGGTATCAATTTTGTCAAAAAACCAAGAAACTAAAATAGGGGTGCAAGCTTCCACAATTTCTACAGTTTTGGAAATATTTGAGTTAAGATCACTTGGAATCCTTGCACTTTAGGTGTATAATGTCTTTGGCAACTTTACTGACAAGAATGCGAGGAATATTTGTCTTAAAAAATTAACGAGGGTTAATTGTGAGTCATAAAAGGGGTCCTTTTGGTTCCTTTTTCCACAAATCTTTAAAATCTCCTATAAAATGTGGTCGGATCAGACCAAAATATTCTAGAAATTTGTTCGCCATAAAATTTTACTATAGGTCTTAAAATATATCAAACTCTAAATTATGACCAAACGCCAGAAAGTGACCCTATACTATATTCTGACATTCTGAATGAAAGAAAATCAAAATATCACATAAAAACGAAAAGTGCAAATATGTGCAGGATGTTTCGATGGAAATTGGTAAAAAAACCCTTCCTTTTTTATGAAATGATAAATTACACGGCCCAACTCGATCTTACTCACAACTATTTTCATAACTTATTGTGAAAATTGATCATGAAAAAAATTAACAAGTACGGACATCAATTATTAAAGAACGCACAATTCATTGGCGACACTGAACTTCTTAAATACGTTTCACATACCTTTCATTACAAATACAAATATTTAATAACCGTTGTTTATTTTGCATTTTATCATAGATTTATAAACAACTTAAATATTGAAAAAAAAAAAAATCCAAATAGGGTCATTTCGACCTGCTTTTATACCCACTTATTAAACAAGAAATGTAAGAAATGTAAATGTAATGGGATCCTATAAACAATATCTGACCCTTTTTAGTGTAAATTGATAAATTTTTCTTTTCGATTTTTGGCCAGGTTTTTTGGAAAATCGGACACTGTGCAATGTTCAAAATGTCTATAAATTTCAGAAAAAAGTAGAATGTATAAATATCATAGAATAGGTAGTCAAATTTTTAATTCGATCGGAACAATATTGCCTTAGTGTGAGCGTTGGATTAGAACAATTTATATTGTTTTGTTTGCAGCATAAACTCGAAATCGGCCACAAAAATATATGATAATTGGTTTATTAGTTTTCGAGCTAAAGTTGGCACCCCACAATGCTTTAATAAAAACAGGGTTTCGTAGAATGCCTCAAAACTTCGTAATATTTTTCTCTTTCAGATGAAGAAAACAAAACTGCCAAAAAGTTACGTAGTTTTCTCGGAAAAAAATGGCTGTTATTGAGCTTTAAAACTGGGGGGTCTCCTTTTGAGGCTAAGCACACTAAAATGTTGGCTTACATCCAGTTTGAAACTTGGTCATGAATTGCCTATAATTGTTTTGCATGTAGTCCTTATGATTTGTATTGCTCCTTCACTTTCACTTATTTTGAAAGCTTAACGAGGAAGAATTCCGTCCAGAATATACTCGTGCAAAAAAGGAAAACCGACAAAAACGTTCTAACTTTGCTATTTTTCAATGTAAGATTAGGCAGAAACAATATTGATATGTTCGAATGTATTCGAACGAATGTCCTTTCTAATAAATATATAAGGAAAAACTAACACATTAGCCTTTATAGGCCAAAATATAGGAAAAAGTTAACAATTTGTGCAAATTTCATTCATTTTTAGTGGTATAGGATTTTACTCTCGGAGTCGACCCGGAGTCGGAGCCGGAGTCGTGAAAAAAACTCGTCTGGAGTTAGAGTCGGAGTCGAGCCAAAAATACCTCGACTCCGAAACCCTGATTGGTACAATTAAAATAGAAATAAGTGGGAACAACAACCATTGATGTATCAGATGCATTTTTTTCGACTTAACCTATTTTTCAGGACTTAGCTAAAATTTTGCCGAGCTTTTTTAGAGATATTTTTCAACCATGTTTTTGTGTAGTCCCATATAGTACGCCAGTACGATTCGGAGTCTATAAGTCGTAGTTTGTATCGCCTGATAAAAATGTTTTCTTTTTTTCTTAATGTAAAAAATTCAGAAATTTTCAGTTGGCATTCACGGACTCTGGTAAAATAGTAAAGTTTTGGTGTTTTATGACGTAAAAGAATATTATGTTATACAATAGCTGGATATACATCCAGTCTTGAAAAAAATGAGCTGTAGACAATTTTTGATTGGATTCGAGCTATTCTTCTTTTTGGAGGTATTTCTTTCAATTATTAATTTATTAATGGTATACAAATAACATTTAAAGGTTTTTAAAATAGATCTTTATATCAGAATTAATCCGCGTGGTAAAAAATGTGTTCAATTGAAAACTTAATGAGGCAAAATTAATACTTTTTAATGGGTGTGTGTGTATCTGGATGTGTACTTTAAAGAAGAAGATGCGTTATGTTCGGACCGAACTGTTTATATCCTCAACCACATTAAAGCACTGTATATCTCTATTCGACATATTCGCGAATGCAATCCCCGTATTTTTACCACTTTCTGCAAGGAGATTCTTCCACCAAAAGGATTTCCAAAATTCATATTACATACGATATTTTTAAAAAATTATGCTAATAGCTTCGAATTACAGAAAATCTTTCGAATGTGAAAACGTGAAGCTATATTAGCAATGCGGGATTTAGAACAAAGTTCAAAATAGGAGCTAATGTGGTTAAAAATTCTGGGATGCACCAACACGTATGTATATGGGTAATATTAATATGAAAAAATTTTTAGTTACTGCTTCAATTCTGTTAAAGAATTTGATTTAAAACTATAATATGGTTCATTTTCAATCCTAAACATCCAAGGACTAATATATTACATATCTGTTCCAAATATCACATTTGTATCTAAAATATTGTGATCTTTATATGTAGAATATATATACTTTGTGACAGTTTTGCATATAACATCAACTAAAAACCCTTTAAAATAGATTTACGTAACGCTACACAACATTTTTGATTTTCATAATTTTTGGTCAGGTTGGGTTTTAGAATCCAAGTATGTTTGGACGAAATGTGTTTCAGACAATTTGGAGTTGATTTAGCCATGTCCGTCTGTCTGTCTGGCTGGCTGGAGCGCACGATAACTCTCGAACGGATCAACCGATTCGGTTCAAAATTTGGCCTTCGTAATATTTTGCCCAAACTTAGTTTAAGTTCGAAGATGGGTTATATCGGTCCACTCCTTCCGGTACCTTCCCCACAAAAATACTAGGAGGTCCCCCTTAAGCTCGCTGCTGACAATCTTTACTGGTCCAATTTTTAAAATGTAGTCCAAAATTTTTTCGATGGCCTGCTGGTGTTCTTTAGGTATTCTGCCGGAACCTCTACTGGTATCGATCACTTAATAGCCCCTCTCGTCCCTATAGTTTTTCCTGGCTACCGTGGCGTAAGTAGATGGCGGCTCCGTACCAGTTTCAGCGGCCAACTTCCTCTTCTGGAAGGTCCTGGGCTTCTTTTCTGAGTCCTTGGAACTTCCAGCAGATTCTGCGGTCGCGCTCACCTTCTTCGTGTCCGGGCACTCCTTCTCGCACTCCATCGAAGGGTTCTTTAGGCAGTCTTCCTCGCGTGGGTTTTGATTAGGCTTGCTCGGGGCATTTGAGGGTGGGAAGCTCTTTTTCATCTTACTTGGCTTGGCGGTATTTTATTCCTCTGGAGATTTGATCCTCTTCGCCGCTTCCGAGGAAGTGGAGGGAGTGTTAATCTATTTTCCTGCGGCCCGCAGTTCTTTGTTTAGCCGCGCCTGGATCTTCTTTATCTTCAGTCTCTGAGCTCCAGTTCACCGCGCTTTTTTCTCTGTCGTGAGTTTAGATATGCTTTCGCTTACCACATCTAACATCTTGTGGACCTCCTCATTGATGGGCTTCTCCACAACCGTGGTATTGTTTTTGCTGCTGCTATAGGATTCGGAGTCAGGGTCGCTACCAGTCTCGGATGGTTGGGTCCAGATTAAACTCTCCCTTCGTTTCTCCTTCTCCTCCTCCATTTTACCTTCCGGTTGTGTGCTTATAGCAGTACCGTCGACTACAGATGCCAAGGCACCCACATCTGTGGGAGATGTTTGCTCACGATCCCTTGATGACGACGAGGTGTGACTCGCAGGCAGATCACTGTTCCCGTCGGTACTGGGTTATTTAGGCTCTACACCGTAACTTTTATCTCTTCTTTGTCCTCCATATGTTCGGAAAATTTGTGTGCACGATAACTGTTGAAGTGAGTAACCGATTTGGCCCATACTTTGTACATTGTGAAATTTCTACCAGACTTATATGAGGGTCCAATATGGACTCAATCGGTCCACTCCTTCGGGTACCTCCCACACAAAATTTCGGAAAAGTGCAGTAACAACTGTGCTCTCGACAACAACTTGTAACAACTGTCCTCCATACGACGGTACAAGTTTCATCACGGGCAAGTCCATACTTCCTGAGAAAATAGCCTAAAAGGTGCAAAAAAACTCTATGCCACCATATGCAGTGGTTGAAGCGCAAGATAAATCTCGAACGGATCTGCCAATTCGTTCCAAAATTTGGCGTTCGTAATATTTTGTCCAAACATAATTTAAGTTCGAAGATAAACCATATCGGTCCTCCTTCATGTACCTCACTCACAAAAGTTCAAAAATGTTCGAAAAAATTGTGCGCACGATAAATCTTGAAGGGAGTGACCGATGTAATCCATACTCTGCACAGCCTAATATATCTACCAGATATAGATCAGGTTCGAATATGGATTATATTTGTCTACTCCTTTTGGTACCTCCCACACAAAATTTCGGATAAGTTCACTTTAAGACCTGCTCTAGAATCACTTTGATTTATGTTGAAGCTATTTGCATTCGCTACCTCCATTACGACGGTAAAAGTTTTTAAGGGCAAGTCCATATTTCTTGGGATAACAGCTCGAAAGGTGTAAAAAACCCTATGTCACCATATGTGGCGGCCACGATAACTCTCGAACTGTTCAACCGATTTGGTCCAACATTTGGTCTTCATCATATTTTATCCAAACTTTGTTTCATTGGGCAATACCTGTCCACAACTTCCTGTACTTCTCCCCAATATTTAAAAATGTCAGTAAAATGCTAGGACGATATCATTTGAATGGGGCAACCAATTTGGTCCAAACTTTGGATCTCCTAATACTTTGTCAAAATTTGGTTTAGCTTCTAAAATGGCCCATATCGGTCCCCCCAAAAGGTACCTCCCCCACAAAAGTTCAACATTTGTGTCTTAGTGCAGTCAATTCCTAATCCACATTTTTGTTGGCAAGTTCAAATGTTCAAAAAGGGCCACAAAATTCTGAAGAGACCTTAATTCATTCGATCTGTCCGTAGATGAAAGTTTCACTTCACATTGGCTGCTGTAGGCAAAGCCGGCTGACATCTTTTTACTTGTTATTTATATTTTTTAATAATTTGCATTGTGGACAATTTTAGACAACATTAATGTTTAAACATGTTGAAATAAGTAATGAAACATCAAGAAAAATTAAATATTAATTCTCCCTTAATTTGCATCTCTCTGGATTTTGCTCAGCTCTGACCTCAAATATAATCTCTTTATTATCTTAACCAAAATGAGAGCTCACATTGCCATTGAGCTTTAAAATTGTATTTTTTCATACATCCCTTAATAATCTCCCTTGGCGTTGTGATAAGTTTTTTCTCTCAATTCCAAATCTCAAAACATTAATTAACCCCTTAAGGGCCACAATATTCATATCGACACCTCCAAATAATAGTATGCTAAGTCTAAAAAGTGAGTTTTGCAGGAGAAGCTCTCAAAGTTTGGAAATTTTTTTGAACTTCAGTACTATGCTAAGTCAATATTTGTTTATAACTTCTGTTCAGATTGACCGATCATTACCAAAATTAGACAGAATTTAAGTTAAAGGACGTTCGACACCTCCAAATAATAGTTTGCTAATTCTGAAAAGCGAGTTTTGCAGGACAAGCTCTAAAAATTTGGAAATTTCTTTGACCTTCAGTACTATGCTAAGTCAATATTTGTTTATAACTTCTGTTCGGATTGTCCGATCATTACCAAAATTTGAAAGAATTTAAGTTAAAGGACGTTAAATATAAAAATATAAAGAACTTAAAAACATGCTAAGTCGATTTAGCATACTATTGTTTGGAGGCGTCGATATATAAAGTAATAAATTTGTAGTGAATTTATGCAATTTTTTATACCTATTTTATATTTATCTAAATTTTATATATATATCTACAAATATCGTAAAAATAACAAATCCCTGAAGTTATATGAATGGAACATTTTTTTTTTTTAAATTTTTTGGCATATTTAAATTTTTCATCAAAAGTCGAAAATTACAAAAAATTAGATTTTTAAATGGTTTTTTTTTAGCTCACCCCGTTTGTTTTATTTATTTTTGGGTCAAATTTAGTAATTCAAATTTCACCCTCTTCCTGTCAACCGATTAAACTGAAATTTTGTATACACTTTGGATTTTGGTGACAATACAATTATGTTTATTCATTATCATTATAAATTCAAGATGGCCGCCGCTACAAAATGGCGGATAATTTATGTTATATTAATCCCATGAATATGGGTATCAAATGAAAGGGCTCTACAAGCAGAATACAATATACTCTAAAAAATTGAAATCCAAGATGGCGGCCGCTACAATATGGCGGATAACATAGGTTTTATCAATCCCATCAATATGGGTATCAAATGAAAGGGCTCAACAAGCAGAATACAATATACTATATATAATTGTTCCGCAAACATCCCAGTTGGGACAAGGGAGACTTCTCTCATATCAATGAGTGCAACTCGATTCATATTAGCTCAATGATATGGGACCTACTGTTTATTGCCGAGTCCGAACGGCGTGTCCTAAGACACCACTTGTAGAGAAGTTTTTCAAGGCTGAAATACTCAGGAAATGTCGCCAACATCACTGAGGGGTATTTTGCCACCGCTGAAAATTTGGTTTTATCAATCCCATCAATATGGGTATCAAATGAAAGTGCACAACCAGTAGAATACAATGTACTATATAAAATTAAAATCCAAGATGGCGGCCTCTACAAAATGGCGGATAACTTAGGTTTTATCAATCCCATCAACATGGGTATCAAATGAAATTTCTCAACAAGTAGAATACAATTTACTATGCAAAATTGAAATCTAAGATGGCCGCCGCTACCAAATGGCTGATAACAATTTTTTATCAATCCCACCAATATGGGTATTAAATAAAAGGGCTTGACAAGAAGAATACAGTGCACTATACAGTACATCTTATACACCCGAAAGCCATACAGTTTCCAGCTAAGTATAATTACGGGACGGCTGAAAGAAGAATGTTGGCTTTAATACTATCATGGGCTTCTACAATACACAAAATGCAGGGCAGCACTGTGGATCACGCAGTCGTATACTTAGGTGCGAGACTGTTTGAAGAAGGTCAAGCCTACGTGGCTCTTAGTAGAGTGAGATCTTTGCAGGGACTACGTATAGAGGAGTTGGACTGCAATAAACTAACGGGCAAGAAACCTTGCAATAATGAAGCACTAAATGAATTAAACAGAATGCGAAATAGAAACTAAAAACTAGAAAATAAAAATAGGTAAAAAAACTTTTTAAGTTAAACGGTTTTATGTTAAACATACATTGCAATGTTTAAGATAAATGTACTAAAAACCAAAAAATAATAAAATAGATACAGTCGTGGGAATTATAAACATATGCATAGACTAGACTAAAATAAAACCGTAGGACACGTCAATTGTCTACAAATTAATGTGCGATAGAAGAATCGTTTAATTCGTCGTTAGGCAGTTGGCCCGCAGACGGTGAGGAAATTACTTACTATTTTCTTGCTCATGGAAATTCCAATAGTTATACACTCCATGTAAATAAAAGAGATGTTTCAACTAGTTTATCGTTGGACATTCACACTGCTGGCTGGCGAGGAATCGTTTCACTGCTCGTAGTTTGTCTTTAATCGACAAAGTACTACTCGCTCACCACTATGAAACCCTAAAACTCGCTTATAATCGAGCTTGCTAGCTTGTTTGCACATTTTAGCCCTACTTATCACACGTCCATCGCTGTCGGTTGAACAACTGCCTAATTATAGTGTAACATTACAAAACGAACATTTTAGTCAACGATTGTAGACAATTGACGTGCCCCACGGTTTTATTTTAGTCTAGTCTATGCATATGTTTATAATTCCCACGACTGTATCTATTTTATTATTTTTTGGTTTTTAGTACATTTATCTTAAACATTGCAATGTTTGTTTAACATAAAACCGTTTAACTTAAAAAGTTTTTTACCTATTTTTATTTTTGAATTGCTTGCTTTTTAGGCCAAATTCGTGGAAACACGTAGGACAAATGAAATTTTATAGGAGTGGAATGACCGATAACAGACAATACTATAACATATAACCCGAGTTTTACGTCAATTTTTGCAACCATTTTTTGGTGGCGTTTAAACGGCCAGTGGCTTTAAGTGATTTAGGTTAGGTCGAAAAGAGGAGCTTTTTGGGACTCGCCACGTGCCCGTATAGGTATACACTTAAGCCAGAGTTTTGTGTGCTCTAATTGCGAAAGCCTAAAGGAGGATAAATTTTGTTTTTTTTTTTTAATTTATTAGAAAATAAATTTGTCAGTTTAGAAATTCTGTACCGTTGACGTAATCTCTTAAGTTTTTGAACACGCTTGCCCTAATTTGCCTGAGTTCTTGTATTATATTATTTCACAGAAATTGATTTCTTAGCGTCGCGAAGGCTGGGCAATAGCAGAGGTAGTGTTCCAACGTTTAACCGTCCTCTCCGCATGCTCTGCATTCGTTGCTTCCTGCACAACCAAGCGACCCAGACCCGTTCTCATCCCTAGGACAAACCCGTAATACGCTTTGGTGGTATATTAGGTGGTCTCTTTGGATCCACTCGCTCATCGACTTAAGTCCTATGGCTGAGATGGCTGCTTCATGCCTTACCTGAATTTCTATTGGGTGGACAAACAAAATTGTCTCTATACCCCTGGTTGGTGTAGTCCTCATTTCGCCACTAATACTTAAGCAGCACGTGCGTTGGACTTTTTGCATTACTTTCACGTTGCATTGCTTGTCCATAGCTGTCCGCCATACCACAGAAGCATAAGTTAGAATCAGGGTGTCATCCTAGGATTGAAACCCCATTTGAGCTTATGGTCCTCCTACAAGTTGACCAACATCTATGGGCTTTATTAGCCCTTTCTTGAATGTGGTCTTTCCATTTAAGTTTCCTATCCAGAATTACTCCCAGGTACTTAACTGTTGTTTATCTTCTTATCTAGGAAGACAGGTTCTTCGTAAGCTCCTATTTTTGTTTTCCAAGTTAAAAAACATAGTTCTGTTTTTTCCCGGTTAACATTTAAACCTCTCGGTCTAGCCCAATTGTAAGCTATTTTTAGAGCCGTTTCGGCCCTCCTAAGAGTATATTTGGATTCTTTCCCCTAAAAAGTGTTACAACATCGTCTCCATAGCAGAGGGGTTCAAAACACTCGTCGGTTAAAGTGAATAGTAGACTATTGACCCATAGAAGAGCTAATAGTATCCCCCTGTGGCGTCCCCTGGCCAACTTTGTCTCTTTTGGTTACGTCTTGTAGCGAGCAGCTTATCCATCTATATCTTAGCATATGGTTTATCCAGTGTCTCAAGGCCCGGTCTACCTGGAACTCGTCTAAGGAGTGGATTAGTGTCTCGGTGCTGACGTTGTTGACGTTGTTGACAGCGACTTCGATGTCGAGTGTATACAGCTTCTACAGCCTTGCGAGTGTATACAGCTTCTCGAAAGTTCTCTCCATATGGTGTACTACCTCATGTAATGAATTTGAGCATATCGTTCGAAATGTTACTCTTTATCATGGTGTCGACCGTCCGTTCCATTGTCTTGAGTAAGAATGAAGTTAAACTTATCGGGCGATCAGCTTTTGGTATTGCGTAACTTGCTATGCCAGGATTGGGAATGAATACTACCCTTGCCTCTTGCCAAGCTATTGGAGTATACTCAAACTTTAAGCAAGCGTTGAAAATCTCGACCACTCTGGACGAAATGTAGTCCACTTCCCTTTGCAGTAAGCCAGGGAAGATCTGGTCTGGTCC
This sequence comes from Musca autumnalis, assembly GCF_047663935.1. NCBI lineage: Eukaryota > Metazoa > Arthropoda > Insecta > Diptera > Muscidae > Musca > Musca autumnalis. The sequence goes on from NW_027411977.1 coordinate 170,604,448, forward strand.
AGCTGCTTTGTATGGTGAGAAGCTCATTTTTGCTTCATTAATCATCGATTTGTCGATTTTTGGTGCTTCTTCTGATGTATTAGCTATTTCCATCGGTGACACTGTGTGTGCCGTAGTACTCGACGGGAAGTACGTTCTATTAAGAAGGCTTAGATTTTCTTCGGTTGTTTCCATCTTTCTACCCGTTTCATCAACCATAAGCTAGTTGTGAGTGAGTTTTGGATAGGAAATTCTTGATTTTAGAGACGTCATTTACATCTTTGTGTTTATATCAGCTTGAGTCCATATTTTGTTGTAATTCAATTGTTTGAATAACAACAAAATATTTTAAAGTGGATATGAAATTGATTAGTTGCGGGCGAAGGGTAGGGAATACTATAGTTTCAGTTGTCACCAAACAACTTCATCAGTTCCCTTTTTTCGCCGACTCTGTATCGATAAACAGGTCAATAAAGCCATCTAGCAAATTAAATAAAATGAGAAATTTGCTGTATGGCCCTAAAGCTGTTTACCCTACAATTTGAGTCGAACTAAAGAATTTCATATCCACCACTGTTTTTATGTCGTCTTTGCTTCGCAAAGAATACGAACATAGAAATGTTGCTTCAATAAGCGGGGGTAAAAACAACAAGAAAGTTGTTTTTGCATTACGCATTGGTCAACAAGGCCGTGCTGATGCCTATTATTGTTGTTGGCGTTTTTTATTGTTGGACTGCAGAATTTTACATCTTTGTGTTTATTTCAGCTTGAGTCCATATTTTGTTGTAATTCAATTGTTTGAATAACAACAAAATATTTTAAAGTGGATATGAAATTGATTAGTTGCGAAGCAAAGACGACATAAAAACAGTGGTGGATATGAAATTCTTTAGTTCGACTCAAATTGTAGGGTAAACAGCTTAGTATTAGTATTCAAATATTCTAGGAGGGTTTGACCCGTCTTTTTAGTATTAGTACTACCCACGAAATGTGGTGTGCGTTAGCATCGCTACCCAGCAAAATAAATTGGAAGTAGTGCAATGTGGACTAGTTCTGTCACGGCATGTTTTGATGCAGTTCAAGCGGAGTCGTAAAAAGGCACCCCAGTCCTCACATTTTAACTGCATTTGGATGCAATCCAAAGAATCACACCCACTTGTCACATTTTAACAACATCCGGATGCAGTTCAACGGAGTCGTGAAAAAGACACTCCAATTGCTCACAATTTAACAGCATCCGGATGCAGTCGAAACGGAGTCGTGAAAAAGGCACTCGGTTCGCTACATATTATTAGCAGTTGTTAGAGATCCCTACATGTACATAAATCAGTTTGTACATCTCTACAGGCAGCGGTATACATTTTACAAAAAGAAATAAGCGTGTTAACATTTCCAAACATTTGTTAATACAAACTAAATAATATTTATTATTAGTTTTCTCGTTTAGAGTTAGGCTTGATGATAGGAAATTATTTGCAAGTGAAAAAGGAAAGCCAAGGACTCGAACCCAGCGTTTGTCGTGAAGAAAATACATTTCTGTGGCCAAGTATCCGCTTAAATATACAAAAGACATTTGCATTTGAAAAACGATAAGTTCTAGGACAGAGAAGCCATTACATAGTCGATACGTCCGAAGATTTGCTTTACCACCAATGAAACCAGGTAACGTAATTTGGTGACTATGTGGGTTCGAGTCCTTGGCTTTCCTTTTTCACTTGCAAATAATTTCCCATCATCAAGCTTAACTCTAAACGAGAAAACTAATAAAAATCATTAAAAAATGATCTTCGCCCTTACAGGCAAAATTTCAAAAAATAAATAATATTTAATTTGTGAACATTTTTCCGGTAACTCACGAGAAGAAAATTTCCGAATGGAATGCTGTTGGAGTACATGTCGAAAACTTAACTGGTGATGGGAAGACAACCCAATTAGCAGATGAAACAAAAACAGTTCAGCTTGGATTAAATGGAGAGCGGAGGAAACACGCATGTTTGCGATTGAATTCAATGGAGAATTTTCATAATTTGTGTTAATGTAATAAAGTTCTTAATATTTTTGTTTTATACAAATAATAAATGCATTTTTTTGTTCTGGGATATTTTGTAATGGCTTGTAATGGCTTGGGATATTTTGTACAGGCAGAATGCCTGTATCAAAACACGTGCTTTGGACTGCCTGCTATTCTACCCCAAAGGGTTAGTTAAAATGCTATGCCGAAGGGTCAGTTAAAATGCAGTGCAATGGAGTGCCTCTTTCAGTAGTCACGCTCTTGTAAAAATCATGAGTGAAAATGCATAATTTGATGCACTTCCAGATCACTTGTACATATCATTTAACTGTCTCTTTGGAGGCAAACTATTTCCTGGGTACCTACTAGTAATTCGTTACCTGTTTGCTTGAGTTTCCTCACCAGCTGCTGCAACTCCGACGAGGGTGGTAGTGTCGGCAAGTCGAACGGCAGGTATATTGATGATGGATGACTTCCATCACAATTTATACAGTAAGGGGGCTTCTTTTTTTCTTTATTTATTCATAATTTATATTTATACAATGAATATACGTAAAGCCTCAGCGCCCATGTGGCATTGTAGAGACAGTTGGCAAATGTCTAAGCATCATACAATTAATTTCAATAAAATTATTTACATTTCAAAATTAAAGAAAAAAGATAATTAATGAGAAAAATAATAATAGTAATTATAATCAAAACACTATATACAAAATCTCATTTACATCAAAAGTGTTTCCATCGTATTGCATAAGTATCTTTTAGTAACTGATTTAAAATTTGAAACAGTTTGTACGGATATTCTTTAGTCACTTCCTCAGTACTTGGTCCTTCCTCACTAGCTTCAATTTGCCGCCTTCCCAAGGAGTTGTCACGCTGTTGATTACTTCCTCGAGAGCGGCCGGATTTGCGTGCGGGCCCAAGTGGTATACTAGGAGGTCCCCCTTAAGCTCGCTGCTGACAATCTTTACTGGTCCAATTTTTAAAATGTAGTCCAAAATTTTTTCGCCGACCATTTTTTCGATTGCCTGCTGGTGTTCTTTGGGTATTCTGCCGGAACCTCTACTGGTATCGATCACTTAATAGCCCCTCTCGTCCCTATAGTTTTCCTGGCTACCGTGGCGCAAGTAGATGGCGGCTTCGTACCTGTTTCTGCGGCCAACTTCCTCTTCTGGAAGGTCCTAAGCTTCTTTTCTGAGTCTTTGGAACGTCCAGCAGATTCTGCGGTCGCGCTCACCTTCTTCGTGTCCGGGCACTCCTTCTCGCACTCCATCGAAGGGTTCTTTAGGCAGTCTTCTTCGCGTGGGTTTCTCTTCTTCTCTTCTTCCGTCTCTGAGCTCCAGTTCACCGCGCTTTCTTCTCTGTCGTGAGTTTAGATATGCTTTCGCTTACCACATCTAACATCTTGTGGACCTCCACATTGACGGGCTTCTCCACAACGGTGGCGTTGTTTTTGCTGCTGCTGTAGGATTCGGAGTCAGGTTCGATACCAGTCTCGGATGGTTGGGTCCAGATTAAACTCTCCCTTCGCTTCCCCTTCTCCTCCTCCATTTTACCTTCCGGTTGTGTGCTTATAGCAGTACCGTCGACCACAGATGCCAAGGCACCCACATCTGTGGGAGATGTTGGTGTGACTCGCAGGCAGATCACTGTTCCCCGTCGGTATTAGGTTATTTAGGCCCTGCACCGTAACTATTATCTCTTCTTTGTCCTCCATATTTGTTTTTTAAGGGGAACACCCCCGTAGTCAGTTTTTTGTCCGCAGGAAACTCAGAGGTTTCCAAAGGTGGGTGGTCGTGCCACACCAGCATAGACGGGTCATGTCACAAGAGATTTCCATCGTATATGATAGAGTAGCACGACAATCCACCTCCCCCTATCCACCGATGTGGACGCGCCGGATAGGAGAACTGACAAACACCCTCGGGTTAAGTGGATTAATTTGTAATTTACAACCAGACGTTATCATATGTAGGGATGTCTATATAGATTGGAGGTGAGTCATATTCAGGGTCCAATAAAAATTTGCCATTTTGGAAATAGGTGGGTGAGGGTTTAGACGCTGCTTCTCATAACATCTGACATGCACGAAAGTTCTTACAACACGCGATTAGCTGTTCATATTTAAATTCTTCTAGATTTTGTTATGGGGTTTTAAATCAGTTTCCTCCATTGAATTTTTTAATTGTCTTTCTTGGTCCACATTTCAGTTTTATTTAAACATTGTTGGTTTTAAGGAGTCTATTTTAATATCTGTAACAAGACATTAATTTGAATATAGAAGGACAAGAACCCCCCATTCCGACTGCAGCTTCCAATTCAACGGATCTCGCTGTGCTTCTCATAACCAAACGCTCAGATGCTGCAATTTATTGAAAAAAATGCATCTGATAAAAACTCAAGTCGTGTACATTACAGTATTTGGAGCCCAAACGTGGTGTCTAGAGATTCTATCTTGAATCCTGGCTCTTTCTCCGATTGTTTTTTTCTTTAATTTCATTAAGTACAAAGTTACATTAAGTACAAAGGGTCCGATACGAGTCAAACCGGTCCCAATACGGGTGAAGCAGCACCCAATACGAATCAAACGGGCCCCAGCTCTGCCACTGTGGATTACGCAGAGATCAATCGCACGATTGAATCAAATATATTTTTTTTTCAAAACCTCACCTCAATAATCCTCATATGCAACATACCAATGTAAATCAATTGAAAAAAATCAAATGGCAATCCATCAAACCCTAGGCCCAATGTTCCCAATCAAAACGAATTCAGTTCCAAATCATACACGCAATGTCCCTGGAGGCGTCCCTCCATATAATCAATTCCCTCCCTATAACCAGAACCCCAATTTATCTTCAAATGATCCCAATCAAAATTGGTCCAACAATCCAAATTTCTTTCCGAATTATACTGGCAATGTCCCTGGAGGCGTCCCTCCATATAGTAAACTTCCTCCTTAAAACCAGAACTCAAATTCATCCTCACAAGTTCCAAATCCAATCCCAATTTATACCCAAATTATAATGCCAATGTCTCTGGAGGCGTTCCACCATATAATCCATTTCCTCTCCATAACCAAAACTCAAATTTTTCTTCACATTTTACTTCGCTCAGCAATATGCATGTTGATAAAGTCACCTCAATTATCAACAACTGGCCTCACTATAGATGAATTCCTATATAGGGTTAGGACCCTAACTTATGACACATTTAAGGGAGATTTTTCTGTCATATGCAAACATCTGAACACGCTTTTAGCTGGTAAAGCACGTGAGTGGTATTGGCGGTAGCGGAAGTCAGTACAAGTCATATCCTGGGAAGAGTTTTGTAAGGCTATTAGAGGCCAATACAAAGACATGAAACCTTCGTTTGACCACAGAAGGAACTTCGAAATCGCAAACAAAAGCCAGGTGAAACTTATGACAATTTTTTGACGCTTTCTCCACCATAGCTGACCGATATCCAAGACCGATGTTTGAAGGGGAGCTAATACAAATCATGGAGTCCCTATCTCATTTAAGGAAACTCGTGCAAATGCGCGAAAATTTCTTAAGTGATGAATATGTACGAAAGACATTGGGCCAGCGCATTCAAACTTCGAATGATCTTCCTCGAAGAGTCGTAGCTGAAGTTGATCACGAAGATCAACTTACGAATTCCGAGGCTGATTATCATGTCGAGGCTATACAAAAGAATGATTCAACACCTAAATGCTGGAATTGCGGCAATTCTGGTCATCACGGGCAAGATTGTCTAGAAAGTCGAACAGTTTTTTGCTACGGATGTGGCACTAAAAATGTATACAAGCCACAATGTGCAAAATGTATTGCCCGTAATACCTCCAAAGGACTAATGGAGAGACCCTCAAATGACACGAACCAAGACATTTTTCCAAATATAAACATAAGTACCCAAGATAATCCAGAACATAGAAGTTCAAATTATGATAATTGCGATTATAAAGATCTAGAATCTCCAGATATTGACCATAAACCAAGCCTTTCTAATACATTTCGTAACAAGGTTTCGATCCTTAAAAGTCCATGTTTCCAACAGGTAATTCCTGATAATGACCACTCCAAAATCATTTATCCCAAACTTCCGTATCACTAACACTGGGATTTATATCTGCAGCGAAGAAACGAAATCTTTAATGTGTCGTCCTTTCATTACATTAAAATTCCAAAACGATTTACCCTTCGTTTGTGGAGATTTTTTAAACTAAGAAAATTATGCTCTAGGATTCAAGTATCTACGATTACATCTAATCCAAATAATATGCGGTACTACGCTGAAGTGTCCTTTTTGGATCTTACTGAATGCGGCCTTCTTGATACCGGGGCCAATATTAGTTGTGTTGGTGGAGACCTGACAAACAAAGACTTTTCAAAGTTTCCCAATTTTGTTGGATGTAAATACATCGTTAAGACCTCTGACGGCAGTCGGCAGAAGGTTTTCGGGTGGATTGAAGTGAGTTTGTCCTTCATGAATAAAACTAAAAATGTAAAACTCTATGTTATACCTACCATATCCCAGAGGTTAATCCTCGGGATCGATTTTTGGAATATTTTTAATGTGCTAGAAAATATCCTTGGGTCCAGTGACGTAGTAGCTTCTAGTCCCAATGGTATTTGTTATCCGAATATATCGTCTCTGGAGAGCTGGAGCTCGCCTATGAGGTTAGTCCTTAAACTTAACAAGGTTCGACTATGCCTCGCTGCTCGGAAACTCAACAGCGCACAGTGTGTACAAAATGGGGTTTTTGTGTCAAAAATCTATATTTTCTAAACGGATAAAGATAGAGCTATGAAATTTGGAGGAAATGTTTATCAGACATGGATCTTTTATTACATGTAGTTACAAGCCATTTGCTCAACGTCTTCTATAGAATTTTAATGAATAAGAAAGGTTTTTGAAATTTTAAAGTTTGTGTAATATAGATACATTTAAATAAGAATTGATAATTTCTTAGAGTTATTTAAACCCCGTTTTGGAGTTATAGAAACATAAAACGCTATATTCTCAAATACAGAATTGTGTTGTAACAAAATAAAATAATTCAATTAATATGCATACTATAACAAAAATTTAACTAATTAAATTCGTCTAGGAATATTTACTTAGCGTAAAAATGGTAATATTTCGGTGTTTAAATTATGTTTTTTTGTTTATGGGTGCTATTCAAATGCGTGAGACTATGTTAACGACAGCTGATTGATATACCACAGCTGATCGCCAGGATCACCAACTAAGGGCCATTATCAATGAATGGCAATATCATTGTTGCCGTAAATAAAAGAATGACAGTCTGTTAACAGTGAAACTATTTTCGTTATTTCATTTTGTTAAATATTAGCAAATTATATTTGCAAATATTAAACAATATATAATTCACTCGGAAAATGTATCTTTGAACTCCAAAATACCAAAAATCAGGGGTACCGTTATATGAGAGTTCTATCATAAAGTGGACCTATGCCCACAATATTGTGTGTGCAAGTTTATTGACCACTAGGAACCCTAAATGCAAAATTGTAGCAACTTTGTTCCGAAAATGTATTTAAAATCCCTAAAATACCTGAAATCGGGCGGCACCTTTATATGGGGCCTATATCAAAACGTGGGCCTATATATACAACTTTTAGTAGGGAGACAGTTTACTCGTAGAAAACGTTATATTTAAATTTTTAGCTTGATCGGTTGATTATTGTAGGTATAGGTACCATGTTATAGGTACCGTTACTTCAATTATAACGGTACAACCAACGAAATGTTTGTTTTTCTCTCTTAGCTAGCATGTTTTCTATCCCTTCATATACAATTTTTGGGAATTTTCGACAATTTGTTTTTTGCATTTTTGGCACAAAATATTGAATTTGGACACACTGTGCAGCGTGACGAAAAAGGATGCATATCCATTTCCGAATATCGAGGGGATACTCTCACGCCTACCAAAAGCGAATATAATCTCGAAATTAGACCTCAAAGACGCGTTTTGGCAGATTAGTCTCGACCATAAGTCTAAACACCTAACGGCGTTCACAGTCCGCGGACGACCTCTCTACCAATACGTAGTGATGCCGTTCGGGCTGTGCAATGTCCCTCAGACAATGTGCAGACTTATGGACGAGCTAATCCCGCCTGACCTCAGACACCAGGTTTTCGGCTATCTAGACGATCTCATTATTACGCATCTTGAGATCCTAATTCGCATTTCCTCGCAGTTCAAAAAGGCCAATCTAACTCTTAATGTTTCCAAGAGCAAATTTTGCGTTACCAAGGTAAATTACCTTGGATACCTTATTGGTAACGGTGGAATTACTACCGATCCAGATCATCACTACTACCAACTGGCCAGTACCCAAAAATTTGAAACAAGTTAGGGTTTTCTTTGGTCTGGCTGGTTGATATAGACGATTTTTGGACAATTTTCAACGGAGACCTACCCCATAACAGAGGTAGTCTCCACCAAAAAGAAATTTAAATGGACAGAGGCATTTAAATTTGAACGAGTAAAATCATTACTCACCACAACTCCAGTGTTGGCGAATCTCTAAGAAGTTCTACCTCCACTGTGGCGCGAGTGATTTTGGCATTGGGGCCGTCCTATTGCCTATATGAGCAACAAACTTAATAGTGGTCAACACAATTACAGTGTTACGGAGCGCGAATGCCTCGCAGCACTCGAAGCTATTAAGAAGTTCAGGTTCTACCTGGAACTTCAAGAATTTGATGTCATAACTGATCACTAGACTGCTTCAAACATGCGTCAGCCGGATCTAAGCGTAAGGTTGGCTCGATAGGTCTTTAAACTGCAGCCCTATCGGTTCACCATCAGCCATCGCAAAGGAAAGAACGCGTGGTTCCAAACGCATTATCTCGGATTCCGAACATCTATACCTCAAAAATGGTAAAACCTAGGAACAAATCAGAATGGTCAATCCTCTCGAAAATTTTCACATCTACAATATTTTTTTAGTTCCATTTTGATAGGGCTTGCTGTTCCCAGCAAAATCGTGAAAATCTAAAAGAACCTAAAAATGTGAACTTTGACCGATTTGGTCAAGAGCACCGTGAGTATTGTAATTAAGGGTAAACACAATTTTAGTTCGGTTATTCGTTTCGTGTTTTGTTGTAAGGGAACTCAAAAAAATTTTCAAACGTGGTAAAATATTAAAAACTTTTTTGTTCTGGAACACAGCTAACATGTATATTCTGCAGTCTAACAATACGAGTACAACGCCAAAAGTAAAATTAAAACTATTTTTTATTTATTTATTTTTTTTTTTTTTTTTTTGTATGTAATTATTTATTGAAAAGTGTTTGCACGTGTTATTTTATTTCACAGTGGTTTTCATGTATTTTGCGTTAATAATAAGTGCTAGTATAAACGTGTAGCTCGTATAGCTAGCATTTTCGTAATAGCCAAGGCCAAATAGATCGGGCAAATAAGCCCACCTGATTGTTAAGTTTGTTGTTAACAACATTATTGTGATTTAAATACAAAGAAAATAAAATCACAATAATGAAAATTATGTTATGTTATTTGTCATAAGTAGTCTAAGTGTGTAGGCCTTAGTAATATCCTTATTTAAATTCAAACGTATGTTCTTAAATACCTAACGAACAACAATTCACCATGTCAAAGAACATGATGAAGCAATAAAAAAGATGTACATTTCTATGAAATTTATGAAGAAACTTTTATTCACTCCATAAAACCTAATGCACACAAATGTACTACTATACAGAGGTATACATGATGTGTACAAGTGTGTTATTAATAACAGAAACACTGTAGATATAAATCATAACAAGCCAAGGAGAAAACTTTCCAAATTGCTTTACATTAGGTACACAAGAGCATAATGGTCGATAAAACTTTTCAGAATAAATCACTTAATAAAGTCTAAAACAATAATGAGATTAAGTGCAATCACTTAACAAATACCTTGAAATTCAATTAATCTGGATGTATTTCTCACAAAAAATTCATGGATCACAAACGAACAAGTTGTTGACCCAGTTTTCAACGAACCTGCATCCGAACGAATGTTTACATAACAGAAGAACAGATTATGTAAAGTACATAAGAAGGTCTATGTATCATGCCCACTACACAAATATTTTACATCATTTGCAGTTGCAAACAATATATTGAGATTTTCAGTAGTCAGGATATATATAGAACCATATATATGTATTCAATCAATAAGTAGAAAGCCGCTTTAATATCCTTTTAATTTTTTGTACTTTTTTAAACATCTGTTCCTATTTTCGATAATTTCGGTTTCTTATGGCGGAGAGTTTTAAAAGTTCGGCGCGGACGATCTTAACTTATTTCTTCTTGTTGCAACATAAAAAATATTCATAGTTGTTCCCGTACTTTTGTAATGGTAAACTAGCAAAAGAGCGAATTATCAAAAAAAATGTTTTTTCATATGGTTAAAAACGTGAACGGAAAACAGCAAAAATTGCAAACAATTTGGCGAAAAAGTCTGGCGTATCACCAAATTAAATGCCAGAAAACATGCTGCTAGTTTCTACTCAAACAAATTTGTGTAACAGAAAATATGAGAAGAGAGCGTCATTGATTGCCATTTTTGTTTAAAGAGCAGTTTTGAACAATTTTTAGTGTACGGGAATGCATTTCTGGTATAAAATGAGAAAATAGTACTAGATAGAACTATTTCGCAGGTTCGGGAACAAAACTATTTTAAACTGTTGTGGGATTTCACATTCTATCAAAGTAAAGTCCCCACATGGCTAGTATTTTGACTTTCCTGGGGTTTAATTCGGTTTTCTGTTCAGTGCTCGAACCGTTCCGTATCATAACGGTTTGTACCTTACCTGGCATGAAAAGTTACACCATGATAAGTTACTGGAGTGAGTTTGGCGGGGCAGTTCCGTGTGTTTTGCGTGTCCGTACCGCATCCTGGGCAGGTGTTTTGCATAGTGTCGTTGATCCTTACCCAATAGGAGTTTAGACGGCTGTACTTTCCTTATCGTAGTTGAGCCAAAACTACTTTGGTTTGTCGTTGCAGCTGACGCTCCTCAGCTGCGATAGATGGGGGATGTACTCCGAGGACCGCATTCCAACTGCAGCTGCTTCCAACTACAGCTGCAACTGCGTCCGTATGAATGCTCATCAAACCCACTTGATATGCTTGTTGATCTAGAGGTTTTCTCTTGTAACGCTTTACCTCTTCCTATAGATCATGAAGACTCTCCTTTATCTGCCTGTATGGGCGGGGCCTATCCACTATATGGACGATGTGGAGGGGGCGGAATACAGGAGAGGTAGGGGTTCGTGCGGAGTTATTTTTTTCCTTTTTTTTTCTCCCATCGGACGCCTCCCCAGGTGGTGGATAGGGGAACGCTTATCAGATATGGCGGGTACCGCAGAAATAAAATATGCGGGGCGAACCAAAAGAAAAAAAATGGAAAATGGCAGCGTCTGACCAAGGATTGGCGGCAGCAAACAGCGTCTGAACTCCAGGAGGAGCGGCTGTATACAGAGATGGAAACTCTAAACCCTTTAGAAGGCAACGGGAAACCACTAAAGTAATATCCCATGAAAATCATACAATGAAAATGGAAACACAAAATAACAATCGGCCCTCAGTCTCCGGCCAAAAGAGGGTGCTAAGAATCCCCGGAGGTAAAACAAAACTTAACATCGGAACATGGAATGTTCGAAGTCTTTATGAGCTTGGAAAACTTGATAATACCATAAGCGAGATGAAACGGTTACAAATAGATATATTGGGTATAAGTGAGACATGGTGGACTGAAAGCTCAGAGTTCTTCTCGGAGAACACAAAGGTTTATCACTCAGGCAACGTTGACGGAATCCACAGAAAAGGTGTTGCTATACTAGTAAAAAACAATATTGCACCCAGCGTCACAGGGTTTTTCCCAGTGTCGGACAGAATAATGATGATTAAATTATCCGCAAAACCGATTAACATAAATGTAATACAAGTTTATGCACCTACATGTGATGGTAGCAATGAAGAAGTAGAACAATTTTATACTGATGTGGAAAAATTATTGACAATGACGAAACAACACGAAATTACAATAATCCAGGGAGATTTTAATGCAAAAGTTGGGAAGGAAGAAACAACTGATGTAACAGGAAAATTTGCTTTAGGTAAACGAAATGAAAGAGGCGAGAGATTAATTCAATTCTGCCAAGAGTATAAATACAAAGTTACTAATACGTTGTTGCCGATAGCTGCGGCAAAACGAACACCACCGTTGTGGAAAATCCCATGAAAGAGGAAGTCCACAAGATGGTAGAGGAAGTGAGCGAGAGCATCGTTAAGCTCACGACGAAAAGAGTGCAGTGGTCTGGGGCCCAAAGGAAGAAATATAAGAGGAACCAGGCTAAACTAAAGAAGAAACAACAGCTGGCTGCTTCAAAGGTTACCACAGACAGTCCCTCCACTTCTTCGGAAGCGGCGAAGAGGTCAAGGTCTCCTGAGGAGCAGAATGTGGCAAAACCCAGTAAGAAGAAAAAGAACTTCCCACCTTCAATTGCCCAGGACAAACCTCGTCAGGACAAAAGCCAAGGAGACTGCCAAAAGTATCCTTCAAATGATACTGAAGAGGCGAGTTCTGACAAAAAGAAGGTGAGCGCGACGTCGGAGTCTTCTGCGGTGGCCAAGGACTCAGTAAAGAAGCCTACCTCCGCCCAGAAGAGGAAGATGGACGCTGAAACCGGAACGGAGCCGCCATCGACTTACGCCAAGGTAGCCAAGAGATACTACAAGGACGAGCTGTGTTACGCAGTAATCGATACTAGTAAAGGATCTGGAAGGCTACACACAGAGTACTTATCGGAGATCGAGAAATCGATCAACGATAAAATATTGGAACAAATCCTGCTAGGACGAGTCTCAATAAAAATAAACTGCTGTGAGCCAAGGGGGGACCTCCTATTGTTCCACCTGGACTCACACGCAAGCTCTGCAGCTCTCGGGGAGGTAGTCAGCAGTATAGCAACTCCATGGGAAGGTGGCAGACTAAATCTGGTTAGGAAAGACGAAATTCCTCATCTAACGAAAGCATCGGTGTACGTCAAGGGGTATGGCTGCAAGCTCGAGACGGAGCGCATGCTCGAGGTCTTTGGCGTACAAAACGAGGCCCTAAAGGTGGAAAGATGGGAGGTCTTCCACAGGGAGGAAGGGAGGAGAAGGAAGACGGCACTCTCCTTGTGATGGGGATCGACGATCTCTCGCTAGCCGGGCTCGTCAAAACCAAGGGCAAGGCATTCTTCGTCTCGAACTCGAACTCTTCTTCAAAATTGGAAAGGCAAGAGTTGGTGAGGAGGAGATTGCCAAACCAAACAACCAAGAGGTCAACCTACCAAAAGGCTTACAGGAGGGAGGAGCAGACGAAATTGATGATTGAGGTCATCCAGATCAACCTCCATCGGAGCGAAACGGCAACACTAGCCCTGATGGACAAAATAACTAAAGGTAATATACATATTGGTTTAATCCAAGAACCTTGGACCATAAAAAACAAGGTTTCTGGACTTAACCATATAAATTATCAACTTTTTTACGCAAATACGGGATCCCGACCGAGGACCTGCATTAATGCCACAAAAACTTATGCTTTCTTTTTTCTCCAGAGCTGTCATCGTCGGACGTCACAGTATTGAAGCAGGGGAATGGTAACATATACCTAGCATCTTTATACCTGCCGTTCGACTCCCCGACATTACCACCTTCGTCGGAATTGCAGCAACTGGTGAGAAGGATAAAGCAAACAGGTAACGAAGTACTAGTAGGTAGCGATGCTAACTCTCACCACATCTCGTGGGGTAGTACTAACATTAACAAAAGGGGTCAAGCCCTTATAGATTACTTAAATACTAACGACCTGATTACACTTAACACCGGGAATACGCCAACCTTTGTTAATAGAATTAGGGAGGAAGTACTAGATATAACGATATGTTCAGAAAATTTAATAAACGAGGTACACGAGTGGAGGGTCCTGGAGGAACACTCCTTCTCAGACCATAAGTATATTAGATTTAAAATAGCTAGGCCATCGCCTAACCCGATAACCTTCCGAAACAATTCCAAAACAAATTGGACAAAGTTCGGAAAACGAGTAAAAGAAAGACTTGGGCAACCAGATGAGGAATGCCTAAGTAAGGAGGACATAGTAAAGTCTTTCGAGGAAAGTTGTCCCCTTCGAGAGAGGAAATCCGCCTACGAAAAACCCTGGATGACAGGGGAAATTCGGAATAAAGGCAAGGAGATCCGCAGACTTTATAATAGGGCCAAACGTAAAAAAGCAGCTGTATTCTGGGACAACTATCAGGCAAAATTGAAGGAATACAACAAAATAACAAGAAACGCCAAACGAAACTCCTGGAAGCTTTTCTGCGAACAGGTGGATAGTGTAAATGGGGTTTCAAACATTAAAAAGTTTCTATCTTAAACCCATACACAGGCAATTGGTCGATGGAAATGGAAAAAGGATTGAAACAACAGAAGAAACTCTAGGCCTTCTGATGAAAACGCACTTCCCGCAGAATACCATGGTTAACACTGAGGCATCGACGGAATGTATTAATTTATCGGAAGAGGCACCAAAGATCGACAGCTTAATGGTCCAACAAGCCATTTTAAGCTTTTCACCATATAAAGCAGCTGGATCAGATCTTCCCGGCTTTACTACAGAGGGAAGTGGACTTTATTGCGTCCAAACTGGTCGGGATCTTCAATGCATGCTTAAAACTTGCATACACTCCTATAGCCTGGCAGGAGGCAAGGGTAGTCTTTATACCCAAACCTGGCAAGGCAAGTTATGCCACACCAAAATCTTATCATTCTTACTCAAAACAATGGAACGGACAGTCGACACCATGATAAAGAGTAAGATCCCCAACGATATGCTTAAATTCAAACAACATGCATACGTTAGAGGCAGATCAGTGGAAACCGCATTGCATGAGGTAGTACACCACATAGAAAGAACCTTCGAAATGATAATGTACACACTTGCTGTATGCATCGACATCGAAGGCGCTTTCAATAACGTAAGCACCGAGACACTTATCCACTCTTTAGACGAGTTTCAGGTAGACAGGGCCTTAAGGAACTGGATAAACCACATGCTAAGGAATAGATGGATAAGCTGCGGGCTATACGACGTGAAAATAAGAGACAAAGTTGGACAAAGAACGCCACAGGGAGGGATACTTTCACCTCTGTTGTGGGTTACCACCATAAACAGTCTCTTGAGGACCCTAACCGAAGAAGGATTTGACCCAGGCTGCTACGCAGACGACGTTATAATACTTCTGAGGGGAGAGAATCCGAATCAACTCTGTCGAAGAGCAGAAACGGCTCTAAAAATTGCTTTTAACTGGGCCAGGCCGAGAGGTCTGAACGTCAACCCGGAAAAAAACAGAATTATGTCTATTCACTAGAAAAACGAAAATGGGACACTACGAGGAACCAGTTTTTCTAGATAAGACAATAAATATCTCCTGTACAGTTAAATATCTAGGAGTAATTCTGTATAGGAAACTTAAATGGAAAGGCCATATACAAGAAAGGGCTAACAATGCCCAAATATGTTGGTCAACCTGCAGAAAGGCGATAGGCTCAGAATGGGGGTTCAATCCTAGGATGATACACTGGCTATACAGAAGCGTAATTAGACAAATTCTAACGTACGCGTCTGTGGTATGGTGGACAGCCATGGACAAAAAATGCAATGTGGAAATATTACAAAAGGTCCAAAGAACATGCTGCCTAAGCATTAGCGGAGCATTGAGGACCACACCGACTAGGGCTCTAGAAACAATTTTGTTTGTACACCCAATAGATATTCAGGTAAGGTATGAGGCAGCCATCGCAGCTGTAAGGCTAAAGTCGATGAGCGAGTGGATCGAAAAGAGCCACCAAACATACCACCAAAACATATTAAAGGTCACAACGGGTGAATCTATAAATCAGGTAGTATCGGACCGTATACCTGAAACTAGTGAAGTTGCCTTGTGTAAGTGTCAATACCTGACAGAGACATGTGGATCGGGGGAGCTCTAGCACAGATTCCCGCTGGAAGCTGTGGGTTTACGGATGGGGATGTGCTAGGGGGGAGAACCGGACTGGGTCCTTATATAATGGAACCGGAAACGGAAATCTCCCTCCGTCTGCCGGATCATAACACGATCCTGCAGGCGGAACTCCGGGCGATAACAGAGTGTCTGCTTTGGTTTGATACTCACACAAGGCCTACCACTGTAAATATCCTTACGGATAGCAAAGCAGCCATTAGAGCTATATCAACCAAGACTGTGAAATCTAGAACTGTCTTGGAATGTATTAAATCTATAAATAATTACTCCCAACACGGTAAGGTAAACATTATATGGGTACCAGGGCATACCGGGATTAGGGGTAATGAAATAGCAAACTCCTTGGCCAAACAAGCCAAGGAGCAACCCACGGTAAGTCTAGAAAACGCTAAGCCGTTTAAAGCTACGCGACTAGAACTAAAGACATGGGCAAAAAATGCACATGTATCCCTCTGGAGTAGCGAAGAGAAGGGAAAAAACACAAAAATCGTATGGGCAAACCCAGACGAGGACAAGACAAAAGAATTACTTTTACTAAGTAAAAAAGATATTAGTAGACTGACAGGAATCCTTACAGGTCACCTAGGTCTAAAAGCGCACCTGCACAAAATAGGTTGTGCAGAAAACAGTGAATGCAGAGCATGCGGAGAGGACGACGAAACGTTGGAACATTACCTCTGCCATTGTCAAGCCTTCACAAATCTGAGAACCCAGTTACTAGGGAATGACATTATACCAGGACTCGACTAAATTAGGACAATCGAGTTCAAAAAGATCAGAGACTATGTAAATAGGACAGAGATCCTAGACTAAGTAAAAAAAAGATAATCCTCCATAACCCAAAATTAGAGCGCACAACGGGCCTACTTATGGCTTAAGTGTATGTCCACATGGGCGTGTTGTGATCTAGGATCACCCCTCTTATCAACCTAACCTAATCTAATACGCTGTTTTGCCTCCATCCGAGGCGTTTGTATACTTGGAAGTCGCCACAAGATAACATTGAAAATATTGTGAGAAACCAAATAGATTACATCTTAATAAATAAGGGATATGCTTCCTGTGTGAGCAAATGTTCCACATATCCTGGCGCTGACGTTCCCTCAGATCATATCCTTTTACTTTGCAAAATACACAAAACTGGCAATCACACGCAAGAAAAAACCGCAGAAGAAGGTTAATTTTGATAGACTTAATTATGAAAAATACTGGGAAGTAAATCAGGAAATTAAAATCGCAACTCGGGCTGCAAAAAATGCACAAATACAAAAACAATGCCAGGAAATTGAAAGATTACAAAATCTCTACAACGATTTCAATCTCCATAAAAAATTGAAAGAGGCATCCGGGATATATTCCAGAAGATCATCCACATTTCTCTTTGATGAGAATAATATGGCCCATTATGAAATTGCGGATAAGAAAAAACTCTGGGAAACATATATAAAAGCTCATTTCACAGACGAAAGTCGAACACAACTACAAAATATAGAACATCAAAGCGGTGCAACGATAAGATCCATTACAGAGGAGGAATTAAAATCAACTATAAAATCCATGAAAGACAAAAAAGCAACGGGTCCGGATGAAATACCCACCGAAGTACTCAAATTAATAGAAAGAAGAAATATACAATTAATATTGAGATTATTCAATCAAATTTACTCTACAGGACAATATCCTCAAGATTGGCTGGAATCGACATTTGTAACCATACCTAAGAATAGCAATGCGAATTCGTGCGGCGATTTCAGACTAATTAGCCTTATGAGCCATGCTCTAAAAATCTTTTTAAAAATAATACACCGACGAATATACCCATTATGCGAGATGCATATGGGTAAGACACAGTTTGGATTCAGAGAAGGCATGGGTACCCGGGAAGCATTGCTTGGAGTTCAGGTTCTAGTACAAAAATGCCGCGAAGTTCAAAAAGACGTATTTCTTTGCTTCGTGGATTACGAGAAAGCATTTGATAGCGTGAAAAACGATAAACTAATGAATATTTTAACGGGTATTGGACTAGAATAGCCATGCTCTAAAAATCTTTTTAAAAATAATACACCGACGAATATACCCATTATGCGAGATGCATATGGGTAAGACACAATTTGGATTCAGAGAAGGCATGGGTACCCGGGAAGCATTGCTTGGAGTTCAGGTTCTAGTACAAAAATGCCGCGAAGTTCAAAAAGACGTATTTCTTTGCTTCGTGGATTACGAGAAAGCATTTGATAGCGTGAAACACGATAAACTAATGAATATTTTAACGGATATTGGACTAGAAGAATGCGATAAAAGATGTATTCAAAATCTATACTGGAAACAAGTATCAAAAATTAAAGTGGATGGTGAATTATCTGACAATATCCCAATTTCAAAGGGTGTAAGACAAGGATATATTTTGTCACCACTTCTGTTCAATCTATATTCGGAAAAAATATTTCAAGAATCAATAGCTTCCAAGAACATTGGTATTAGTATAAACAATACCCTCATCAATAACATTCGCTACGCTGATGACACCACATTACTGGCAAGCAGCTTAGCAGGATTACAACGACTAGTAGATGCACTTATAAAGACTAGTTAAAAATATGGATTAAAAATCAACATAAGAAAAACAAAACATATAATTGTCAGCAGAAAACAGGTGGATAGTAATGTACCAATGATAATAAATAACACACAAATAGAAAGAGTAAGAACATATAAATATCTAGGAGTACAGATAAACGAACAATGGGATATGTCAAACGAAATCAAATGTCGAATTCAAGCAGCGAGAAACGCATTTTCTAAATATAAGAGAACGCTGACCAGCCATGATATAAGTCTATCAACAAAAATACGTTTTGTCAGATGCTACAAATTTTCAGTATTATTATACTCTGCCGAAACCTGGACGCTAAAGCTAGCAGACGAAAAACGAATTAATTCTTTTCAAATGTGGATTTATCGCCGTATCCTAAAAATTCGCTGTACAGAC
Organism: Musca autumnalis; assembly: GCF_047663935.1. Lineage (NCBI taxonomy): Eukaryota > Metazoa > Arthropoda > Insecta > Diptera > Muscidae > Musca > Musca autumnalis. Next base: position 170,623,543 of record NW_027411977.1, read on the forward strand.
CGCGTTTCAAATGAAGAAGTGCTACGAAGGATAAATGTCGAACGAGAAGTCATACGCAGTATAAAAAGCCGAAAAACATCCTACTTAGGACATGAATGCGTAATGAAAAATATAAGCTGCTCCAAGCCATTATCCAAACAACTATAGATGTAATTGTATGATCGCTAACACCCGAATACGGGTTGACAAATAAAGAAGAAGAAGGGGTTAAACAGTTCTGGAGATATCACCTTGGATATCTCCCTGTTTCACTCTACGGGGTTTGGACTTCTTGTTCCTGAATTCCACCCAAAACTGGCTTCCAAACATATAATTGATTACCCAACGTTTCTAGCTTGGCCGGAAGGTTGTCTGCCCAATGTCCTCAAACAGCGTGGAGTGTTTGACAGTATCATAGGCTTTTGATAACACGGCTTTCTCTGATTGAGTCTTCGACGCATACACTCCGTTTCATTTCAATAGCACATTTCAAATTGATACTTAATTTTCGTTGACATTTGTCGAATATCTTGGGATATGTAAAAATTTTGAATGTTACTTTTACGAATCTTTAAAATTAGAACGAATAAAAGCCATTTCAAGTTCAAAACGTTAAAATTTGTCAAATTATGGCTTTAATACTAGGGAAATAAGATATTTTGAAGGCTGTGGGCTTTAATTTTCTATATTACGTTAGAAATTCGGCATAAGTTGGCTGCTTCTTGTTAGATTTATAAAAAAAACTAATGAAGAACGAATGATAGAAGACAGATGGTGCAAAATAAACTTGAACTTCTATTGAAATTTAGGTAGGTCAACACGATTCTCGTTTGCCTTGGTAGCTGTTGCTCTTCCGCTGCCACGGGTGATGGGTGAACATCGAGGACGATATTCGCACTATAGGCTTCTAGAGCCTCAGCGACCGCATCAGTGTGAATATCTCTCAAAACCTGCTTGATAAGAACGTTGGTCCACAGATATAAAAGAGAGCCCCTATTTTATATCTGTGGACCTCCCTTTCCATATCACGATAATCCTCCCTGACTTGCCTGGGGGGGTTCGGGCATATTCACCAGATGGTGATGTGGGTGGTCTTGCCTATAGCATCCAAGCATGTACTGCATCGTCAACATCCTGTTGTGTCGACGCACCGGCGGGATCTTGGTCTCCTCATGTAAATGTTCCCACGAAGACATGCAAGTTATCCCAGATTTGTTAGTTATCCCAGATTTGTAAGTTATCCCATTGCGTATCACTTACGTTAGCAAAACACGCTGGCGCCGCATGGCTTACTAGGCGTTTACACTAGACAGTTTGTCTTCAAATACAACTCTGATTTACTAACACATACATACATTTGTCGTTTGGCTACCAGCTGTCCATCATTCTTTCACAGACAGCCGGGTTAACAAGATTTTGACATTTTTTGTAAAAATGTGTGAGATAATAATTGAAATGTGTTGAAAACAAAAGAACATAAACAAAAATAAAATATGTGAACGGAAAACAAAAGGCATTCGATGGTTTTCATTCATAATTTTACAACTGTTTTTGCAGTTGTCTGGACGCCTACGTCACAAAGGCAAGTTTTGGGATTTTGACAACCAATACATGAAGTCAACTGTCCTGTCATTTGTAAACGCAGGGTTACCAAAGAGCGGCCTTGTTCCTGCCCTAGCCGGCAGCACTTGGGGTGCGGATAAAGAAACCTTGTTAACCACATATAGAGATGGACAGTCGGTAAAAACCCAATGGATAAATACCCGGTAAATTGGGTAAGTTGGGTAAATACGCATTTGTGGGTATTTATTTGGGTATTTACTATATTGATTCGCCAATACAACATCTTACACCCAATTTTTGGGTATAGGTTGTGAAATCGTTTTAAAATGGAGAGTTTTACAATACATTAAACAAGTGGGTAAGTACTTGGGTAAATACCCGAGTATTTACCCAAATGTTGGGTAAAAACTCTTTAACTGTCGAACCACTTGACGTAGGCTGACGAAATTTGGCTCAAAACTTTCTTATATCAATAGTATTAAAGGTATTGAAAATGGAGTCCCTGGGTCCATGTTTTGATATAGCCCCCGTATAGCCGTACCTCCCGATTTAAGGTATTTTTTCCCTATAAGCCACATTTTACAATCATATTGACTATAATTTGGTACAGTGAGTTCCCAATATGTATAAAACATCCTTGCTAAAAATTGTCGACGTAAGTCCACGTTTTCTAGTAGCCCCTATATGGGTTTCTGAAATCGGGAGGTACGGCTATATGGGGGCTATATCAAAACGTGGACCCAAAGATCCCATTTTCAGTACCAGAAGTTATTTGATAAAACAAAGATTTCAGTCCAACTTTTGCAACCCTACGTCAATTGGTTCGGAAGATAAATAGTTATTACCCAACTTTTGGGTAAATACTCGAAATCGGGGTGCCCTTATATGGGTGCTTTAAGAAATCATGCACGTAGGGCGACAAATGTTTGCAAGGATATTTTATACTCATTGAGGACTCACTGTGCCAAATTTCGCCAATTTGTTTATATAATGTGGCTAATAGGTGATAAATACCTTAAATTGGGAGGTACGACTATACGGGGGCTATATCAAAACATGGACCCAAGGACTCCATTTTCAATACCTTTAATACTATTGATATAAGAAAGTTTTGAGCCAAATTTTGTCAGCCTAAGTCAAGTGGTTCGGCAGATAAAGAGTTTTTACCCTATATTGGGTAAATACTAGAAATCGGTGTACCCTTATATGGGGGCTACAAGAATTCGTGGACCTAGGCTAACAAATGTTTGCAAGGACATTTCATACTCATTGAGGACTCACTGAGCCAAATTACAGCCAATTTGGTTGTAAAATGTGGCTAATAGGTGAAAAATACCTTAAATCGGGAGGTACGGTTATATGGGGGATATATCAAAACATGGACCCAGAGATGGATACCAGATGTTCTCTTGATATAAGTAAGATTTGAGCCAAATTTCGTCAGCCTACGTCAAGTGGTTCGGCAGTTAAAGAGTTTTTACCCTATATTTGAGTAAATACTCGAAATCGGGGTACCCTTATATGGGGTCTTTAAGAAATCGTGGACCTAGGGTGACAAATGTTTGTAAGGATATTTTATACTCATTGAGGACTCACTGTGCCAAATGTGCCGAATGTTACATTGAAAAATAGCAAAGTTAGAAAGTTTTTGTCAGTTTTCCTGTTTTGCACGAGTATATTCTGGACGGAATTCTTCCGCGTGAGAAAATCTTTAAGCTTTCAAAATATGTAAAAATGAAGGGACAATACAAATCATAAGGACTATATGCAATAAAAATTGTAAGCAATTCATGACCAAGTTTCAAACTGGATGTAAACCAACATTTTAGTGTGCTTAGCCTTAAAAGGAGACTCCCAGTTGTATCTTCCATGATTTTTTTCCGAGAAAACTACGTAACTTTTTGGCAGATTTTTTTTTCTTCATCTCAAAGAGAAAAATATTACGAAGTTTTGAGCCGTCTACGCAACCCTGTTTTTATTAATAAACCAATTGTCACATATTTTCGTGGCCAATTTCGAGAAAAACACAGTTTATATGCTGCATACAAAATTAAATAAATTGTTCCCATCCAACGCTCATACTGAGGCAATATTGTTCCGATCGACTTAAAAATTTGACCACATATTCTATGCTATTTATACTTTCTACTTTTTTCTGAAATTTATAAGTAGGGATCACCCCTTAAACTAAAACTCAGCGGTCACATTTTGAACTTTGGTTGTGGAGTGGATAATTTTTTTTTAATATTTGAGATATATATATCGACGCCTCCAAACAATAGTATGCTAAGTCGACTTAGCATGTTTTCAAGTTCTTTACATTTTTACATTTTACGTCCTTTAACTTAAATTCTGTCAAATTTTGGTAATGATCGGTCAATCCGAACAGAAGTTATAAACAAATGTTTACTCAGAATTGTAGTGAAGGTCAAAGAAAACTGTAAACTTTGAGAGCTTCTCCTGCAAAACTCACTTTTCAGACTTAGCATACTATTATTTGGAGGTGTCGATATTGTATACACCACCCACTACGTAGGCAGCGGGATGTTTTCTGGAACTGAAAAATTAGCACACGATGATATTTCGTGCATCAAAATATTTTACAAAAATGTTGATAGAAAAATTTTATGTATGGTCGGAAAAATTATGATTCAGTTTTGTCAATATTTGAAAGTTAAAAAATGTTTTATTCACAACAATCAATTTAATTTGCAGTGAAATAATTTAAAAGAAATTAAAAAATATACAATTTGCGAAAGAATATTAGTGGTTTAGGCTAATGCAACGACTTTTAGTGGTTTATTGGGAAACTAAAATCATTTTGGTGTTAATTTCATATGTTGTAACCGTAAGTAATGACAAAATTGTTGTTCCATATTCCAGTCCAGCGAGTCAAAAAATTCGAAATTACATTTACAACTGTATATAGATGAACAAGATTTGCAAGATGTTGTGGAAAAACTGGACCAACAATTTTCTGAGTAAAAGGTTTGTGAAGAACAAATACACATTTTTTGGCGGCTTTAAGCATACAAATACAGAATAATGGGCAATGTAATTTTATTTATCGAAACGTGGAGCATTGTTAAAAAATGTATGCAAGAAAGGTTTGTACCTCCACAAAAAAACAAGTAGCACCAACATACCAAAATATTGCCGTGTCGTTTTAAAGGGCTATTTCAAAACATGGGCCGATATAATCCATCTTCCATACCTAAATTCCTAGGACATACATTGTTTTTAAGTTCTAGAAGTTATATAACCCTTTCGGCCCCGAACTTTTTTCCTCGCATTAGTAGTTACTTTAAAAACATATAATTAAAGTATAAGTCAAAACTAAGACATAACATAAATTGGTGGGCGTTACCCCACCTATTTCGGAAGATACAGTACATTTAATCTAAAATTTATTTGCTCATTATTTCGTGCAATTATGTAAATATAAATGTTATAATCGTATAGAAGTATACCTCCTACCTTACTTTTGAAGAATCAAAACTAAAGTTAAACATAAAGCTCATACATTTTGATTTAGAAACGATTTAAATAATTTGGACTGTACACATCGATTTTTGACATGCCGTGATTTTCCAGACTGTTGATAGGGATACAACTGGCACTTTTTTATAATTTTTGCATTCTTAGGACTACAATTAGCCAAAGCAATGTGTTCTTTGAGGAAAAAATTCCGTAAGTTTTAAATAAAACGACGTTAAAATCGAAGTTGCTTATAAGCAACGTTGGGGCCGAAAGGGATAATGTTCTTTGAAAGCCATATCTTAAATGTTGTTAGCTTTATCTTCATTTAAACAGACGTATGGACTGATAGACATCGTTATATTACGTTAATTACACTGTGCTACAGTGAAAATGTGCAGGGGTTCTGATGCATAAATTCGGTATTGTGGGAGTCCATGGAAGACGAAAATACCTTCGGTTTTTTTGGGTTTCTTCGTTTTTTGATTTTATAACGGTAAATGTAGTGAAAAACGGGGTTTCTTGGATTTTCAACTTTAAACGGACATAACTTCTTTTTTCCACAAAGAAAAATTACAGCTTATTTTTTATGTAAAAGGCGAAAATCATGGCTTTCGAAAAAGCCATAACTTTTAAAAATCGGGTAACTAATGGTTAAGTTATAGTGATTTAAGTGTGACAAAAACGCATTAAAAAACAGGAAAATGATTTTCCTGGTGCTCTAGGCTGCGTAGAAGACACCAAACAGCGTAATTATTTACTTTTATCAAGAAGGAAATTTAGTTAGCTTTACAAAATGGGGAAAACCAATAAAATCGGTTGTGAAATGCGTGAGTTATGGAATTTTTTGTGTTTTAACTTTTTGGGGTTTCCTTTATAAAAGTTGGTACCTTGGTGCGTATGATTGTAGTTTGAATTTGTCTAGTTAACAATTACGCACAAGGTACCAATCTTTTATAAAGGAAGAACCAAAAAGTTAAAACACTACAGATGGCATAACTCACGCATTTTTCAACCGATTTCATTGGTTTTTCCCATTTTGTAAAGCTAACTAAATTTCCTCCTTGATAAAAGTAAATAATTTCGCTGTTTGGTTTCTTCCACGGAGCCTAGAGCACGAGGAAAAGCATTTTCCTGTTTTTTAATGCGTTTTTGCCACACTTAAATCACTATAACACACCCATTTGTTACCCGATTTTTTAATAAAAAATAAGCTGTAAATGTCCGTTGTGGAAAAAAGAAGTTATGTCCGTTTTAAGTTGAAAATCCAAGAAACGCCGTTTTAACTACATTTTCCATTATAAAATCAAAAAACGAAGTGACCCAAAGAAACCAAAGGTATTTTCGTCTACAATGGACTCCCACAATACCGAATTTTTGCATCAGAACCCCGGCAAAAAAATTTTGTCCACTTTTGTAGCACAGTGTTATTATTTTATGTTGATTATGAATATCTGATTTCGTATATAAATCGTAGAGCATAAAAATCATCACAACTATCGAGTATCGTTTTATTATAATTGAATTATTGTCCACATCCCTCTGTTCAAATTGGGCCAACAGATGTAGTCTGAATCTAAATAACCACTGGAAAGAACTAGGTTCACGTCATTCCCAAACCAGCACTCTGATATATGTACATATGTATATATTTACAGTAATTAATTCATGAACATTGGTAACCTTTTTCAAACAATGCCTATAAAGCATTTATATAACAGTTTACTAACTGATATTCTGACATTGATTTCTCATTCACGCAGCCCCGATACAAGAGAAGATTTGAGAACCCGTTAGAAGATTGTTTTCAAATCAATAGCCATTAACCTTTTCCTACATAACATTGGTATTCTTTCTATGGAACGTAAATAACCATTTTTTTATTACAGTGTTTTATTTAACTTGCCTTGGTGTGTGTTTAGTTCAAATCTGGTAACTCATTTTTAACACGGTTGCAGTTGACCAATCGAACTAAAACTTTACACACTTCTCAGATTTGGATGACAATTCACGAATATGAAATCAAAACCAATATTGGTCCATTTTTACACTGTTTTACAGTGTTTTATCTAATTTGCTTTTCAAATCTGGTGCCTCAATTTTTACATAGTTGCAGTTTACCAATCGAACTTAAAATTTGCACACCTTTTAGATTTGGATGACAATACATGAATATGAAATCAAAACTAATATTGGTCCATTCTTACAGTGTTTTTACGGTGTCTAACTTGACCCCTTTTTCAAATCTGGTAACTGATTTTTAACACGGTTGCAGTTGACCAATCGAACTAAAACTTTGCACACTTTTCAGATTTAGATGACAATGCATGAATATGAAACCAAAACAAATATGGGTCCATTGTTTCCTCTAGCCCCCATATAACGGTACCACCCGATTTCCGGTATTTTGCTTTTCAAATCTGGTAACTCGTTTTTCACGCAGTTGCAGGTGACCAATCGTACTTAAACTTTGCACACTTTTCAGATTTGGATGACAATACATGAATATGAAATCAAAACTAATATTGGTCCATTCTTATAGTGTTTTTACGGTGTCTAACTTGACCCCCTTTTAAAATCTGGTAACTGATTTTTAGCACGGTTGCAGTTGACCAATCGAACTAACACTTTGCACATTTTTCAGATTTAGATGACAATACATGAATATGAAACCAAAACCAATATGGGTCCAATTTTTCCTATAGTCTCCATATAACGGTACCACCCGACTTCTGGTATTTTGAGGATTTTGTGTTAATTTGTAGCCCGAATTTGCTGTAACTTGGCATTTGGAGTTATCAATAGTCCAGGAACTTCCCCACTAAAAATTGTGGACGTAGGTCAAGGTTTAATATAGCATCCATATAACTGTACCACCCAATTTCAAGCATTTTAATCTACATTTTCTGCTCAAATGGACTGTAATTCGACATTTGGGGATCTCAGTGGTCAAAAAATGTATTTACTAAAAAGTTAAAAATAAAAAATAATTTTAAAAAATTAAGTTTCTGTGTTTTATTTAGAAATGCACTTAAAACTAAAAAATAATTTGTCGCTTAGCCTCAATATATATATATATATATATATATATATATATATTCTTTCTCATGATAGAAGCTCTCAAATAAAACGCTTGCCGTTTAATTTTGCCACCATTCATAATTTAAATGCATGCGTTTTATTTGAGAGATTCTATCATGAGAAAGAATATATATTGAGGCTAAGCGACAAATTATTTTTTAGTTTTAAGTGAATTTCTAAATAAAACACTGAAACTTAATTTTTTAAAATTATTTTTTATTATTATTATTTTTTTTTTTTTTTTTTTTTTTGAGAATATGACTATATGGTAAATTTCAAATTCCCTTTACAATTCAATTGAAAAAAAATTAAAAAATTTTTTTGCTAGCACATTCACGATTTTTGGTACATAAAAATTAAATACAATAAATTAAAAAAATTGTGGTTTCAACTCTGTTCGCGTTCACAAAATTGGATGCTGCGCCCAAAAGTTATAAGGGGTTTTATTCCCTTATAAAGAAAAAATATTTAAAAATTCCCTTTGTGTTGTATATGTATATAAATCGGTAACAGCATTTAATATCTATCAGTAGACGCCTAAATATTTGTTAAATTTATTTTCATTTTCGCGGAAAATCAAAAAATAATCAAGGTAGCTTGGAGTAAATTTTATTTATTCTAACTCAGAGCCCATAAAAATCTATAAAAAACGTACAGAATCTAGACAATGTCCAGAAAAATGTGAGACAAAATTTTATAGATTGGGGTTTTAAATTGCACGCTGCAGCATAGACTAATAAATTTATAGACATTTATTTGCTCTCAGCATTTATCTTCGAAATTTTCGAAAATTGGTAGATGGCGTTAGTAGTTTTATTTAAAGTTACTATAGATTTTAAACTATTTATTCTGATAAAAGACAAAATATGGATAATCTTTGGCCAGATCTACATCCTCATATAAACAAATCCAAAAAATATTGTAATTTACCCCAAAACATTGTGCAATTGAATGAAAAGATTAGGCACTTTGCATACGGGCGACACCTACAAAAAAAGAAGACACTACAATCTCTTTGTCTATACGATTTATTAGTCTATGGCTGCAGCAACAACAAAAGACAAAAGTTTATTGTTGGAACATTATTTCAAAACAAGTAAGAAAAGTCTATAGTCGGACGGAGCCGACCATGGGATACCCTATACCACTATCCCTGGACAATCGCTCTCCACGGAACATCTTTTCAATGATTGTGAAAATTTAATTATCAAATATCAGAGATGTAATGTATAATACTTATGACCGAAACCAAAAAGTTATCTAGCATGACAAAGACATTTTTGTAGCAGGAAAGGAAAATTTAGTTCTCACAAACTAAAATGTAATGAAACCCACTCATGTAGTACTACTACTTCCGTTGTTTAACCGCTACGTTATTGAAATTTTTACCAATTTCATACGTTTCAGTCCATTTAACCCGCTAAGTATTATCTGATCTTCACGTTGGTTTGTACGCTTCTTCTTCATCATAAACTCAAACTTTGTTTAAAATTTTGCGGGTTATTATTTTGACCTACAGAGCCGCTACAAAATTGGTTAAAATTTTGGTTTTGGTCCATTTCATCCCCTGAACATTTCACGATCATCACCAAAAACTAATCATTTCTATTCTGGCCCGAACCCAACCTCCTTAAAAAATTCATTACAATCGGCCTTAAGCTGTTTACAATTTTTAATGGACGGACACACATCGCTAAATCGCTTTATCTCGTCGAGATATGAATTTTGGCATACCAAATAAGGGGTCTAGGACGAACTTTTGGAGAGACAATATGTAGCATGGGATAAAAATGTGGTTCTCTACACAGAACCCATTATATATTAGGCAGTAGGCCGTTATCTAGCAAACAATTTAATGCAATTTGCATCAGAGGAAAGGTCAGTATTTTTTCCATATGTTGGCTACTTTGCGAAATATATATGTCCTCAAGGAATTAAAATATTGACCAAAATAAAATGTTCATATTTTTCATACAAAAGTAATGGTCCATTTCACCTGCTAAAGAATATCAGATCATCATTCAAAATTGTAGGCATCTTTTCCGACCTATACTCTTACCCGGTGCAAAATTTCGTGACTATTGATGTATAATTGCGACTTTTAACGAGTTTATTAGTACACTACAAACAAATAACGGAATATATTAGGCTGTAACTCTGTTATCTGATCATGCACACCAACATAATTGGCATCAATTGAAAGGTCAAGCGTTCCACTTTCAAGTATATCTCACTTGTCCGGAATGTCACTTCCAGGAATTAAGATATAAGCTGTATATTAAAAATTTTCACAATTTTCACACAAAAGTTTTGGTCCATTTAACCCTCTAAATATTATCCGATCGCCATCTCAAATTGCAAGCTTCTCCTTTGTAATATACTCTTACCTTATTTGAAATTACGCGTTGATCGGACTATTATTGAGACCTACAGAGCCGCTAGAAAATTGGATAAATATTATGTTTTTGGTCCATTTCACCCGCTAAATATTTCACGATCATCACCAATAAGAATAGGGATCTATTCTGATCTGAACCCGACCTCCATACAAAATTTCGTGACGATCGGTCCATAATTGCGGCCTGGAGCGTGTTTACAATTTATAATGGACAGACGGACGGACAGACACACATCTCAAAATCGCTTTATCTCGTCGAGATATGAAGATTGGTATACCACATTGGGGGTCTCCGACGAATATTTCGCGGTGTTACATGAATTTTTACCAAAACAAACTTATAATACCCTTTTCCACATTGTGGTATAGGGTATAAATATATTTTTTGGTTTAATACGAAAAATTTGAGAAAATTTTTTGGGAGTTATTCTACTATTCGCTAAATTTCCATAATTTTTTGCAAAAACTTCTTCAAGGAAAATAGTTTATCATCGTCAAAGTATATTTGCATGGTGGGATAAGCAATATAATTAAGAAGTACAGAGTAATATTGAAATCACAACCAAAGAAAAAACACAAAAGCACTTTTCGGATACAGCGAGTGCATATCTATCAATATGTATGAATTTATCCCTGTTTCATTTAGCCGCCAAAGTGTGCCGTCAGTTGCATCTCAACATTCAAAAAACCTTCAAGTGGGTAAAAATATCGCGATGTGCATATGCTCGTAGGGCGCATCCGATTTCAGTGACCGCCTATTAAAAATACGACAATATAACAAATGTTAAACAGATTCGACAAGAACCGCGGATATGCCACCACATTCTATTTTGGGTTAAATTCGAATATTACTCCCGAATCTCTATAATTTAGGACACACCTTTTTGCAAATATTATAATCGCGTATAAAAGATTCCATTTATGTATAAATTTTCAAAGAAAGTCGCGATAGCCAAAATATAGCTTTGCATATTTTCACATTTTCAAGGTATATATATCCGCCGTTTTAGTGGATGGATTCGAACGCGGAAAGACTCATTAGATTCGGCGCGTAAAAAAACTAAAATCAGGCGGGGTTCAAAGGTACTTGTGTCACAGTCGCAATTTTTAAAGCCAAAACATAGGTTTTTTAAGAAAATTTACGCACCAAATTTTCGACTTTGGACTCCTATTACTAGGAAGCTGTACAAAGCACACTCATGAGATATACATCAAACGACGTGGAATCACGAGTTCTACAGTCTTATAAATTGTTTATGCCATTATCTGGTTGCGCCCTATAATTATAACAAAAAATCAAAAAACGCCGAAATCAAAACTTCAAAATGTCAGCATCAATTCTGCCACAAAAATTCCACCTAGTTTCTTTCGGTGTATAGGAAGAACCTCGTTTTTTCTTGATAGTATGTTGGCTCAGACCCAGAGCAATAACAATCACCTGATATTTTAATGATTAACTTATTTTAATGCCATCATTGACCCGTATTATGGAATATAAGTCGTAGGAATTTGAAGTATCTCGATCAAAAATACCGAATTTTCAGTTGAATTTCAAGTTTATTTTGCACCATCTCTCTTCATTCCTTCGTTTTTCTTTAGTTTTTTTTTATAAAACCAAGGAGAAAATTTCAATTTATGCCAAATTGTTAACGTATTATAGACAATTAAAGTCCACAGCTTTCATAAGGTCTTATTTCCCCGGTATTAAAGTCATAGTTTGACCAGTTTTAGCGTTTTAAACTTGAAATAGCTTTTATTTATTCCAATTTTTAAGAATCGTAACAGTAGCATTCAAAATTTACATTTTTACTCAAGTTATTAAGAAATGTGCTATTCCGATGAAAAAATTTAAGCCGTACAACTTTTGGGATTTTTGAAAGAAAATTAAAAAAATTATAACGGTACGTTATCGGAGCCAAACTTTCTGTTGAAAGATACTTCATAAAATTACAAACAAAGATATATAAACTTTCCCGAGGTTATTCCACGGATATCGACTAAACTGAAGTAACAAAAAGCAATTTGAAATGTGCTATTGACATGAAACAGAGTGTACATTAGAACCATGTTATCCAAGAGGTATTCTTTAATTCTTTCTTTGAGCACAAGTATGAATGTGGCGTGGTTTGGCCAGAAATCAAGGAAGAACACAAAAAACTTGTTTACTTCAACACATTTTTACCAATTTTTTGTATTGCCACCAACATAGCTTCCACGTAAATTATTTGTTATGGTTCATTTTATCAGATCGTGGCTAAAACACTTCAATCAACTGAAATATATTCATATTGTATAAAATATATTTACAGTTCGCGATTTATTAAATGGTAAACCTCAACTTCAACGATTGCAAAACTTTTTTGAATATTACCATATATATGATCGATTCTAACTTCCTCATCGAATTTCTAATTTTTCTTTTTAATATTGCCAATCATTCCATATTAAAAAATAAATATTCAGTATTGAATAAAACATTTTCTTTCGACGCAAAAAATTTATAAATTTTGTTCCCGAAAACTTTTCATAAATTCAACGTGGTTGTGAACATAATAGATACTTACAGTAGCTACGAGAACTTGAGTAAAATATGACGATTCTTAAATATATGAGGACAAGATAATATTACATTGAATTCATAATGCACAATTTACAAATTACTCGAAAAACCTGTTAGTTCTTCCAAAATTCTGCGTCGTCCTAATACATCAGATCAAAGAATTAACTGCAATGTGCATTTGATCTATGTAACGTGATAGTGAGATTGCTATCAGATTGAATATTTGAACTCAAATAATCAATTTCAACACCCGTCCGCGAGACGATGTTCGCCGGGTCCACTAGTAACTTATATAACTGTGGCATGCTCGGACGCCCTATACATGCTATCGAATGTGACTTTGGGGCAGTTTGTGCTCGGAATAGTTGAACCGCCGACCTGCACATTTAGTGAGGGGCTTCATTTGCGCATTCCATGTGGTGAACAGTGCGGCTGTTGACTTAGTGGTGGATATTTTCATATTCCTAGCGTGGAAAAACTCCACAAGATCAACGAGATAGGCGTTTAGCCTGACACAAATGTAACCGATGCATCGCGATGTTGGGACCTCACCTCTCCTTGCGGAACTCCCTGCCTCACACTACGGGGTTTGGACTTCCTGTCTCTAAATTCCGCGTATGAATGGCGACCACACAAATAGTTTATGACCCAGCGTATCAGACAAGGCCGGAGCCTAGCATGCTACCATTACTGTTCTGTGGCATGGTTTGTCCTGGTTGAGTCCTCGGCCAATATATGTGGAAATGGCGTGCAGTGCTGTTGTGGTACTATGCTGCTTCCGGAACCCGTGTTGATGATCCGCAACTGGATAGCACGTTCTGATGCTGGGGAGGAGTAACGCCTCGAGTATATTTGCTACTGGCGATAGAAGTGAAATCGGCTTGTATGATTCACCTTTGCTGGCATCCTTGCAGGTTTCAGCAGCGGTACCACCCTGCCTATCTTCCAGGCTTCGGGAACTATTAGGGTGGCTAGCGATAAGTTGAGGACCTTACTTAAATACTCGACTCCCGGGTCATCCAGCTGTTTTAGAATCACCAACCCCGCGACAGCCGGTTCTATGTACCGGATTGAACCGAGGAAACATCTTCTCGGCTAGGGACACTCACCTCAGCAACTACTTGTTCGTGTTCGGCTAGCGACAGGTTGAAGACTTTAGTGAGATACTCCACTCCTGGCACATCCAGTTGTTTCAGCATTGCCATGGAGATTCCATCAGGGTCCTTGGATGATTCAGCGTTGCTGATGGCATTCGCAACATCATCCATTGTAAACTGCGGTGGTTCATTCCCGGCAGGAAGAGATCTGATGCGACGTAGTACTATTCTCTTCGCCCTGTCACTCACGGGATGCTCGACAAACTGTCGATTGAAATAACTTGCGCAATTCTTCGGGTCCGTCGACCGAACGTCGTCAAACTTGACTGACGTCCTATCTTCTTTCTTTCCAGGATTCGTTGGCCACAGTTCACTTATACCGTCTCTAATGTTGCAACTCTTCAGAGGATTTTACCACTTGTTCCGATTGTGTTTGTCAACCAACCTGTTAACTTCCAGTGTCAGCTCTCTGACTCTGGGGTCACTGGGGTTGGTTGGACGGAGCTCATCACGCTCATTTGCTAATACCGTTGCCTCTGCTGAGAAGTTTTGTCTCACATTGGGTATTCGACCTGCAGGTACGAACATCAGAAGGATTGGGCAGACCTCTGAAGCGGTGATTAGTGAACTCAGTCAATCACCTTTGATTGAACATATTGACGAAAATG